>NW_025814823.1:210061618-210673285 GCF_022079265.1 Lynx rufus | reverse complement strand
TAAAATTGAAGGATAGTTTTATTTTTATTAGTTTTTATTTTAAACTAATTTTATTAGTTTCAGGTATACAACAGAGTGATTTAACAATTATACATTAGTAATTCTACATTACGCATTAATAATTAACAATTATACAGCACTCACCATGATAAGTATAGTTGCTATCTGTCACCATACAACATTATCACACTTTTATTGACTTTTTCATTTCCATGACTTATATTATGACTGGAAGCTTATACTCCACTCCCCTTTGCTTGTTTCACCTGACTCCCTACTCCTCCCCTCTGGCAACCACTAGTTTGTTTCTGCATTTATGAGTATGTTTCTGTTTGTTCATTTTCTTTTTTTAAATTACACATATAAGTGAAATCATATAGTATTTGTCTTTCTATGACTTCTTTCACTTGGCATAATACCCTTTAGGTCTGTCCATGTTGTCACAAATGGCAAGATTTCATCTTTTAATAGGTAAATAATGTTTCACTGTATACCACATCTTTGTCCATTCATCTGTCGATGGACACTTGGGTTGCTTCCCTATCTTGACTATCGTAAGTAATGCTGCAGTGAACATAGGAGTGCATATATCTCTTTGAATTAGTGTTTTTGTTTTCTTCAAATATTTGGAAATGGTATTGTTGCATCATATGATAGTTTTATTTTAAATATTTTGAGGAGCCTTCATATTCTTTTCCATAGTGGCTACATCAGTTCCCACCAACAATGTACAAGGGTTCCCTTTTCTCCATGTCCTCGCCAACGCTTGTTATTTCTTGTCTCTTTGAAAATAATCATGTGGTAGGTATGAGGGGACATCTCCTTGTGATTTTAGTTTGCATTTCCCTGATGATTAGTGATGTTGAGCATCTTTTCATGTGTCTATTGACCATCTGTATGTCTCCTTTGGAAAAATGTCTATCCAGGTCTTCTGTTCCTTTTAATGAGATTATTTTTGGTATTGAGTTGTGTGAGTTCTTTATATATTTTGGATACTAACCCCTTATCGGATATATCATTTGCAAATATTTTCTTCCATTCACTATTTTTTTTTACCTCTATTTTTTTAATTGACAGTTTCCTTTGCTGTACAAAAGCTTTCTATTTGGATGTAGTTTCATTTGTTTTTTGCTTTTGTTGCCGTTGCCTGAAGAAGCACATCCCAAAAAAAAAAAAAAATTGCTAAAACTGATGTCAAAGAGTTTACTGCCTATGTTTTCTTTTAGTTTTATGGTTTCAGGTCTTTAAGTCTTTACCCCATTTTGAGTTTATATTTGTATCAGGTGCAAAAAAGTGCTGTAGTTTCATTCATTTGCATGTAGCTGCCCAGTTTTCCCAGCACCATGTATTGAAGAAGCTGTCTTTTCCCATTGTATATTCTTGCCACCTTTGTCACAGGTTATAGTTGATCCTTGAACAAAATGGGTTTGAACTTTACAGGACTACTTATATGCATGATTTTTGAATAAACCTATTAGAAAAATTTTTGGAGATTTGTGACAATTTGAAAAAGTTCTTAGGTGAACTGTGTAGCCTAGACATATCAAAAATGGCTAAATACGTCATATGTGCATAAAATATATGTAGATACTAGTCTATTTCATCAATTACTACCATAAAATACACACAAATCTACTATAAAATGTTAAAATTTATCAGAACTTCCATAAACACACACAGACGGTACTTGGTGCCATTTGCAGTTGAGAGAAATGTAAACAATGTAAAGATGCGGTATTAAACCATAACTGCGTAAAATTAACTGCAGTCCATACTGTACTATTGTAGTAGATTCGTAGCCACCCCCTGTTGCAATTGCAGTGAGTTCCAGTATCGCGAGTAATCACTTAAAATACCATGTGATGCTAATAATCTCATGAGCAGTTCATCTCCTGTGAGTTGCATATTGCTTTTAAAAAGTGATCTCCCATGGTTCTCACATATTTTTCATTGTGCTTAGTACAACTGTAAGCCTTGAAGAACACCTGAGGACCCATATGAAGTGCCACTCGTGACACTGAAAGTGGTCCCAGGAAGCAAAGTCATGACATTACAAGAAAATGTTGATTGTTTGATCAGTCTGCAGTTGCAGTTCAAGATAAATTCAAGACCATTTCAAGATAAATCCAGCAGAAGGACCACTGTAAAAGAAAGGAAATTTGTGAAGATGTTGGTACAGCTGTACTAGCAGGCATGAACACCCTGCCCTTCTTACCAAATACCTTCTCATCTTGTATTGAAAATGCAGACTTTATGCGGGTTGGGGATCGCTGTAAAAAAGGCATACACCT
The DNA here is from genome assembly GCF_022079265.1 of Lynx rufus. NCBI lineage: Eukaryota > Metazoa > Chordata > Mammalia > Carnivora > Felidae > Lynx > Lynx rufus. The sequence goes on along the minus strand of NW_025814823.1, from coordinate 210,670,994 downwards.
AGAGACTCTAATATGATTTGAGAAAAAGCAAGGTCATTATATGACAACTTAAAGCAAAACGAAGTAAAGCATTTAAAGCTGGAGAATTTAATGCCAGCAAAGGATGGTTTGATAATTTTCTAAAAAGGTTTGGCTTAAAAAATGTCAAGATAACAAGAGAAGCAGCTTCTGCCAACAAAGAGGCAGCAGACAAGTTCCCAGACCCCATTAAGAAAATCCTTGAGGAGAAGGGATATTTGCCTGAACAGGTTTTAATGCAGATGAAAGTGCCCTATTCTGGAAAAAACAAAAGGCATTAGTAAGGAAGAGAAGTAAGTAGCAATATATAAGGCAGAAAGGGACTGCCTACCTGTTTGTGCAAATGCACTCGGGTTTATGATCAGCACTGCCCTTTGCTAAGCCCCAAGCCTTAAAGGGAAAAGATAAACACCAACGGCCAGTCTCTTCACTGGACAACAAGAAGGCCTGGACAATAAGACCTCTTTCTAAATTGGTTCCATCGGTGCTTCATCCCTGAAGTCAAGAAGTACCTTGCCTGTAGGGAACTGTTTTTTAACATTCTTTTGGTATTGAACAATGACTCTGGCCACACAACCTCGTGAGTTTATCGAAGTGGTCTACTTGCCCTCCAACACAATGTCTCTAATTCAGCCTCTTGCTCAGAGGGTCAATGATCTTTAAGGCTTACTACCCACAGTATTCTATGGAAAGGATTGTGTATGCAAGAGAACCTTGCTAGAACATCATGAAAGCCTGGTAGAATTTTCCATTGAAGATGGCATTGTCACAGAAAAAGCCAGGAAAGATGTCAAGCCCTAAACGAATTCTTGCTGGAGAAAACTGTCCAGATGTTGTGCATGACTTCACAGGATTTACAACAGAGCCAATCAAGGGCACCATGAAAGACATTGTGGGTATGGCAAAAAAGGTGGGGGATGAAGGCTTTCAAGATGCGATTTTTGGAGAAATTCAAGAGCCAAGAGACACCACACCAGAAGACTTAGCTAAAGATGCCTTGATGGAGACGAGTGCTTCTGAACCAGTGTCGGATGATGAGGAATAACACCTAGAAGAAGCAGTGCCAGAAACCAAATTGACATTAGACAAGCTGGCAGAAGGGTTCCAGTTATTCAAGACTGCTTTTGATTTATTTTACTCCATGAATATGGGCACAGAAACTAAAGCAAATGGTGGGAGAAAAATTGGTACTGTATAGAAACATTTTTAGAAACGTGAAAAAGCAAACAAGACAAATTGCAATGTACTCCCATAAAGTTACACGGAGTGTGCCTCCTCCCCGTCCTCCCCTTCCACCTCCTCCACTTCTTTTGCCTCTGCCACGCCCGTGTCTGTGTGCAAGACCACTCCCTCCTCTTCCTCCGTCGTCTCCTCCTCCTCCTCCTCCTCTTCCTCCTCCTCCTCCTCCTCCTCAGCCTATTCAACACGAAGACAGGATGAAGACCTTTATGATGATCCACTTCATGAAAAATAATCTTGCTGTATAGTTAATAAAGTGCTGTGTGTACGTGTGAGTGTCTTAGTGTGAAAATCTGACAATTGTGTGGCAAGAACTCTGATGTTTTTGTGTCATCATCATCATCACCTAAGTATTCATGGGGTAGAACATCGTGTACAAACACGTATGGAAGTAGATGGCCTATCCTTACATAGGCATAAAGTGAGTGATATTTAATGTAAAATTAATGACATGTTATTTTCTTACTGTTTATAACTTTGTTTTCAAAGAATTACAGTATGCCTCTCGTTATTGGAGAAAATGTATCAGCCTATCATCAAGGTAAGTGCTTTTTCAAAAAAAAAATGTAACAGTATTTCCAATACTGTGTTATGAATATGATGGTAATACTGTGTGCCATAAATATTTTATAGTGATTCATTCATTAGTGTACAGGCTAGGACACTGTGAAACCATATTATTTAGGCTACTATAGGGCAATGATATTGCTACTGCTTTGTAATCAATGCATGAATCGTTATACCTGTGAATATGAATTTGTTTTTCACATCTTTTCATTTTTGATGTCTCGGGTTAATATGCATAACATTTACAGGGTTTTGTATTATGTAAGACAGTATTGATGTTAGTAATGACAAATGATTAATCTTGTAAACAGATGACATAAATTTGAGGTATTGATAAATATAGTAAGTACAATACTGTAAGTACATTTTCCTTAGGATTTTCTTAATATTTTATTCTCTGTAGCTTACTTTATGGTAACAATACAATATATAATACATATACCATACAAAGTATGTGTTAATTGACTGTTTATGTTATCACTAAGGTTTCCAGTCAATAGTAGACTATTAGAGTTAAGTTTTGGGGGGAGTCAAAACTTACATGTGGAATTTTAACTGTGCTGGCTGGGGGGTTCGGTGCCCCTAACCCCCACATTGTTCAAGGGTCAACTATAATTGACCATATAAACATGGGTTTATTTCTGGGCTCTAATCTATTCCATTGGTCTATTGGTCTGTATTTGTGCCAGTACCATACTGCTTTCATTACTATAGCTTTGTAGTATAGCTTGAAATCAAGGGATGTTGATGCCTCCAGCTTTGTTCATCTTCCTGTAAGATTGTGTTCAGATCTTTTGTGGTTCCATACAAATTTTAGGGGTATTTATTCTAGTTCTGTTTTAAAAAATGCCACTGATATTTTTTTAATGTTTGCTTACTTACTTTGAGAGAGCAAGCAAGCAAGGGAAGGAGCAGAGAGCAAGGAAGAGAGAGAATCCCAAGCAAGTTCCGTTCTCCGTGTGGGGACTGACAGACATGGGGCTTGAGCTCACGACCATGAGATCATGACCTGAGCTGAAATCAAGAGTCAGACCTTAACCAACTGAGCCACACAGGTGCCCCGCCACTGGTATTTTGATAAGGGGGATGGTATTTTGATAAGCAATCTGTAGGTTGCTTTGGGAAGTATGTACTTTTTAACAATATTAAGCCTTCTAATCCATGAGCACTGAATATCTTTCAGTGTATTTGTGTCATCTTTCTTTCATCAGTGTCTTATAGTTTTCATATTTTTCTTTCACCTCCTTGGTTAAATTTATTTCCAGGTATTTTATTCTTTTTGATGCAGTGATAAGTGGGATTGTTCTCTTAATTTCTCTTTCACGTGGTTTGTTATTAGTATATAGAAGCACAACAGATTTCTGTTTATTCTGCAACTTTTCTGAATTCACTTATTCTAATAGTTATTTGGTGGGTTTTCTATATATAGTATCATATAATCTGCAAATAGTGACTATTTTACTTCTTCTTTGTCAGTATGGATGCTTTTACTTATTTTTTCTCACTTGATCCTATGATTTCCAAACTACATTGAATAAAAGTCGTGAGAGTGGGCATCTTTGCCTTGTTCCTGATCATAAAAGCTTTCAGTTTTTCACTGTTGATTATGATACTAGTTGTGGTTTTGTTATATATGGCCTTTAATATGTTGAGGTTTCTTTCCTCTGTACTCACTTTGTTGAGAGGTTTTATCATAAATGTTGAATTTTTCTAAATGCTTATCTGCATCTGTTAAGGTGATCATATGATTTTTATCTTTTGTTAATGTGGTATATATATCATGTTGGCTGATTTGTGGATATTGAATCATCCTTTCATTTCTGGAGTATATCCCACCTGATCATAGCATGTGATCCTTTTAATATATTGTTGAGTTCAGTTTGCTAATATTTTGTTGAGGGTTTTTTGCATCTATGTTTTTAGGGATATCAGCCTGTAATTATGTATGTATGTATGTATGTATGTATGTATGTATGTATATATGTATATAGTGTCTTTGTCTGGTTTTGTTATCAGGTTAATGCCAGCCTTGTAGAATAAGTTTGGAAATGTTCCTTCCACTTCAGTTTTTTAGAATAGCTTGAAAAGGATAAGTATTAACTTTAAAAAATTGTTTGCTAAAGGGCACCTTGGTGGCTTAGTCGGTTAAGCTCCCAACTTGGGTTCAGGTCATGATCTCATGGTCTGTGAGTTCAAGCCCCACATCGGGTTCTGTGCTGAGACCTCGGAGCCTGGAGCCTGCTTCAGATTCTGTGTCTCCCTCTCTCTCTGCCCCGCACCTGCTCTCTGTCTCTCAAGAATAAATAAATGTTAGAAAATTTTTTTTTTTTTTTTTTTTTGCTAAAATTTACCTGTGAAACCATCTGGTTCTGGACTTTTGTTTGTTGAGAGTTTTTAAATTACTGATTCAGTTTCATTACTAGTAGTTCTGTTCAGGTTTTCTCTTTCTTTCTGATTCAGTCTTGGAAGATTGTATGCTTCTAGGAATTTACCATTTTTTCAAGGCTGCTCAATTTGTTGGTATATAATTGTTCATAGTAGTCTCTTCTAATTTGTGGTGTCAGTTTTAACTTCTCTTTGAATTTAGATTTTATTTACTTGGGCCCTCTCTTTTTCTTGATGAGTCTGGCTAAAGGTTTATCAATTTTGTTTATCGTTTCAAAGAATCAGTTCCTTCAGTGATTTTTTTTTCTATTGTTTTTTTGTCTTCATTTCTGTTCTGATCCTTATTATTTCCTTCCTTCTGCTAACTTTGGGTTTTGTTTGTTCTTCTTTTTTCTAGTTCATTTAGTTATAGGGTTAGATTGAGATTTTTCTTGTCTCTTGAGGTAGGCCTGTATCACATTACAAACTTTGTTCAGAAGTGCTTTTGCTGCATACCACAGATTTTGGAGTGTTGGGATTCTAATTTCATTTATCTTTAGGTGTTTTTTTATTTCCCCTTTTTAATTTTTTCATAGACTCAGTTGTTGTTTAGCCTCCACATGCTTCTGTTTTTTTCCAGGTTTTTTTTCCTGTAATTTATACCTGTGTCCATACTGTTGTGGTCTGAAAAGATACAGGCTAGGATTTCAGTCTTCTTAAATCTATTGAAACTTGTTTTATAGCTTAACACATGATCTGTTTTGGAAAATGTTCCATGTGCGCTTGAAAAGAATGTGTATTGTGCCGTTTTGGTATGGAAATGTTCTGTATATATCTCTCGAGTCCTGTCTTGTCTAATGTTACATTTAAAGCTACTGTTTTCTTATTGATTTTCTGTCTGCATGACCTATCCATTGATGTAAGTGCAGTGTTAAAGTCCCCTACTATTATTTCATTACTGTCAATTTCTCCCTTTATGTCTGTTAATATTAGCTTTATGTTTTGATGTATGTAGGAGCTTTATACTCCTAGGTTAGACGCATAGATATTTATAAGTGTAATATCCTCTTGTTAGATTGATCCCTTGGTCATTATGTAAGGCCCTTTGTCTCTTGTTACAGTCTTTGTTTTAAAGTCTGTTTTGTCTGATAGAAGAAGTATTGCCACCCCAGCTGTCTTTTCATTTCCATTTGCATGGAATATCTTTTTCCATCCCTTCCTTTTCAGTCTGGTATGTCTTTTGGTCTGAACTAAGTCTCTTTTAGGCAACATATATAGCGGTCTTTTCTTTTTTTAGTATCTATTCAGCCACTCTCTTTTAATTGGTGCATTTAGTCCATTTACATTTAAAGTAATTAGCAATAGGTATGTAATTATTGCCATTTTGTTCATTGTTTTCTGGTTGATTTTGTAGTTGTTTCTTCTGTTGCTGTCTTCCCTTGTGGTTTGAGAACTTTTTTTAGAGTTATATTTGGATTATTTTTTTCTTTATTTACTTATGGTGTATCTGTTTGAGGTTTTTGGTTTGTGGTTACAATGAGGTTCATGTAAAACAACTTATGTATATATAGCAGTCTGTCTTATGTTGATGGTTGCTTACATTCTAAAGAATTCTAAAAACACATTCTTACTCCCCCCCCCGCCGTTTTGTTTTTGACATCATATTTTACATCTTTTTATTTTGCATATCCCTAATTACTGTAGCTGTAGTTGATTTTACTACTTTGCCTTCTTATTAGTTTTATAATGGTTGATCCACTACCTTTACTGTATGTTTGCTTTTACCAGTGAGATTTGTTTTTCTTTCATAATTTTCTTCTAGTTATGGCCTTTTCTACTTAAGTAAGGCCCTTTAACATATCTTTTAAGGCTAGCTTAGTGGTGAAGAATTCCTTTGGGGTGCCTGGGTGGCTCAGTTAGTTAAGCATCTGACTCTTGGTTTTGGCTCAGATGATCTCACAGTTCGTGATTTCGAGCCCACTTTGGGCTCTGTGCTGACAACACAGAGCCTCCTTAGGATTCTGTCTCTCCCTCCCTCTCTGCCCCTCCTCTGCTTACCCTATCTCGTTCTCTCTCAAAATAAATAAACATTTGGGAAAAAAAAAAAAAAGAATTCCTTTAACTGTTGTCTGGAAAACTTTCTGTCTCCAATTCTGAATAATAGTCTGGTCAGGTAGAGTGTTGGTGTTCCTAGGTTTTCTTTTCCCTTTCATCATGTAATATATTGTACCATTCCCTTCTGGCCTGCAAAGTTTCTGCTGAAAAGTCAGCTTATAATCTTATGGGGGATATAACTAGTTATTTTTCTCTTGCTGTTTTTAAGATTCTCTCTTTTAGTTTTTTTAACATTTTAATTATTGTGTCTTGGTGTAGACCTCTTTGGGTTCATCTTGTTTGGGGCTCTGTGTGCATCCTGGACCTGGATGTGTGTTTCCTTCCCCAGGTTTGGGAAGTTTTTAGTTATCATTGTTTCTTTGTATAAATTTTCTGCCCTCCCCTTCCCCCCCCACCCCGCTTCTCCTCTGGAACCCCTATGAAATGAGCATTAGTGCACTTGATGTTGCCCAAGAGGTCCCTTAAATTATCTTCATTAAAATTTTTTTTTTCTTTATGTTCAGCTTTGGTGATTTCCACCACCATGTCTTCCAGATGCTGGTAGTACTTCTGCATAATCTAAACTGCTGTTGATTCCCTCTAGTGTAGTTTTTGTTTATTGTTGTATTCTTCGGCTGATTGGTTCGTTTTTATTTATTTTTTTAATTTTTATTTTTGAGAGAGTGCAAGTGGGGTAGGGGCATAGAGGGGGACAGAGGATCTGAAGCAGGCTCTGCTCTGACAGCAGTGAGCCCGATGTGGGGCTTGAACTCATAAACCATGAGATCATGACCTGAGCCAAAGTCAGATGCTGAACCAACTGAGCCACCCACGTGCCCCAATTGGTTCTTTTTTTATATTTTCTATATATTTGTTAAAGTTCTCACTGCATTCATCCATTTTTCTCCCAAGTTTGGTAAGTATCTTTATGACCATTACTTTGAACTCTTTATCAGTAGATTCTTTATCTCTGTTTCATTTCTTTTTCTGAGGTTTTGTCTTGCTCTTTCATTTGAAATATATTCCTGTCTCATTTTGACTATGTTTCTTTGTATTAGGTAGATCAGCTATGTCTCCCAATCTTGAAGGAGCAGGCTTATGTAGAATGTGTCCTGTGGGACTCAGAAGGGCACTCCACCCTTATCACCAGAACTGGACACTCCAAGGTTATCACATGTGGGGGATATGTGCTGTCCTGTTTTGGCCAGGGCACAATGTTGTGATCGTGCTGCTGGGTAGAGCTGATCCCCCAGCTCAGCTGGCTGCAGCACTTAGTTGCAGTTGCTATAGATGCACTCGTGGGCTAGGCTGCTTCCCAAGGGTAGGAGCTGCTTTGGAGAGGAGCACTGGACCAAGGCCACCCCTGCTGGGTATGGTAGGATGGGAGCTGTTTTGGAGGGGCACCTGCTAGAGTAGGCTATTTGGACGGATCAGGTCTGTAAGGGAGTAGGACAAGGCAAGCAGTGTTAGCTAGGTAGTGGCAGAAATGGTGCCTGCCAGCAGTAGGTCAGCTATGTCCTTTGTGAAAGATTAATTGACCATATAATTGTGAGTTTATTTCTGGGTTTTCTATTCTGTTCCATTGATCTATGTGTCTGTTTTTGTGCCAGTATGATACTGTTTTGATTACTACAGCTTTGTAGTATAACTTGAAGTCTGGAATTGTGATGCCTCCAGTTTTCTTTTTTTCAAGACAGCTTTGCTATCTGGGGTCTTTTATGGTTCCATACAAACTTTAGGACTGTTTATCTAGATTCTGTTCTGTTGGTTTGTTAAGAATGCTGTTGGTATAGGGATTGCATTAAATCTGCAGATTGCTATGGGTAATATAGGCTTTTTAAAAAAAAGTTTATTTTGACAGCGCAAGTGGGGGAGGGGCAGAGAGAGAATACCAAGCAGGCTCCACACCAGCAGCACGGAGCCCAATGCAGGGCTCAAACTCACAAACCGTGAGATCATGACCTGAGCCAAAACCAAGAGTCGGATGCTTAACCGAGACACCCAAGTACCCCTGGGTAGTATAGACATGTTAACAGTACAATCCATGAGCACAGAATGTCTTTCCATTTCTTTGTCTCATCTTTCTTTCATTAGTGTTTTATAGTTTTCAGAGTACAGGTCTTTCACCTCCTTGGTTAAGTTTATTCTTAGATGTTTTATTAGTTTTGGTGTAATTATAAATGGAATTGTTTTAATTTCTCTTTCTGCTGCTTCATTATTAGTGTATAGAAATGCAACAGATTTCTGTATATTGACTTTTTATCTTATGACTTTACTGAATTCATTTATCAGTTCTAGTATTTTTTGGGGAGTCTTTAGGGATTTTTATACATAGTATCGTGTCATCTGTAAATAGTGAAAGTTTTACCTTTTCCTTGCCAAGTTGGATGCCTTTTCTTTTTCTTGCCTGATGGCTGTGGCTAGGACTTCCAGTATTATGTTGAATAAAGGTGGTGAGGGTGGACAGCTTTATCTTTTACTGACCTTAGGAGAAATGCTTTCAGTTTTTTTCCCATTGAGTATGAGGGCTGCTGTTGTTTTTTCATATGTCGCCTTTATTATGTTGAGGTATGTTCCCTTTAAACCTACCTTGAGAGTTTTTATCATGAATGGATGTTGTACTATATCTAATGCTTTTTCTGCATCTATTGAAATTGCCCTATAGTTTTTATCCTTTCTTATTGACGTGATGCATATGTTGATTGATTGTGAATATTGACCCACCCTTGTTACACCCTGGGTATAAATCCTGCTTGATCATGGTGAATGATTTTTTTAAATGCATTGTGTTTGGTTCAGTTTGCTATTTTATTGAGGATTTTTGTATCCATGTTTATCCGAGATACTGGCCTGTAGTTCTGTTTTTGTGGTGCCTTTATCTAGTTTTGGTATCATAGAATGAATTTAGAAGTTTTTCTTTCTCTTCTGGTTTTTGGAATAGTTGGAGGAGAATAGGTATTAACTCTTTAAATGTTTGGTAGAGTTCACCTATGAAGCCATCTGGTCCTGGACTTTGGTTTGTTGCAAGTTTTTTGATTACTGATTCCAATTTCATTGGTGGTAATCAGTCTCTTCAAATTTTCTATTCCTGTTTCAGTTTTGGTAGGTTACATGTTTTTAGAGAGGCATCCTTTTAGGTTGTCCAATTTGTTGGCATCTAACTTTTCATAGTATTCTAATTGTATTTCTATGGTATTGGCTGTTTGGTTTTGTCTTTTTTGAGGAGTTTGGCTAGAAGGTTATCAATTTTGTTTATATTTTCAAAAAACTAGCTCCTGATTTCATTGATCTGTTCTATTGTTTTTTTAGTTTCTATATCATTTATTTCTGCTCTGATTTTTATTATTTCTTTCCTTCTGCTGGTTTTGAGTTGTGTTCTTTTTCTAGCTCCTTAGGTATAAGGTTAGATTGAGATTTTTCTTGCTTCTTGAATAGGCCTGTATTGCTATAAACTTCCCTTAGAACCACTTTTTCTGCATCCCAAAGATTTTAGACTGTTGTGTGTTGATTTTCATTTGTCCCCATGTAACTTTATATTTCTTCTTTGATTTCTTGCTTTTAGTAGCATGTTATTTAACCTCCATGTCTTTATGGTCTTGCCAGATTTTTTCTTGTGGTTGATTTCTAGTTTTATAGCATTGTTATGAAACTAGATGAAAAGATGCATGACATTACTTAAGTCTTTTTGAATTTGTTAAGACTTGTTTTGTACCCTAATATGTGATCTGTTCTGGAGAGTGTTCCATGTGCATCAAGTGAATATTTTTTGATAACTTTGTGTTAACTGGTTCTAATGATTTATACATAGTTTATTTTGATATTTAAAAAGTGAAATGAATGGAAATTCTTTATACCTGAAGGCTACTAAACATTCAATATGATTTGATTTAGTGGGGCCACAAATATAAATACATGTGGAACATCAAAACTAGTGAAAAATATCTGCAGAGTCTATACTTAAAAAGTAAGTACTTTACCCTCTGCTTATATAACAAGTCCTAGTTCTGTGTGCAACATCAGCAGTATCCTGGAAAGTATCTTTTCCAGGTGGAAAAGACCTGAAACATACCATTTTGGGAGAATCTGATTTTCCATTAATGGTGCTATAAGAGTTAAGCAAGCAAATGTAGTTTAAAAAAAAAGATAATACCAGTTTAATTATGTTTATTCACATAGTTGCCATTAAAAGGTTAACTCATTCATAAACACATTTCTTCTATTGCAATATCCTTTGCCTCTTATCTCTTAACAAATAAATCCCCAACACCTAGCAGAAATGTTAGTTATACTGCAAATGCAGCACATTATTTTTTAAACCTTTAAAATATGGCTTATGAACAATTTTACAGAGCAGATTGCCTATTAATATGTAACATTAACAGATCTATGGTACCATTTTGGATAGAGTTGGCATTTTTGTCAAGGTATTTTAAACTTCTTAGAGGAATTTTTATGGTGTGGAATTTCACTGCTTCATAAAGTGTTATCTTAAGTACATTTTTAAATCAAGCCAGAAACTAGATCCAGCTCTGGGAAAACACTAATTTTCATTGTACACATCATGTAAACACTGCTTTGAACATCTATGCAGATACTCTTCGAAAAGAAAAACAGATTCTTGTTCTGGATATACATCAAAACCTAGATTACCTTTGTATGGTAACATTTATTTAAAAATTTGACAAGAACATATTAAATGTTGGCAAAAGTAATAGCACTCAATTTGATTATATATCCTAGCTCTCACAGAATTTGAGCCCACTCGTCTCAAGTTCTATCAGGACAGTCTTTTTCATTGATCAACTGAGATCCAGCATCTGACACAGTACATGGCACAAGGTATGTGTTCAATAAATATTTCAATGTTGAACTTTTTAGCAGCAAGTGAAAAAAAACAGATACAACTTTGAATAAATGGCATGAAATTACCAGTTGTCTCATGACACAGCAATAGGTGCTTTTTGTGAAAATTCTAGGATTACTTGTAAGTAGATCAATAATTAGATAATTTCCTCTCAAACTAAAGGAAATCTCATAGTGGAGGGAGGGCAAGAGAAGCCATAACATTTTATCTCCCAAAGCTAATGTATAAAAACATGGAATATGAACTAGTGAAAACTACCATGATATTAAAAGCAAGGCAATTCCAACTAATTGTGTTTTGCATATTTATTAAAGAATCCATTTTCTGACAAACCTCATAATACTGGATGAAAATATTTTTAAAAGGTTTTACCAAACTCCTAATAGAATACGTCTAATCAGTTCATTCTTATAGTCTCTGATTCCATGTTAGAGTTTTAAATATGGAAGGAATCTATTAAGACTCAAAACCATTTAAAAAAAAAAAAGTCTCTTCCCTCAAATAGCTATTGGATAATTAATACATTTGCAATAGTATCATGATTTTGTCCAGATATATGTATTTCACCCAGAACTGTCAAAATTAACCTGAAAATCAATTAAATGAAAACATTGATAATTTCAAAAATGATTTGAACTTCTTAAATCAATAGAGCCATAACAGTATTGTCCTCTGAAATTAGAAAATTCTAAGCACATATAAAAAACACATTTACCTACTTCAGTTAGGTCAATGTCAGGATTTATCAAAAATTCCCCATCAAAATTTTTTAAAAATCTTGATTTTTAGGTACTATAAAAAATATACCCTAATTAAATGATACATGTTGGTCTGACCAATTCCACAAAGTTAGGAAAGGGAAAAAAAAAATCTTGTACAGTGAAATTTCAAATCTTAAACATTTAATCCTTTATTTGAGCTTACCTCTCTAAATTTAAAAATGTATCAGTACTCTTTGATACCAACTATAAGCAATGTAGAAGTATAAATTCTGATCAGTTTAGTCCATCCATTCTCTAACACGGTGAACATCTTTTTTATCCAAATCCAAAAGAAGAATAATGCAAATCTCACTTCCTTGGTCACCTTTGGAGCTCAGGGCCAACCAGTCTCAACAATAACCAAAATATGTAGCTTTATGATTGGTAGTCTGTTTCTGCAGTGAACGTATTTTCCCAGTAATCAAAATTTGTCATCTGAGGAAATTTTTCATTACTCTAGAATCACAGTTCGAAGCTCATCTTCTTTATTGATCATCATCGAGGCAATTGCTCCATCATTAAACTCAAAAGAAGTACCTCCATCCACAACCATGCAGGCATCCCAACAACGAGATCGAACACATACCCTAAGCAGAAAAAACATCTCATTAATATAAAGTTTTCTTAACTTTAAATTATGATTTCTTTAAAACTTTAAAATTATGATTTCTTTAATTTTCATTGAAACTGGCAGATCATTCGGCCTTGATTTTAAAAATCAAGTTGTTCTTTGGTTTGAGAGAGTAACTGTATGTTATCAAAATCTCAAAATTAAGATATTCAGGATAGCTCCATTCACCCAAACATTTTCAAGAGAACAAATTCAGACTTGATGGAACTCACAGGCTTTTTTCATATGACAAAATGTTGAGTTATTACTATTTTAAGTACTAATATTGAGAATGTAACTATTTTCATGGATAATTTTGACTTAAGAACAAATGAAGAGGCACAAATGAACAGCTCAGTGAACACACTTGTTCAGCCTTCATCACCCAAATGAGGAATCAAATGTTCCCCAGCTCCCCCAGAAGCTCCCTCACTGCTGTCCTCCAGTCTCTACCCTTGGGCCATCCTTCCTACGCATGCCCACTACCCTAATTTCAGTCACCATAGTGGTAATAGCTCTGTTCTTAAACTTTATATAAATGGAAGAACACATAGGTTTGCTTTGTGTCTAGCTTCTTTTGCTTGACAGTTTGCTTGTGGGCGCACCCAGGTGGCTCAGTCAGTTAAGGGCCAGCTTTGGCTCGGGTCATGATCTCATGGTTCATGAGTTTGAGCCCCATGTGGGGCTCTGTGCTGACAGCTCAGAGCCTGTGTCAGATTCTGTGTCTCTCTCTTTCTGTCCTTCCCCTGCTCATGCTCTCTCTCTCTCAAAAATAAACAAAAAAGTATGCTTGTGAAATTCATCCATGGTTATTACATATAGTAGTATTGTGTTGTGTTCATTTTCATTGCTATATGAAAACATTTCCATTGTGTGAAAATACCAAAATTTACGTACCTCCTCTATTCATAGACATCTGGGTTTTTACTACTGGAAGTAGTGCTACTACAAATATTCTTAAGCATCTCTTTTGTTGCAGACGTATGTGTGTATACATTTCTGTTGGATATATACCTAAGAGCGAATTTGCTGGGTCACTGTGTATACTTTATTCAGCTTTGGTAGGTAACTGCCAAACAATATGCCAAACTAGTCCTAAAAATACTGCATGTAAGTTGCAGTTACTCCCACCTTACCAACAACTAGCACCTTAGCTATTCTGGTGGGTGTGTATGGTATCATATTATATAGTTTCAATTTGCATTCCCCACATGAATAATAAGGTCAAGGATGTTTTCCATACACTGAGCCATTTGGATACCCTCTTCTGTGAAAGGCCTGTCCAGGACTTTGGCAGTTTTTCTACTGAGTTGTAGGAATCTTTACAATATTCTGGATAGAAGTCCATTGTTGCATATCTATCACTCTGTGGCTTGCCTTTTTTTTTTTTTTTTTTTCCTTAATGGTGTCTCCATTAAGAAAAGTACTTAATTCTGAATAGTTCAGTTTCTCCATCTTTTGTTAATATTGTCCAACTGCCAAAGTCATGAAGCTTATTCTGTTTATATGAGCAAAATTTAAATGTCTTTGTAATTTCACCTAAATTGAGTAGATTTGTCGATCAAAATTAACTTTCAAATGAGTAAAAGGAATTTGTTTTTCCTAGAAAAAATATCAACCATATTTCAAAAAAGAAAATATGCACACTATATACGTAGCAATTCATAATTAAACTGTTCTTTGCTTGCCATGAGACAAATGACATTTTTTCATAGTTTTGTTTAGAAAATTGGGCAACCTTTATAAAATAAATTATAAGGTTTTTTGATATCTTCCCTTCAAACAAAAATCAAATTCAGTAAATGCGAGGAAGAGGGAGGTCACTTTTAGGAAAAAGCTGAAAGAAATGAGTCCTACTCTAAAAGTTTACGGCTTTACAAGTTAGGTTTTATATGAATATTTGTCCTGCTTTTTTTTTTTAATCCAATAGCATATAAAAAAAAAAAGCTGCTTTCCAGTTTCTTTTAAAGTGATAATTTGATCTTATTCTGTCTTAATATATGAAAACAACAAATCCATATCACCCAGTTAGATAATTATGCCCCTTCTATTTACTTATAGTTTCTCTAAAATGGCACAAGTTGGGAAAGGAAATATTTCCTCCAGCGTATATATAGCATGACGCCTCACTAGTTCCAAAAGCCCTACTTTTCCTACTAGATTAAGTGTGAATGAGTGAATTTCATCATACTGAATACTTTAAAACCAAAACCCATTTATAATTACAAGAGATGGAAGCATAGTCACAGGCTGGCCTTTGGAAGCTTACTTTGACGTGAAGCAGCGCTGACGACTGCTGGAGAAAACTCTGTTTGCTATTGGTTCTCGAATACTGAAAAGTATTTTTGGTTCTTCTGGACTATAGAGCAGCGATTCGTTATATTCATTTGTTACTATAAGGGAAAAAAAGTATTAGCACATTCAAAGAAAGACAGTCACTTCTGAGAAGTGCAAAATGAAAAATGGATGCTATGCTATCCCCAATTTAAATGCAACTCTGTTTCAAAGGTCTGTTTGGCAGAAACTTTCTTGGAACTCACAACACATTCCATTAAAAGAACAAAAAACTTTATAAAATGAGGATTAGGTTTCAAGATAAGGTCACCAAAGCCCCTGACACATCAGCTGGAGACATACTGGGGAGTGGGCTACAAAACCAGTAATTAAACAAAAGTAGAGGAACTTGGGGCATTCAAAAACAGAACCTGAGTTGCCATAGTCCCTTGCCAAATTCCCTTCCAAAACACCATGTCAAAGTGTCCATAAATATTAAGTTAATTCTCTTGATTAAAAATGCAGTCTCAAAAAATTACAGGTAATACACTTTCTCTAATGAAACTCTCATTACACAAGATATTTTTAGAAATCTTTGGGACCTGCTTTCTAACCAAGAGGCATATGACAGTTGGTAGGCAAAACATAAATTGGTCAAAAACAATTATACAAGGAAATCAGGCTTGAAAGAACGTATAGTTGAACACCACATTAAAACATTATACGACTGCCAGACAATCCACCTTATTTACCAAAATTTTGTTTAAATTATTTGGCTCCTTGAAAAAAATCTAATTTACTCTCAAAAATTTGCTCCTCTGGGAACACAAACACTCAAAATGTGCTAGCTACAGCTGTCTGGCTGGGTCCAGTGGGTAGAGCATGTAACTCTTGATTTCAGGATCGTGAGTTCGAGCCCCACTTTGGGCATAGAGATCACTTTAAAAAAAAAAAAAAAAAGTGCTAGCTCTGAAGGTAGTTCCAGAAATGTCTGTAACAGTGACTGCACTACTGGCATTCACTATTGTTTCTGAGGACAGTCAAATCTTCAAAGGAATAACATTCATTCAGTAAAGTGGAAAAATCACTGTATTTTATGCATACCCTTAAATTAATTTACATGCCCGATATAAATTTCAGTTGTTTTATATATGTTTTAAGTTAAATTATTTTTTGAAGTTTTTTATTTTGAGAGACAGTGAGCGAGCATGAGCAGGGGAGGGGCAGAGACAAAATCCCAAGCAGGCTCTGCACTCTCAGCACAAGCCCAATGCAAGGCTCGAACTCATGAACTATGAGATAATGACCTGAGCTGAAATCAAGAGTCGGATGTTTAACCCACTGAGCCACCCAGGCGCCCCTTTAAGTTAAATTATATAATGAATCAACTACTGTAAATGCCTAATTTAACTCTAACACAGATTTAAAGCTAATGCTAGCTCATAAGCTGTGATCAAAATAATCGTTTTGGTCTCAAATTGAGAGAGGGAGAAAGTCTGTTTTAGACAGTTGAAAGGGACTTCAGAGATTTAGTCCTGTTTTCAAACTATTAAAGGCCAACCATGTCCCCCAGTAAAGTAAGTCTTATGTGGAAATCTAAAATACACACATAAATGAACTGGCACTATTCAAATACTTTATTGTGTATTGCTAAATTATTTAAAAGGCAACCAAAAAGAGTGAGACTATTTTGATAACTCTTAAATTCAAGTGTCTGTGTTTATGGATGCCAGCTGCAGTCTTAAATTTGCCAATATCCACTTTGTGTATTTGGTTTTGGTTGTATATGTTGAACACCCTTACATAGATAAGGAGATGCACTATGAACAAGTTTGGATTTTTTAATAATCTTGAAAACTTAGGATACTCTTCAATTAAACAGAGACAACTAGAGAATCTTTAGTTTGAGGTCTGTACAAAAATGATTCTGGTACAGGAGAGGGGATTTTAGTGAGTTAATTTCATAAGCAAATCAAAGGAATGTGTTTTCCAATTTAAGAATTTAAATATTTAGAACAGAAAAACTTGAAGAATAAATTTGAAGAACCCCCTTAGGTATTACCAATCTATCTCTACTTCATCCTTTTATAGTTCAAGAAGTAGAAGAATGGAACCACAGTCTTGCTCATATTTCCAGTGAGTGACTGGTTGGTCTGGGATTAGAGCCCAGGCCTTCAAGTTCCCTGATCAGTAGTAGTCTTTCCCAACAGTGCTGGTTCTCTCAAAGGAACCCTGAAGTAACCGGGCAGGAATAGAAAGGAGAAAGTTAAAGAGAAGATTTTAGTGAATGTGAAGATAAGCATTCACAGCTCAGTGAACTCCTTTTCATTCAGAGGATATTAATGGCACACGGAGTTTAGGTAAACATTTCCCATTTGCCAGATCTGTATTTTTCTATATTTTCCTATCCCCCAGAATATGTATGTAGTTAAGAGTTTTGGCACAGAGGTTATATTTCATAGTTCACAAAAATCTAATATAAAGTCCAGCTCTAAACTTTTTATTGTTTAAATATACGTAAAGGTATTATATCAAGGGCCCGTTTGAGTCAAAAAAGTACAATGCTTTGCTAATTAGACAAGTATACTTCATAATAACATCCTAAAGACTGATACAGAACTTGAATGAAACTGTTAGTAATTATGATCATTAGTCACTGACCTTTCTCTACCAATTCTCTGTTCAATGGAAGACTTAAATTTCCTTGTCGTTTTGCTATTAAAAAAGGAAAGGGTGGAATATCTTGATTAAATAATGTCATAATAGCTAACATACAATAAAATATATACATTATATAGTACATTATAATTGTAACATAAATAGCTATTCTGGTACTCACCAATATTTAAAACATCTTCCACAGCCTGGGTCGCAACCCTGTTAATATTGAATGACCTAGAAAGAAACACCATGTAAGTTCTTTGTTCTCATTCTAAAAACACACTTTAAATTAAAAAAGGAATTATCTACTTAATATACAGAGAACTCTTAGAAATTACCAAGAAGAAGCAACCAAAATATGATAGCTACTTCACCCACTTTTAAAAAGTGGGCAAAGTAAACGGTTTATAGGCTTATATGAAAAAGCGTTCAATCTTACTCCTACTTAAGGACACATAAATTAAAAACTGATAATGTATGAAAGGTATATGAAAGACATTCTCATTCATACATGATGGCATTATGGAAGTTGCAGTTGGAAGGCAATGCTTCACTATTAAAATTTTAAATGAACATATTACATTAAATGAACATATTACATTAAATGAACATATTACATCCTAATTTATCCTAAAAGATACTTCTGTCTATAGTACACAAAAGACATGTACAAGGATATTTACTGAAGCATTGTTTATAATAGCAAAACAACCCATAGCCGTAGGAAGCTGGTTAAATATGTTACTATGTAGATATTAAAAAGCATAAAATAGAACTGTATGTGCTGATAGAAACATAAGTTAAAAAAAAAAGGCATTATGTAGAATATGCGTTATATATATATGTATATATGTATATGTGTGTGTGTGTATATATATATATATATATACATATATATATATATATATATATAGGTTGTGCCTGGAGATTAGTACTAGATATATGAAATGAAAGACTAGCTTTTCATTTTAAACCCTTTTGTACTATAACATTCTTTCATGTTTGTTTATTTATTTTGAGAGAGAAAGAGCATGAGCAGGAGAGGGGCAGACAGAGAAGGAGAGGGAGAATCCCAAGCAGAGTCCGATGTGGGACGTGAACCCACAAACTGCAAGATCATAACCTGAGCTGAAATCAGACACACTTAACCTACCGAGCCACCCAGGTGTCCCTGTACTATAACCTATTTTTAACTTGTAAATATTTCTTTAAATTATAAAATAGAAAAGATGAGAAATCTTTACTAGTGTGATGCTTTGCTTAAACACTTAAGAACAAATGTTAACACAAACACGAATCACCTAAAAGTAGCTCTGTCCTTGGGTCTACAAAGAAGGTTAAGGAAAGGTTTTTGGGTTTTTTCTTCTTTTTAATTCTTTCCAGTAATTCAGAATTCTGTTGCTACAGAATTCTCACATGGCCTCAGTAGATAATCTCAATGAACAGCAGCATAATGACCCAAACAACTCTATAAACATAATTCAGTGGCTCTTAGCCTTTCTGAGGAGGGGGAGTAATAGATACTCTTGCATACACTTCCAACCCTATGCCCTTCACATTTTGAGAAATGTGATAACATTTAGGGCATTCTCTTAAAAATGCAGGTAACAAGTTTTATATTAAAAATTTGGGGTCATTCACACACCAAATCCCTATGCTAAAAAAATCCCAAATCTGGCCCTTGCCTATTCTATTTTTCACCATATTCTATTTTTCACCAGTAAGTGTCCTGACTTTTTTTACTGTTCAGCGTGAAGTTCGCAATACATATCTCATCATAATTACTGTCTGCATAATTACATACACACTGCAAGGCATTTGCGGCACTACCTGGCTCATGGCAAGAACTTAATACTGAATGAAAGTATCAAATGAAAGAGATATGCATGAATTATATTCTAATTGACATTAGAAGGTATGGTTTCAGAATTTTATTTTAAATTAGAAGTCACATAAAATGAGCCATGTTTATTAGGGTTCCACTGAATTAAAATACTGAAGATTTAATTTTTCTTTAAGTTTTTTTTATTTTGAGAGCGAGCACATGAGCCCGCGAGGAGCAGAGAGGTAGAGAGCAAATCCTAAGCAGGCACCGTGAGGCTTGAAACCACAAACCGTGAGATCATGATTTGAGCCGAATTCGATAGTCAGACACTCAACCAACTGGGCCACCCAGGTGACCCTTGAAGACTTAATTTAAGAGAACAAAAGTCTTCTATGATTTGATCAAATATTCCTAGAATTATGATTTATTAGGGATATCATAAGCCAACCCAAACTAAGTCCTCTGAATTGGGGTTAAGACGAATTTCCTATGGTTGTAACCTGGATCTCAGCCAATTCACTCTCCCTTTAGGAGTGGTTTATATTCTACATCAAAGACAAACTATATGCTTAAACAGGTATGAGCTAACACATGATGCCTTTATTCTTAGGTCTACAACCTTTACCATTCTAAGAGTTTCCATTTGAAATCAGATAAAACTTCCACTAAAGACAATCAAATTGAAGACAAATTGAATCTCGTCTCTTCTTTAGCTAGTAAAGCTTTCTCTCTTCACTTAAGAACACTTACCCTTAATTAAGTCAGCTAAAACAGAATGTGTAAAGGAAGGGAACTGGGAAAAGTCTTTTAAAAAAACACACAGAAATATATGTGATTGCGCTCAGTAGTACTTCTCCCAGTGAATGTAGCAAATCGTGTTCCATGCTGGGAAGAGGATTGAGATGACAATGGGACAAATCAGAGACAACCTGCTATGCAACATAACCCCTACATCCTATATCCTGTGGAGGAATTTTGGGAAGTGCAAAATGGGAGAGCTAATCCCCAAACCCTTCGCGTGTGTGTGTGTGTGTGTGTGTGTGTGTGTGTGTGTGTGTACTTACATGCATACATGCATACTTAGACTATCTTTTCCATCCTTTCTTGCCATAAATTCATGTGACTGAGTTCTAGCTACAGGAATGAGAGTAGATGTCATAGACAACATATCTAAGACTGTCTCATAAGCCTGCCACAGGTGACCCTCCATGCTTTTCTTCCTTCTGTGGCTTCATTTAAATGAGTAGAGGGGCGCCTGGGTGGCGCAGTCGGTTGAGCGTCCGACTTCAGCCAGGTCACGATCTCGCGGTCCGTGAGTTCGGGCCCCGCGTCGGGCTCTGGGCTGATGGCTCAGAGCCTGGAGCCTGTTTCCGATTCTGTGTCTCCCTGTCTCTCTGCCCCTCTCTGTCTCTCTCTGTCCCAAAAATAAAATAAAAAAACGTTGAAAAAAAAAAAAAAAATTTAAATGAGTAGAGTGACTTCAAGAGCTATGTTTAAAAGATGGTTGAAGCAGATGATGCAAAGAGCCTGGATACCTGGAGTCACCACTTTGAGACCCACCTCCCAATTGGGAACACCCACTTGGACTTTATAAGAACAAGAAATAAAATTCTATTGTGTTAAGTCACTGAGTGGGGGTTTATCAGTTATAACAACTATCTTATCCAAAGTCATACATTTCCATATTTTATAGTCAAAGCAAGGAGAGGGTCACATAGGAAAACTTTTATCTCCTAATATCAAGAATTAAAAGAAGAGTAAAAGTTGGCACAGGAACAGACACTCAGATCAATGGAACATAACAGAATCCAGAAATGGACCCACAAACGTATGGCCAACTCATCTTTGACAAAGCAGGAAAGAATATCCAATGGAATAAAGACAGTCTCTTCAGCAAGTGGTGCTGGGAAAACTGGACAGCGACATGCAAAAGAATGAACCTGGACCACTTTCTTACACCATACACAAAAATAAAATGGATGAAAGACCTCAGTGTAAGACAGGAAGCCATCAAAATCCTCGAGGAGAAAGCAGGCAAAAACCTCTTTGATCTTGCCCACAGCAACTTCTTACTCAACACATCTCCAGAGGCAAGGGAAACAAAGACAAAAATGAACTATCGGGACCTCATCAAAATAAAAAGCTTCTGCACAGTGAAGGAAACAATCAGCAAAACTAAAAGGCAACCGACAGAATGGGAGAAGATATTTGCAAATGACGTATCAAATAAAGGGTTAGTATCCAAAATCTATAAAGAACTTATCAAACTCAACACCCAAAAAACAGAAAATCCAGTGAAGAAATGGGCAAAAGACATAAATAGACACTTCTCCAAGGAAGACATCCAGATGGCCGACACATGAAAAAATGCGCAACATGGGGCGCCTGGGTGGCGCAGTCGGTTAAGCGTCCGACTTCAGCCAGGTCACGATCTCGCGGTCCGTGAGTTCGAGCCCCGCGTCAGGCTCTGGGCTGATGGCTCAGAGCCTGGAGCCTGTTTCCGATTCTGTGTCTCCCTCTCTCTCTGCCCCTCCCCCGTTCATGCTCTGTCTCTCTCTGTCCCAAAAATAAATAAAAAAACGTTGAAAAAAAAAATTAAAAAAAAAATGCGCAACATCACTCATCATCAGGGAAATACAAATCAAAACCACAATGAGATACCACCTCACACCTGTCAGAATGGCTAACATTAACAACTCAGGCAACAACAGATGTTGGTGAGGATGCAGAGAAAGAGGATCTCTTTTGCATTGTTGGTGGCAATGCAAGCTGGTGTAGCCACTCTGGAAAACAGTATGGAGGTTCCTCAAAAAACTAAAAATAGAACTACCCTATGACCCAGCAATTGCACTACTAGGCATTTATCCATGGGACACAGGTGTGCTGTTTCAAAGGAACACATGCATCCCCATGTTTATAGCAGCACTATCAACAATAGCCAAAGTATGGAAAGAGCCCAAAATGCCCATCGATGGATGAATGGATAAAGAAGATGTGGAGTATATACAATGGAGTATTACTCGGCAATCAAAAGGAATGAAATCTTGCCATTTGCAACTACGTGGATGGAACTGGAGGGTATTATGCTAAGTGAAATTAGAGAAGGACAAAAATCATATGACTTCACTCATATGAGGACTTTAAGAGACAAAACAGAGGAACATAAGGGAAGGGAAACAAAAAGAATATAAAAACAGGGAGGGGGACAAGACAGAAGAGACTCATAAATATGGAAAACAAACAGGGTTGCTGGAGGGGTTGTGGGAGGGGGAATGGGCTAAATGGGTATGGGGCATTAAGGAATCTACTCCTGAAATCATGGTTTCACTATATGCTAATTTGGATTTAAATTTTAAAAATAAAAAATAAATTAAAAAAAAAGAGTAAAAGAAATAAGCTATTCTATTCCTTTCTTTCCAGTGATTCCTAAGGTCTACAGAATTTAAAGTCTGTCTTCACCATTTATTAGCCATATGGCTTTGGGAAACTTCTGAGACTTTACTACTCTATTAACTAAAATAAAATCACGTATTTCCAGGGGCACCTGGGTGGCTCAGTCAGTTAAACGTCTGATTTCAGCTCAGGTCATGATCTCACGGTTCATGAGTTTGAGCCCCACATCAGTGCAGAGCCTTCCTGGGATTCCCTCTCTTCCTCTCTCTCTGCCCCTTCCCCTAATCGCACACATGTTCTCTCTCAAAATAAATTAATAAACTTTAAAAAATAATCACCTACTTCCAGAGTATTTTTGAAAATTTAACATATTTAGCTCAGACAAAGAAAGTGCTTAGAAATGGTAGTTCAAGGGGCATCTGGATGGTTCAGTCAGTTAAGCATCTGACTTGGTTTAGGTTCAGGTCATGATCTCATGGTTTTGTGGATTTGAGCCCCGCATCGGGCTCTGCAGTGACAGCATGAAGTCTGCTTGGGATTCTCTGTCTCCCTGTCTCTCTGCCCCTCCCCCACTTGTGCTGTCTCAGTGTCTCTCAAAATAAATAAACTTTAAAAAGGGGGGTGGGCACCGGGGTGGCTCAGTTGGTTAAGCATCTGACTTCAGCTCAGGTCATGATCTCATGGTTCGTTGGTTGGAGCCCCACATCAGGCTCTGTATTCTGTGTCTCCCTCTCTCTCTGCCCCTCCCCTGCTCACACTCTCAAAAATAAATAAACGTTAAAAAAATTTTTTTTAATGGTAGTTTGATAAAAGTTATTAATGTATGGAAATGTATAGCTTTCCTCAGTCCTTCTGGCCCCTAGGCTTCTCCTCTCTCCCTCCATTTTCTGAAGAGAAGAAGGACAGAAGATGAATGGGAAAACGCAATCACAGGCAAAGAACAATCAGCAATGGGAGGGAGGTAAGGTAGAACATTAGAAGCAAGCAAGCTACATAGGCTGAAGAGAGAAGAGGCTGAGTAATCAAGGTGGCAGGGATAGGATATAGTTAGTGACAGAGTTCTAGACATCAGACTTTATTAAGCAACACAGAAATGAATGAAATTCTAATCTAAGCCACATTTATTCACATCCAATGGGAACACAGGACTCAACTATAAGGTGTGTGGCAATGGAGGGCAGGACTGCTTTACAAGCAAGCCTAATGGCTCTTATCCTTTATGCTCTTCTTACTACTGAAAGGTTGAAAACAAATTCAAAATCAGGGGCACCTGGGTGGCTAGTCGGTTAAGCATCTGACTTTAGCTCAGGTCATGATCTTGTGGTTTGTGAGTTCGAGCCCCATACTGGGCTCTGCGCTGACAGCTCAGAGCCTGGAACCTGCTTCAGATTCTGTGTGTCTCTCTCTCTCTGCTCTTCCCCCACTCATGCTCTGTCTCTCTCTCTCTCAAAAATCAATTAACATTAAAAAAATTTTTCTAATAAAAAAAAATCACGTACACCCCAGTGCAAAAGTCAAAAGCCTATTCACTGCCTTTAGCATAACCACGGTTTCACTAAGATTAGCAAGTTTACCTTAATTTTTCGATACAACCTAGTGACACATCTTTGAACCAGTGGCTTCTACAGACAGCTCCCCCTCTGCATTTAAAAACTGGCAGTCAGGGGCTACTGGGTGGCTCCATCAGTGAAGCACCCGACTTTGGCTCAGGTCATGATTTCACGGTTTGTGAGTTGGAGCCCCGCGTCGGACTCTGTGCTGACAGCTCAGAGCCTGGAGCCTGCTTCGGATTCTGTCTCCCTCTCTCTCTCTCTGCCCCTAACCCACTCACATTCTGTCTCTGTCTCTCTCAAAAATAAATAAACATTAAAAAGCTGGCAGTCAAAAAAACATTGGCTTTTTAGTCAAGCACACCTGAGCTTTTTTTATCCAGGTTCTGACATTAGTTCTGACCTCACCCTAAATTGTTTATCCTTGTGAAGCCTCAATTTCTACTTTATAAAACAGGGATACTACCACTTTCTTGAAGGATTTCTGTAAGAATTATAGTCAATGTATAAAAAGTACCTACCACAGTATATTCAAAGTAACAGGGGCTAAATAACTGATATCTTGTATTTACTGCATACAACAGAACATACAGAATCACAGTCCAGAAGATAATCTTATTTTATCTGTTCCATTCCCCCTCATTTTTCAGAAAAGGAAACTTGTACAAGATCACAAAGCTAGTTGGTGATTTTGCCAGGTCTCTCTAACTTCCAGGCCAGTACTCTTTTCAATTACACCGCTTTGCCCACGATGGGGGCGCGGGGGGGGAGGGGGGGGTGAGGGGGCGGTGAGAATCCTAGGAGAAGAGGAGAAGGATCTGGGAAACCATTTCTGATTTTCAATCCAGTTTTCACCAAGTAACATATCATGTTGAGCAGAAAAGATGTTATGATAAATTAAAGCAATTAACTAATGTTTTCATTTTATGAGGGCTACAAAATAATTTTATAGCATCTTAGATTATTAAATTACTTTTGCAAACTATTGTTAAAGTCATTTTAGACATGTAGTTCTCACTGGCCCCCCTCAGGAAAATGAAATATTAACCAATATTTTAAAATGATACTTCTCATTTTTCTCCAAAGGTTTATTTGGCTAAGACTAGGATATTTTTAAAAGATGTGAAGTTACTAAGTACTTATGAATGAACTGTGATGTCTGAAAATTACTTCAAAGTATTATGAGACAAAAAAAGACAAAAGGGAAACAAGATTGGGCATGTGTTGATAATTATTGAAACTGACTAATGGGTACACAGATATTGATTATACTATTTTGCCTACTCTTACAGATCTTTAAGTTTTTCCACAATAAAAAGTATTAAAAACACCGAAAAAATGGGAAGTAAAACTCCATTTTAAACTATCCAAACTTAAAATCACAGATTAATACTGTGTTTGCTAGCTGTATTTGTAAGCATGTAGTCATTTATTTGAAAAAAAATGAGAGAATATGTATTAGGTACTGTGCTATACATGCAAAAATTAAACAAAAAAACCACTAGTCACCATGCCAAATACCTCAAGTTGCTCAAACCAGCTGGGTATTAGGTAATTAGAGAACTAATAATGTGGTAAGTGCTGTCAAAGTGCTATTACAAAAAAGTGCTTGGGATGCACCAAAAGGGGATGGATTCATTATGCTGATGAAAAGAACTAGGTCCTAGTAGAGATTTCCTACAGAGAATGACATTTGAAGACTGGATTTTTCAGCCAGGGGAAGGAAAGTGGAAAATGTTCAGGCATTCAATGCAGGAAGAAGTTGCACTGAGCAAAAACAAAAAGCCCAGAGACAATGTGGCTTGTGCTGAGAATTGCAAGTAGCCTGCAGTGTCCCCATTGTGCCAATGGGTTAGAGTAAGGCAACAATAGGCTGGTGAAGTTTCTTAGATCATATTTAAAGGGTCTTACACGCAGACTAATCTGAACACAGAAGTCAAGCTTTTACAGCACAGAAAGGAATAGTCAAATTTATCTACATTTTAGAAATATTACTCTGTTGGCAGTATGGACGACAGCCTGAAGAATAAAGGGTGAGGCACAAAGATTATTCACTAAAAAGATGGGCCTGGACCAAACAGCAGTAGAAACTGCAGAAACAGAAGTGTGGCATACAGCAGTAGACCACACAGCAGTAGAAACTGAAAAAGAGGGGTAAGGACTTCAGAAGCGTGACTGGCAGGATTCAGAGACCAGTACATGTAAAGAGGAGAACAGGGAGACTCAAAAGTAAGAGCCAGGTTTTAAGGAGTACTGTTTTTTCTCTAGAGCATGAACTCACGGTAACAGTGATATTATTAAGCAATACAGGGATCACAGCAAGAAAAACTAAAGATGGGGGCGCCTGGGTGGCTCACTTAGTTAAGTGTCCGATTCTTGATTTTGGCTCAGGTCATGATCTCACAGTTCCTGAGTTCAAGCCCCACATGGGCTCTGTGCTGACAGTGTGGAGCCTGCTTGGGATTCTCTCTCTCCCTCTCTCTCTGCCCCTCCACTTGCGCGCTCTCTCTCTCTCTCAAAATAAATAAATAAAACCTTAAAAAAAAACCTGAAGATAATAAATTTAGTTTTGAATGTGTTGAATTTGAAGGTGTATTAACATTCTATTTAGTAGGTAATTTTAGAACAGAAGTTTGGGCTCAGGAAACAAGATAGCTACAGATAAAAGTCTGGGAGGCATCCGTGTCTGTGTACCAAGAAGCGAAGCCATTACCCAGAGAGAGGTTATAGGGTAAACAAGATACAGGAGCCCAAGTTATCTCTAATTAAGCCTTTGACGCACAAACCTCCAGGACATTTGTTGTTGTTACTGTAGTTGTTTTCATTTCTTTACTATTATTTAAAATATTTTTCATTTAAAAACAGTCCCCCAAAACATTTTCTTTTTTCTCTTTACAAACCTAGGGCAACAGGCTGAAAAATGACCAAATCCAGGCTATAGCTCTAATCTAAGAAGTCCAGGCAGGACTTCTAGAGCCAACTGATGAGTAAAGCAGAAACTGGGCCAACCAACATAACAACACCAGGCTACCTCTTGCGTTTCAGAGGCCTTAGATACACCGATATGCAGCATCGAGTAAATTACATTACTTAAAATATTTCACAAAAGTCAATAAGTAACATCCCAAGGTACTCACCAGGCCTTTGATCCTGTTCCAGTACACAAATTGAGCCCTGAACTCTTCTGTTTTTCCCATGGACCATCATCAACTGAAATCTCATAGTAGGAAGCCCTAAGAATTGAGAATATAAAACTGGATTTGCTGAATTTATGGCTCACGGTAAATAAGACAAACACCGTTTCTTCAGAACTAATGAACTCTAAGTGGGCCAGCTTGACTCAGACATACCTGACTTAGGCACGCACACCATGATGCTAATACCAATACTGATTAAGTGAAAAAGTAAAAAAAAAAAAAAAAAAAATCTGCAAAACTGCATCCCTCTCCTATCCATATGCTCCTTTATATCAGTATTTTAACATTTCAAACAAGGGCTCCTTATAAATTTTTACCTATGATTGCTTCTACTGTTTTTATGGACTCTAACAAATACAGATCCTTATTTCAGAATTCAAAAAGAAAATACCATTCTTAAGTGACTTTCATTCTTGGTAGATAGTTCTTGATATATCCCAATCTGTATCTAATCCTTCAAGTTACCAACAGTTCCTGGTCAACTTGTGTTTTTTAAGTTACATGTTAATGTGCCTTTTGAATTGATAGTAGGCTAAGAGAGATAAAGTTCTAAAGAAAATTCTCAGTCAGTACTGCATCAGTGGGCAAAACTAGGAATAAAACTAAAACTATAATTTCTTTAGAGATTTCTTTTCTTACAGTATTTCATAAGTATTGAATCAAATGGGTTTTCTGACACCAGAAAAAATGGCACTATTCCTTAACTGTACAAACATACAAATTTGCAATTATTCAAAAAAACTTTTGAAACATGTAAAAGCTCATTTTGTAAACTGTGTCTTAAAAAAATGGTGTCATTGATCAACACTGGGTTATTTTTGTCCAGCAGATAAAAAAGTTAAACTCTTAATATAGCTTTTCCAATAATGACAATTATTAGGCTTGCAAACACTAACATTCACTGGATAATATTATCTCTTATTTTAACCCTTTCAATTTCTCCTGCCAAATTCAATCTTTAAAGGTGTTACATGGCACAACTCCTTTTCATTTTTTCTCTGAAGTCACCATTCTTCATAAAAGATAGGCCTAATATTCACATTTAATCTATTTCATAGCTTTGTTATGTTTTCCTAGAATGTTGGGAATTTTAGGCATATTAGGAGCCTATTACATTCAGACAAGCCAGTCAACTCTACAGGAATGGCTGCTATTATGCCAGAATCACACTGAAACAAAAGATTGATTAGAGTTAAGTGGGGACAGGAGAGAAGCAGAGCTGGAGAGGAAGAAAAGTATAGTCAGGTAAGAGGTGTTGAGTCCAAAACAATGAGCAAATTTAGTGTCATTCTCACATGCAGGTTTATCAAGATTAGTCAACTCAGAAATTTTTTTTCAGGGAAATTATTTTTTTAAGGCAGCAATAAAACTCACAGTCCCTTTAGAGTGGGTATACTTCTTCTTAAATTCTCCACTGCTACAGCCCAAGAATAAGACATTCTAGGTTAGAACAAATAGGAGAAAAGAAAAAAAAAATTGGGCTTTTAAAATGTTCTTAAATGTAAGAACATTATAAATGAGGCAGGAATAATATTGCTGCACTTCATATTTTCCAAGCAAAGCACTTAAGTTTTCAGGGCATAGTGAAGCCTCAGTACAGGACCTGGAATCAGAAATACTGGGTTTTATATGACAGTTCTAATGCTAACTAATTAATTATATGACCAAGGACAAGTCATTTGAACTCTTCAAATCTCAGTTTTTTCACTGATAATTACAACTACCCTTTCTCACAGGGTTGCTATGAGAGTTTAATGCGGTAATACACACAGTGCCTGACACACAGCAGGCATCCAGTAAGTGTTCATTTCCTCTCCAGCTGAGGGTCTATGTCATAGATTCTTTAAAAGTAAGTTCTAATACCTCCAATAGTGAGAACTTTTTCAATAGCATCAGAAGCGAACCCACTGCTCTCCTTATCTTAGTAAGGATATAAGGTGAGGCTCAAAGAACACAAAAAGAAGCAGCATCAGACATTATTTAGGAGATAAACCAACCAAATCACTGCTGCCACAGAAAACAACATTCAATCTAAAATCTAATGGGACTTCACTGAATTCCCAAAAGTCTGTCAACTGATCCCAGTTTTCCTCCTTTTATAAGTTATTTAATTTTTAGTAAGTACAAATTATAAAGCAACACTAGAAGCTCTCAGAAGTTACAACTTTTAAAATATACAAACCGAATATCATAAGCCATTAAATGGCTTCTCTAGGATAAACATAAACTTACAAAACATTTTTACCTTTGTCACCTATTATTTTTTTATTCAAGTATAATTAACAGTGTTCTATTAGTTTCAGATGTACAGTATGATTCAACAATTGTATACATCTCTCAGAGCTCATCAAGACAAGTGCTCTCTTAAACCCTTCTATCTCTTTCACCCACCACCCCTCCCCTCTGGCAACCACCAGTTTGTTCTCTGTATTTAAGAGTCTGTTTCTTTTTTTTCTATTTGTTCATTTGTTTTTCTTAAAATCCACATTATGAGTGAAATCACATGGTAATTGCCTTTCTCTAACTGACTTATTTCACTTAGCATAAAACCCTCTAGGTCCATCCATGCTGTCACAAATGGCAAGGTTTCATTTGTCATCTATTTAATGTAGAAATTTCTTCAATTTCATTTAAAGTTGTTGCTTTCTGCCTTCTGTTTTTAGTAATCATGACTAAATTATATCACTAATTAGAGATACATTTTCTGCCTTCTTTATCACATAAAAGTATCCATTATTCATTTCCATATTGCTTCAAACTTGGTATATAGCAAGAGAAAAAATCTTATGTATAGTGTAAGTCTTATTACTATGTTAAAATAAATATATTTACACTTTACGTTCTGTAAAGAATGTATATTTAGGATTCCTTTGAAGAATAACTTTTACTTTTAATACTTTAAAAAATTATACATTTTACCACGCTCCAAAAAAAATAAGATTCCTAGTGACTCGCATGTCACACATAGCAGGTACACAATATATTTTTACTGAATAAACTTAAAATTAATCAAAATAATTATAACTGAAAAAGATTGGCCAAAGCATGCTGCTGAATCAAGCTTTGTTCTTTTCAGTACTACCTGAGTTAATGATTGGCTAAAACAGAGATATCTTCTTTAATTAAGACAAACATTTCTCATCATAATTAAACTTCTTATGAAAAGACAGGACAACGAACAGAATTCCAGAATACATGGAACTCTCAGTAAACTAGGGAATCAACTACATGATCTTCAAAGGGTCACATGGTTCTGGTAGCAGCAAAGTGGGACAGATTCATCTCTAATTTTCCACTCCTAATTCATTTACATCTAGAAAAATGCAAAGGCAAGTTCTAAATGACAATGAAGAATTAAATTAACGTTACATTATGGCAGTCATTTTACAACTGGTAACTAATGTCACACAAAATGTTTTGAAACAAAATTCTGACAATATAAGCCTAAGTTATACTCAACACCCACAAAACAGATTTCATCAGTAATAAAATACTATTATTTTTATACTAATGAGGAACTTTATTAACCTTAATATTTGCTAATAATGGTTACAAATCTTAAACTGTCAATATACTTGACATACGATGTTGCATAAGGGATACAATTAGCACCAAGTAGTATTCCTGCCCAACATGTTTAGCATGAATCTCATCATGCATAGGAAAAAAATCATACAAATCTAAAACAAGGGATATTCTACAAACCAACTGGGTTAAACTATTCCAAAATATTAATATCATGAATGAGAAAACAGTGGTGGGACTGAGGAACTGTTCTTAATTCTAAAGGGCCATGATGGCCAATGCAATGCATAATCCTTAACTAGATCCTGGATAAAAATAAGCAAACAAATCTACCTTAAGGGACACTATTAAGATAATTAGTAGGGAAGTTGTGATATGGACTGTCTATAAAAGTTTGTAAAAACTGCAAATGTATGCCTAGTATATCGTTCTTTTAAACATTTATAAAGCCACCTATATGATAGATTAAAGGCTCTGCAGTAACAGGACCCAAATAACTTTTTGTTTAATCTAGGGTTTCACAAACTTTTTTGGTCATAGAACCTTCTTTCCCCTTAACACGTATTATAAATGTGTGAGAGGGTTTGGGAAATATTTCATTTAATAATTCACTTCTATTACTTCTACCACCTTAATTATTCATAATTCTTAAGTTATAGAAATTGAATAAATATCTAAAAAATACTAAAACATTAAATTCCAAATTCAAACTCAAGATCACAGGTTTAAAAGTACCTGGATGATAGACTCTCCCCAATGAAGACTTCATTTAGTGCCCTCACTGGCAAAAGCTGGGGTCCTGAAGCCTCAGGTCCTGAAGGTGATGAAAAAAATTTTTTCAAGACAACTTGTTTAAATCTTAGAAACGTTAGGATTTCAATTTTATGAGACATTACAATATTCACACTTTTCACTATAATCCATACTTTAACATTATTAACATATAAATAAAATATTTATTTAGAGTGTTCATAATAGGGGCTCCTGGATGGCTCAGTCAGTTCAGCATCCAGCTTCAGCTCAGGTCATGATCTCACCACTCATGGGTTCAAGCCCCGTGTCAGCTCTGTGTTGACAGTGTGGCGTCTGCTTCAGATTCTGTCTCTCTCTGCCCCTCCCCCGCTTACTCATGCTCATTTGACTCTCTCATGCTCACTCGCTCGCTCTCTCAAAAATAAATAAAACATGAAAAAACTGGGGCGCCTGGGTGGCTCAGTCGGTTAAGCATCTGACTTCAGCTCAGGTCATGATCACAGGGTCCGTGGATTTGAGCCCCGCATCAGGCTCTGTGCTGACAGCCTGGGGCCTGCTTCAGATTCGGTGTCCCCCCCTCCCCTCTCGGCCCCTCCCCCACTCACGCTCTGTCTTGTTCTGTCTCTCAAAAATAAATAAATGCGAAAAAAATTATAAAAAAATAAAAAACAAAAATATTAAAAAATAAATAAAATGTTCATAATATGAACCTCAAAGTCACCTAACATTGCTGCAATGAAGCCTCTAGCTCTCCAAAATAAGCCTTAATTCTTCTTGAAACAATTTTTCAAGACCGAGAAAATACATATTTATTCTTCTCATAAGATTTTTGTTGTCACAGGGGCACCTGGGTGGCGCAGTCGGTTAAGCGTCCGACTTCAGCCAGGTCACGATCTCGCGGTCCGTGAGTTCGAGCCCCGCGTCAGGCTCTGGGCTGATGGCTCGGAGCCTGGAGCCTGTTTCTCATTCTGTGTCTCCCTCTCTCTCTGCCCCTCCCCCGTTCATGCTCTGTCTCTCTCTGTCCCAAAAATAAATAAAAAACGTTGAAAAAAAAAATTTTAAAAAGATTTTTGTTGTCACATTTAATTTCTCTCTAAAAGCTTCAGAGGTAGAAATGATCAAGTACTTCCAGAGGAGAGCCACTTTGAAGTTAAGTGGCAAATTACACCCATGGCTCATACTGGAAACCAAATCAGTTATTATTAGAGATCAGATTTCTTTTTTTTTAAATAGAAAACTTCTAGAGTGTTTCTAGCAATAGTAGTCCTGAAGGAACACTGCCACATCTCCTTTCATGACTTCTGAAAAATGTCATCTTCTTTTTCTTTTTTATTCTATAAGGCTATATGCACAGTTTATGTAATCTGCCTTGATGATATTTAAACCTCACTTCATCACAAAATCCTCCAAAGGATTCCCACTGCTTTCTCAATTAAAATTGCAATTGTCACCTTCAAATGGTTTCTTTTACTTATCTTTTTTCAGTCTCCCAACTGGAAATGCCAACCTCATCTTCTCAATGTCACCAAAAGCAGATTCATTGCACCCAACTCTCGCTGGGCAAGCATTGTGGAACAAGTTCCCTTCTCTGTCTCCTCCATGCTTTCTCCTAAGTCAAAGCTTGAAAGTCTACCTGGACTGTGGTAACTAGCCTCTAACAGGGTCCCCAGTGAATCCTGCCTCCAGGTATTCACATTCTTGTGTAACTCTCTGATAGCAATATTAGGTTTGGTCTATGTGACCAAATAGGGTACAAGTGATGGTACAACACTTCGGAGATTTGGTTTAAAAAGCCACCCTGGCTTCCTTCCACCTCAGCCTCTTTTCTCAGATCACTTGGCTTCTGGGGGGTTGGGGGGATGGGGAGAGACTTCATGAGCAGTCCAATAAAGAGGCCTACATAGTGAGGAACTAAAGCCTCCCGCTAACAGTTATGTGAGGAGCTGAGAAGCACATCTTCCAGTCCCAGATGTCTTCAGATACTGCTGTCCTGGATGACAGCTTGATCCTCCTCCCAAAAGACTCTAAACTAGAACTAACAATCTAACCTGTTCTTGGATTCTTGACCTTCACAATCTCTGAAATCATAAATATTTGTGTTTTAAGATGCTAAATTTGGGGGTGATTCGTTATGCAGTAATAAATATCTAATGCACACTAAACACCTCATATACTAATAAAATCTCTACCACTGTCACCAACACAACCACTGATCTAATATTCTCCTGACTTGCTACCCTATTATATTCCTGTTTATATGTTTATTAGACAATAATTACATGTATCTCATTTCTTTTGGATTCAACAGTCTATGGGGGACCCAATGATGCTTTTGAATATAACAAGTTGTCATACAATGCCAAAGACCATAAGAAAACTTGTTATCTGATTAAACTGTACAATGGGCTAACGTGATCAGCTCAATCTCATAATATAGCTGAAAAAACTTGACACAAAAAGGTATATCAAAAAATTTGATATGTTTAATCAAATTCACATTAAAGATTATAAAACCTGGGGCGCCTGGGTGGCGCAGTCGGTTAAGCGTCCGACTTCAGCCAGGTCACGATCTCGCGGTCTGTGAGTTCGAGCCCCGCGTCGGGCTCTGGGCTGATGGCTCAGAGCCTGGAGCCTGTTTCCGATTCTGTGTCTCCCTCTCTCTCTGCCCCTCCCCCGTTCATGCTCTGTCTCTCTCTGTCCCAAAAATAAATAAACATTGAAAAAAAAATTTTTTTAAAAGATTATAAAACCTAACTTTTGAAATTGTCTTAATTTGGTACTAGATCTATCATTCTCACACATGTCAAAATTTAAGTTTTACAAATGTAAAAAACTAAATTTTATTCTTTAAATTATTTTTCTTTACATAAGGTAATTGCTTTTTCTTTTTAGTGTTTGTTTATTTTTGAGGGAGGGAGGGAAGGAGGGAGGGAGGGAGAGAGACAGAGAGAGAGACAGAGAGAGAGAGAGAAAATGGGACAGAGTACAAGTGGGGGAGGGGCAGAGAGAGAGGGAGACACAGAATCCTAGGCAGTTTCCAGGCTCTGAGCTGTCAGCACAGAGCCCGACACAGGGCTCAGAGTCACAGACTGTGAGATCATGACCTGAGCCGAAGTCAGAGGTTTAACTGACTGAGCCACCCAGGCACCCCTACGTAAGGTAATTCCTAATGGAATTTGTTTTACATCTCCCCACAGATTTTCTGCAAATGCCAAACTAACAGTAGGTACTCACTAAATATTACTAATAAATCTGATTTCTCACCAAACTGTAACCATGTATTTTATATAGTCTTGACTTTCTGCCTCTATTCCCATTTCTCCCTACCCAAATTTTCCTTTCCATTTTGCACTTTTATTGTGTGTACTTGCTGAATTTCACCTAGAACCCTTTGTCAAACAAGAAAATTAAGATTGCTTCAGGTCTCATTCATTAATCATCTTAATTCTGCCTATATTTTCTTTCATGCTAATTGACTACTACCAAACACTACCTAACCAATGAAACTGTACATTTATAACTTAATTCAATAGGACATGTAAAGGACAATTAACAATTTTCTATCCAAAACAATGGATTACAAAATTAATTATAATTTGTATTTTTAAATATAGAATTGTTATACTAGTAACAGGGACCACTACATGTACAATTCTCTCTCACCACCATGCTGCTATACTATGTTTTCAGGTTTACTTGCAGTGGGTACACCCATGAGACTAGTAACGGCCAATGAAATATGAGGAAAAGTAGTGATAAAGCCTGGCTCCTAAAACCTGCCTTAAGATACTCTATGCTCTTTCTTCTTTCCACAAGCTCCAGAGGATCCAATAGAAAACTCAGAGGCCTTAGAGGATGGTAGGAGGCACTGTTTGGAAGTTCTTCAACACCCAGGTGACAGTGACATGAAATAGAAATAAACTTTCAATATGTTAAGCCACTGAGAATCTGGGATTATTTATCAAATCAATTCACTTATCCAAATTAATACAACTCGACTTGCAAATAAAGTTGCTAATTTATGTGATGAAAATTTTTAAAAATAATAATATACCAACCCTACCTTCCCTTGAACATATCCTTTAACAACTTGTACATAAATACAATCCAATAAAGGATAGATTTTTCTTAAGCTGAAAAGTTAAACAAACACACACAACACTAGAATTTTTTTTTTTTCTCTGTAATCTTTGGTTCTAAATTAGAAAGCTAGGGGAGCCTGGGTGGCTCAGTCAGTTGAGCATCTGACTCTTGATTTTGGTTCAGGTCATGAACCCAGGGTCATGAAATCAAGTCTGGCATAGAGCTCTGTGCTGAGTGTGGAGCTTGCTTAGGATTCTGTCTCTCTCTCTCTTTCTCTCTCTCGCTCTCTCACTCTCGCTCTCCCTCTGCCCCTCTCCTCCACTCATGCTCTCTCTAAAAAAATTTTTTTTTAATTTACAACAGACAACATGGATGGAACTAGAGGGTATTATGCTAAGCGAAATAAGTCAGTGAAAGAAAGACAGGTATATGATTTCACTCATGTGGCATTTGAGAAACTCGACAGATGAACATACGGGATGGGAAGGAAAAATAAGATATAAACAGAGAGGGAGGCAAACCATAAGAGACTCTAAAATACACAGAACAAACTGAGGGTTGCTGGAGGGGAGGTGGGTAGGGGGACGGGTTAAATGGGTGATTGGCATTAAAGAGGGCACTTTTTGGCATGAGTACTGGGTATCCTATGTAAGAGATGAATCACTGAGTTCTACTTCTGAAGCCAAGACTATACTGATGTTAACTAATTTGAATTTAAATTAAAAAAAAAATTAAAACACATAAATATAAATATATTATTAGAAAGCTAAATCCAGGATAAAACATGGTAGCATATTTATACTCTCAAATCTACTCCAATATTTCAAAATTCCTAATGGCACCCACCTAAGAAATGTTCCCTACCAACTTGCTAAGAATTTAAATAGAAAAAAATGAGATACAATTTGAAATCTTCCTAAATTTTTTCTCATAAAGCTATAAAAATAACAAAACTCACAAAAAAAGCCCTCTAAAATAGTGCCTAGACACTGTTAAATATCATATAATTGCTTCTAACAAAAATAATTATTACAATAAGCATAGTAATTTCCAGTGTTACTATTGAGAATTCTGAAACTATTCTGATTCCAGATTCTTTATATATAAAATAACCTACTTCAGCCACAATCACCACCACCACTTCCTCTCTGGAAGCTTTCAGGAGCTTTGTTTCATCCCTAATATTCTGACATACCTTGGTTTGAAATCTGTTACCATTACTTGTGAGTCCTTTCAATTCAAAGAATGGTGCCTACATTTTGAGAAATTCTCTTGTGTTTTTTTTATTTTGAACATTTTCTCTTCTTTTTCTAGAAAAACATTAATCAGATGTGAACATCCTGGATGTTACTTAGTTAATAACTATGTGATTTTGTTTCTATATATATTTAGTTTTACAAACTAAATGGTAAATCTGAGACAGGAATCTGAGCAATGAATCTCTGAATATCAATCTATAGCTTTCCTATAATGTAGCTGGTGAATTTCAGAGCCAAATCTTAAACATCTCTGGTGGTAGCAATAACTTCTTTTGGTGAGGGATAAAGTAAAACTTTTAGTTAAAAATTTAAGTCTTACTGCAGTCTTTGAAAAACAGTAATAGGAATCCATATGCATATGATTGGGTGAGGGGAGCATCTTTAAAACATGACATGAACACATAGTTTAAGAATATCCTAACCTATATAAACCTATAAATCACCATGGGGGTGCCTTGGGGGCTCAATTGGTTACACATCCCACTCTTGATTTTGGCTCAGGTCACAACCTCATGGTTTTGTGAGTTCAAGCCCTGTGCTGGGCTCTGTGTGCTGATGCTGGAAGCCTGCTTGGGAGTCTCCCTCTCTTTGCCCCTCTCCTGCTCGCACTCTGTCTCCCTCTCTCAAAATAAATAAATAAACTGAAAAATAAAAAGCTTTAAATCACCATGAAAAACTCTGAGAACAATGACCATAAATAAACATCAGGTACCACGACAAGACTGAGACAAAACAGATATTTAAAGGTAGCTTTTCCTGGTAAGTTTAGCCAAGAAATGAAACACAGGACAAAAAAATATCTTTTCCTGGAGTCCGTAGATATCTACTATATCTCTTGGGATCTTCTTGTATCATAAAAATCTTATAGTTACTGGAAAAAGTGGGAAAATATGGTTAAATTATAACCCACAAATTAACTCACAACTGAGAATTCACCTGAACACTCATAACAAAAAACTGCGTATCACCTTATGCTAATATTCTCTTAGCAGTTTACAGAGATTGAAACACAAATCTTAAGGCTAAGATGCAAAATTTCTCAACAAAAAGGTTTTAAATCAATGAGCATAACTGTGGTGAATACATTTAAATACAACTATACAAGTGTATAATTATGATGAAATCTACATACTAGCTCGTTTTATTTCTACTGCTTTCTTTTTCCTTTTTGACATTTCAAAGATTAAGGCCAAGAATCTGTCCTTAAATATCAACTATTCTCTTAGACATTTATAATCCTTCCATAATCAACAGGTTTTCATCTGTTGATGAATGGTAACTAGATAACATTTCTTCTGGAAATATGCTTACTTCTTATTTCAGTATCTAGTCATTAAATTTTACACCTGAAGTAGTTCACTGTGTTTTCTTAAGTATGGTCAGTGGCACTAAAATCCTCAAATAATTATAAATTATTACTTCTAGAAATTAGAAATCAAAGGAACTCTAAGTTAAATATTGCTCCAAACACATCTAATTCCCAATCCACCTACTTTCATCATGAACTCTTTCAATGTTGAAGGCTCTGCTATGTTGATTCAAACTCAGCTGCTGTTCGTGAAGGTCCACGGGAACAGGGTTTATGCCAGTCCCTTCAAGGTACAATCTGATTCGTTGCCTCCATAACCACCTTAGAAGAGTGAAGGCAAATCAAATTAATTTAAGATAGAATAAAGTATTTTTAGAATTAGATATAATTTCACCAAATTAAAAAAATAAAAATATTAAAAAACTAGTTATCCCATGAACAAATTATACCAGAAACATCCAAAACCCACAGGTTCCTACTCAAAGACAAATTTAGAGATTAGGTCTCTCAATTATAACAGAAATATCTAATGTATTTATATAGAATCTCACACATAACTGAATTAAAGCCTAATTCTTTATCATATATCCATTAAATCTAAGATACTGAGTTAGATATAGTTGCATTTTGCTCATACAAAAACATAACATGAAGAAAAGAAAGCACTCTGAAATTAAAATAATACTGTGTTCTGGTGGTCAGATTAGACAAAATTCCCTCCCCTAAAATTCTGTAATGATGATTTTTTTTAATAATAAAAAAGAAATCAATGACAAATATTGTAACATTTAAGATTATACCTAAAACTTAAACATTTTTGATAAAAGGAAAAAAAATCAGGTAAAATTAATTTCAAAACCAAAAACTGATGTGTCAAAAAGTTAGTGGGACAGATTCTGCTAGATCAGCATATAAAAATATACTCCCATTTGGTAGCTATAAACTGGTCATCTGTAGAGGTGCCAAACTTCTGAAATCAATAGAAACTGGAATCATTATTAATGATTCCACAAGTCAAGAAGACTTAATACAATTTCACAAAAACCAGAGAAAAAGCTTTCTCCAACAATAAAAATCTAGTCTAAATCAGGAAATAAAAAAGTAGTCCAACTTGGCTCACTCTACTATCATCACCAACCCCATCTCAGCTCCTCCCCCCATCCTTCTTTTTTCAGGACAGCCTGGCCTCCGAACACAGTAAGTGAAAAAAAATATGAATAAACATCCCCCTGCTTAAGATACACTTAATATGTAAAATAAAGACATCAGGAACCTTCAGCATAGTGGAGTAAATCCAACCCTCAGCCATTCCGGATGGGAAATGAGGATAAAAAATATAAAATCTCAGAATTTGAACACTTAATTTTAGCCAACGGTTTTAACTATCTTTCTACCAAACTGCTAAGAACACAGAACGAGGTTTAAAAAGTAGAAATGTGGCCTCTATCTCACTGATGGAGAAAACCCCTCAACGTGCAATTATGTTACAGGCCAAGGGCACTTGTCAGGGTTTCTGGACAGTTCCACCTGGACTAGAAGAAAGTAAGGTAGAAATGTTTGTGACTCAGCTAGTTTATTACTTTTTATGGCTACTGTTGTAACTACGGACTAAGCCAAATATTATCTAACTTGTACTGTTCAATAGCATTTTTAATAGCACATATTTATTAAGATTATTTGTAAAACAACGGTAAGAAATTCCTACCTGAACTCACCACGATAGAACTTCTGTAAGGCTTCTGGAAAGGAATGTGTATATCGAACAGGAAGACATAAATGACCCTCAGACCTTTATTTTAAGAGATTTGGAGTGGTGTAAAGGGAAGAAAGAGGAAAAAAAAATTTAATTCAAAAGGTATCACTAAGCTATAAAAATCAGACATAAAATTTTGTAAATTTTTATTCTATACTTCATTTTTTTGCTACAAAGTTTTCTGTATTTTCAATAAGACAGAAAGACCAAACAGAAAGACCAAAGTGATTTTACATACAGTTTTAATGCCATGATACACAAAACTACTTAAGTTTCCACATTACAGTGAAACTAAAAAATAACAGCAAATGTGCCACTGATTTCATTTCCCTATAAAATTATCTGATGGTATAGTGACATTTGCATCCTACTTTTATAATATTTATCTATTAACTTTAGGCAAGTCATTTTAGCATCAGCTTCCTCATCTCTAAAAGGGTGATAGAACCACCAATCTCAAAAGGTTATTCTGAGGAATCAAACTATTTATGGTTCAAAAGTGAACCATAAATCTTTTAAATGTCATTTAAGCTATTCCAAGTCATAAAGAGAAATCATAAAGCTTAATCCAATGCAATCCTTCATTTATTAAAAAAATATAGAAGAATTAACTCCTTTTCAAGGCGTTAAAAGCTTGATGTATGGGGCGCCTGGGTGGCTCAGTTGGTTGAGTGTCTGACTTTGGCTCAGGTCATGATCTTGTAGTTCATGAGTTCGAGTCCTATGTCAGACTCTGTGCTGACAGCTCGGAGCCTAGAGACTACTTTAGATTCTATGTCTCCCTCTCTCTTTGTCCCTCTCCCACTCTTTCTCTCAAAAATAAACATTAAAAAAAAAAAAAGAGCTTGATGCAGAAGACAATTTTTTTTAAAAAAATTGCAAATTACAAAGTGTTAAGATTGCCTATAGTTGCTATAGAAAGATGAGATAATATGGCACCTAACATGAGAAAAGGTGTCCAGAAAGCTCAATCATCATTACATGATGCGTTGATCTTGAAGGAAATATTGAGAGTAGGCTTTGCAAAACAAACTCTTCATAATAACTACATTAAGTGTGAAGAGCAGAGAAAAACCTTTTTACAAAGTCGTGACTAGTCAATTTCTTTATCTGAGTGGATCAACACTGAAATTAAGACACTTAGGCCTTGCCTTTAATTTCTATACTCCCTGCAACACTTTACATAGTGCTAAGTATATAAAAGGTATCAACAGTCATTTGATAGAACAATACCAGCTAGGGTCAACTGGAGGTCTAAAACATCCTAGAGAGAACAATCTCTCATGAGGTTATAGTCAGATATCAGCTAGGGCTGTGAGCATCTGAATCAGGTCTGACTTGGCCTGAAGGATTCATTTTCAGTGTGGCTCACTCACAGGGCTGGCAAATTGTGTGAGCTATTGGCAAGACACCTCAATTCTTCTGCACGTGAGCCTCTCCATAGGGCTGCTTGACTATCTTCACATCATGCTGGCTGACTTACCCCAGAATGTACAATCCAAAAGACCAAAACAGAAGCTGGAATACCATTTATGACCTGGCCTTAGAATCTACACACTGTCATACCATATTCCATAGGCCAATCCTGATTGAATACAGAAGGGGAGAGGTAACCACATAAAGGTGTAAATGCTAGGCAGCTATCTTGTAGGCTAGCTACTACATGTCGTATACCCTATTTTAATTATTAAGCATTCAAATGTCATTATTATTTAAAAGTTCAGTAGACGATTGCAGAATACAAACGAGACAAACCGAAGTTATATATTTAGTTTACATGTGAGTGACCATGTGAGTGAACCATCTTAGAAGGGTATCTCCGAGCCCAAGTCAAGCCTCCAAGTGCCTGCAGCCCCACCTGACATGTAACTATAA
Source organism: Lynx rufus (assembly GCF_022079265.1). NCBI lineage: Eukaryota > Metazoa > Chordata > Mammalia > Carnivora > Felidae > Lynx > Lynx rufus. The sequence continues at coordinate 210,629,020 of NW_025814823.1, read as the reverse complement.
CCTTATGAGGAGAGATCTCAAGCCAAACCACCCATCCAAGCCACTCCTGAATTCCAGATACACGGAAACCAGGAGAGATAATAAATGATTTTTACTACTTAAGCCTTTAAGTTCTGGTTTGATTTGTTATGCAGCATTTGATAACTAATAGAGGAAAGGAAATTTAAGTTGAATATTAACTTCTAGGATTAAGGCTTGTGAGTCACCACAGTGCTTAAGAAAAAGAAGTCAGACAACCTGAATTACCGAACAAGCTAGGAGGCTTAATACATTTCTCGCCTGTAGACAAGAAGAGAAACCAAAGGACTTCTAAAGCCTATTATTCTAGGTAGAAATTAGAGAAGCAGTAGTGTCTGTTTACCAGTTTCAAAATCTCCACAAGCTTATGACTATTAAGCCAGGTTTTTAAAGGAAAATATGTCTCAACAAACTGTATGAAATGTGACCACTAAAGAATCTCTTAACAATATAAAAATATGCCACAAGAATTTCTAAAATATACATGCATCAACACTGAAAGCAGTCAAAAAAATATTTACTGAACCAATGATCTCAATAACTTATGCTCAAGAAATTTTTACTCAGCTAGGTTGGGGTCCTAGCCCTATTCCCTAAAAGCATTTAATTAATCATTCAGTTCAAAGGTTTACTGTCTATGGACTATGTATAATACTATAAAAGCAATAGAAAAATTAAAATACAAAGTCCTATGCTCAAGAAATGTATAGTCTAATGGAGGAGACAAACAACCAAGCAGAAAACGATATGAAAGGATAAGCATTCTCTACAGGGAATTATAGTCAGAGCCCACAAGATGCACCAGAGTCATGAATGAACAATTATACAACTACACAACTCAGTATGTGGTATAAGGGCATTCTGGACAAAAGCGCATATATAGACATGAAAAGAATATGGGCCTTTGGAGAACTCTTTCACTTATTCTTTCAAATCCTACTGTCTTAAATATCAACAAAGCTCCTCACCAGAGGAAAAGCCTCCACCCATGGTGTCAGCAGATGCTCAGATTGAACATTTGCACTTAAGAACGGCCGTCAGAGTGGGCAGTAGAGGAACTGGTGAGGATGGTCAAAGGTACAAACTTCCACTTATAAGACTGTAAGTACTGGGGATGTAATGGACAACAGGATGACTATAGTTAACACTGCTGTATAGTATATCTGAAAGTTATTAAAAGAGTAGATCCTAAGAGTTCTCATCACAAAAAAAAAGCCCTTTTTTTTCATGTCTATATAAGTAAATTTACTGTAGCAATCATTTCACATTATGTATAAGTCATTATGTGTTACACCTTAAATTTATGCAGTCTGCATGTCAATTATATCTCAACAAAACTGGGAGAAAAGATGCGATTCAAAAAAAAAAAAAAAAAAGAAACAGCCTTAGGAAGAATCCTAGGCTGTTCCTAGAGGTGTTGTTTTTGTTGTTGTTTTGTTTTTTACTGAAGAGCATACAGTAAATGAGGATAAACTAAAAAGCAAATAGGCAACAGATGGTGAAAGATCATACTATTATACTAAGGAATTTGCAATGTATCCTAAAAGTCATGGGAAAGCCTAAAAGACTCTAATTTAGGAGTGGATACACTATTTGTACTTTGGAGTAACATGAAGACAAAGTGTAATGGATGGGTTGGAAAGAGCAAGACTGGGAGCTACTGTGGTAATTTAAACAACAAACTATAAACGCCTACATGGTGTTCATTACCAGTGACGATGGCAAGAGATGGACTCAAAGGTAAGATCCCAAGAACTCAGAATTAGATCCATAGACCAGTGTGGTAAGGTGGGGATGGGGTGGGGGTGGGGGGGGTGGATGAGGGACAGGTGGTCACAGCTTTAGCACAGGTTATGACTCCATTCATCGAGTATGGTAGGGGAGGGCAAAGGAGATAGGTTCATTTGCAGGCATGTTACTTTTTTTTTTTTTTTTTTTTTTTTTAAATAGGCTCCATGCCCAATGTGAGGCTTAAACTCACGACTCTGAGATTAAGACTCACATGGGGCACCTGGGTGGGTCAGTTGGTTAAGTACCCAACTCTTGATTTCAGCTCAGGTCATGATCACACCGTTCATGAGTTCGAGCCCCATGTCAGACTCCACACTGATGGTGCGGAGCCTGCTCAGGATTCTCTGTCTCCCTCTCTTTCCCTTCCTCCTTCCCTCTCTTTCTTTCTTTCTGTCTCTCTCTCTCTCTCTCAAAGATAAACATTAAAAAAAAAAAAAAAGCCACATGCTCTACGGACTGAGCCAGCCAGGCACTCAGACATGTTACATTTTTAATGCCAATGGATACATTCAAGTAGAGGGTAGAATGTCTCAAATAGAAAAATAACAGGAGAAAAGGACAAAGAATAATCAGGAACCAGAAAACGTAGAGTCTTACATATCACAGCGAAGGAGACCAACTGTTCCAGTTTGCCTGGGACTGACAATTTTCCCAGGACATAGAACTTTTGGTGCTAAAACTAGAAAAGTCCTTGGCAAACCAGGATGAGTTGGTCACCCTAGCCAGAATAAAGAATTAGATTGTACTCTGAGTTAGATAAGGGTGCCACCATAAGATTTGGAGCAGAGAAGTCACTCTGGCTGCAGTGGGAAGAGAATATAAATACGGGTAAGAGTGGAAACAAGATCAATGTTAGATATAAATATTTTGGAGTCCATGATCTAAGTTCAACCAGAGATATTAATCAGCTATTCTGGAGACATTATAAAGAGTGAAAGAGAGGGGCACCTGGGTGGCTCAGTCGGTTGAGTGTCCAAATTCAGTTCATGGTCTGGCAGTGAGTTTGAGCCCTAGGTCAGGCTCTGTGATGACAGCTCAGAGCCTGGAGCCTGCTTCGGATTCTGTGTCTCCTTCTCTCTGCCCCTCCCCCACTTGTACTCTGTCTCTATCAAAAATTAAAAAAAAAAAAAAAAAGGAGTGAGAGAAAGATGGCCCAGAGGGTAATATAAAAAAACACCACTATTTAAGCAGTGACTAAAATATAACATCCTTCAAAAGACACAAAGTAGTAGCCATCAGGATAGGAAGAAGGGGCAGGGGTGGGGAATGGCGGTCATAAGTGCCAAAGAAGTACAGATGCATTAAAGGAGAAGTCAGCACCAAAAATTTCCCAGAAATCAAGTTAGACAAGGACTAAAATGTCCAGTAAGTTCAATAACCAGGACATCACTAGTAAGACAAAAAGAATGTCAGTGAACTGGTGGGAGCAAATCCAGAAAAGCTAGCAAAGGTTTAAAAACAACTGAAGTAAGTAAGTGGAGATACCAAGCTTGGGGGTAAAGAGGAAGAAAAAGAATAATAATCACGAGAAAGGCACAGGGTAAAGAATTTATTAAATTTTCTTAAAAGATGACAGTCTTGAGCAAGGTTTTAGCCCAAGAGGAACCATGTGCAAAGGGAGAAAAGGAAAGAAAGGGAACAGAACAAGGTTTTTATTTTAAGCCATGGAAAAGGTAAAGAAGTTCTTATCCAATGACTTCCATTTCCTCTATCAGGTAAAGGAGAAGGCTAATGCTGAAGGAGGAAGGGTAGGGAAAGCAGGGAAAATATACAAGTTAAATAGCTTGAAGAAGCTACCACACAGAATGGGGAAGAGAGAGGACCTGAGCCACACAGAAAATTTTGGGTCCAGTTCTAAGTGCTAGGAACTACACATTGGAAGTAAGTTGGGGCGCAAACTAGGCCACAAAGCTTAAGTTTCTATTTTTTTACCCAGATGGCCTCAGCAGTGCTGATGGAGGAATAAAAAGGATGATCGACAGAGGTAGGATTGAGCAGAAAGACAATGGTACAAAATGTCTATGAAATTTGTCAAGCAAGTGAATGAAGTGAGGGAAAATTAATTGAAGAAAATAGAGGGGTTCAATGCCCTGAAAACCAAAGGGCAGACTTAGCAGAATTGAAGGAATAAGACTGCTATTAAAGATAGGAGACTGCGGTCAGAGTGGAATTAAGATTTGCGAGATGGGGCAATTCTAGATGATCATCAAGTCCAGGTATGGTCATACTGTGGGTGGCTGGAATAGAATGATGCTAAATGTCAGTGAAGCTGAGGAAAGAAAAAAAGAAGTGATGACAGGGTTTGGTCTCTTCATTAAATTGATGAAGTCACCCAGAAAATCAGTGGAGATATAACCAGGAATGGAGATGAGAGACATAAGAAAGGTAGAAGATGGGACATTAACTCATCCCTCTTCAGCAATACTGAAGGACACCAATACTCACCTAGGTCAAGGGCTCAGGTCTATCCTGCCACAGATCCCACTCCCAGACTACCTGGGAAGTCAAATGTGAGGACCTGTCCATCCCATATCATAATTTTCTACCACCAATGGCAGCTAAATGCATATATATTTCTCATGCCTGAGCTATAAGCAAGAGCTAGATCCTTGGAAACAACTTGTACTAAAGAAGAAAAATTATACTAAAAGTAGAAATGAATTCTACGTGCCTGAATTTCATCTCTAAAATGTTTTTGGAACATGGTTCTAATATTCATGATAACCAGGAACAATGATGCTTTCACTTAAACATCATGCACCACAGTAAACTCTCTGCAGCAACAGAGCACAGCAATGTGACTACGGTAGAGGAAATAAAGACCTTCCAAAATTTAAGATTTATCAGAAATAGATACTAAGCAGAGCAAAGCATACACACACACACACACACACACACACACACACACACACACACACACACAGCAAATAAAGAGAATGTGTTTTTCCTTACCGTTCTGGATCAGTGTTTACTCCAATAACTGGTTTAAGTCTGTCCAAGACTTTACTTGCCGCCAGAAGCATCGTGCCATCACCTACATAACCAGATTTGTTACAAAACTAGTTTTTAACATCATTCTGAACACAAGTACTTTTATTTTAACAATCTCACTCCCACCCCATCCTGTTGACCACCAGAGGCCTCTCCACTGCCTTTCTACCCACCAGCCCTAACCCAGGATTTCTCAACAGTGGCAAGACTGACATTTTAGGCCAGATAATTCTTTGTTGTGGGGGGCTGTCCTGTGCATAACAGGATGTTCAGCAGTATCCATGGCCTCTACATGCTAGATGCCCAGTAGTAGCCTCCAATTGGGAACTACTGCTCTAATCCTATCACTTCTATTAGCCAATTCTTTTTCTTTCTGTCATAACATCAATCCAAACTCATAAAATATTTTAATGAGAATATATCTAACAAAGTGTCCGGTGTAGATTTTTCTAACAAATGCTATCAATTTAAAGCTTTAGAAAGAATGTTCACTAATTTAATAATAAAGCTCAGGAAAAAATAGGTATAAGTATATGAGAGTCAGAGTGGGATGAAATTTATCTAATCCAGTTAAACTCTTAAATAATTTCAACTTTTTTTAAAGACTAGTATAACTAAACCAAAATACAGTTACAACTCATTCTTTGAATCATATTTGAAGTTAAATATACCTTTAATATACACGGAACCTCACAATAACATCATTCACTAAAAAAGCAAAATGTTACATATAGCAGATCTTTTTAAATCTTATCCTAAAAATCTAAAAATGAATCTTGTGGTAGGATTCTGAAGCCTTCAATACAGCTAGACTACAGGGTATCTGGAAATGTATATTAAAGAGTATTTCTGTATTCCAATCTTTCCCTCTGTAAAACTATTACCTCCTGCAGCTATGACAGCATCTGCCCATCGAACAATTTCTTCATCATATTCTCTCCTCTTTACTAGGCGAACCTCAATTCCCTCATTCCTAAGATAAGAAAGTAAACGTTACATAAAATTTCCACTAATAATTTAAAGGATGTTTTCTGAGAGGCAAATTATTACAATGATGTAAAATAAATTTGTTTTATAAACAAATTTATGTTTAGCTTTGCAAGCTTAGCTTCATTTTAATTACAACAGCCAATTAACTATGGTAAGTCAAGATGCACAAGAGTAAACTGAAAGTTAATAATGATCCCAAATCTTTACATGCTTTAAAAACATCTTATTACAGTCCCTGACAAATAGCAATATTGATAAATGAGAATTTCAATTCATTTTCTCTATTCCTGATGCTAAAATTCATTAATACAAAAATGTCCTAGAAGAGTCACATCTTGAGAGACTTTTAATTATAAAACAAAATAGTCATTACTTTAAATCCAAAATATTCATTCAGTTGTCAGACGCTGAAACAGTAACTAACTTTCTACTTTGCATGTTCTCACACTGATTCTCTTATATAAACTTATTCACTGACTGCATTAATTGAATTAACTGAAGTTTCTATGATATTCAGACATTCAAATAATATTTTAATGAACACCCACATAATCTAGTATTGTTTAAAAAAACATTACATATACAGTTCAAGCATAATGTATACAGAATTGTCTCTGTGGAAAAAGCACTTCTCAGACCAAATATTAACTGAAAATCTGTGAAATTTTCAGAGTACAAAAATTTCCTTAGAAACACTACAATGTCAACTCCATTAACCATGATATAATTTTCTGAAAATTATTTTATAACGGAAATCTTTACTAAAAATCGCAGGATCATCTTCTAGTAAAAATAAAAATTAAAAGTCCTGAATACAAAAGCCCATCCAAGATCCAATCCCAGTGACTCACCGTAAACTATCTAGAATATGCTCTACATTTTTGGTGTGAATATGATGCCGTTCAAGCAGTCCACTGTAGCTAGAGCCTTTCAATGCAAGCTATATCAAAATAAAACAAATTCTGTCTTATTACATGTCATATAGTACACAGTATAACATCTCTCTTTAAAAAACCCTATGTAAAAACCGAAAGATTTTTTTTTGAAGGTATATTTGTAGGACTACAAGTTTAAACTGAACTAGAAAGCCTGACTTCAGAAAATTATAATTTGGTTTCAATACCAAATACAGCATTAAGTTTCCTGAATCACGTAGTTAACAAGATCTCAAAATTTGCCTATTTGGGGCACCTGAGTGGTTCAGTCGGTTGAGCGTCCGACTTCAACACAGGTCACGATCTCACAGTTTGTGAGTTCAAGCCCCGTATTGGGCTCTGTGCTGACAGCTCGGAGCCTGGAGCCTGGAGCCTGCTTAGGATTCTGTGTCTCCCTCTCTCTCTGCCCCAACCCACTCGTGCTCTCTCTCTCTCAAAAATAAATAAGCATTAAAAAAAATTTTTTTGCTTACTTTACAACTAATTTTTTAAATGGATTTTTAACACATTGCATATGGCTACTCGAAGACCAAAGATAAACTAATCTTCTAATATTTTAGAAGGCAGTTAGATGACCTTTACTCCACTTGGATTTGCAGCTCTCTTCTGTTCATATTTATGAACTCTATTTGGAATTTACCCCACACAATCCAAACAAAGGACTGGTTAGCTCACTGAAATTGGATAACATTTAGATATAAAGACATATGTCATTCAAGAATTATCTTTCCTAGTCCATTGGAGTGACATTTTATAATGTTACTACCATACCATTAATATTCTCCTTTTAAAGTATATGTCTTCTAAATAAAATAAAAGTAAATAAAATGTTGAGAGAGAAGTTTAGAAATATCTTCAATGAACATCCATTTAATCAAGTAGGAAATTTGTCCAGTAGAGTGAATGCCAGAATTAAAAAGAATATTGCGGGGCGTCTGAGTGTCTCAGTCAGTTAAGCATCCGATGTCAGCTCAGGTCATGATCTCGTGGTTAGTGGGTTCAAGTCCCACATCAGGGTCTGTGCCAACAGCTCGTGGCCTGGAGCCTGCTTCAGATTCTGTGTCTCCCCCTCTCTCTGCCCCTGCCCCACTCACACTCTATCTCTCTCAAAAATAAACATTAAATAATAAGCATTAAAAAAATAACAAACAAGCAAAAAGAGTTTCTCCTACAAAATTTCCAAAAGCGAACATCACTTCTGCCCAAGTAGCCTGAAAGTTAAAATACAACAAAGCATGAACGGAAAAATGGATTCTAAACCAACAAAAATTTGTCCACATTAAAGTTAGATGTGATAGGTTATTTCCTAAATGATCCAACTGCTTTTATTAAAGTATCATAGATATTTTTACTTGACCTAAACTGAGTTTATTATGAAACAAATTTTTAACTTATTTTACTAGACAGCTGAACGTTACTACTTTCTACTCTCTGTAATAAGTCACAGGAAAGCTCAGTAAGGGAAGGAAATAGTCTTTTCAAATTTAACGCATAAGAAATACACAAACTTTTTGAGACAATGACCTGTTTGTTTGGTATGTAAACTCACTAGGCAGAATTGAAGCACTCTTAAAAAGAGTACCCACTTAACTAAATGGTACACTGTTAACTCAAAACTGCCTTACACTGATGAGAAACACCTAGTCAACAGCTAGAAAGTAAACTATTCCACTTAGCATGATCAGGCCTGGTACAGTGAACCCTAAATATTTCTCCAGCTATATTTGGCATTTATCTTAGATCATTTCAGTTTCACTTAGCCTTCCTCCCAGGCACTCACCTTTACTTTCCCCATAATTCTCTTCCTACTTCTGCCTTCCTCTTTTTATCCTGTTTACCCATTCCCTCATACATTGGGATTGCTCAAGGTTCCATCTCTGACTTTCTTACCTGCTCCCACTTCGTGTTCTTGGAGTTACCTCCCTGCTGCAGGACTTGATGGCCCAAGTATACACTGGCAACTATGAAATATACACTGTTAGCTCACATCTTTCCTTTAAGCTTTCGGCTCAAATTTTCAACGTGAGCATTTATACTGCCCCATTGGTAGATCAGGTACCTTTCCCCACAACCATCTAAATATGATTACGTATTCCTCCTTCAAATTTGCTCTTCTCAGTCCCGTATACCAGTTAATAATACTTACATTTATATAAGCAACAGAATAAACACAGGCGTCACCTTTAATTCTTCCCTCACACTCAATCTCCACAGTCAGTGGTGAAGAACAACAATCTGTCCACAGTCATGCTGCCACTGCTTGAGTTCTGGGCAACATCAGCTCTTATCTGGTGTCACATAATAGCCTGCCTCCAGAATTTCTAACTGCTTCCTTTAAAAGTCTTTATTTCCCAGTCCTCCAACCTAACCACCACTACCAGAAGCCTGCTTTCATACTAGGCCCAGAATGCTAACGTCTCAGAAAAACTGACCCTCCACTCCTCTTGTGGGGAAAGAGAACAGGACTGACAGTTGTTTTCTATTGCTAAAAAACCACTGAAAATGACTAGGACATAAAGCAAACTTCTGCACATGACATTTAATACCCTGATAAGGTCCAGCCTACCTGTTCCCCTTCTATATACTCACTCTTGAACAATGATTTTCAAACTGCCCTTAAAATGGCTGTCACATCAATTTATTGATCACAAGCAGCACTGGTATTAAGAATAAACTCTACTACATGCAACTGCTCAGTTGTTTCATATTACCTTTTATTTCAAATACGAGTATATGTACTTAGTGAGTCATATGTAAAATTTTTCCAACTGTAGATTACAGTCAGAAATATCTCAGTTCTTTTGGCTGGCAAAGATTAACTTCTCCACTGTCTCATTAGTACTGTTCTCTATCCTTGACATATAAATTCTTCCTTATTCTTTAATATTTAATTAAAATACCCTAAACTTAAAGGATCTCATTTCACTCTCATCATATTGGCAAAAATGATAAAGTCCACCAAGTGCTAATGAGAACATGGGGTATCAGGGAGATGTTCAGTGCTTATGGAAATATTATTTGTACTTCTAATTGCATTTTTTAATAGAAAAAACTAGAAACAACCTCACTATCCAAACAATGTAATACTTGACAGCACTTAAAATGAATTAACATATATCAAAATAGAGAAGTTTCAAAACCAATAGTGAATAAGAAAAGCAAATTTCTAAACAGGTATACAATTTAAAGAATATATTATTGATGTAACTTTAAGACACACAATACACTTTTTATGGGCATGGTCACATTAATAAATGTATAACATATGCATGAAAAAGATATATATGTGTATATATATATTTATTTAACAACTTCAGGCTAGTGGTTACCTCTAGGGACACAGGGAGGAAAAAAGTTGGAATGATAAGGCTTTAGTTATAACATTCCCTTTAAAAATATCTCTGGCATTGGGGCACCTGGGTGGCTCAGTTGGTTAAAGGTCCGACTTCGGCTCAGGTCATGTTCTCATGGCTTGTGGGTTCGAGCCCTGTGTTGGGCTCTTTGCTGACAGCTCAGAGCCTGGGGCCTGCTCTGGATTCTGTGTCTCCCCTTCTCTCTGTCCCTCGCCTGCTCACACTCTGTTTCTCTCTATCAAAAATAAACAAATATTTAAAAAAAATTTTTTTGTAAGTATCTCAAGCAAATGTGGCAAAATATTAGTATCTGTTACGTCTCAGTAGCTGGATATACAGGGGTCTATTTTGAAAGTTTTCTATGTGGTAAAAACATTTCATAACGGAAAGTCTAAACTTTAAAAAGATCACCAGCAAGTCTACTTAAAAGTTGAAAAAATGCAAAGGTCATCTTTTTCTCTTTCATTCTTACCCTTCCCAAATTACTCCCTCCCTTCTCTGTATTCCCGTGGACCACTTACAGTTATAACACAATTTAAAATATTTTCTCCATACATTTGGGAACCCTTTTATTCACCTGTGGTTCCCCAGAACCTAGCAAGTGCTCAATGAATGGGTGACAAATTTTTTTAACAAATTTTTTAAACAAATTAACCAACAAACTTCATGAATGTTGGCAATAGTGACACTGTAAGCAAGTTTTATTTTGAAACATATTTTTAGATCTTATTTTTAAAGACCATAATTTTTATAATTATTTTCTCCACTACAAAAATACTTTTTTTTTTTTTTTTTTTGAGAGAGAGAGTACAACAGGGGACAAGGGCAGAGGGAGAGAGCAAGAATCTTAAGCAGATTCCACACTCAGCACAGAACCCAACACGGAACTCGATCCCACAACCCTGGAATCATGACCTGAGCCAAAATAAAGAGTTGGACACTCAACCGACTGAGCCACCCAGGCGCCTCACAAAAATACTTCTTAGAAGAAAGTAAACAATTGAAAACTATCACTTCCTCCAAGAAATGGGCTTAAAAAAAAAAACATGAGCAAAAGTTAAATTCAATAAGTCTTCAGTTACTTTAACCATCTGTTTTACAAAGGAACCTATTTTGAAGTGACCAAATCAGTACCATTTTAGGTAAAAAATTTAATAAATGATGGTGACATTTACATAATGATCATTATTGTGGCTAAAAATCCTAATTATGCTGCTTTAAATTATGTAAATTATCAGTCAGTTTGCTCTTCCTAAAAATCATGTAAACAAGGAAAAACAGACATTATACCTATTTCAAAGTCAAAGACGCTGATAAATAGAAAGAGGTTAGGTTACTTGATCCAGTTTACAAAGCTAATAGATTGGTGCCAGTATCCAAACTCAGATCTCCTGCCTTTTTTTTTTTTTTTAGTTTTTTTTAATGTTTGTTTATTTTTGAGAGGCAGAGAAAGAGAGAGAGCAAAAGCAAGGGAGGTGCAGAGAGAGAGAGGGAGACACAGAATCCAAAGCAGGCTCCAGGCTCCGAGCTGTCAGCTCAGAGCCCAATGTGGGGCTCGAACTCACAGACTGTGAGATCATGACCTGAACTGAAGTCAGACGCCTAACCGACTGAGCCACCCAGACGCCCCTTCAGATGCAAGACTGAGCCACCCAAGGCGCCCCTGCTCTTAATCCAAGACTTGTCCACTAGAGACTCCCAACAACCCTACATTAGCTATAGATTTCACTCCTTCTTGGGAAATGTAAATGCTCATTAGGGCACTAAGCCTCATTTTAATGATTAAGTTACACAGGCCAAGAACTATTCTGTTCCTATGTCCTAATTCTACCAACTTTCAGTTAGGAAGAAGAAATCCAATTGACTAACCTCTCCTTGAATGCAAATGTCTTATGGAGGTTGGTCTAATCTCCTGCACAATCCACATCATATATAATGAACTTTCCTAAGGCATAAAATAACCGGCACATTTGGTGATATTTTGAAATACACCTATTACGTATTACAAAGATCAGTGATAGCGAAAAATAAAGTTAACTTACACCTTACTAGCTAAGAAGATACTAATATGTATTGATAAACACTTTTTTACTCAAAACTTAATTCATATAATTAAAAACACAGGAAAAGGGATCACAGTAAGAAATTATGTTGTTTACAGTCTCATGGCTGGCCACATATTTGTAGTTTTGAAAACCTCCCCTAGGTAATCCTGATAAGAAAAGCCTGAAAATCAGGGCTCTAAAGCACACTGGTCAATGATTACGTTAGTGGTAGAATTTCAGGTACTTTCATATTCAACCCTTTTACATCTTTCTGGGTCTCCCATTTAATGACAAATATTTATGGGAAGGAGTGTACTGTAAGTCTCTATTTTCCAAGTTGTATCGCACAAAATTTGACACATTTTTCTGTCCCCCTCCCACGGTCAAATAAAAATCCTGTTTTGTTTAGGCTCATGTTTCTTTAACACATGAAGCCTCTTCCAGGAAACTCATGTTGGTAACCTCTATCTTAAGATTTCAGCAGCTAACGTCTTTCGGAAGAATGATAGCTGGAAATACGGCTCTGGACTGGAAGCCTCCAAGAGAAAAGAACTAAAAATAACTTTTAAAAAGACAAACGTTTTACTACCTTTTTTGGTGGGGATGGGAAGGTGGAGAGGATGATGAATAAGATGCAGTCTTTGCCCTGAAGTCTAGAGAAGAAAATAATCAGATTATACTCAAAGGTGGAAAGCTCAAATGTGTAAGTATTGGGAAGATACAGTGAAAAGTACCTAACACAACTTTGGTGGCCAAAGAAGGGCACAGCAAGGTTACAAAGGAAGGCTTCCTATGACAGTAACATCTGGAGCTTGACCTCAAAGGAATTTGGTTAGAGGAAAGAGAAGTATTCACACTAAAAGAGGCTGCAGAGGAAAAGACACTAACAGATACAAATCAAACCACCCTGAAATACCATTTTTTCACCTCCCAGCTTGGTAAAACTCCAAAATGTGATAAACTTCTTGTGGAATAACAGTAACTTTCATCCATTGCTGGGGAAGGTATACATTGGTACAGCCTTGAAGAAATTTAGCAATACCCATTAAAATTTCAAATGTACATGCCTTTTGACTCAGCAATTCCACTTTTAGGTATTTATCTTAGAGCCTGGTTCACACATACATAAATTAACACACACGTTACTCACTATAGAATGTATTTTAATGTTAATTTTGGGGGGGGGGGTAGGGAGAGACAGTGTGCATGCATGCAAGCAGGGGAGGGGTAGAGACATGGGGGGGGGGGGGTAGACAGAAGATCCAAAGTGGGCTCTGCACTGACAGCAGCGAGACCAATGTGGGGCTCAAACTCACAAATCTGAGATCATCACCTGAGCCAAAATCAGAAGCTTAACAGAATGAGCCCCCCAGGCACCCCCATTACAGAATGTATTTTAATAAATTAAGACATGCACACAATGGACTCCTACACATACTATTTTAAAGAAAGAACAAGGTGCAGAATAGCTTAAATAGTATGTTATCACTAAGTAAAAAGGGGTGGGACAAATAAAAATAATATTTCATTGTGTTGATTTGTATGTATGGATTATTTCTGGAAGGAAACACAAGAAACTGATAACACTGGCTACTTCCAGGGACAAAAACACAGTGCCCAGTAACAAGAATAAGAGACTTTTCATTGTATAGCCTTCTGTATCTTTTACATTTTGAACATTTTAATGCACTAATCCATAAATACATAAAATTAAATCAGCACAGCACCTAATGAAAATTAAAACACTTTGAAATTAGTGGAAAATGAAGTTCGAGACAAAAACTGATTAGAAATAAAGCTCAACAGGCATACAGGAGCCAGTTCATGAAGGGCCTTGTTTGGCATACTAAGTAAGGATCATGAAGGTTCCCATAGAGCAGTGTTTCTCAAAGTGTGACCTGGGGACCACCTGCAAACCTGGAGAGCTTATTAAAAATGAAGTCCCCTGGACAGAGCCAACAACCTTAAGGGTGTGTGGTTGATAAAGGCAGAGTCTGGAGTCTCCACAAACTGAATCAGAATCTTGGGGTACAAAGGTTCCGGCATCTGCATTTTAACAAACTTCCTAGGTGACTCTACAGGTTATGGGGAGCTTTTGAGTAGTTCTAAGCAGAGGAGTAAACTGGCCAGATGTTCACTTTAGATAGACCACTCTGGTGCCTGTATCTGAAAGATTTGAGAGGAGTGAGACTCTGTTAGAAAGCCCTGGAGGTACTCCAGATCATGTTCTTTAATTTGATAAATATTCATATACACTACATTCATTGCACACCATGTGGCAAAAGTATTACCTGCCCAAGAACCACAACCTAAGCTACACCATCACTGCAGGAAACACTGTTAAGGGAAACAAAATCCAAGGTGCTAGGATCTCCCAAATATGTTAGGAAGGTAATAACTATGAATAATTTAATCCAGTCATAAAGGGACTGCTAAATGAAATTATTCCATCCCATTATAAAGATTAAAAAACAACAACAACAACAACTAGGAGTGCCTGCAGGGGTGGCTAGGTTGGTTAAGTGACTCTTGGTTCCAGCTCAAGTCATGATCTCACAGTTCCTGGAGAGCAGAGCCTGCTTGAGATGCTCTCTTTGCTTCTCTCTCTGCCCCTCCTCTGCTTATGCATGCACACACACGCACCCATACACACACCCAAACTTTAAATAAATAAATAAATAAATAAATAAGGCAACCATTAAAGGGAGTTGCAGTGGAGGGAGAGAAGGGTGGAAATTGTTCATGTCTCATTTAGTATATATTAAAATAGTTTTCAATAAAACCTCTTTGGCCAATAAGGCATGTTTACAATGGCAAAACCCTTTCCAATCATCTTTGATTCATCTAAAGATCTAATTTGTTGAGTGTCATGGACCCTATAAATAAAAGTTCCACATCTGCCAACAGCTATATCTCTTATGATGTAAGTAAATTGGAATAATAGTTTAATTATCCCTTGCAAGGTAATGAGCCAGCAGCGGTAAAAAACCAGAAATTCACAGGAAACATCACTGCACGAATTAAAAGTAAAGCAATGCCACCAATAAAAGTGAAAGACCAAGCTTCAAAGATTTAACCCTATTTTGTACATGCTTTATCAACTAAGAAGTATTTCCTCTACTTAAGTAACCCATGAGGCTTTGGGGTATAAGATTATACTGGCACTCCATCCTTCATCTTCTATTTGCATTTTAACAACCTAACAGAGACCTATTCTGCAACAAAACCACCACCTCCACAACAAAAGAGAACCCTCTGGTATAAAACTTCAGGTTACCATGACACTATAGACACCAGAGGTAAGGTGCCAGAGACTCAAGTAAGCACATGGCCACTTTCTTTTGTACTCAATTCACATTATTCATATATCTTAGTATCTTTTACCCCAGCAAAACAGCAAACAATATTGGCCAGCTTATCAGTCCTACTACAGAGTCCCATTTTATAAAAACTTTACACAGCCCCATATTTGGCCTCAACTCCATCTACTGCCATTCCATTCTGAATACTGGCTTTAATGTAAATGGTAAACTCAAATCAGTAAGGAACTAATCCGATATAATGTAACTGAAATGACAACGACTATTTCACTGCCTTGAGATTACAAAACCATGTGTTCTATAGTACAGAAGTTTTAATGCTAAGTTTTCTTCTCCCAAACAGCATTACCTAGCAATAGACAAATATTTACCTATTAGAGATTTCTCTTTAGATACCCATAGTGGGTACACTATATAGTTCAATTTCTAAAGACTTATTGATCTGCCTACATTTAAAATGTTTTGATTAGTGGCAATCTAATTCAGAGGTCCCAGAATTAACCTAATTTAGAGGACACTCATCTTCTTGAGGCCTTGAAAAATCATCCAGAGTTTCAAAATGCCAGCACGAAAAAGAGCCTGTAGAGGCTATCTAGTCCAGCCTACTGTTTCATATACTGAACTAGGTGAAAGCACTTTTAAAACCCGACAGTACTACAAAAAGGTATCATTTTCATGCATGAGGCCCAGAGAAGTTAAAAAGACTGATAGGAAGTTAACCACACAAACTGGGCCTAGAACCCCAAGCTCCTAAATCCCAATCCCACACTCCAAACATGCCAATGGAGTGTACTACTTTAAACTGCTGCGAGGGGCTTTGATAAAATTGTATAGAAAACATTTTTATACATATGTTTGACAATTTCTAAAAAGTAGATCTTGCAAAACTGGGAGTACAATCCAAGGGACACACCTCTTTCCCAGAACAGAAACAATGTGCTTGCCTCTGACATTATTCCCTGCCTCATCCCCAATTTCACTCCCTGACAAAACATAACTACTCCAACTTCCTACTCAAATTAACTGATTTACTTTTTAAAATGATACAATTGTCTTCTATAAATCGCTACATCTTCAAACACTGAGAGGAAACACACCTGCACCTAGCACCTCCATTAAAGGAAAATAGGGACCCTGCTCAATTAACTCATTGAAGAATCAAGAAGTTTAATGCTGAAAACAGACTATATTTAAGCAGTGAGGATTTACAATTTCATTTTGATACCTCTGCAAAATATTACGAAAAAATCTGAAGATTACAAACCATACCAGAAATTTAAAACAAGCTGTCCACTCTTACACAGAATTCTACAAGATTATGGTTATAGGCATGTATAACTCCAGAGCCTTTGGGGCCACAGTATCAACAATTAGAGATTTCCATATTGTTCATGGTAGCATCTTCACTCCCCTTTTCCTAGAGTTGGTGGATAGGGAGCATGGGTTCAGAAGTTTCAAAAGGAGAGGGAAGAGAGAAGATATTCAGGGCTTTTTCTTGGATGGATTTATATACTTCTGCAAACATGTTACTATCTGTACCAAATACAGTCTCTTGTGGAGATACTATGTTATAGACGTAGGCTCTTTATTTCATAATTGCCAGATTCACCTGCCTTCTGTCCTGCCCTTTCTACTTAATAACACAAAGTCAAATTTTCTCCCTTGCTAACCTCTGAACTCAAAACACGTGTGCTTTTAAAACAAGCTGCTAGAACCTTGTCTGACGACCACGTTCCATCACGGAAAAGGCTCGCCCAGACCGGCTTTCTGGAGTATCCCAGGCCTAGCAGTCCTGCGGAGTAAAAGGGGGTGTGTCCGCGGTACCTTCGTCCTCTCTCCCACTTCCCGCAGCGGCGCCCGCGGGGGGGGGGGGGGGGGGCTTTTTCTCGGGGAGGCTTGGGGAGCGGTTTCCAGGGCGTCCAGACCTCAGCCACTGGCCCACCTTTCTCGGGGCTGTTGTTGCTAATCCCCAAAGGGAGAATAGGGAGTGGGGCTAGTGAGGGCGCAAATGAATCCCCAAACCCTTCCCACTGGGAGCCCCTGCCCCCCAAGTCTTCCTCCCCGTCTTGGGGGGGGTCTCTGCAGTTTCAATGACCCCCCCCCTCAGCATACACAGAGGGCGGGGGTCTACAAGCGAAGCCAGAAGGATGGAGGGCAGCGAGGGGGGAAGGCTGGGCATTTAGGGCGCCGGGGTAGAAGGGTCATCCCGAGAGGTCTCCGCCACACCAAAAAGCCGGGGTCGAGCACACACACAACCGCGGGGGCCGCAGGGACCCACCAGCTGCTTCAGATCCTCCTCCGAAAGCTCCGCGTAACGGTACCGCTGCTGCTCGAACTCATACCGGGTGGTTTTGGCCACCACCACCACCCGCGAGGGGCGGAAGCCGCCTTCGGGGCGGCTGCCACAGCCCGCCAGCTCGCGCAGCTGCCCCTGCCCCAGGTGTCGCCGGCCGCCGCCGTCACCGCAGAGCCGCGGCCGCGCGGCGGGGCCTCCCGCGCCCGGCCCCCTCAGCACCGCCGCCCGGCCGCCTGCCACACGCCGACAGCTACCCAGCAGGAAGCCTCGGTAGCAAGTCATCCTCCGCCCGGCGGGGCTGCAGGCCCGGGCTGCCGCCACCAACAGTGCGCGCGACCCGCGCAGACCCGGCCTCTAACTCCGCGCCGGGCGGGCAGAGGTTAAGAGCACTACAGTGCGTGGCCCGCGCCGCGAGGGGGACGTGCCCAGACGTTGACGGGGGCGGGGAAACCCGGAGACTGGGAGGAGGGAAAGCCCGAGCCAGGGAAAGGTGGGCGGGGAAGAGCTAGAGGCCTCAGGGTGGTGGGTTTTGTTTGTTTGTGTATCCGTTTCCATCCACGCCTGCGCAGTGGCTGCTTCGACCCGGGGGCCGACTCCAGCTCCACCCCCTTCCCTGGGTGGGCACCAAACCCACACGCCCGCCCCCAACTCTGTGAACCAATCAGAGCCCGCTGCGGTTTCGGAGCCTGAGGAGCTGCGGGGGTTGGCTGTGGCCAGAAGAAGGGCTGGGATTCTATTTGGCGATAGAGCTGCCTTAGGAATCCAGCTGGAACCGGTCTGAAGCGGCGCGGGGGACTGCGGGTGGGGTTTCGAGCGCCTGGCGGGAGAGCAGGTGCCTGTAAGCACCTCCTTGCCTGGGCTTCTTTATTGCTCTTGAACAGACCACATAAAACCACTCTTTAATCATGGCACATAAGACTGCATTCTTTATCCCTTCGTTCAACTAAGTCTAGGCAGATGGCCAATATGACCAACACTGGGCTGGGGGGGTGGGGGTGTGGGGGGAGGGGGAGGGGCAAGGAAACTGACCAAAGACCGTGTGCATAATTTGTGGGGCCTAGTGCTAAATGAAAATGCGAGCTTCTTGTTCAGAAATTACCAAGAATATCAAGACCGAGAGCGGTAAGCCGGGTGCTCGGCCCATCTAAGCATGGCGCCCGTGGGACTGCACAAGTTACAGCCTCTGCTGCCAACCAAGAAACTATCAGTCCGGAGGGAGACAGGTAGCCATTGAGGAAATTAGAGGATAGCGGGTAGAGGAATCTGGCCAAGTGAAGCATTTCTGGATGGGGAGAGAACGTTGAAAAGGTAGCTAGGACAAGAGAGAAAGCTTAAGAATGTTAGTAATTTGGACTTTATTCTATAGGCAGTCGTGGCCTTTTGAAAGCTTTTAACTGGAAAGATACGAGTCCTGAAAACAATGTTTGAGGACTGTTGATCTGGCTTGGGACTGTTGAGTGGATTGGGAGGCAGGGGTAGGAAGGAGACTTGGCACTGTTGGAATAGTTAGACGTGGCCCTAGGTTGAGTTAGTGGTAATGGACGTGCAAGAAAATGCTCGCATGATAAGGGGAGAGTCAAATGGCAGTCCACATCCTACTGTTACCCTAGTGCTCCTCACATGCACTTGCTTTGGCTCCCTCTTTGCTTCTTTAGAGTCCTAGCACTATCAATAACTAGTCTGTGGACTTTGGGAAGGTTGCTAACTCTTTCTGGGCCTCGGATTCCACATCGGTAAAATGAAGATACTGAACTAGAGTGGCACCAAGGCTCTATCAAGCCCAAATCGATTCTGAATCTGGGCTCTTCCTTTTCAGCTAGCCACCACCACCACCATTTATTTATTCATGGGTTCACTGAATATTTATGGAATCCCTAATGTGTGCCGGGTACTATATTATTAGGAAATATACAATTGAGTCTGATAGATGTCTACTTTTAAAGTATTTTTTAAATGTTTATTTATTTTTGAGAGTCAGAGACAGAGCATGAGTGGGGGGAGGGGAGGGTCAGAGAGAGAGGGAGACACAGAATCTGAAGCAGGCTCCAGGCTCTGAGCTGTCAGCACAGAACCCAACGTGGGGCTTGAACTCAGGAACTGTGAGGTCATGACCTGAGCTGAAGTCGGACCTTTAACTGACTGAACCACCCAGCCACCGCACAGTATTTTTTAATGTTATTTTTTTTGAGAGACAAAGCATATGGAAGGGCAAAGAGAGAGGGAGAGTGAGAGTCTCAAGCAGGCTTCACACTGTCAGTGCAGAACCCAACATGGGCTCAAACTCACAAACCGTGAAATCATGACCTGAGCCAAAATCCAGAGCCAGACACTTAGTCAACTGAGCCACCCAGGCGCCCCAGATGTCTTTTAGTAGGTCACTGGCCAGGAACGTTGCCTCACAACAGGTGCTAATAGTGACTTGTAGTGGAAATTTAAGCACATCTCTTAATTTCTATGGGATGTGAGTTACTCATTTTTTTATTTATTTTTCTTTTTTTTTTAATTTTTTATGTTTATTTTTGAGAGAGACAGAGTGTGAGTCGGGGGAGGG
Organism: Lynx rufus; assembly: GCF_022079265.1. Taxonomy (NCBI): domain Eukaryota; kingdom Metazoa; phylum Chordata; class Mammalia; order Carnivora; family Felidae; genus Lynx; species Lynx rufus. Next base: position 210,608,730 of record NW_025814823.1, on the reverse strand, counting down.
GCAGAGAGAGAGGGAGACACAGAAACAGAAGCAGGCTCCAGGCTCTGAGCTGTCAGCACAGAGCCCGACACGGGGCTCGAACTCACAGACGGCGAGATCATGACCTGAGCCGAAGTCAGACGCCCAACTGACTGAGCCACCTAGGCACTCCTGTGAGTTACTCATTTATAACTTGAACATCCTCAAGGTCCTTTCTCTTCTCACTATTCCAACACTGTTATAGTAAGGATTTCTAGAGAGGAAACAGCATGAGCAAAAGTATGGAGAATGAAATAGCAGTTCTGAATTCCTAGGGAATTTAGAGGGAGGCAAGCAACAATGAAAGGTGAGGCTAGAGAGGCAGATTACTATAAAAGGTGGATGGGGGTGTTTATAGCAGCACTATCAACAATAGCCAAAGTATGGAAAGAGCCCAAATGTCCATCGATGAATGAATGGATAAAGAAGATGTGGTATATATACACAATGGAGTATTACTCGGCAATCAAAAAGAATGAAATCTTGGGGCGCCTGGGTGGCGCAGTCGGTTAAGCGTCCGACTTCAGCCAGGTCACGATCTCGCGGTCCGTGAGTTCGAGCCCCGCATCGGGCTCTGGGCTGATGGCTCGGAGCCTGGAGCCTGTTTCCGATTCTGCGTCTCCCTCTCTCTCTGCCCCTCCCCCGTTCATGCTCTGTCTCTCTCTGTCCCAAAAATAAATAAAAACGTTGAAAAAAAAAAAATTTAAAAAAAAAAAAAAAAAAAAAGAATGAAATCTTGCCATTTGCAACTACGTGGATGGAACTGGAGGGTATTATGCTAAGTGAAATTAGTCAGAGAAAGACAAAAATCATATGACTTCACTCATATGAGGACTTTAAGAGACAAAACAGATGAACATAGGGAAAGGGAAAAAATAATAAAAACAGGGAGGTGGACAAAACCTCATAATGAGGTGGACAAAACCTCATTATGAAAAAAGACTCATAAATATGGAGAACAGAGGGTTACTGGAGGGGTTGTGGGAGGGGGGATGGGCTAAATGGGTAAGGGGCATTAAGGAATCTACTCCTGAAATCATTGTTGCACTATATGCTAACTAATTTGGATGTAAATTTAAAAAAATAAAAAATAAAACAAGTTAAAAAAAAAGGCAGATGGGGGAAAGACATGGAAGGTGTTATATCAATGCTTAGGAACTTGGCTTTTATGCTGTATATGCCAAGAAGCTACTAAAAGGGGAAAATGACATGCTTAGCTTTGCAAATATTATTTATGAACAGGAATTTCTTAGAAGAAACAAGCAGAGAATAAATATCTGAAATATACTCAACCTTATTAGAAATTAGAAAAATACAAATTAAGGTAATTTCACTGAAATAGTCTTTCATATCCACTAGGTTGGCAGAGATTAAGAAATTTTGCCAATCTTCTAAATTATTTGAAAGCTATTACATCAAGGCTTTATAAGGCTAAACATTCCCAGTTATTTCAATAACTTCTCCAATGCCACAGTTTCTAAATATCATCTTAGAAACTTTAAATGTGTTCATGTATTCCAGTTTGTCCACTCCAAGTCTGATGTCAAAAATCATGCAGTACTGTGGGTATGATCTATTCACTGCAAAACAAACAAAAGTGCTTGCATTCATGAATTTAATATGAGTTTCAGTACCCTCAAACTACTAAAATAATCTGTAATGCTACTGAGTTTCAAACTCAAACCCCAGGTCTGTCAGTGCTGGTGTACTTTTCTAGAGTAAGCTTACCCAACCACCTTACCCAACACATCTCAAGAAGTTTACTTGTTTTCAACATTTTATGGGAAAAGTTCTATATCATTGTGATATTCATAATTTGAGGATTTACAGAGCTTAAGATGCATCCTTCCCAATCCCTAGATCCCCCTCCAACTCACTTCATGCACATTCTGACTCTATGAAAGATATACACTCCCGCCCCTTTTCTTTAATGGCATCCACATACTCTAAGACTTGTATAGGTTATTAGTCCCTGGGGTCAAAGAGTTCCTGGCTTTGGCAGTAATGGATGTAAAATAATATTTTAAAGAGAGAACATTTTGACGGGCCATAAATTAAACTGAATAACTTGGTAAAGTCTAAAGTCCTGTTGAAAGAGAAGACTGTTAAGTTTAATATATATATATACATATATATATATATGATATATAATTAAATATAATGTTAAATATATATCTAATATATTTGGGAAATATTTAATAAAATTTTAATAAAAGCAGCTTCTATTAAAATCTAAGAAGATGTGTGATTTGAGATCACCTAATAACTTATGAAAATGATTATCATTGTATGATGATCTCTTCATGTTAAAGAGAGGTCAAAGTATGTAGAAAAGCCAAAAAGGAGGTTAGATGAAGAAATAGGACAAACAGAAACTATAAGATGTTTCTACTATTATCCAAAATATTACTAAATATTTGCATAAAGATTGTAAGAAGGAATAGTACAGTGGACAGAAAATGATTTGAAAGTCACAAGCTAAATACCATGTTTCTGCTGTGAGTAACCATGTCGTAATCCAGAAATTTTCACTCTTTCTCTGCCTTCCTGACATTCTAATACTATTTTTGATTCTGTTGCACTGGCATTAATATATAGACAAGTAATTGAAGTAATCTAATTTTTTTTTTGCTTGGTATTTGCAGAGAAGTTCAAGGAAAATCACAGAAGGAAAGAATGAATTCAAATTACATTAAAATGTTTGAGGCATTGAGAAAACATTGCTCTATCTCCACCTTAAAGTGAGGGCAAGAATGAACATGTTAGTAGGATAAAGATCTCTGTTCCCTGCTTCACTTTAACAATTTAGTGCAATCACAACGTTCCCCTATTGGCTAAGATCTTATAGGAAAAGAGAACCAGTTCTTTAATTTCTTCTCCAAATGTCTTCCTGTTTATGTTAGCTTCTAAAGAAAATTTTCACTGACTATGTTCTGCATCAGAGGCACTTTTTGGGGTTGAAAAAACGCAACCAACTTTAAAATTTGTTTTTCCTTTCTTTTTATTCTTTCATGCTAGAGCTATTCTTTTATTTTTTTAACCTTCTCTCTACCTTTCCTCTATCATTCTCTCACATTAACTTTTTCTTTTCCATTTCCTGAATCATTGCTTAATTTAGAAGTAAAGGATGCTGTATTTCTTCCACAGTCACTAGAAAAATGAATGGGCTTCTCTTAGTAGCTCACTTTTTCACTAAGTTATACTCAGTTATAGGGAAGGAACAAAACTCTGAACAATTTATATTGTAACCAAATTATGGTCGAAAAGAGTTAACTCAACTTTCACATGCCAAACTAAAATTTTCAGGCATTAGCTCAGGTTTTAGTATATCTATATGTATCTATATATAATTGCTTTTATTACTGTAAAAGGTATTGTAACAAAATAACGTAACTTTGAAAAATTGTGTATTCACATGTCTACATTCAAATGAATATTGTTCTTCAAAGTAGCGTTTAGTGAAGTTAGACCCATTATTCCAGATAGATGTCGTCATTGTTCAAAAACTTTTCAGAAATCATTTTGGAACTGTAAATCTTATTCCCTAGTTATGGACTGAATGTTTATGTTCTCCCCCTAAATGTCTATGTTGAAGCCCTAACACCCAATGTGATGGAATTTGGAGATGGGGCCTTGGGGGATAATTACAGTTAGACAAGTTTATGAGGGAAGGGCCCTGGTGTAATGGTATTGGTGTATAGGAAGAGACCCTAGAGAGCTTACTGTCTCTCTGCCTGTGTCCCACAAAGAGATCCTGTGAGTAGCCTACAACCAAGAGCAGAGGCCTCAGAATGAAACCTATTTTCTTGGCCCTTTGATCTTCGACTTCTCGGACTCTAGAACCATGAGAAAGAAATGTCTGTTGTTTAAGCTGCACAGTCTGCGGTATTTTGTTATGGCAGACCGAGAAGAGTAAGATGCCTCTAACAAGGGACTATTTAAGAGTGATGATCAAAAGTCATTTTGAAGTCATGGGGTGATCAAACTTGATTAAAAAATGAAGTATGGCTACAAGCACTGAGACTACTTTTTTGTGTGTAACTCATGAAGTATCTCTGAGACAAATCTCAAAAGAGGAGCATCAAAACTCTGTTGCACGATTGTTAAAATTATTACAGTCTACCATTATTATGGTATCATTTGGGGGCGCCTGGGTGGCTCAGTCAGTTGAGCATCAGACTCTTGATTTTGGCTCAGGTCAGGAGCTCCCAGTTCATGAGTTTGAGCCCTGCGTCGGGCTCTGTGCTGAGAGTGCAGAGCCTGCTGGGATTCTCTCTTTCCCTCTCTGTGCCCCTTCTCCATTCATGCACTCTCTCTCTCTCAATTAATTAATTAAAACAAATTTTATTATTAGATAAACATTTGTTTATTTGTTTTTGAGGGGGGAGGGGACTGAGAGAGGGGGCAAAGATTCTGAAGTAGGCTCTGCACTGACAGCAGAGAGGTTGACGTGGAGCTTGAACTCATAAACTATGAGATCACGAGCTGGGATCAAGAGTCAGATGTTTAACCCACTGAGCCACTGAGGTGCCCCAATAAATAAACATTTTTTTAAAAAGAAAAGATTTATTTGGCTATATGTATGTATAAAAAAAACAGGCTCTATACAGCTACACCCATAAAGTATTAATGACAATTTAATTACATAAAGCAAAGAACGAGTTAACATATTTTACTTTTGTATACTTACTGTTTTGTTACATAGGTAATGTATTTTGTTCATCCCTTCAACAACTATTGGATGCTGACCTGGAATCAACCATATACAAGGTACAATGGATACAGGTCCAAGAACAATACTAAATTTAAAGAAATTCATACCATGAATATATAATTTTATAGTATTAGTAAATCCAAAGGTTAAATGCAAATACGCATTTCCCAGAAAATAAACACGACTTAATCAAATGTTAGCATGCAGTTACAGTGTTTTTGAAGACATGACTGGAAATCTTTAAAATGTTTGTTTTATGACCAGACAGTGTATGACTGAAAAAATAAATATCTTAGTTAGATATTTATCAAATCCAGAAATTTATTTTAACTATGATATCCACCAATGTGATGAATAGTCCAAATTAGTTATCAAACCCTATTCTAAATTACCTCTTCAAAAATGATAAATTTTGAACTTCCTAAGTCCATGCATTTCTTAAATTCTTTCATTTTCTCCACAATAATCAAAATGTAAAACCTTACAATTATTTGACTACATAAGAGAAAAATTTTAATTGCAACAAATTATGTTTTATGAACTTTGCTATAAAAACTCTTCAAGGGATGAATAGGATCTTCTCATTTACTTAAGATGATTTAGGATTTTTAGTAAGGTGATCAATCTTTTTGTAGATGTTGTCACATTTATAGTAGATAGTGCTCATGAACAGGCAACCGACTGTCTGTGGGTCCACCTCGAAGGATCTGTGATATAAATTTAAAATGTTAGAAAATGTTACATTCAGATTAGATTTAATATTGAACACAACTGAACATGAATATGCATGAAGATGCTTACAGGTGATGAAATGCAAAATGTAGAATTTACATTTTATATGTAACATTTGGAAATTTGCTAATTTTAAATTTTAAATTTTAATTTTTTTTAACGTTTATTTTTGAGACAGAGAGAGACAGAGCATGAACAGGGGAGGGTCAGAGAGAGAGGGAGACACAGAATCTGAAGCAGGCTCCAGGCTCTGAGCCTGGAGCACAGAGCCTGATCCGGGGCTCGAACTCACAAGCCATGAGATCATGACCTGAGCCAAAGTCAGACGCTTAACCGGCTGAGCCACCCGGGCACCCTGAAATTTGCTAATTTTAAACATGATATTTCAGATAACTAAACCCTTCCTTAATTCATGGGAAAAAAAGTTTAAAAAATTGGACTTTTTATTGCTTTCGTAACAGTTCAGCATTTGTATGCATCGCCTCCCGGAGAAAGTACTAAGTGAAAAGGGAAAAATGGCAGAGGAAGAGGGGTTCATATGGTTGACATTTATTTTCCATTATTTCCATTGTTTCTCATATTGTATGAAGGTAGTTGTATATTACTCTTTTCTAAAATGGAATATAATAAAATACAGACTTCATAAATGTGACTTTTATTGATGAGAGAATTTTGCCATTTAATCCTTATTTCATGTTAACATTTCTAATAGATACCAATTCATTTTCCAATAGACCCTATTTTATTATTGACAATACAAACATTATAAAAGATGATTTTATTTATACATTTCACACATTTTGAAGAATAAGAAACTATTTAATAGTGACAAGAAAAATCATATTCATTTAGTTCTTAGGCTCACTGAGTCAAGCAACCTATAATCCTGATCTGCATATATTTAAAAAAAATTTTAATGTTTCTTATTGAGAGAGACAGAGTGTGAGTAGGGGAGGGGCAGAGAGAGAGGGAGACAGATTCCGAAGCAGGCTCCAGGTTCTGAGCTGGCAGCACAGAGTCCAACGCAGGACCTGAACTCACAAACCTTGAGATCATGACCTGAGCCAAAGTTGCATGCTTAACCAACTGAGCCACCCAGGTGCCCCCTGGTCTGCATATTTTGTATATTTTGATTACATTTTTTAGTATTAGGCAAAGGAAGATATTTCCTCAAGTTTTACACATGTGCTTTGATAGATTCTTAAATTATGTGTGATTAAGTTACCTTTAAGATTTAAAATAAATAAAAGTTGGAAAAATGCTTGCTAACACACTATCTTTGTAGGTATGTCGCTCAGTTCTCTGTAGAACAGAATTCAGGCCTAAGTGAAACTATTACTGAAAATACGTGGCTCCATTTACATAACAAAGCAGGACTTATTATTTCCTAGACAATCTTTTTCTCCAAAAATAATCATAAGTTTTTGTTTTAAATCTACTCACCAGGGCAAGCACTGAAACCTAAAAATCTGATAACTACTGGTTCTATTTTAACCTTGCTCAATTCATGAATCCTGACAAAAAAATAGTACTTTTTGGCCTATGCAAAAAAGGTCCTTGAGAATAAAGCAAATTCCAAAAAAAGGAGATAAATAGGAGTTTCAGTGTTTCAAGCCAGCTTTGCCTGGTGGATCCATTGTAATATGTTTATTACATTTATGATGTATTTATAAAGTTCTTCTACTATAGCCAATAATAGGAAAATGAGAACAGGTGAAGAGAAATATGAATAAATAGGTAGTTTCAGTGTATGAATGTAATACTTTGTGGTATTTTTATTAAATTTATGCACAAGTGACACACAGGCATCAAAATGAGGATGACTTTTGGTAAAATCCTGATGGAGGCCACACATAGAAGGCAGTCACTTTCAAATCCACTCCTCTGATCCAAAGAGCTAGGACTCTAATTCCCATCTGCTTTATTTTTTTATAAAAAATTTTTAATTATTTATTTTATTATTGTACAGAGAGAGCGGGGGGGGGGGGGGAGAGAGAGAGAGAGAGAGAGAGAGAGAGAGAGAGAGAGAGAGAGAGAATCCCAACCAAGCTCCACGCTCAGTGCAGAACCCGACACGTGGCTCCATCCCATGACCCTGGGATCATGACCTGAGACAAAATTGAGAGCCGGATGCCCAATTGACCGAGCCACCCAAACGCCCCCTCATCCACTTTAAACATACCAGTTCCATTAAAAACAACAACAACAAAACAATTTCATATATTAGGATTGTGCAGAAGATTTCTTTCTTATACCTCCGACCTAACAAAAGAAAAATTATTTACCTGATCTATTCTTAGTTGCTTTGATGAAATCATCCTCATCCTCATCACAGCTTTCACAGTTTAATTGTTGGAGGATTGTATCTGACTGGCTTTCCGCTTGGTTTACATCTTCCTGTTTACCAAAGCTTCGAAGTGCAACGAGCCGATGATGTATTGCCGCGTACAGATACCCTGTATCTTTGGCACTGGCCTGCATGAGGAAAATTAAGTTGTTAAGAATATAAATAACTGAATAATAGCCACGTTTTAGAGATTTTTAATCTTTCACTCTTAGGAAGGAATTATATGGCAGAAATCTAGGATATAAATAACCCTAGAAGTTAAAGGATAAAAAGCCATACATCCTGAACCAAACAAATTAAATCCAAAAGTGAATAATTTTATAACAGGTCCCTATTTGTGCGTTTTAAACTGAGAAATGAAATTTTTGATGTAAAATTTCTACTTGAATTCAAGACTATCCCTCCTCCGCTATTTTACTATTTTTCTATTTTTTTACTATTTTTCTATTTCTAATAGAAAATTAGAGGGTTCGGTGAATAACAGACCTCCACTTCCTTTACATCACTTTGTTTAGACATCCCAACAAGCCTCACAGCTCTGTGGAAAAGCAGAGCTCATTAAAGCAGTCTAATATTGCATCATAGAAGTCAATGGGCTGTCCATTGTGCCACAGAGCCATCCTTATGATATTGTATCATAAACACATCATAAGTCTTTGCTTTCAGTACTTTTCTATGCTATTTTTAATAGTTGCTGTTAATATAAAAAATGGTGGTAACAATCACATTTGTATAACATTTACAGTTACCAAGTTCTTTTTTTATTCAACACTTACCACAAAACTATGAGTTAGTCATTTATTCCATTTATATTAGCAAAAGCACTTAGCACAAGTATTCAATTTATACTTACTTCCCACATCCCTTTACAGATGAGGAGATATGGCTCAGAAAGGTACAATGATTTGCCTGCATTTACATAGCTAGTCAGCAAATCTGCTGGGCTCGAATCCCAGACCTTTGTCATCAGAGTCAGTGCTCTTTTAAGGTAACATGGCAGTGGTTTACATTTTTGTATGTTTTCACAATATCAAAGAGAAGGTAGGTAAATTATTCTCTTTGCTAACCCTCCAGAAAGCTATCAAACTTTTCAAGCAAGAACAAACTACATGCCAACTGTTTGGGAGAAGGGTCTTCAATTATATTTTTTTCATTTGCATGTTCTTAAGTTCCCTTAATTACTTTGGGGCAAAAAATAACTATAAATTAAATAAAGTATTTTTGTTTCTCATATTGTGCTAAATAATCTATAGAGGGTGTTGAGTAAATAAATGTTGACTCTTGACTGATTTAATTTTTTACATTATGTGCAAAGATGTCATTTTTCTTTAGTACGTTAATAAATATTGAAAGTATTTAAAATATAAATGCTACTCTGCCACCTTCACTTTCTAGTATTAAAATTTAAATATGCCTTTCATTAGTCAATATATTGCCTTTGGCTAAATTCATTTAGATATATTCATTCAAGAAATTCAGAACAAGAAGTTAAAAATAAAATCACAATGACATATTTTTCGGATAACAAATTCTCAATGCTTAAAACAATTATAATTCCCAGGAAGTACCATAAGAAAATGCTGGCGAGAATGAAAACTGGTTCAGTCTTTCTGAAGAGAAATTTGTCAAGACAAGTCAAGCCTTTTCCCAAGAAAATTAACACGTGTACAAAGAGAATTCCTCACATCTTTCTTGTGGAATTTATAATAGTGAAAGACAGCAAATTACATAAGTATTTAACAAAGCAAGATTAATGGAATAAATTATGGTGCAGAATAGAATTCTTTTCACCTTTAATGACTATTTAATGACATGAAAACACTCATTTTCATTGATGAGTGAAAAGGTTACGCATGTGTACTTCATAATCAAGTATTAGCAATCGAATCTACCCAACCATTTTATAAAGTGTATCATTATAATCTTTTTTGGGCAGATGAGTAAAATCAAGTTAAGGAATCTATATAACCTGCCTGAAGATCATACAGTTGGCACATTATATACATAGGTACACACACACGTATGCTGAAATGACAAAAATGTTAATAGTGACCATCTCTGGGAATGGAATTTGGGGTGATTTTTATTTGCATTTAGCAAACTAAATTTGGTTTATTTAGCAAATATCCTACAGTTTACAGGGTCAGTGCGGGTCACACATTGAGCAGCAGAATCTCATCATAACTAATAGTCTCAATCTCAGTGACAGTGGCAGTGGGCTGCTTTACTCACTCAAAACCAGGAGATCCAGCCTGGCGGGATATCAGGTATTGTCTGTCTCCCTAAATGGTAAACAGGGCTTGGGCATTATCTTACTCTAACATCTTAATACTCAGTATCACTTATACCTAATAGTGCACTTATTGGTAGTTAATAAAACTTTTGGTTTTTCATCACTGGGCACTTGCCAACTTTTTTTCCATTACTGTATGGAAGTTTATTTACTTGCATTGTTACTTTCCGCCTGAGTCACGCAAGTACCCAGTCTTCTCCGGTCTTCTGGGTCTCAGCTCATGTGGGAAACCTAGCCTTTTTTTCTAGCCTGATCCCTGCCAGCTCTCTCTCTCTTGTGCCTGGATTTTGTATTTGAGGTCAAGCATTCCTGCTGCCAGGAAGAGCTAAAGCTGTGCTCCCATCCTGTTACCTTGGCGACTGACACATGTCCAGAATTGGAATTTGCTGTTGGACTGGTTGTTTTAACTTACTAGCCCTGTGTTTTTCCATTTCTCAGGGGGTCCTTTCCAGTGATCTCAAAGCCTTCTCAGTTTCAGCATTCAGTGTAAGCACTGGGCTATGTATTCCACTGGACTCCTAGGAGCCAATCTTGACAACGGTCCCTTTGGTAACTTTGTAAGATTGTTGACATAATTTCAATGGAAAAAAAAGTGTGAAGGTTTGAAGCATATATCAATACAAATGTCTTGGGACACATGCCAATTGGTTACTACAGATTTTGGTGTTAATCTGTAAATTTCATTTAAAATTTAGGTCTCATGTTAAACTGTAAACAACCAAAATAAATGGCTGGTTTTTTGTTTTTTTGTTTTTGGCCAATGGTGCAAGTTATTATAATACAGTGAAAAAAAATTAGCAATTGCAGAGATCTATAAATATAGTAGGATAATCCTCTATCACTGAAATTTGTTACTTACCTGAATTAAAAACACTTTGATGTTATAGTCTTCTAAATCAGTAGCTGTTATTCGTAAATTTTTGTGGTTCGCTCTTTGAATCTCCATTTGAGCCCAGAGTTTGCTATTGAGAATCAGCCTCAGGCTGCCTTGATTGCGCATAACTAAAATAGGAAGGTGAATATATAAGACTACAGAATAGTTGATTCCTTAACCTTCCCCGGGGAACTTGCCATTTTTGAAAGTGAAGTAAATCCTCTAGTTGTTTTTCAGACTGTATTTTCACTATTAAATTGTAATTTGGCTTGATTATAAGTTGGTTTTCAAATTGGCTTTATTAGGTTGGAAGACCATTTTTAGCTTAAAAGCTGGAATTATTTTTTTACTATAATAAACAGTGATTACAATTTTAGAATTCCTTTGAGGACCCAGTGGTCTGAAAAATATTTATCCAAAATGGAGAAAACAGAAGCAAAAACTTTAAGCATTCAAAAAATGGAATTAGCTAAATAAATGATGACATGGCTATTCAAGACATTACAAACCCATTAAGAATATTAAAGAAAGATCATTACTGATGTATAAAGGTGGTCATGGTATATACTATATAAAAAGTAAAATCAGGTTACACAACAGTGTAAATACCATGCATTGTAAATTTTGGCAGGCAGTGGCCAGAGTGGCATTGAACAAGAGTAGAAAACAACTAGCACCTGCCTTGGGAATAATACTTTGTTGGGTTATTTAGAAACCTGTTTGCCAGTTATAGAACTGAAAACACAGTTCCTATTCTCTCAGTGTGAATTCTATTCCTTACTGGTTTCTTGAGCTTGATATCTGAAACTCAATAAAAATCCATATACACAGATCCCACTTCTTCCAGTGGTTCCTTCCACAGCTCTGATTGCCCAATGTTGGCCAGTAAACCTACACACCCCGCCCAGATCTCTGCCTATGCTCACTTTCGGTTTGGGCCTCTGAACAATGCCCAGTGCATCTTTTCAGATGCCAAAAACTTTGAGAGCCTCTCAGTCTGACTGACTCCAGATTCCTACCATCACTATGGATGTCAGTAAACACACACAGGATTCAATAACCACACACCTTAATTTCCTTGGAAACTGACTTCATCTCGCCCCACACAACATGCTTAGAATGCCAAGAATGAAATATAGGGCAAATATCCTTTTTAGGAAAAACCATTTTCCCTTCAAAAAAAATCATCATATTGCTTTCAATATTACCGAGATTACTATTTAGGGGTGTTCTGGGCTGTGTCATAGGTGCATTATCTCACTGAATTCTCACAATTGCTCAATAAGTCATGGAGTACTACTATCCCCATTTTAAGCTGATGTAACTAGGCTGTGGGGAGATTCACTTGCCCAAGGTCACCAATTAGTCAGTGATAGAGGTAGAACCGAACCTGTGTAGTTTGACATCAGAGCCTGCTCTAAACAGGAAGATCCTACAGCACATTAGAAACAATATTGTTTTCAACAGTGATTTGTTGACTATTTCATAACACATCTCCAGAAAATGATGTGTGCCTATTGGAAATTTTACCCTGAGAAATGGCAGGTTGCTTTACAAAATGATTCCTTACTTAGTCTCGACTGGAATGTTCCACAGTCACTGCTTGCTGTGTCATTCAGCCTCAAAGCTCCTCTGCCCCTTTCAGTCCAGGACTGTGTTGTTTTGTTGAATATAAAAAGCTTGCAGTTGATCTAAAGGACAATTTTTTGAAATGTCAAATATATAAAAATTTATTTTAAAATGATTTCTTTCTATGCTACAACACTTTTATTTGCCTGATTTTTACCAGAATAACCTTGGTTAATGATTTGTAAACCAGCTTAAAAAATTTATTTAACTTTTAAAACATACAATTTTTGAATAGTTCAAATATCCAAAAGCAAAAAGATGTACAAAATGAAAAGTCCTTCCCAACCTTTGTTCTTCGTCTGTCGATTTCTACCCCCTGTGATCAGGTGATCGCTATTGCTAATATTTTGTTTATCCTTCCAGAGATATTTGTGTTTATATGCATGCCAGTGCCCATGTCCCCTATTTTTTCTATAAACAGTAGAATATCATACATACTTTCTGCATCTTGCTTTTCCACTTAACAAATATATTTATATGTACCACGTTTTAAATGAAATTTAATGTTATTCAAGTTAAGTAACTTTATTTGTAAGTAAAGGAATAGTGCAAGTATTTGTATGCCTAAAATTTTTCAAAGAATGCAGCATCAGAACTAGGATGTGGTACCATGGAGCACCATACTATAATTTAATGCTTACCAGCATTAAATATTACTGTGGAAAAGAATCCCACATGACTTGTTAAAAATATAGCATTCCAGGGCCCCACTGCTAGCAGTTACTTCAATGAATTGTGGTTAAAACCGATCTGAGAATTATGCTTTGAAGCACACTTGTATAGTAAATGTATCAGTAAACCATGGGAGAAGAGAAGAGAAATGGGGAGATTTGGGGGTAAAAACAGATGGATAAAAAGAAAGAGAAATCTGTTCCTTGTTGGAAAATGACTACCTTATTTCATGTGCCTACGCTGATGGCTACGTCACTCAACATTCAAATCCTATGCATGATACTATATACTACGTGTGTGAAATTCTTGCTTTATATGAAATTCAAAACTTATTTAAAAGAACTTTTCAAAGGAAACCAGAATTTTTCTATCTTGAACTGAAATCTATTCATCTTATCATTTAAAAATGTCCAGTGTAAGTAGAACTTTTAAATCACACAATAATAGCACTGATTATAAACACAGGCATGTAAAGTATAAAATGTAGGTCTGAAGTTCTTTTAAGACAGGGTCCCTGGCTGTCTTCTTTCTAAGAGACTAATGTGAATGGTTGTAAACCCAGTAACACATTTTCCTGAAAATTACCCGTACAAAAATAAGAATACAACAAAATATTGGCTTAATCTTTGGAAGTGTCTAGCATGTTTAGTTAAGCAGCTCAGTCTTCATGAAAACTATACTTCTGCCTTTAGTTTTAAAGGTGCTTCTGCTGATAGAAACTTGGTTTCGTGTATGTAAGTGCTCCCAGAAAGAGCAATGTGTGATATACAGACCTTCAACACATTATGTTCAGCTTCCTCCCCTGTTACAACATCAATTTTCTGCAGCAAGCATTTGGGTGATGGCTTAGAAGAGAAAGCAGCAGCTGATTCGATTAGGGATATATTTTTAATAGAGTCTGTTTGTAAGAAAAAATGGGAAAAGACACGTAAAGACTCCATTTTCTCTACTGTAAAAGTTCCTTGTTGTCCCCATTAATATACATGTCTCCTTAGCTTTTTATAATAATGAGTGTTACCAAAAATATGAAACTACTTGACTTTAGATAAATCTCTTTAATGATTCCTCATATCCTTAAGTAAAAAAAATTTTAATGCTTATGTATCATACAACAATATTTTCTATGCTTTAATCTTTGCCAAAAAGTTTTAAAGTGTTGCATTACTGTTTTTGTATTTTATAGCTATTGAATAGATGACATGGAAACACAGGAAATATAATAGTTGAATCAAATTTTTTACAAATCAAATAATTCTTACTTGAATTTAGAGAGTTGACAGGAAATTCTAGTACGGATTTGAATGGTTGTTCCTTGGTGTATGAATCATTTTCAGGTTGAGATTGGGTGAGATGTTGAATATCCTAGGTGAAGGAAAAAGATGTATTACTTAATTGTATCCCCATATATCTGCACTAAGCCAAAAGATACCTTTGTTCCACTTCAACAGGGCAAATGAACTCAACTGCTCTGTTTTTGTTTTGGACTCCCTGTGTGCTGAATGGGGAAATCCTTCCTATCATCAGAGGACCCTGGTTCTCATCCTCAGGAAGCATAATCTAGTTACCACCAGCTTATTTCAGGTGGGATCTAGTTCCAGGGACAGAGGGAGAAGGTTTAGAGACCAAGAAGGAGGTAGCAGCTATTCCATGCTCCCACCAGAGTAACCTGATGCCTAGAAGGAGACGTAACTATCATTTCTTTTCTTTTTGTTTTAATGTTTACTTATTTATTTTTGAGAGACAGAGAGAGAGAAAGAGCAAGGGAGGGGCAGAGAGAGGGGTGGGGCAGAGGATCTGAACAAGGCTCTGTGCTGACAGCAGAGAGCCCGGTGTGGGGCTCGAACTCATGAACCATGAGATCATGACTTGAGTCAAAGTCGAACGCTTAACCAGCTGAGCCACCCAGGTGTCCCTTATTTCTGTTTCAAGGTATTTCAGTATTCCCAGCACTTCACTTTATACCCACTTCATATGAATGAATGAATGAATGAATGAATGAATAAATAAAGTTGTCCAAAGAACGCACTAGCTGTCTCAGAGCTCATCTTTACAGAAAGAATTGTAATTTTTCTCCCAAGACAATTTATTTTTTTAAGGATATTCTTTTTTAAAATGATTTATCTTTGAGAGAGAGAGAGAGCATAAGCAGGGGAGGGGCAGAGAGAGAGGGAGACAGAGGATCCAAAGTAGGCTCTACAATGAGAGCAGAGAGCCCAATATGGGGCTCAAACTCACCAACCGTGAGATCATGACCTAGCCAAAGTTGGATGCTCAACCGACTGAGCCACCCAGGGGCCCCTTTCCCAAGACAATTGCCGCCAACAATTGCTTTTAAGGCTACACACATGGGGCTTTGTGCATGTGCTATAATCAAGGCCTGTGAAAAAAACCTGAGTCAGCCATGCCATTTCTGATACTGGAGAGCCCCCTGGAGAACAGGGAGAATTGGAACGGTACTTCAGACTTTAGGTTTCTATCTTTTCCTTTATGAACTCAAAATTCTTCCACATTATTTAACTGGACATTAAGATATTCTGTTAAAATTGGTAGAGTTGGGTGTGATTTTTTAAAAAATTTTTAATGTTTATTTTTAAGAGAGAGACAGAGGTGAGCGGGAGAGGGGCAGAGAGAGAGGGAGACACAGAATCCAAAGCAGGCCCCAGGCTCTGAGTTGTCAGCACAGAGCCTGATGTGGGGCTCGAACTCAGACCCTGAGAGATCATGACTTGAGCCGAAGCCAGATGCTTAACCGACTGAGCCACCCAGGCACCCAAGACGGGTGTGATTATTTCCATTTGAAGAAAATAAACACTAAGGCTCAGAAAGTTTAATGACCCCCTTGAAAAGCACATGGTCAGCAAACAAATCAGGAAGGCATTCTGACCACCAAATCACAAGGCCACAGGATTATAGGATTAACTAGAGGACAAATACAAGTGATCTCTATAGCTCCTGCTGTCCTCAGATGTTATCAACTTAAAGAGACAGGAAGTACAGTTTCCTTCACAAGCCAGATTTAAAGTGCCCATAGGAAATATATGCAAGTACCTCCCTAAACCAAATTTACAATCCCAACTGTAGTTCATTTGTTCAGGGATCTCTCTGTCTCCCCTTAGATTATAAACACCTTTAGAGCACAGTGGCTCCCTTAGCTTTGTATAACCACTTACCCAGATGTTTTTCAATCCTGGTTGTACATTCAAGTCACCTAACACCTACCCTCACCCACAGAGACTCTGATCTAATCTGTTTGTGGAGATGCCCTAAGAAATCCTTTAGTGGCTCACCAGATGATTGTTAACACGCAGCCAAAGCTGAGACCAATGCCAGTGCTTTAGATGTCATGAGAACACAAAACATGTTTGTTGAATTGAATTGAATGTTAAAGTTGATCCTGTGAGGCTTGGGAAATGTTTTATTTGTGTCTGTGACATCTTATAGAAGCTGTGACTAATCTAGTGCCAAATTTGGGAATAAATGGTTTGGAAGAAATGTGCCTGAATGTATTGCCCAGGACTTCCCTCTAGAAGTTGGTCCATTCTGGTTCAGATCCAAAGAGGTGAGTCAATAGCTCTAGAACTGTGGAGTTGACTTTCATCTTGAGAGTGAAGGATGGTGCCTCTAAGCTGAAAAGCTATGATACTACTCTTGGGATTGGGGTTCGGCCTGAGGCAGGTATGGCATAAACAAGGTCTTCAAAGTGATTGATTTGTGAAAGCCCTAAGAAACTTAGAATAGACTGACCTCATGACTTGGTCCTTTTGTTATTCTGAGGCTTTACACAGGTTTTAAAACCTTTGTGGCCTCCTCTGGATCCTCTATAGAACTAGTAGCCACAAGATAAACTGGTCACCTTGGCCTATGTCAACCAAGACCCTGGTCTGGGTGAAAGCAGCATGAAGGTGTGATGGACCAGGTGCACAGCCTTCACTTTGCTGTCTATTTCCCTGCTGTGCTTTACAAACATGCTCTGTGGAGGATGGGGCAGCAATGGCCTCTTGGACGAGGATGCTCGATATTAGATAAGGATGATAGCAATACTAGTTAGGCGTTTCCACTTGACAAGGATGTTTCCCTAGGCAAGTTAAAGTCTTATTATTTTCCTCTTAAAGCTAGCAAAAAAAAAAAAAAGTTATAATGATGTTTTTCACTATAAAAGCTCTAAGGGGAGGGTTGTAGTTAATAAGAAAAAATAAATAAATAGTTTTAAATGCACCATGTTATGAAAAAGGCTATCAAAAACCTACATTAAAATATCGTTACCAGTTGAGCTTGTCTATTGCAGATGATTCTGGGATTTCCATGCATACCTTCAGTTAACACATGTGAAAGAACTATTTAATATTTCTCATCAGTAATAACGTTATAATTATACAATCCCCTTCCTGTGCGGGTTCCTGTCTATTATTCTAACAACTAGAACTTGCTTCCCAGGAGAACATTTCCATTAAAGAAAGAAAATGTGCCTTTGAACTCAGGAGTTAAAGTATGATCCAATTTAACATTGTTTTAATTAATTTGCTTCCAGAAACTTGAAGTGACAGCTTTTTATATAATAGACACCTTTGCCAAATTCTTACCAAAACTCTTTCTACCATGTTTTCTCCAAACACAAAATCAGAACTGCAGCTTTTAAAAGAATACTTCTCTTCATTTGGTTGACATCTAAGGAAAAGAAATAAGCATTTGCTATTTAAAATATATGGATAAAGCCATGTTAAACCTTAGCACATGAAATAGTCAAATGGTTTAGTAGATTTATGTAAAGCATAAAAACATCTGTTAAGTCTTACTCATCTGCAGATATTGAGAAATGAAGGGAAAACTGAGAGAGGTACTTCCAGGGATAATATTTAAAATATTTCACAGCTGTGACAGTGCTAGTTGAAACCAGTCCAAACATATGTCATGCCCATCACTCTTCAGCCGTGTGATCAACCAGGGGCTGCCCAGCACAGCCACTGTCTTGCTTTTCCAGCACAGCCACTGTCAGTCTCTAATTTCTACTCTCTTCCTCCGCAAGTGGCCAATGCTCTTAGCCACCAGAGACCTCCAGAGCAAAGGCATGACCAATGCATCTTGTCAGTGATACTTGAATGTGCATTTGTCTAATTTGGGTTTTTCGTCCTGGAACTTTTTTTTTTTAATGTTAAAAGTGTTCTGCATGATGAGAAACTCAGAAATACAGCTGTCTATCTGTAGGCCGATGTACTCCGGGGTCCACATTGCATCCCTAGTATGCGCTGTAGGTGAGCTCTGTGGGACCCACACGGGCCCTAACCATGTGAGTCCGTTTATGTCCATGGCTTGTCTTAATCTCCTCTCAACTCAAACCTGCCTTCATGCTTGATGATACCAAGAAATACTTACTTTCATTGTGCACATTTATACTGCTTTCTTTTGTTGTCTATCCAATGTATGTCAATAAATAATGAATAATAATTTAATAGTCAAAGTAATTTTAAAAAGGGGAACATCAGAGAAAAGGTAGAAAAGGCTAAGCTAGCAGTCAGATAATTAATTCCCAACTAAATAAAAATTTAGCTACACAGTTTTGAAATATTCTCACCCAAGTCAATGAAAAAGTGGAAATAATCCAATATTAATAGGATAATCTTTATATATTAGAGATATTGGGAAAAGCATTTTATTTTTAATTTTATTTTATTTAATCCAAGTTAGTTAACATATGGCGTAATAATGATCTCTGAGTAGAATTTAATGGTTCATCACTTACATATAACACCCAGGGCTCATCCCAACAAGTGCCCTCCTTAATGCCCATCACCTATTTAGCCCATCCCACCCACCCACCTCCCCTCCAGCAACCCTCAGTTTGTTCTCTGTATTTAAGAGTCTCTTATGGTTTGTCTCCCTCTCTCTATCTTATTTGAAAAGCATTTTAAACTTGTGTTCTTTATAAAATCTCAAACAGAAATCTTGACAATTTATCTGCGCAGTATCAGAAAGTTATTTTTCCACAAATGATTATAATGGTAAAAGAAAGCAAGAATAAAAGGATATCCTCTCTGTGTCCTCAGCATTAACTTACCCTGCTGATGTAGCACCTAAACAATTCTGTTTCGTAGTCAGCAGGACTGAAATTCTGGTGCTGGGTAATTTTTCACCTAGCAGACAGGAGCTCCCCTCAGAAATCTGAAAGACAATCCATCAGAAAGTTCCTTTAAGTTGCCTTAAAAGGAGCATCAGACAAGGAAACAATAGTTACAGTTAAATGTATTGAAAGTTTACTGTGTTCAAGTACTACTCTAAGCATTTTTTTTCTTTTTTTTTCTTTTTTTTCTTTTTTTTTTAAGGTTTATTTATTTTTGAGACAGAGAGAGACAGAGCATGAATGGGGGAGGGTCAGAGAGAGAGGGAGACACAGAATCTGAAGCAGGCTCCAGGCTCTGAGCTGTCAGCACAGAGCCCGACGTGGGGCTCGAACTCACGGACTGTGAGATCATGACCGGAGCTGAGGTCGGACGCTTAACCGACTGAGCCACCCAGACGCCCCAAGTCTAAGCATTTTATGTACATTATCTCATTTACTCCTCACAACATCTCTCTATAGGTTGTATGTCTATTATCCACATTTTACAGTTACAGATGAGTAAACTGACCTAATGAGTTTAAATAACGTGGCTAGGCTTGGGCAACCAGGAACGGGGTTGACCTTAGAGCCAGGGTCTGTCTGACACCAGAGACTGTATACTTAGCCATCATATTCAGAAATCCCACCTCCTTTTGTTACTTTTATCTTTTTAGCCACATGGAGTTAATTCTCGTTTCTAATTTAGCAGATATATCCTTCAGGACTGTTTAACCCCCCAAAACACCCTAAGAGCTTTACCAGCACAGCCACCAAACGTTGGAGGGAATCCCATTCATCTCTTCATCTAGAAATTTTTGACTGGTAACTTAATCAACTAGTTTGTGTGATGTATATACATATGCACATTACCTGACTAATGTATAGATGAAGGTGTGAGCAATTTTTTTTATTAAATGTTTATTTTTGAAAGAGAGAGAGCGTGCCAGTGAGCCTGCCAGTGGGGGAGAAGCAGAGAGAGAGGGAGATGGAAGGTCTGAAGCAGGCTCTGCACTGAGAGCAGGAGAGCCCGATATGGGGCTCAAACTCAGCAACCATGACATCATGATCTGAGTCAAAGTCAGAGGCTTAACTGACTGAGCCACCCAGGTGCCCCCAGGTATGAGCAATTTTAGAACCGGAAGGAGCCCTATAAATTATCTGATAGAGTGTCCCCAATGTTTTCTACACCTCACCCTTCCCCCAGCAGGGATTTGCAAAGATGTTGCAAGGAGTTCATATCTTTAAAGGTAGATAGGGTCTGTTTCCACTTCAATTTCATATCAATAAAAATAATTTTGAGCATTTTTCCCTTTATAACAGAATTTGAGAGCTGAGAAATATGTATGAAGAGAATACATGCTGTTGGTAAGCAAAGATCAAAGTGCATGCCTCGTGACTCGAGTCACTCAAATGACTTATCTCTCAGCCAAAATGTACTTTTATTCTTATGTACTTAAAATATACTCATATGTAAAACAGTACATATGCTATATTATATGTATAGTGCACAAGTGACCATTGATTAATGACAGAATGAATAAAAATTGCTCTGATTTTATACACAAGTTAATAAGAAACATGGAAATAATAGTTCTATGAAATCCACCGAGAGATAATTTTCACTAGATCTATAAATTACATTTTGTCAGAATTCTTACATTGCATCATTATGCTTAATACATTTATTCAAGAAGAAATGCTTGCAAACAATAGCCTGTAAATTTCTCTTATTCTTTATCATTTAGGAAGAAAATACAAGAAAAATATTAATAAACTTTATTTTTAAAATATATAATGCAAAAAAATAAAAATAAAAAAATAAAATACATAATGCAAAATTTCAATAAGCCATGCCAAATAAGAAATATTGATTTATAACATGTAACAAAAATTTTAATCTATAATTTATAGTATATACTGTTCCAAAATCATATGCAATATAATAACATTTAGAAATTAGTCAACATATCATACTTTTTTTACATACTTTAACACAAACAACATGCATCATTTCTTAAATGGATAAAAGTAAGAATTTATGTAATATGGTAATGATTATTAGATTATATTTCAATGAAAACTTTTAACAATCTACTGATTTGAAAGTTTTTTGAGAGAGAGGGTGCAAGTAAACGAGGGGCAGAGAGAGAGGGAAGGAGAGAGGGAGAGAGAAGCAGAGCTCGCCCAAGTGGGGCTCATGTTTTTACCCAAAGCAGGGCACGAGCTTACAAACCGTGAGATCATGACCTGAGCCGAAGTCAGAAGGTTAACCGACTGAGCCACCCAGGCACCCTGGTTTGAAATTTAAAACATGGTTTACTTAAAACTCATACCATATACCATGCAGAAATGATTAAATGATTTTTAAAATTCAAAATAGGTCTCATGAAGTCATATCTTACAAAAAAAGGATTTGAAATTATAAAAATATTGTCAAATGCTGACCAAGTTCAACTCTCTCACTTCACTGATAGAGAAGATTGGGTGCTTTGTCCAAGAATGTAAACATAGTTAGTGGCAGAGGTAGGATTAGTACCCATCTGATGTTTTTTTCATTGCATTGATGAAATGGCTGGTATTATCAGCTTCCATGTGTCACTCTCTTTATGTTCAGTATGGAAAACGAAACAAAACAAAACAAAACAAAACAAAACACGTGACCAACCCTCAACAGTTTAGCTGGAGACAAATGAAGGATGGCATTACTCTCAAATTCCAACCTACTGGTTTTGGTACCATTCCTCTCAACTATTGGCTTCTGGAAGACACAGCAACAGAATATCCCCAAACCCATATCTGCACGGCTTGAGCAAAATGGCAATCTCCCTAGAAAGGCCCACACTGAGGAATTCAGTCAGCCACAACAACTGGAAGAGAGACTTCTTCTCTGTCTTCAGAAGCTTCCCCAGCCCTCCCAATTCCCTACCCTGTGGGGGTAGTTCCCTGCTCCCATTATCCATGAAGGTGGGTCTGGATGGATACCTGGTATGACCTCAACTGGCAAAGCCACACTAGGATGTCAACCAGCTGGAGATGCTGGAAGCCCATGTTCCTTTTTTGACTTCTGACTCCTGGAGCTGGCCACCTCATTGCTCCCCCTATTCTCACGTGGGATCAGTGCACTGGAATAAGACCCCAGAAGTTTCTACCCCAAGGGACTCAGTTTTTCAGCTTAGGGGAGACCACAAAACTAGTTCCTAGAAACTACTCTCCAGTTTAAGAGGACAAGTTGAATAAGGTCACTGAGGGCTTTTTGCTATAGTCTGGGGTGTTTCTCCAGCCTGGCGGTAACCTCAGCAACAGAACAAAAGTCAGGCAGCCCCTAACTTTGGATGTAGGGCCCACAGCTATCTACTAAATGAAAGACGGAGAATTTGTGTCAGTCCTGTCATTGGAAGTTCCTTACCTTATTTTTCGTTTTGTCTTTAATCTTGCAGGATTCCAAGGTATCGTGTCCAAATGTTTTTCTTGCTTTTTCACACCTTTGAGCTTGAGGTGGTTGCAAAACAGCAGGTCTTAGAACATGTTCGGAATGTTTCACGGGACCTTAAAAGAACAGGGTCCAAGAGTCAATATATCTTTAGGGAAATACTTCTTCCTCCATGTTTTGACCAATGTAACGCTTATTTTCTAAAGTCATCATTAAATGAGGGGTTAATGTTAACTAACCAAAGTCAAAATAGCCAATGAATTGGTTAGTGCTTACTTTTGGCCTAGATTTTACCCAATAACCAGTCATTTTGACCATGTGACTTGGCTTACCAAATATATTTTTTCATGTTTTGTCACTGGGTCCTACCTCCATACCCCAACACACACACACACAACAAATTAAAATATAAATGGTAAAATGTAAAATTTCAGAGGTTCTTGTAATAAACTACATACCTTGTTCTGCACTGTTCATATCAACATTCCTTTGCACATGAGTTGATGTCATAAAAACATTGTTTTTCTTCACTGTAAGAAAAACAATTTAGAAAAATTTAAATCTAACAGGGTGTCAGTTTCTACATGATTTGGGTTTTAACAGTCCTGTCTTAAACTCACCAGTAGATGTCACTGTTGGCAGTGTGCTGAGAAGGCAGGTGGGCTAACAATGACTGATGGCAGTGAGTTTTGCCACATAGTTCTGTTTACGTTCAGAAATATAAGTGAAAATTGGGCAACTAATGGAATAGGCGGTCTTCTCTAGAATCATAAAAACGAGTACTGAAATGAGTACATATTATGAAATCTGATGATAGTGATCCCTATGTGTACGTTAATATGTATTTCTTATAAAATGTTATGAACCTATTAGCAAATTCTGCCGCTTTCTCTACCCTGGTGATACCTACAGACAGAAGATGACTGTTATGCTAGGTGATTTTTCTATGAGGTGTGTTCATAGTATGAAGAATATGGTGGTAGCTGCAAATACAGAATTACTGTACATTTCAAAGAGATCATCTCTTGGTTGCAAACTGCAGAAACAGCAACCTTCGAGCATTTGATTAGTGGAAATGAGAAAAGAATAAGAATTGCTTCTTCTAAGTATTATAACATATTATAAATGTTGGGGTAGAATTGCTTCTCTAATTCAAAGTGCAACTAAATGGTTTATGATCTTTATTATTGAAAACGAGCACCAAAGGGCCGTATAAAGTTGTACTATTTTTCTCCATTCCAACACCACCAACATACTGCACAACATAAAATGGAATGATGCTTACTGATATCAATGTTCTTTAGTCTTTTTGTGTATGTATGTCTAACTTAAGATACTAATAAATCGAAACAGTTATTCAGATACTTACAGCCATCCCTTTATTTTATGCACAAATACAATAAAACAAATTCTCTAGGCTAGGACCCCAATTCCTCTTAATGTCTGTAACTTGTCAGTGAGGTTTAAATGGGGTATATTGAGCTAGAAAGTATTTCTTCTGTATCTGAAAGGTATCTGACATATATGTTGCTCAGCCATGCTTGGAATTATTAATAAGAATATAAATTCGTTAGTTTGAGAACTCTGTGGCTCCCAGGTAGAGAGGGATCAGTTGAAAGGAAGTGAATAGTTTGTATTTTTTTAGTTTCTTAGTGGCAAGATTAACTTGGAAAAGGCAGCTGGTTGTTCAGTAGAAACAAACACAAAAAGAATATAAATCATAATTTTCATGTAGAGAACGTTCCAACCATCTCAAATATTTTGTAATGATAAAATAGATCTACCTAGCAAAGCACTACAAATTCCAAATCAAAAGAAGTAATGTTTTAATTAGTGAAAAGTTTAAAAGGAATCATATTCTAAACCTTAGAATATCATCTAAAGCATAAACTTTAGAATAAGAATCTGAAGCATAGCTGTATATTTTGAGTACCATAGGTACCATGAACCATACAGATGCACAATAATAAGTGAAATAAAACAAGTTACTCTGTATGGCTGCCTTACAGAAAATATTTTTATCATAAACATGAAATCCTAAAAAAATTCAAGTTCAAACTTTCTACCAGAAACAAACAGGATTTGTGGAGTTGGGATTCATAAGGTATTCTTCTAATCATACTTGGCTAAGGCCTCTATTTTATTTTCCACTAAAATGCCAGCATTTTATAATAGCTGAGTGAGAAGGTTCACCATCAACGAGAATGGATTTTGAAAAACCAGAGTGTCAGGCTTGAAGTTCCAGAAGCTGTTTATTACCCGGCCCAGAAGGAGGGAAGGTCGGGAGGTCAGTGAAGGATGATGATCTCATTCGATTCTGGGACAAGGTTGATGCTAGAAGCAAATTGCAAACTAAAGTCAGTAAGGAGGTTGGTTTTTGTGTGTCTTTTTATTTGAACTTTTGCTGTTTCAGAAAAATTTCTAAATCACTAATTTAGACAAGATTTTGTATGTTTATCAGTAGAAATAAAATGTAGCTGTGGTGAGAATTATAAATTAATTTCTATTTGGACCAATAAATATCAGAGTGCTCAGCACGTGTAAGACACTCTATCAGGCAAGAAGATGACCCCCAGGAACTCACAGTGGGAAGCAGACACGCACACAAATAGCTGTAGTACAAGGCAGGGGGCAATGCGGTCATTTATAAAAGGGATCACCAACGAGCTTTGAGTGGAGAAGAGGGGCAAACTAAGTTATGGATTTACTCCAAATACGTACACGATGAAGTTCTTAAAGTGTTCTTTTGAAGGCAAACATCTGTTTGTTTAAGTAGTTGGTTACTTAGGGAGAAATGGCAGTTTCCTCTAATTACAAAGCTAATGCATACTTAATGCAGACACTTTGGAAACACAACAAAATACAAGGAGTGGGTAGAAAACCCCAAATCACCGGTAATCCCATTACCTAAGACAACCACTGCTGACATTGTGGCTTATGTCCTTTCCATCTTTCATCCAATGTTGATAAATTGAATTTGTACATAGTGACTCACTATACAATCCATTTTTAGACTGCTGTTTTCATACAGCAATTTATTACATTTTTTTTAATGTTTATTTTTGAGAGACAAAGCACGAATTGGGGAGGGGCAGAGAGAGAGGGAGACACAGAATCTGAAGCAGCTGCAGGCTCTGAGCTATCAGCACAGAGCCTGACTCAGGGCTTGAACACACGAACCATGGGATCATGACCTGAGCCGAACTTGGACACTTAACCGACTGAGCCACCCAGGGGCCCCTCATACAGCAACTTATTATAAACATTATCTGATGGGTAGACTTTTAAAACATTTTCCATCTGGAAGGTTTCTCAGTAATTTCACACTCAGAGTAAACGTAACAGTGAACGGCCAACAGTCAGGTCTATACCTACCTCCTTGAGATTGAAGATGTGTAGTATGCAAAGTAAAAGATGAAGACCTTACGCGCTTTCTCAGAAAACCATTAGACTCTGTAAGAAATTCAATGTGAAGGGTAAAATTGCTTGGATAACAAATTATCTTCAAGCAAAGATATGGAAAGGTAAATAGAATTACCTCTTGCCTACATAGATCATCATCTGATAACATGTTAACTCCTGAAGCACAAGTTTAAATACTGGGGGTAACAGCTTGGTGATTATAAAGCAGTAGACATATCATCCTAGTAAGAACAATTAGAAACAAGTGGCTTCAGCAAGAAACTGCATACGAATTTTGAGATCGTACAGAGAATGTTTTTGGCAGGTTGAGACACAGGCAATGGGGAAACAAGGGAGTTTAGTGTCACTAGGGTCAGGTTCTCAGGACCTACGTGTCATCTGTCAAAACAAAAGCCACTTTCCTTTCATGTTTAAACACAAGAAAAACCATTACATTTTACACAGTTGTTGCCACATGTCTACATGCTTGTGCCTGCTTATTTTCGTTGTATGAAGATTGATTTTGAAATAAAGATGTAAGTCATTACCATGTTCTGCTGCTTCGTACAGGGTGTCTTCTGCAGGTCTCTGGAAAGAAGCAAAGCTGTCAATGAGAGCTGAGTACTTGCTGATTTTAGGTCAGAATTCCACCCTGTCACTTGATCAGAGAATTCTCAAAAGCCAGGTCTATTCAGATGGGCCAGGTTAAAGCCACTCACCTTTGCTCACTAGGTATGTATTCAAGAAAAAGCAAAGTCTTCGTAGAGCGGTTTTGCATTTCAGTGACTGCAGAATTGCTTGCGGGAACTGATTTAAAAGTTGGTTGGTTTTGAAACACCAACTCTCAAGATTCTGAAGCGGTTGGCCTGGGGTGGGGCCCAGGAAACGGACTTTTCGACAAGGGCTTGGGGTTGAGCTTTTCTTTAGTTAGTTTTGTGGGTCGTAGGGTAAATGACCTGGCATAAGCAAGAACGAATAACAAGAAAATCCTAATCAAGCTAAAGAGAAAAGCCATGAATCTTATCGTTCGTCTTTCAAAGCAGGTGCTTTTAGTTACGAGGCTGAAAAGGCAGATAAATTCTTCAAGATCCCTTTTAAATCAAGTATCAGAGTTTAGAACTTATCTGATACCCAGTTTTAAGCTAGGTCAGTGGTGGAGACCCACAAGGAGTCTCAGTCCTCCTGACCTATTTCAGTCCTGCCCCTTTCCAAGTCACTCCAAAAAACCCTATAATTTTGGTAAAAATGGTATGTTATTCATAGCTTCAAGACAAGGCCTCTGGCCTCCCATTTCAGCCAAATTGCTGCCAGTAAAAACCGACTATATAAATATTCTGGAGGCACTACTCTGCTAAGAACAAGAGCCTAAACTAAGGCAGCAATGATATTTAGTAACAGCAGCTTCTTGAGAGATAATTTTCTTGGTCAAAGTGAAAATCAAACAAAGAAAAGTAGCTTGGTCTTACCTTAAAAGTTTGTTCTCTCTTTGCAAAAACAAATATTGGCTGAGCAATGACAGATTTTTCTGTAAAAGGAAAAGAACAGGCAAAAAGTCAAATCATATTCTGACATTTCTAACACCAACTACGAGTATTTGAAGATTTTTTGTTTTGTTTTGTGTTTTTCCCTGCCTTTAGGTAAAATCCAAACTGTTTACATGGACACTAGAACTTGCATATTTACAAATGATTTTCAGTTATTTACAGATATAAATAGTTGGGGAAAGTGATAATAATGTGTTTCGACAAATAGTGAGCTCATCCCATTAAAGAACACACTTTAAGTGTTTAAGGAAAACAAAGTATAATTACCTGCATTTAGAATATCATTAGGACATAATGATTAACATGTTTACTTTTAGAATGAAAAACCACAAAGGGCTGAGAAATCTCATCTAAGAACAGTTCTTCTACTTGGGTTGGATCTCAAGTAGATCCTTAGAATAATCCAGAAATAACTCATACTTTCTTGATTAGAGGAAAATACTTGCCATGTTTTAAATATTTAAACTAAGAATCAGTCTTGTTAAAAAAATGTTTCTACATTTTGAGAGAGAGAGAGAGAGTAGGGGAGGGGCAGAGGGAGAGAGGGAGAGAATCCCAAACAGACTCTGTACTGTCAGCATGTAGCCCAATGTGGGGCTGGAACTCATAAACAGTGAGATCGTGACTGAGCCAAAATCAAGAGTCAGATGTTCAACCGACTGAGCCACCCAAGGTGCCCCTAAAAATCAGTCTAAAACAGTGTTGTAAAGTAGATAAACTTTGTCTTCAGCCCCATTGACCTTATTAATCTTTTATATTTTCCTATTTTAGGTAAGACAATGGAGAGAAACTCATTTATTCTAGGGTGTAAATGAGAGATAACAGATTTAAATATCAGCACTCCAGAATTCTTAGGGAAAATGACGTTTGTTAAGAGCTTGGGCTCTGTAGTTAGGGAGGCTTGTGTAGCACTAATTCTTGGGGAAATAATATGTTTGTATCTTTAGTTTCTTCATCTGAAAACAAAATGAAGATTATAACAGTACTTACCTCTCAGAGTGTATGTGGCAATGGATTTTTATATATAATTGCTTAGATTTTTACAAGACAAAAAAAAAAAGCTTTAAAGAAAGAATATTAAATATATGGCACGCCACCAATCCTTAGCTGACATTGACCACTTAAGACAACACTTTCTTTTTTAAATTGAAGTAAAAATGACACTTTCTTAATGAGCCCAAATATGATCTCAGAATTTTTCTCATTATAGGTTTTCAATAGCCATTACCAGTATATTGTCCTGGCATACAAGCCAAGGTAATTTGCCATCCCTGGGATGAATAAATAAAACTCTCACTGAGGAGTTTCAAGGAACCGCCAATTACATTTCGTTATATGCCAGAAAGGGGTTCTCCAGTTCCCCATATTTGAATCACGTAAGAGAGTGTCAAAACTCTGCCAGGCCACTCTTGCCAAGCTCCTGGGGCCCTATGACCTGGGGGTACTTCTTGTGGTCCACGGAGATAACCTGCTCAGTTTTTCATGCAAGTTTTTTACTGCACTGTCTGTCCTTGGAGCCAAGTGAGTCCCAGCAGAAAATACTCAAGAACATACTGGCGGTCCCATCCACATGAAACTATGGTTCAATTCTTTATTCCTTCTCAAACAAGCTCCTGTTCAGCAATTACATTAGAGTTAAGAAATGAGAACTCCAGTGACTTTGAAAGAAAATAGGCTTCGTGAATGTGTAGGGGAATACTTATGCAATGGAATTATAAATCAGCCTCTTCTAAACCAAACTTAGGATAGTTATGCCTAAAATAGCATGACGAGGCCTAATTCTAAACAAGTAACACGTTGACTTTCCCTCAATCAAAACATTCACCTAAACACAGGCAAAAGCACTCTTCAATGCAGCATTAAGGAGGAAATCGTAAAGGGTTACTTGCAGCTTGGAGAACATATGATAAAGTAAGAATGTCACTTTTATTCATTAATTCAACAAATATTCGTTGGGCATCCTTTCTGTGCCAGGCATTGTGCTGGGATGTAGGGATACATTGTCTGATTGAAGGTTTATTAGCCTCAGCATAGCCACCCTCTCTCCCTGACTCCGCCCAGCACATCAGTTGCAAAGCAGATAATCTCCATACCTCCTCTTCCATCTGGATTCTGTTCCCCTCTTCCAAGCAGTTCTTTTGGCTCCAAAGCCAAAGCCAAAGGTAAGCATTTATCCAGCCATCGGGTCCATAACAGTTTTTTTACTTAACCCAGTAGGAAATTTTCAAAATAAAAGCAAGGTTCTTATGATTTTCTAATTTTAAGTTTATGCTTTTTTGCTTTATAATGTATTCATTAATCGTTTTTCGGCCTTTTGTCTAAGATCAAGTGTATAATGTATTAATTAATCAATCCATTTATTTAAAAAAAATATATGTATTGAGGGTTGACCATGTACAAGCCACCTTGCAAGGCAAGAGAGAGAGGATCAGTGGTACAAGATGAGGCTGAAGGTGAGTAAATATAAACTTTTCCTCCTTCTAATATGTACCATAATTCCCCTCTCCCCCAGTTTTAGGTGGGTCATAAGGCCTTGTCCCTATCCTTTATTTTCATATGTTTCATCAAAACGTAACTGGAGGATTTTCCCAATGAATTATCTCAGAGAAGGAGGTTCAAAAGGATCTGCAGAGCCAAAAGCAGATTCAGAAGAGGAGAAAGACACTGAGCACGGAGCACCCCCAACTCAGAGTCCCAGTGGGGACAGGACCGGCACCCTTATGGGCCCCAAATTTCTACTACACAGCAGAGTCCTGCAGACCGCCTCTTGCTGCGTTGGGATTTGGGGAAAGGTGAACACTGAATCCTCCACACTGGATAGAACCAGGCTGCCCTAGCCGGGGCCAGAAAGGTTGTGGAAACGGACTTGGCAGGAAAGAGAGTGGCAACAACCCCTCCCACTGAGAGGCAGGTGATGCCAAATGGGTCACCTCTTAATTGCTACCAGGACTGGAATTATCCACTTGGGCCACAGCCCTGGCAGGTCCTGCCTTTTCCTCTCCCTTTCTTCCTGGACCTATCCACATGTCCGCCACATCCTCTTCTCTAATTTCTTCTCCTTGTGCACTGTCTTAGCCCAGGCTCCAACATTGTTCATTATGCCCCTGTCTTCTCCACCCTCTTTGACTTGTGTCCAGCTCTCTAACTGGTCAAAGCATAGATTTGGGAGCTCGGAAGTCAAATAGTCCTAGAACTGTATTTTTTTTTTAATTAATCCAAGCCTCAGTTTTATGATCTATGTCTCTGTGTATATATTTTAAAAGCTTGTCATGAGGCTTGAAGCAATGTATGCATATGGAAGCATCTCATACAGCTTCCTCCTCAAACCCATTTGGAACAAAGCAGAACCATCTATCATCTATCTATTCTCTATATTTGCACACATCTCTCTATATATCCAGATATTTACAGTACATTCCAGTATCTATTTGCCTATCATCTATCTATCTAGCATCATCTATCCACACATACATAAACATATAGCAATATATCAGACCACAGGTTGCACAGGAGACATTCAATAAAAGTGAGATTCCCTGTCCTCTTCCCCTCCAGTCCGATATTACCTGTGGGTACCCTGTGACTCTTGTTAGTCTGAGGGAAATGCCTCATTGTTCCTCAAAGATCTTTCTTTTTCCTTTCACTCATTACCATATTCTTATCCCTAGTTTTCTTCCTCATTTCTCTTCATCGAGCCCCTATCTTTCTTCTTCTTCTTTTAATGTCAGGAAGTTTCTGAATTCAGGCTGTGGTCCATACAGAGTTTTAGAGATTGTTGGTCAAAGTGTGGACCAGGTAGACCAGAAGCATTACTGGGTGTTTGTTAGAAACAGAAACTCTCAGGCCCATCCCATACCTACAGAATGACCGTATTTGACACGATCCCTAGGTGATGTATACATATGGTTAAGAGGTAGTCCTAGAGAGCACCTCCAGGTCTCTGTCACCTGATACCACATTTAGGAAGATGGCAGTGGAGACTCCTGGAGTCAGTGACTAACTCTCCAGATGTTCTGAGTAACCTGACAATTAATGAGAAAAGGATTGCTACTCAAACCCCATACTATGATTATGATTCAGTGTAAGGTGAAGTTAAGGGCTACTCAGAAGACTTCAAAAGAAATCTCTGTAGTAAGGATATTAAAATATTGACACTGATGCTGAAATCAGTCATTCAGATATTTTGCTTGAAGCCATTAATGATTTCCTCTCAAATGCAAAAGTTTGTTTGCTATTTTGATATGTCTGAAATCTGACCTTGGTGTCCCTGAAAAAAAAAATGTTTTTGGAAAGTGTCTTGGCTTGAAATTATTAAATGTTCATTAAAATGTTCATTTCTGCGAGGCAAAAAATTAGGCTGGAAGCATAAACTACATCAAAAATATTGCCATAGTACTAGGATTCTTCACCAAAAATTTGAAACCTCTGAAGTTTCAACTCTGAAAATGAGATTTCTGTAGAAAAAATAGGCAAATCATAGCAAGTGACCTTAGTCTCTGTATGGAACCCCAGAAAGAAGAGACACAGAGGGTCTGAATCATAATCTTGATTTTTGTAAAAAGAAAAAACAAACCTCAACATTATATTAAAATATTCCAAGACATTTTTATTTTTTTTTCATGTTTATTTATTTTTGAGAGAGAGAAAGAGAGAGCACAAGCAGGGAAGGAGCAGAGAGAAAGGGAGACACAGAATCCAAAGCAGGCTCCAGACTCCGAGCTGTCAACACAGAGCCAGACGCAGGGCTCAAACCCATGAACCACGAGATCATGACCTGAGCCAATGTCAGAGGCTTAACCAACTGAGCCACCCAGGAACCCCTCCAAGACAGTTTTAATAAGGGCAAGTGGCAGCCCCAGAAGAAAAAGGAATCTGCCAATTTATGAGGGAAGCACTAGCATGAGATATTCTGTACTTATTTCTAGCCCTACACAGAGGAGCTCAATAAAAATTCAAGAAGAATGAAATAACAAATTACCCACCATCATATAAAAAACTATGTCTTTACAGAGGGGGTGGTAGGGCCACAGAGTGACACTATTAACTGTGACGGAACACTCTTGGTTCTATTTTATGAGATGTTTTGTACTGAGTTAAAGTAAAATAACCAGGACCCCAGAGGAAAACAGAGGCAGTTTACACAGGAAGTTTCCAGGCTGATTCACAAAGCTACTAGCTCAACTTGAGACACAGGATGAATGGATCCTGCTGGAAGCATTCCAGTACTGGTCATTGCTGCTGAAGCAATAACCAATTCTGTGTACTATAAATATAAAACTGTTATAGTAAGTACAGTATATGAAGTAGGAGGGAAAAACACTCAGCCTTTCAACTAACGTCTAATTTGTTTGAGCTGCTTTAAGTTCTTGTTGAAAATGAAGTTATTAAACTGCCAACTCTAAGAAATCGAGCATTTCTAGTTTTGATTCATTATGAGAAGCCCACACTAGAGACAAAAAATCAACATTAGAACAGAAAAAGAAAGCTACTCCTCTTCTCGTCAATACCACGCTGATAAAGAAATCACTCATTTTCAGAATGGGAATCATTTCATAATAGGAAATAGGAGAAGATGAGAAAACTCTCTCTCAACCCACTGAACACAACCATCATCACCCAGAGTTTGCCCAATCCATCCTATTTTCTGAACCCATCTGCTTCTCATACTGATAGTGTTCAAGGGATCTGTTCATCATAAGTTCTAAAGAGTCTAGACACTTTCCTCCCTTGGTTTGTACATCGGTCTAGATGTATACACAGACCAACTTTGGAAAATCAAGGCATAGAGATAATAAAAGTCTTTGATGTGAGCAAGAAGCAAAAAGACTCAGACTGTGTGTCAAACATGGCCCTTGCTACCATTCTGGAGGTAGGACCAAGCCCTCAGAATTCTGTGTTGAATGCATTCACCCAACCTCACCTCTAAACTGTGCTGCTTAATTTATAATCCAGTTATGTGCGGTAGTGGGTGATAGCCAGTGAATTAATTTCACTTGCATTTTAGAATCTGGAGATTTATAGCAGCAGTAATTCAACTGAAGAAAATTTCTTATTTTTCAAAATCACTTCACTAATGCCTGTATAAATAGAGAGGTTGACAGATTAAAAAACAAATAATTTTAATTAAGTCATGTGGTATAGAACATCTGGCAAAATCACTCTGTCAATCAAAACACAATGGTGAGGGGAAAAAATGGCTTTATAATTTTGAGAGTGTTCTGTAATTGACCCCAAAAGATACGGTCATCATGTGTAGTATGCTTTATATTTGGGGGTGAGTGGTGACCTTTTCAATAGGTATCATAGCATACGCCATTAAATTTTACTATTATTCCAGTGTCAAAACTGGAATTTCTTTCTTAAATTATTAAATTTAAGAAATTTCTTTTTTCGTTTCTTTTTAAATTCTTTTTTTTAATTAAAAAAATTTTTAATATTTTATTTATTTTTGACAGAGAGAGAGCCAGAGCATGAGCGGGGAAGGGGCAGAGAGAGGGAGACACAGAATCCGAAGCAGGCTCCAGGCTCGGAGCTGTCAGCACAGAGCCTGATGCGGGGCTTGAACCCATAGACTGCGAGATCATGCCCTGACCCGAAGTCGGATGCTCAACCGACTGAGCCACCCAGGCACCCGACTTTTTAAATTATTTCTTTTTTTCATTCTTAAAGACAGTAGCTACTATATGATATGCTTATGCATGTCACGACTAATCTTTATCCTTTTGCCTTTTGTTTAACTTAATATGACCTTAAGAAGTAGTATAAAAGGTTGGACCTTGGTGACCTCCCATGATGCTTCTTTTATGCACTGGGGTAATTTAAAGACTTCCATTTCCATCCTACTTTACCTATTGTAAGACAGATTTAAATATATTGGTTTTTGGTGACTCAATGAATGCTTACTAAGGTCCAGAATGCGTGGTTTTAAAAAATCCAAGCTTTGGTGGAAAAGAGACCTGGATTCAAATTCCATCTCCTGAATTTACTAATAATAAGCCAGGGCAGGGCATTTTATGCTTCTGAGCCCAGGTTTCCTTGTCTGTAAGATGGAGATAATAAAACATACTTCACAGAGTTGCAAGGTAACGGGGGTAAAACACCTGGCACGTACGAAATGCTCAGTAAGCTGCCGCTCTTACTGCATTATAGGATTCTCAAAAAGTAGGTTATTAGACCCTTGTGCTTATGAGAAAAGAAAGCCTCTAAAATTACAGGATGTGCCTGAGACCAGACAGCTAATATTTAGGGACTAAAGCACGGGAGAGATTTTTCCTGTAAGAAAGAGTCCCTCCTGGCTTCCATTGTGAGTTAAATGACTACTTGACAGCTTCCTCTCTTCTGAAGTTGTGATGTGCCTGGGCTCTGAGGGTTCTCCTGCTTCCATGGTTTGTAAAAGCCTCGTTGAGATGTGGCCACAGACTGCGTCAGTCTAGCTGCACTTTGGTTTCGCCCTCTGTAAACACTGTAAGATGCTTCACTTGGTCTCACCATTTTCTCTTCGTATTCTGACCAAAGAGGTTTGTTTTGGAATGTCGGCAGGCAAATGGCATGGTGAACCTTGCCATCTAAAATCTTCTTGTCAATATATATATATATTCAGCCACTGACGAAAATAACCCAGACGAATGTATTACTTTGGACAGAGCATACCCATTTCTCCATAATTTGAAGGTGCTATTTTGTTTATAAATAAAGCTATGTTGTGATAAGGTTACTTGCAATCTTTGATTACTTGAATATGTGTCCCAGCAACAAACATGGGACTTCCGGATGGAGGATGCTAAAAGGGGCTGTTTGCCCTTCTCTAAACTGTTCTTTCATTTATGCATATGGGGTAATAAAGATGTGGAATCTGTCGTAGGATGTGCTTGGTCAACTTGGTACCATTTGGAAATACATATTTCATTTGACAGCATTTATGAATCACATATTTTCCCCTCGGAATAACTTGCAGTGTGAAACTGCTTCCATATGTTAGAAATGGGTCTCTCCATTTTGCTGAGGGAGGGGGAACAGAAATATAGTCAAGGTTTCATGACATGTTGAAGATTAATATTGACCAGGCACATGCACAGGTTTAAAATGTATCTCTTTATTTTAAGTAATTCTCTAGCATTTCTGTACTGCTAAAATTAAAGAGGTGATTCTGACACAAAATACCATATTAGTAAGAAGTCACTCTTCACATAGACTATTAATAAATCAATATGGCTGAAGCGTAGCTTCATACATTGAATTCAGATAAATTTAAGCTCTTCCTCTTCACTAAAGAAACACACTATTTTTAAATTCCTTCCTAGATTCCAAGGACACAGGCCGGATGGAGAAGTTTGATTGCAGCTTCTTCTAATTCCAAATCTCTTTTCCTTATTCCTCTTTGTCCTGAGGCTTTGAGCAAGCAGGAAAAAAAAGGCTCCTTGTTTTCTCGTTTCCACAAGACTAAATGGATGTTGTTCCCCTGAGAACAAGATGTTGGAGGGCTAGGCCAGAAGAAAGGAGCAAGAACCGCCCACCCAAGGCGCTCACAAGCCCAGAAAGCCCAGACCTCATTCTCTTGGGAATTTACAGAAGCCGGCAGGCGGCCATTCATCGTCACTGAAATGCCCTGCTGGCCCTCGGGCACAGAAATGAGCAGGAATACAGCAATGCCGGCCGCAGATACCTTATTGGCATTGATTTAGAGCTAGTTTGGCAGAAGTCAAGGCCAGGTAGCAATTTGTAAGCCTTACCAGAAACATTTTGTTCATCATGCTAAAGAAAACTATAAGAGAAAAACTTTCACTTTTCAAATGTATACATACGACTTGAAGAATTCTCAAGAAAACTGAGAACAAGCCTTTAAATCTATTCATTTTCTTTCCTTCAAGTTTTCATGATCAGTGAACTATTGTGATAAGTCCAAAAGAAAGGATTAGAGGAGATCCTGTAATCAATTCATTTCTTTTAAGTGTTTTTTTTTTTTATTGTGGGAAAATATACATAACATTTTACCATTTTAACCATTTAAAATGTACGGTTCAGTGACATTACGTATATTCACACTGATGCGTAACTATCATCACCGTCCATTTTGAGAACTTTTCCATCATCCTAAACTGAAACTCTGTATCCACAAAGCGCTATTTCCCCATGTCTCTCTCCCCAGAGCCTGTGTCACCACACTCTACTTTCTTTTTTTTTTTATTTAATTTTTTATTTTTTTAATTTACATCCAAATTAGTTACCATATAGTGCAACAATGATTTCAGGAGTAGATTTCTTAGTGCCCCTTACCCATTTAGCCCATCCCCCCTCCCACAACCCCTCCACTAACCTTCAGTTTGTTCTCCATATTTATGAGTCTCTTCTGTTTTGTCTCCCTCCCTGTTTTTATATTATTTTTTCCCTTCCCTTATGTTCATCTGTTTTGTCTCTTAAAGTCCTCATATGAGTGAAGTCATATGATTTTTGTCTTTCTCTGACTGACTAATTTCACCTAGCATAATACCTGCCAGTTCCATCCACGTAGTTGCAAATGGCAAGATTTCATTCTTTTTGATTGCCGAGTAATACTCCATTGTATACATATACCACATCTTCTTTATCCATTCATCCATCGATGGACATTTGGGCTCTTTCCATACTTTGGCTATTGTTGATAGTGCTGCTGTAAACATGAGGGTGCATATGTAGCACACCTGCATCCCATGGATAAATGCCTAGTAGTGCAGTTGCTGGGTCGTAGAGTAGTTCTATTTTTAGTTTTTTGAGGAACCTCCATATTGTTTTCCAGAGTGGCTGCACCAGCTTGCATTCCCACCAAACCACACTCTGCTTTCTGACTCTGTGGATCCACCTGCCCTAGGACACTTTGTAGAAGTGGAATCATGCAATCTGTGTCTTTTTGTACCTGACTTATTTCACTTAGCGTATCTTCAAGGTTCATCCATGCTGTAGCATGGATGAAGAATCTCATTCCTTTCTAAGGCTGAATAATATCCCGGTGTATGTATGTAGCACATTTTGGACCTTTTTTTTTTTTTTTAAATCAGCTTTTCTTCATTTGCTTCTTCTCCTTTCTTTGCTCTCAATTGGCTGCATATTTCTCTCTAGCGCCTGGTTCCTTGCTTCTCCGCGCTTTTCCCTTCCTCCCTCTTCCTGTTTCTCCTTCCCCTCCCTCATATACTCATCATTTTCTCTACCTGCTTAATACTAAGATTATTACACAAGTAAATACTCTTTCTGTGGGTATTTTTAAATAAGGTACAACTCAAGTTTATTTTGTCTTAATTTTTTAATGCATTGTAGATACTTTTTATTATGCTGGCCCTTTCTTCATATCATTCTCAAACAAATGTAGAAGTATAGTACCGGCTCTTTGCATTAGCTATTAACTTTGAGTAAGTCATTTCTCTCCTCTGCTTTCAGTTTTCTAGTATGTGAAGATCCATTGCCCTAAGTGGAGTTTAAAGCTCGAACACTCAGTAATTTAGGACTATTAATCACTTGGATGAACTTTTGGGGAAAAAGTATTGATTTACTAAATAAACATTAATAGCCTGCTACGAGCAAAGTAAAAGACAATAACAATATTGTGAATTTAAACCTTAAAATATAAGAAATGTTTACAAAATTAGAAAGACACCGGCGCATCTATTATGGGTGTTTTTTGAAGATTTGTTTTCTAAATCTTTATGCTTTTTTTCTCTTTTTATTTGTAGCTAGAGCTTTCTGCAAGTCCCTCAAAATCTACTTTGCTTCATCCTACGATCAAAACAATCACCTCTACTAATTAATTTTAGCGTATTCAATTTTCAGAAAGAAAAATGGCAACTGATACCAAAACTAATCCACACTTGAATCCATACTTCATACATCAAGTTCCTTATGACAAAGTCGTTCTTGTTGAAAGAACAGACCCTCATAATCTGTAGCTCTGGTATATGTCTTACCCACACTCAATTTATAAAAACACACATACACATAAATCCTTATCTGTGACTTCATTTCTCTGCAAGTCTACTACAGTTTAACACAGACAGGCCTAGACCAAAATGGTCCTTTTCCATCAAGTCTCCCTGCTTTACTCTTTTTTCTCCAGATGGTAACATACCTTCTTATTATGAACTACTTCCTTTTATCAGAACAAGAAAGGATTTGGAGCCAATTATTGAAACCAGTCATTACAGATTCCTACTCAAGAGGGACAATCCAGTTACTAAGCTGTCATGTCTGGAGACTTGGTAGTTTCTCTGCATCTGCTGAGGGAAAGGAACTTGTGTCCTGTTAGCTGTGGGTTCTTTTAGGACCTGAAGCCCATTCTGCAGTGATACGGGAGACTTACAAAAATCTTTTCGCTCTCCCGTTCGAGTATATAGGTCAGTTTC
Organism: Lynx rufus; assembly: GCF_022079265.1. Classification (NCBI taxonomy): domain Eukaryota; kingdom Metazoa; phylum Chordata; class Mammalia; order Carnivora; family Felidae; genus Lynx; species Lynx rufus. The sequence goes on along the minus strand of NW_025814823.1, from coordinate 210,569,615 downwards.
CATTTCATCAGTTACCGTTTAGCCTCTGTCTCCTTCTGGCTCAATTCACAGATGCATGTTTCATGCTCTTTGATGTTGGTTTAGTATCAAAAGATATCTTCCGACTATCATCATCTCTTGTCAGTAATCTAGATCTCACTCTTATGACCTCATGCTTAGTTATTGACCATCCACACAGGGTGAGATATCTGATCATTGGGTAGAAGGAATGCAGCTTTTTACTGGATATGAGTATATACTGCATTTTGAATCCTGCCTTTGGTTATTATGCTAGCTTTACCAATAGATTTCATTAAAAAGCAAGTCAGGTATGAAATTTACCTGGCCTAAATGTTAAGATTTCAAGTCAAGTTAATGATTTAATATAATGAGCACTTTGAGCCAGCACTTTATTCTGAATAGAGTCCCCAGTTTAAATAAAAAAGTGAGTTATAATAATGACTATTGCTTAGCCTCTGTTTAATTTGGAGTTTTTTATACTTCTTATTTATTTTGTTAAAATCTAAATCATCTCTCCAAGGCCATATTGGCCCAGTTCCAAAAGTGGTACATTGCAATCTTTCACACTTCGTGCAGTTCAAGAAACATATATCATGCAAATATTTAAATTTCAGTGAAAACTGCTAGCCCCATAAGCAGGCCACCTGCTCTGATCTGATGTGTTTGCACTGATACTGCTGCATTTTCTTACCTATTGTTTTAGAGTTAAATACCCCTTTTGGGAGACATTTGGATGTGGTGAGCGGTTTACATACAGATCAATTGGTGACTCGAATAGCAACACATTTAAAACTGAATGACAAACTGAGTTCAAGGGCCAGCCATCACTCAGATCGTTTCCAGGTACTTAAATGAGCCCACATGAGAGGAAGGAAACTCAGGCTATAGCACAGGCTCTGGAGTTTTTGGGTTAGGATGACATATGACAAAATATGATTTGTTTACAGGTGACATGTCGTGCTGTGAGTGGTTCCCAGTATAAACCCAGTTTACTGTTCCAAAGAACTTGCACAACACCGTTGAGGAGACAACATCAAAATGAATGAAAGAATTGGGGGCAAACCACAGAATCTTGGTTTTGAAAGGGATCTTGCAGTTGCCCTAGCAGAATTTTCCATCTGAGATGTCTACAGCATCCTCAGGAGATGGCCTCCCATCACACAGCATAAGGGTTAGAGTCTATGCTACTGCCAGAGTTTACCAGCCCGTGCGCAGCAGCATACTGCTGTATGAGCTGCACATGTGCCAAGCCCTTGGTCCTTCACCCCATAGACCAGCCTCTTGGCTTCACCCCCCAAATGTCGTACAGTTTCAGATTCATCCATGTGGTTATGTGTAACCGCAACTTACTGCTTTCTACTACTGGATAACATTCCAGTCTACAGACATACCACAGTTGGCTTATCCATTTACGGGCTTATGTACATTTGAGTGGTTCACATGTTGGAGCTCATAGGTATAAAATCTGCCATGAACAGTCTTCTCTAAGCTTTTTGCTTTTCATTCCTCTTGGGAAAATAACTAAGAATGTGATTGGTTATCATAGGGTAGGTGTAGATTTAACGATAAAAGAAATTGCCGGACTATTTTCCAAAGTGGTCGTAACACTTTACAGCAATACATAGGAGTTCTGATTGCTCTACAGTCTCTGCAACACAGTATCATTGGCATTCTTAATTTTAGCTATTCTAGTGAATGGGAAGTGATATCTGACAGAGGTTTTAATTTACATTTCCCTGATGACTAATTATGTTGAGCATTTTTTGATGTGATTCTTAGACATTTATATGTCCTTTTTGTAAAGTGACAGATTGTTTGCTTATTTTTTAATCAAATTGTTTATATTGAGTTCTTTATATATTCTGATTACAAGCTTTTTTTCCAGATCTATATAGCACAAATGTATTCTCCCAGTTTCTCTTTAAAAAATTTTTTTTAATGTTTATTATTTTGAGAGAGAGACAGAGCACAAGCAGGGGGATGGGCAGAGAGAGAGGAAACACAGAATCTGAAGCAGACTCCAGGCTCTGAGCTGTCAGCACAGAGCCCTACATGGGGCTTGAACTCACGAGTTGTGAGATCATGACCTGAGCCAAAGTCAGAGGCTTAACCAATTGAGCCACCCAGGCACTCATCTCCCAGTTTCTCTTTTCTTGTATTAATGTAATCTTTTAAAAAACAAATATTTTTAATGTTGGTAGTCTAGTTTATCTATTTTTTATGGTTAGTACTTTCTGTGTCTGTAAAAATTACCTGTTCCAATTTATGAAAATATTTTCCCGTGTTTTTCCTCTAGAAGTTTTACAGATTAAGCTTCTGTGTTTTCATATTTCATCTCAGATTAATTTTTGTGTGAGGTGGGTAATGAGGGCTATTTGTTCCAGGGGTATTACAAAAAATAGTATCTTTTCCTTCTTTGAACTATCTCGATATCTTTGTCAAAAACTGGCCAAAAATGAGTGAGTCAATTTCTGGGCTCCCTCTTCTGTTTCAATAATAAATTTTCTATGCTTATACCAATATTATACCATCTTGATTATTATAAGTTGAAATCCAAAGCATAAGTTATCAAATTTGTTCTTCTTTTTCAAGATTTTAGCTATTTTAGGTCCTTTGCATTTCCTTATAAATTAAAGATTCGCTTGTCAATGAAAAAAGAGTCTGCGGGAATTTTGATTGAGATGGCCTTGACTCTCTAGATCAATTTGGGGAGGGTTAATATCTTAATAAATGAACCTTCCAATTTATGTATTTAGTTCAATCTTCTTTAGCTTTTCTCTACAATGTTTGTTTTAAGTGTACAGGTCTTGCACATCTTTTGTTAATAACTCCTTTACTATTTTTTTATAAAAAATGTACTACTAAAGGAATACTTAAAAGTTTCCAACTTCCAATTATTCTTTGCTAATATATAGAAATATAGTTGTTTTTAGTATACTGACTTTGTATGCTGTTATCTGTGATCTTGGTAACTCACTTATTAGTTGTAGTATTTTTTTTTCTTTTAATTGATTCCTAAAGTTTTTCCTATACCAGCTATCATTCATCTGTGAATATAGTTTTACCTCTTTATTTCCAAAATATAAAACTTTTATTTTTTTTCTTTTTCTTTTTAAAAAAAATTTTTTTTAATGTTTATTTATTTCTGAGACAGAGACAGAGCATGAGTGGGAGAGGGGCAGAGAGAGAGGGAGACAGAATCAGAAGCAGGCTCCAGGCTCTGAGCTGTCAGCACAGATCCCAACACGGGGCTCGAACTCACAAACCATGAGATCATGACCTGAGCCGAAGTCAGATGCTCAACCAACTGAGCCACCCAGGCACCCCTATTTCTTTTTCTTAACCTAGTACATTGGCTAAGACCTTCAGTCCTATTCCATAATGTTGAATAGAAGTCACTATAGTGGACATCCTTGCTTGCTTCCCAATCTTCATAGGGAAGTATTCTTTCATTGACAATGAAGGCACTATACTAGCTGTCAGTTTTTTGAAAATGTTCTTTTTGGGTTGAGGAAATTCCTTTCTATTCTAAATCCTTTTGGGGTTTTTATGTGAGTGGCTGTTGAATTTTTTTTTTTTTTGGTGTCTTTCTGGCACAGTGTTCTTCATAATATTCCTTTATTATCACTCTAATAGCTGTAGGATCTATAATGACACTCTATATCATTCCTGATATTGGTAATGTTTTGTTTCTTTTTTTGTAAAAATTAGGAGCTTATTAATTTTATTAATGTTTTTAAAGAAGTAGCTTTTGGGAATCAGAGATGAGCAGAATATTTCCTTCTAGTTTTGGTTTTAGGAATAGGAAAAATGAAGGTTTGTTTTGTTTTTGTTTTTTTAAGCCCAAATTCAGAAACATAATTAGGGATGGCTTTGGCCAGTAATGGCTTAAAAATTTTTTTCATACCATAAAATTTACCATCTTAATCATTTTTAAGCACATAGTTCAATAGTGCTAACTGATTCACACTATCGTGCAATCTCTAGAACGTATTCATCTTGCAAAACTGAAACTCTATACCATTAAATAATAACTCCCTATTCCCCCTCCCAGCCCTTGGCAACCCCCATTCTGCTCTATGTCTCTGAAAATGACTACTCTAGCAATCTCATATGAGTGGAATCATATGGTATTCATCTCTTTGTGACTTGCTTGTTTCATTTAGCATAATGTCCTCAAGATTCATCCATGGTGTAGCATGTATCAGAATTTACTTTCTTTTTAAGGCTGAATAATATTTTCATGTGTATATATATATATATACACCACATTTTGTTTATTCACTTGTCAATGGAAAGATGTGCTTTAACCTTTTGGCTATTATAAATAATGCTACTATGAGCATTGGTGTGCAAGTACCTGTTTGATTCCCTGCTGTCACTTTTTTGGGGGATATACCTGGAAGTAGAATTGCGGGATCACATGGTAATTCTATTTGCAGTTTTTGAGGAATTTCCATACTATTTTCCAGCAGATGCACTATTTTCCATTCCCACCAGCAGTGTATAAGAGTTCTAATTTCTCCACATTCTTGCCAACACTTGTTATTTTCTATTTTTTTCTTTTGATAGTAGCCATCCTAATGAGTGTGAAGTGGGAAAATGGAGTTTAAACCATTATATATATATATATATATATATATATATATATATTCAGATCCTCATAAATGTGCCATCTATTAAGAAAGCTTAGTGGAAAGAATTCCTGCACTGAGTGGGAGCTTGAATATGATCAAATCTAATAGAATATGAGTTCTCTCCTTTCTAGTTATTTTTAAATGGTCTATATTTGTTTCCACCAATTTGTGCCTTTAAATGTGAGTAATGGGGGGCGCCTGGGTGGCTCAGTCGGTTAAGCGGCCGACTTCGGCTCAGGTCATGATTTCGCGGTCCGTGAGTTCGAGCCCTGAGTCGGGCTCTGTGCTGACAGCTCAGAGCCTGGAGCCTGTTTCAGATTCTGTGTCTCCCTCTCTCTGACCCTCCCCTGTTCATGCTCTGTCTCTCTCTGTCTCAAAAATAAATAAACGTTAAAAAAAAATTTTTTTTAAATGTGAGTAATGGTTTTGTAGATAGAGCAAAACTCATTTGAGCCACTTTGAGGTTCCCTTTTGGTGGAAGAAAAACAGAAATATGTGCAGGGTTCCTTCCTCTGATCCTCGTTTATTTAGCCATGTATCACCCAAAAGATGTCATGTTGTCTATGCCATTTCACTGTTTTAGAATCACAAAGAAGGAAAGCTAATACAAATCTATTTTGAGAAGCATAATGTGTGTATCTCACATCATCTTTTCATATAAAAGGCATTATTTCATTGTTTGCCACCACTGGGTTTCCTTTCTCATGGTTGTATCTTCATTCCTTAGCACTTAAATTTTTTAAGTGTTCTAAATTAAGTATATTCATAAATGTTCACAGAGTATTTTCAAGGGAAATAGTGCATTTGCGGCAATCTAAATATAATTTGTGTTTTATGGTTTAGACTCAGAGCAAATTTGGTCTCACAGTAAACATGCCCCACTTAGCCTTTATATTTATATTTACTAAGTTCAAAGCTAAATTAAGTGCCTTCTGGAACCCTCAAGAGGAGTGTGGCCAAAATACACAGAATGAGGATTAATGCAGCAGGGTCACAATATTATGGAGTCAAATCACTTTTTCTTTCACCCAAAAAGTTGAAAAAGTATCATTAGCTGAGTTCTTATTACTGAATTCCTCAAAAAAGCACATGACAGAAAATAAACTTGGGCAGAAAAACTTGCATTTCTGGTGTCTAACATAGCTCCCAGCTCTTGGTAAAAACTGTACTGAATAAATAAGTGGTTGAGGGCATTAATCTGTGTTCCTTGACTTGCAGGAAACTGTCTTAACATTAAGAAAAGAATTAAAAAAAAAAAAAAAAAAGGGGCGCCTGGGTGGCGCAGTCGGTTAAGCGTCCGACTTCAGCCAGGTCACGATCTCGCGGTCCGTGAGTTCGAGCCCCGCGTCAGGCTCTGGGTGGATGGCTCGGAGCCTGGAGCCTGTTTCCGATTCTGTGTCTCCCTCTCTCTCTGCCCCTCCCCCGTTCATGCTCTGTTTCTCTCTGTCCCAAAAATAAATAAACGTTGAAAAAAAAATTTTTTTTAAAAAGAAAAGAATTCATCCTGAAAATGACAGCCAAAATGTGATGTAATAAAGAATAGATCTGGTTTTAGCTCTCCATTCCTTGTACCGAGCTTGAAAAACCCTCTGAATTTCCTAACTGATGGCCATTTGTCTTTGTTATGCTAACGAGGAAACTCAAGGGAGAGGCTGGCCACACCAAAAAGAACAAGGTTGTATAGGGTTGGGCCTTCTAGCCCTACTTTCCATTTCCAACCTCCAGAGAGGGAAGAGAGATTGAAGCCAGAGTTCAATCATAGTCACTGATTTAATCAATCATGCAAATGTAGCGAGATCCCATGTGGAAACTCTGGACACCATGCTTCCTGGAGCTTCCTGGCTGATGATCTTACTGATGTCCTGAGAGAGTGGGATACCCTGACTCCATGTGCTCAGAAACACCCGAAACTTTGCCTTATGTATCTGTTCAGCTGGCTGTTCATTTGCATCCTTTATAATAAAATGGTAATCATAAGTATAGGGCTTTCTTGAGTTCTGTGAGTCATTCTAGCAAATTTTCAAACCTGGGAGAGTTGTGGGAAGCCTTAAATTTGTAGTCATCCAGGCAGAAATGGAGGTGGCTTGGAGACACCTGAAATTTGTAGCTAGCATTTAAGTGGATCGGTCTCTTGAGACTGAGCCCTTAACTTCTGGAGTCTTCATTAACTCTGGATAATGACAGAATTTAATTAAATTGTAGTACACCCAGTTGGTGTCAGAACAAGAAAAATCAGAAGGAACTCTAATGCATCTTGAATATCTGCAGAGAAGTTTCTCTGATATGGATCAATAAAAAAAAATTAAACATTGTATCTCAAAAATCATGGATTTTATGAGATAGCTATATATGAGCATGAGCAGGGGAGGGGCAAAGAGAGAGAGGGAGACACAGAATCCAAAGCAGGCTCCAGGCTCTGAGTTGTCAGTGTAGAGCCCAATGCAGGACTCAAACTCACAAGCTGTGAGATCGTGACCTGAGCTGAAGTTGGACACTTCACCAACTGAGTCACTCGGGTGCCCCTGGATGAGATTTACATTTAAACTGGTGGACTGTGAGTAAAGCAGATTGCCCTCCAGAATGTTGGTGGGTCTCATCCATCAGCTAAAGGCCTGGATATAAAAAAGACTGACCTGCCCTGAGCAAGAGGGAATTCTGCCAGCAGACCACTTTCAGATTTCAACTGTAATGTTGGTCAGCAATTTGCCTGGGACTCCAGCCTGGTGGCCCACACAGTGCATTTTGGACTTTCCATCTTCCCTAATTGTGTGAGGCAATCTCTTAAAATAAATTTTGATCTCTCTCTCTCTATCTATACACACACACACACACACATCCTAGAGATTCTGTTTTTCTGGAGAACCTTGACTAACACACTACCTCACCTGACTATTGTAAGAATTAAATAAGATAATGTATTGAGAATCGTGTAATTTTTAAAGCATTCTAAACATTTACTTTGTGAATTTTAAAGTATATAAACATAAATATGGTTTATAAAACATAAGTATGGTTAAGTCTACCTAGCACATGTAATGTGAACTGAACTTTGTTGAGGCTTTGTAGACATATAAGTTAATGTTTATAAATGTGATCTCAGATCAATGTTATAGATAAATGGATTTGAACTATCACAGAAGAATCTATAAAGACAGCAACAAGTAGGGAGAGAAGCCTACTGGATTCCTGTGCTGGACTGTTTAGCATCTGCTGCTGTAGAATGTAAATACTATGGGGACTGGAAACCATAGTTTAGTTGGCTTGGTTCAACTGATGTACCATGTCTGGCACAGTGCTTTGCATAGTCGTTGTTCAGATAGTTGCTAAACAATAAGTGACTTTTATCTAAATGATCACCCAAAAAGTACAATTTTATAACATAAAGCACTTCAGCATATAACAGGGAGGGTTAGAAAGTACCTATGTGTTGAATCTGGTTATGCCCTCTGAGGAGTTAAATGTCAATTAATCATGGTCTGTATATTAAAAAGCTGGAACTTTGGTGTGGTTGGTGGGGGGGGAAGGGGTAGGCCAAAGCCACAAACTCAGAATGCCTCCATAAACAAATTCATAGCCAGACTTCACTCTCTGAAACCAATCGCTTTGCTTTCTTGGACCTCTGCTGAACTTTGCATAACAGCAATGTGCCAGTGTAGCTTGGAGGAAAAAAAATCAAGGCCACTATACTCAATGAATACTTTTAAACTCCAGAAGAGTAACTGAATGCTACTCAGCAGCATAGCAAACACTGCCCAGTGTCACTTGTCAATTCAGATCTCCAGATGACAGTTCTTGTAGCAGTCAATGCTGTTGAATGCTGTTCTCAATTGCATTCACGTGCTTTACAACCTTATGGATTGTGGTTTCTGGGGACTGATATTTTGAGACTCAGTTGTGGAAGAATATGGTTGCTTTCAAAATATTCTAGGCAAAACTTCAGTCTGAGAAAAAAAGACTAGACTTCTAGTCTTCTTGGTATTTTGGGAAGTATGTCATCATAATGATTTTTCCAGTCTCCTCTGGGTATGGCCAATAAAGGAAGAGAACATTAAGACAGCCTGCCTTAAATTAAAACCACAGAAGCATAGTATTTTCCACTTTGAAAATTGGGGAAAAATAAAAATAATACCCAATATTACTGAGAATATACCCCTATACTGCTGATTGGAAGGCCAACTGTCAAAAAAATAAGCAAACAAACCAACAACAACAACAAAAAAAAACCACAACAACAAAAATCTTAAAAAACATATATATCCTTTGACCTCGCAATTCCACCACTAAGAATGTATCCCAAGAAAATAATCTTACCTCTGCAATGATTTATCCATTTGCTTAGGTTAAACACAATGTTGTTTGTAAAAGGGAAAAAATAGAAATAAAATACATGTCTAATCATAGAGAATTGCCTAAAGGAATTTTACTACATCCATTTAAGGAAGAGCATACAACTGCTAAAAACAAGGCTGCAGAGGGGCACCTGGGTGACTCGGTTGAGCACTGGACTCTTGATTTGGGCTCAGGTCATGATTTCAGGGTCATGGGATCGAGCCCAGTGTTGGTCTCCATGCTGAATGTGGAGCCTTCTTGGGATTCTCTCTCTCCCTCTCTCTTTGCCCCTTCTCTGCCTATGCACTCATTCTCTCTCTTTCTCAAAAATAAATTTAAATGAATGAATGAATGAATGAATAAATAAATAAATAGCTAAAATAAGGTTGTAGAAGAATATGTGCGCATGAATGATGACATGGAAATTTGTTCATAATCAAATATTAAATTAAAAAGCAGTTCATACAATGTTATATATGAAATAACTCTATTTTGTTTAAAAATCAAGCAAAAAAGTACGTTGTACATGGGCACAGAAGAAAAGGCTGGAAGACTATGCATTAAAGGGTTAAGAACAACACTCTGGATGGTGATTTTTAACCATCTCCTCTATGCTCCCCCTGGCAAATTTTATATAATAAATATTACATTAGCAATTGGAGTGGGGAAGTAGCTTTAAACATTTCAAACAAAATGAACAGCCAACAAAAACCTATGATGGACTAGGGTTTACTAACAGAAGAGCAAAACTTTTATAGTGCTATGATTAAACTCTGGCACATTCCAGGACTTTACATGCTAAAGCAGTTAGTTTAAAATGACTTATTTCAGCCCTGATGATACCGAACGGTCTCAAAAGTTTTTGCTGCTTCCATTTATTATAAAGTATTTTCTACCCCCACTATGGTAAGCCTTGTACAGCGTGAAGTCCAGGAACTAATGCAAGAAAGTGGCCTGACACCTTCATGCAAACGTTAGCACACAGGTGCCACCTTGGAAATGGGAGTTTCAGCCCGTTAGCCAGCTCTGTCCACGCCACTAAAATCTAAAACCGTGTCTGTGGAAAAGTAAATAAAGAGCTTGCAGCCTAGATCCCTACATAGACAGATCCATCAGTGGTTATTAAGGGCAAGTTAGAAATGTCCGGGGCCAATCCTTAACCTCTGGGGAGTGATGATGTCATCTGTGACAGCACCCTGCCTTTTTTTCAAGTGTCCTTTGCTGTCCGTGCCAGAATGGGTTGGAAAGATCATCTTGTCTATTCATGTCAGCCATCTGCCACTAATTGATGCAGCTGGCTGGGTAGTGGATTTGAAATTTTAAAAAAGACTGATGGTGAAAATGGCTGCCAGGTAGCTAGCTTAGTCTGAATGAGTGCCCATCATGTGAAATGTGACACTTTTCACTGTCTTTCTCCAGCTGTTCCTACATCGTAACAGGGAAAGAGCCAAGAATATATTTATTTTTCCCACAAATGAGTGAGTCAGAGATCCAGGCAAAATTAGGCTTCAACTTTAAATCCAAAAGTGTGCCATTAGTGGCAGGACAGGGAAGACAGTTCCAGTGTAACATAAAGCTAATCTCAGCAAATTCCCCTTGTAGCTGATTTAGCCTTCCCTGGATGGGTGTTTTGAATTACACAAATATAGCATACTCTAGAAAAACAACAGTGGCTGGAAGTCTCAGCACATAAGCCTCAGAAGGACAAGTCCAAGGAATAGCATTCTTGATAGTCTCCCATAGTCCTTTAAAAACCAGGAGTGAACCCAAGTTAACTCACCCTTATGCATTACTATTATGTCTATTCTCAGAGTTAAAAAAAAAAATCAAAGATTATAAAGCATCTTCCAACCAGAGATTCCCCAGGCACTTCCCCAGCCTACCATTCCTCCTGGAATGCAAATGGCCAGGTCGCAGAACGCGTTAGCCTGGCTGACTCACCTTGCTGTCGCTGGTCTTCTGGAAGCTTCAGTTTACAGGTATAAAAACTGTGAAACAGGTGCCTGCTGTCTTTTCTCTGTGCAGTAGACATGGTGCTGGCAATACGGCTGTGGTTCCAGTATCACTAGGACATTTCCTTCCCCTGGTTAGTCACCTAAAATGGTCTTCACCAGACACCCAGAGCCACAGAGGTACATGCAGATCCTGTCCTTGAGTGTAAAACATTTACTTCTCTAATAAACTTCCAAGTGCTTTCTAGTCATGATTCTTGAAATAAATATTGACCAATATAACTTCCCCTACATACAAAGATGCCAATTCATTTGGATAAAAGCACAGCTTAATTCGTCTTTCATTTCAAAGTACTTTGAAGCTTTCCCCTCTACAGTGTAAAATCCTACAAAGTAACTATTTCTAACCAATTACAGTTTTGGCAATGTTTTGACCCATCTGCTGACACGAAACCTAATGCCTCTAGTATTTCAAGAGGACTGCTAGAATAAGATACACAAAATTTAAAAAGTGCTGCTGAGTTAAATCCAGTGATTTCCAAGCCTGGTCTGAGTTACCCTCTGTGACAGCTGAAAGTGAACAGTTCTTAAAGGAAGCTGAAGGAGGAGGGGCCGAGGGAGCTAGGCTGATTAGCATAAAGAGGCAGGCAAGAAATGGCATTGGAGTTGCTTTGAATAATAGTGACCAAAGCAGGGATTCTAAAAAGATGCCCTGATGTTATAGTCACCACGTTTCTGACTTGTGCTACTTTGTAATTAGAACAAAAGCTCAAGGCAGGGGTTTATACTGCATGGATGTTCATTTGCACATGCAACATCTGAAGGGTATAAGCGGAACTGGTAATGAGCTCATGGAAATATACTGCTGGGACTTTCAGTTTCTGTAAACACCTCTGAGTCTTCAGAAGGGGGCAGTTATAGAGCAGCCTGCCTGCCAACGCAACTATTTGGAGTTCTGGAAGACAAATAAACACATAAAACATTATCTTCCCAGAAATCGACCTCTGATTCCCTTTAGACTCTCCATGTCTACTTCTAGGTCACAAAACAAAGAGATTTCCAGTGGTTTCTTGTGTTGAAATAGCATATTTCATTGAAATATTCATTGAAATAATAGCATAGTTAATTAACGTTTAAGAACAAACCCTAAACACCTTTTATTTAACGCAGAAGCTGTTACCCCTGAAATTGTAATGAACGTTACTAGATGCTGCCCTTCAAGATTCCACAGCTCTTTGTAGATTCTGAACGGAGGTGGTGGGCCAGGATGAAGGAGAAAGGCAGAGTGCTTAGCCTCAAAGTCTGAGCTCCACAGCTTCCTGGGCGCACTTGGAAATTGGTGCTAAGCTTGAAACCCTAACTAGAAGGTTACCTCTTTGCCGGATCTGGATGGGTGTTCTCCTTCCACTTTGAGGCTATGAACAATTCCCCAAACATACTCTGACTTATAAAAACCCTTGTGATATGTGTGATTGTTCTTTCATAATTGCCATGACTTATTAAACCACGTTTATTATTTTAATAGTCTACCTGTTTTGGGCCCCTCACAGTACAACAGGTTATAGAAGTATTTAGCTACTTTTTTTTTTTTAATGTTTATTGATCTTGAGAGAGAGAGAGAGAGAGAGAGCAGGGGAGGAGCAGAGAGAGAGAGGGAGACACAGAATCCGAAGCAGGCTCCAGGCTCTGAGCCATCAGCACAGAGCCCGACGTGAGGGTCAAACTCACAGACCGCGAGATCATGACCTGAGCCAAAGTCAGGCAAACCGACTGAGCCACCCAGGCGCCCAATATTTAGCTACTTTGAAAGAGATTCCAATTGTTAGAGAAACATAGTTTCTGCTTTAACGGTTGGCATTTATCTCCTGCTTCACAGCAGTCATGGCAGAAGGCTGAAGCATTTTCTTCCAGAGTGACATAAAGCTATCAACATTCTATCAAGTTATGGACCTCACTGATAAGCATATTATTATATAGGTAAGTCAAATAACCCATAAAACTGTAAGTCAGCCCTTGAGAGAAATGGATTCTTTAAAAAAAAAGTTTTATAGTGAGAAATTTAAATATATATATATGTGTGTGTATATATATGTATATATATGTGTGTATATATATGTATATATGTATATATACATATATATACATATATATGTATACACATATATATGTATGTGTATATATGTGTGTGTATATATATGTACATATATATATACACACACATATATACACATACATATATATGTACACATATATGTACATATATATATACACACACATATATACACATACATATATATGTGTATACACATATGTGTATACATATATATATATATATAGGTAGAAAGAATAGCATAATAAGCCCTATGTGCCCATCACTTGGATTTAATCATTATCAATAATTTCAAAACATTTTTACATTTTGTTCAAACTGGACCCAAAGGTCTGCACATGGTCTTTGGTTGATATGTCTCATAAGTCTTTTTCACTGTGTAGGATTCTCTCTGAGAGAAAATATTGCATGGGGATTAATATCTTACATTTACCCTGATTTATGTCTGATTTTTCAAGGAAGCCCCTAGATGCCTCCATTCTTCTTACGCTTGGATGTAAAGCTGGGGAGAAGGGGGAAAAGGAACGGTCAGCTGACCACAGAGGCTAAAACAGCCAACCTTCTAGCCCTGGTGCTCCATTAGTGGACTGTGTAACCTTGAACCAGGTACTTAACATCTCTGAGTTTGTGTCTTCATTTGTCAAATGAAACAAATGTTTGGTAAGCAATGCAAGAGGTTATTCAATACTTATTCTGTGAATATAAAGACTTGAGAAAATATGGGGCGCCTGGGTGGCGCAGTCGGTTAAGCGTCCGACTTCAGCCAGGTCACGATCTCGCGGTCCGTGAGTTCGAGCCCCGCGTCAGACTCTGGGCTGATGGCTCAGAGCCTGGAGCCTGTTTCCGATTCTGTGTCTCCCTCTCTCTCTGCCCCTTGCCCGTTCATGCTCTGTCTCTCTCTGTCCCAAAAATAAATAAATGTTGAAAAAAAAAATTAAAAAAAAAATTTAAAAGAAAATAAGGAGATTCCTGTTTTGTCTTTGGCTATAGCCTGAGGAGAAAGAAATAGATTTAAAACAAAAAATATGAGTAGGATTTGGGAGTGTATCTGAAAATCTAGGCCCTTGATTTTCCAACCTGGCTGAGCACTGTAATTACTCTGGGAATGTCATAGAGATTCCTGACTCCCAGCTGCAGTGTTGGAGGTACGGGTGGTGTCTGAAATATATATATGCATACATATATATATTTAAACATGGTTTATATTTTATATAAATATATGATTTTTTTTAGATGGAATATTTATAAAGTCCTCTTGTCCAGGTAAACATGCATGACCTGCTTAAATAGTCTGCTTTGCTCATTCTTTCATTCATTATATCTCTCCTGAGGGCTGATGACACCAAAAACAAGAATGCTTTTTTTTTTTTTTTTAACGTTTTTTATTTATTTTTGGGACAGAGAGAGACAGAGCATGAACGGGTGAGGGGCAGAGAGAGAGGGAGACACAGAATCGGAAACAGGCTCCAGGCTCCGAGCCATCAGCCCAGAGCCTGACGCGGGGCTCGAACTCACAGACCGCGAGATCGTGACCTGGCTGAAGTCGGGCGCTTAACCGACTGCGCCACCCAGGCGCCCCAAGAATGCTTTAAATTTAGTTTCCAGTGCCACAACATTAGGGAATAGGGACAATCCCCGGGGAGACTTACTGCCTGGTTCCTCTATGTCCCACTGTTGTGCATTATTGAGTCAGCCCTGGGCAGTGACCCTGTGGTTGATTACTTGAGTTACAGAGACTCCTGGGTTCTTACACAGCATATCGAGTCACATTTCTGCTCTGGGAGGAGACTCTGTTTTGACTAACCAATTTCCACTGGAAAAAAGCCAGGATAGCTGAAAGTAATATGTAATAGGAATATGTAAAATAATATCAGCTCTATCAACCATAGTTAGAATCAGTTATAATAAACCATACCCTTATTTTTCAGAAACACTACCAAGTTAGTAGCTCATAATGGGCATATTATACTTTGCTTTTTGCTTGTAAATAAAAGCAAAGAGAGTGTAGAAAGTGAAGTCTGGTTGGGTCAAAAAACAAGTGAATAATATTTGGCATTTTTTACTTGCAATTTGATTAAAGATGAGTTAGAATTTCTATGAAACTCGAGCTTATTCCCTTACCAACTCGCTGTGATGTCAAAAAGATGCCACTGTTGAATGGCATGTTACAGGTAAATAATTGATCTTCTCAACGACTGCGTTTGGAATGGATACTGGGAAAAATGATATTTTATGATTAGAACTTATAGCTCAGAAAGCATAGTGCTTGGTTAAATAATATGAATGGTCCTAAGTTTATAGGCGAGTTTTCTTTTTTCAGTTGAACCATATTTAAGAAGCAGGAACATATGCCTTGGACATTAGTATGCAAGTGAGTTATTTAATTAATAACCTGCCTTGTTTCAAAAGTGTTTATGATAGTGTATATCTATTCTTTGAAAGTGTTCAGAGTGCTTTGAATGACAAGTATAAGTAAAAAGCAGCAGTATTACATTTATCACTCTTATCCTCAAAGAATAGGATAAAAGACCCCTAACATGCAAACATGAAAACCATGAAGCCCTGGCCAGAGCCTCACTACAACCCCCAAAGCACTGCAGGGATTATTACATGGCCATTTTAGTTCAATACTCATGAACTAGTGTTACGACTTTAGAATTTCTATTGATTTTAAATAACAGATCCTCCGCTCCTTTATAACATTCCATAGTAGATTTTTTTTTAAGATCACGCTTCCTTCCATCAAAGACATTGTGGACGAGAATGTAGAGTTTCAGGCTCTCACAATGGCTTATGTAACATGCTTATCATAAAGCTCATCAAGGCAGGCTTTTGTGGCTGTCTAGAGTTGTGTTACTCTAAGTCACTGTATGTTTTTAGCTCAAAGAATTTCTCAGGTAGCACAGTTGGCTGGATTCCCATAATTGCTATTTGTTAAAACATGGGAGATGCAAATGGTTTTATTAGAGGTTGTTCTGCTTGAACGCTTGTTCCTCTCTACGAATTGAGGAGGCGACACTGGCATAGCACCAAACTGCTTACCTATTCAAGGTGCTCACACTCTGAAATTGCCACCATTGATCTTTAATCCATTGAACATCAACATTCGGGTCTTGGTTATCAGAAATATTGCCTCACTCCATAAACATTGCCTTGGCATTTGAAGCAAAATTAATTTTGGCCCTTTCACAGATGAGCCTCAGATCTGGCTGCAACAGGGCTCCCTCTGGAGGTCAGCAGAGTCCAAGGTCAGTTAGCAAAATAGCCTTGGCCTCAGCACAAAATAAACCCATGTCTTCAGAATGGGGTCTTGTATTAGTGAGCTCAGGAAATGCTTGTCTGTGTCTGAAGTTGTAGGAAAGTTACCTGATTATTCTCCTACAGGTGAAATTTGATTGTTGCTATGTGCTGGTATTTAATCTCTGTAGCTGTACATTTTTTCTGTCTTTATAGCCAAAGTGAAAACAAGACAAAATAAAACCAAAGGGCAGAAAAATGCAGAGTTTTATTTTGTTTGTTTTAAGTGGCAAGGAAACTGGAGTACGGTGGTTCTGGTTCCATAATGTCCACCATCTGGGTAGGATCAAATGATCCTACAGAATCTGAATTCCACCTAAAAGTGTTTGAAGTACATGGGCATGGGGTCAATGGGTTTGCAGCAGAACTGAACTCTTTGAAGGTAAACACTCATTAACTGGGATCATTTCCAAAATAAAGCAAATTAACTTGCACCAGACCAAACTTTTGTTACTTGATATGAATTTACATTCACAGGAATAAAATAATCACTGAACTATGTTTTTCCCTCCCTACCTCCTTCATACCTTCCTTCTTCCATTAGTTTGTTTGTTGGTTCCTTCCTTCCATTCTTCTTTTTCCTTCTCTCTATTTCTTCTTTCACTCATTTTCCTTTATGTTAATTAAATGGAGTATAATGCATTATATTCCATAATATACGTCTGGAATCTGCTTCAAAATAATTTGAGTGAGGGAGATATGGAGGGTATAGACAAAATAAGACTTGCCATAAATTCTACTGTATTTTAACTAGTGATTGTAGGGGAGAGGTGCCTGGAGAAAACAAAGTCACTTCCCTTTCTTCAAATAAGGCTAAATTTGAAAAATGTATTTTTTGTTCAGTAAAAATAGGAATATAATCCCAATGTCCTAAGCCATAAGGGATCAGTTCCACTGAAAAGTGTACAGTGGGGACTCAAAATTTTAAAAACATTTAGAGCCAGGGAAATTTGGCTTTCTGTTAATTGGCAAGTGTTCCAGTGGAACTCTGTTTTTGTTGGGATGTATTATGTTGTGTGTACACATATATGGACCAGAGTCTCTGCTGAGTCTATAAGGTTCAGAAAAAAATGGTTGATAAAATCTTGGTTTTTGTCAATTTATCTCAATAAAAGCCTATTGGAATTCCCCACTCCCTGCCCTTCAGAAAGACTTGCCATAAATTGATATTTATTAAAACTAAGTGAACACATGAGACATATTATTCCTTCATTTATATATTCCTACATATATATATTTTTTTAATTTCCATGATTAAAAATTTTAAATATAGTTACTTTTAATGAACCTGATTGAAAGAATACAAGGAATGGGCAATGTGATTTATTAGGACATGGAGAGAAGCTCTCCACATTTCTTTTCCTATTTAACTTTTTACTCTCTATATTATAAAACATATACAAAGAGGGGAAATGTTAACATTCATACTGTATTTGTGGAGCAGCACATGAATACCATTTATAAGCAAACAAACAAACCCACATTGGGCTACACTCGGAAACATCTGCTATTGACAAAGGGGCATGATCATTAAGCTCAGAGAGACCTCTGTGGCAGAGGAGAGCCACGTAAGGCTGGGCCTTACGTGAAGATGCCACACTCATTTTTAAATAGGACCAGATGGTCATTTTACTCACTACTTCTCAACCGTACAGATGTTCCCTTCTACACCACTTAAAAAAATTTATTACTATTTTATTTTTAAACTTCCGATTAAAAAAGCAATTAGGTTGCGTGTTATGGGGCTGCTGTAACAAAGTATCATAAACTGATGGCTTATAAACAACCGAAACTCATTTCTCACAGTTCTGGAGCCTGGAAGTCCAAGATCAGGGTGCCAGCATGGTGGGGTTCTGGTGAGGGCTCTCTTCTGGCCTGCAAGCTGCTGACTTCTCACTGTGTCCTCACACAGTGGGAAGAAGGTGAGAGACCTCTCTGGAGTCCCTTTTATGAGGGCACTAATTCCATTCAGGAGGACTCCTTCCTCATGACCGAATCACCTCCTAGAGGCTCCACCTAGCACCATCATATTGGAGGTTACGATTTCAATATCTGAATTTGGGGTTGGGGAGGACACAAACAGTCAGTCCGGAACAGGTTGTATTTTCAAGAATGGGAGAGGTTTTAATATAAATTCAGCTCCTTGGTGGGGCATTGGAGAAAAGGTATCTAGGAACTCGTTATATTCCCACATATATGACTTCAGAGGCCTGCTCATGATAGTCAATAAATATTGACTGTTGGACTACAACCACTTCTTGCCTCCCAAACACACACACACACACACACACACACACACACACACATTCCTTATCTCTCTGGCATTCATGAATGGCATGTGAGGATCAGGTTTTGTAGCTCAGACATTGATATGTAGCTTCAAATAACAACAGCACCTAGTGAGCTGTAGGGTGGGGACTCCCTGAACAGTTGTGTCAGAACCAGGGCCACCAAAGCCACTCCTTTGTTGCACAGTGAGGACCCAAAGCGACTGAGGTTGGAGAAGATGGAAGGGTCAGAATACAGGATCCTGCTCATTGTCTCAGGGGTCCAGTTGGGTAAATCAAGAAAGAATCAACCTTCTACTTCTGATCTTTTAAATTGTTTCTCAATTCAGAGGAGCTTGAAGCTCTCCCAGGAACTCTGCAGTCTACCTAGACTTAAGTACAATTGGTACAATTAAATAAAACTCCTGGTATGTTTTCTTGTATATTACATACATCAGCTGTCAGCAAACATACACTTCTTCACTGTCAGCTTTCCAAAGTAAGCCCATGTAGATAATCAATCCTAAAAAACATTTAAAGAAGACAATAGAGAAAGGAACTTTTAAACTTACTTACAAAAAAAGACTAATTAAAATAACAAGCTGAGCACACACTTCAAAATCCATTCAGAAAATATGAAAAGTCATACAAAGGGGTAAGTAAAAAATATAGGTGATGCTCATTAAAGTGTCACCTTTATGTACATGCCATCGTTGGATGAAAAATTATGAGGACTTCTAAGAAGATTTAAAAAGGGGGGGTGGAATCTGAACAATAGAGTGGAATAAACCATAGTAAGAGAAATTTGGCATCAATAAAGATGAGTAACGTGGACAACCAGCATGTATTAACAAGAAAACTGCATGTGGAAGAGTAATGTTTATCCACAGGATAAATCCTGATAATTTAAGAATGTAGGTTATCTGCTTGGAAAAGTCTTCTAAACAGGGCCCAGAAAGAGAAGTAGAGCTGAAAGTAACCTAAGACCGTCCCCTTTCCCCTTCCACCCAGAAAGAGACTGGAAAGAAATGTACTGAAGCCTTCCATAGCCAAAGTCCTCCTTTGTGGTAATTGGAGGATATCTTCAGGCTGCCTGTCTGCTTTATATCCATGAACCCAAAAGACTGTCAATACAACCAGGGCACTTATACAAAGCATGCAGTCAACCCCTAGGAGAAGTCTGCTGGGGAAAAAAGACTCACACACCTACAGAGGAAAATCATGCTAAGTCTCCATACAAGTCAACCTAAACCTTTACTCATAAATGTGAATGACCAATGTAAGATCATTAGATATTTGAGGAAACCCAATACAAGTAAGGAAAAGGACCAGATGAGCAAACAGAATAGATGACCTTGGAAAAATTAAATAGAAATAATGCAGGAAATGAAAGAGACCTTAAAAAAATAATTTGTTAGTGTCCTTAGAACAGAAAGGATATTACGTCCATAATATATGAACAGGTTGCCATCACAAACTGAGTTGCCAGGACACTAGAAAAATTCTTGGTAATTAAAAATATGATTGCCCAAAAAACCCCACACCTCAATTAAAAAGTGAACTAAATAATGAACCTGATTAAAGATAGAATTAGTCATATAGAAGATAAAGTAACGGAAATTTCGAGAACACAGAGCAAAATGACAAAAATTTTGAACAAGTTGAAACATGAAAAGTCTGTTTAGGAGGTCCATGTACTCCTCAGCTGACTAGCTGTGACCTTGGGCAAGTTGCATAACACTAACACCCAGCGTTAAGTGTGTGTTTACTGTTTTCCAGCACTGTTTTAAGTCCTTACACGTGTTAACCCATCTAATCCCCTCGGCAGTCCTCTGTAGGCTGTCCTTCCGTTTGCCATCATCTACTACTACATCCTTGATTTGAGGAGCTGGATGTTCTGTAGTACTTTCACCTAATAAATTAATTTCTTTATAAAGTACCAAATAAGGGACATAGAGAGTCCACAACCTACCATTCATCCTCTCTTTTCAAATATTGGCCAGGGATCCCCTCTCTGCCTCCCTGCAAATATTGTTGCATCTGTGGTAGAGTCAAAACACACAAGCAGCCAGTCATAAAGCCAAGAAGTGTTGAGGGTAAGAAGCCATGCCAAAGAGGTAGTGGTGATGTGTGGACATGTGGTTTTTCCCTAAACAGGGCTTCAAATAATATTGAATTAACAAGCAACCTTTAAAAAAAGAGAGAGACCTGTAGATTTTATACAAAATTCTAAATTTTAGGTTCTTGTGACAAAACTGGAAGATTTGGTCCCTCTTCAAAAAAGGTAACGAGTATGTTAGGATAGACTGTTGTAATAACTAGCCTCTAAGGGCACCTGAGTGGCTCAGTCAGTTAAACCTCTGACTTCGGCTCAGGTCATGATCTCACGGTTTGTGAGTTCGAGCCCCACGTCGTGCTCTGTGCTGACAGCTCAGACCTGGAGCCTGCTTTGGATTCCGCATCTCCTACTCTCTCTCTGCCCCTCCCTCACTTGTGCTCTGTCTCTCTGTCTCTCAAAAAAAAAAAAAATTAAAAAAAATTTTTAAATAATAATAAATAGACTCTAAAATGCAGTGCCTCAAAGAAGATAGAATTTTTTCTCTTATAATAGTCCAGTGATGATCAAGAGGTCCAGACTAGGTTAGGTGGCTTTCCCTGAGATCATCCAGGATCTCTGGTGGCTTCTATTTTGTTGTTCCAGAAGAAACATTTTCATTTACCATCTTTGATTTTAGAAAAGACTACTTTCACAAGAAAACAAATCCCTTGCCTTCTATACGTATTCCGATATCGAATGAATCAAGGCCAATTTAAAATCTCCTGCACCTTGCAGATGATGGATAGATATTTCAAAGCACTTTTATAAAGCACTGTTTTGAAAATGATAAAGATGTGACAAAACAAAACAAAAACTAACAAAACTTCTCTACAGACCATTATACATAACCTATAATGATGTGGATGGTACTAACAAAGAGAGAAAATATGCAATGCTCCTTCTTCATTAGTACAGGAGTACCAGTTAAGTATCTGTACTTAACTGCAAAGTCAATCACCTTGTCCTTTCATTTTTCATTCGCTCTGTAGCAGACATAGTTGAATGCCTGCCCAGCAGCGATTTCCTCCCTCCTTGATGTTGACAGAACTCTGACATTGTGCAGCTATGTGCTTCAGGAGAGGCGGGCCTCATCCCTGTCATTACGGGTTGGTCTAAATCATCACATAGACCCCAGTCTCCTTGCATTAAAGATTTCCAAGAAAATAATTTGTATCATGTCACATGGCTTTTACAACAAACAGGAAAAGTACTGAGAAAAACCACCTGGGTGGCTCAGTCGGTTCAGCATCTGACTTCAGCTCCGGTCATGATCTTGTGGTTCATGAGTTGGAGCCCCCACATCGGGCTCTCTGCTGTCAGCACAGAGCCCCCTTCGGATCCTCTGTCTCCCTCTCTCTCTGTCCCTTCCCCAGTTGCACACGCACACACACTCTCTCTTTCTCTGTGTCAAAAAAAATAAACATTAAAAAAAATGAAGTATTTAGTATCATAATTTCCAGGAGAGAGAGAAGTCATTCCATCAACACTGACTGGCTCGGTGCCATCCCTGCAGCTGCCTCACCTTCCACTCTAACAATGCTCGGAGCAGCAGGACACTTGTCTGTGGAAACCACACTTTGCCAATATCAACACAATACTTGCTCGGCTCCACCTTTCTGCATCTCCCTTCCTCTTCTTAATATTGCACTGAGTAGTCACTGGTACAGGAATCTGTAGCCAACAGACACATCAGGGCTTTTCATACTCTGTGCTCTCTCCCTGAGCTGCTCTTCCTCTTGCCTCTTCATTTTTCAAGCATCAACATCAAGCGTCTTCTGGGTGAAAGATTCCGTGGCCCCACCGTCTTCAGGATAGAGTTAACCATACTCTCTTCTGGGCTGGACCCATATTTTGGCTATATTTCTCTTATTGTATAATGCGTATTTCCTGATAATTCTCCATACACATATGTTTCTTCCCACTAAGATATGAGTGAATTGGGCTGAATATATGGTACTTTTAAATAGGAATAAAGGGCACAAAGGAAAGGAGATGATAAGAAAAAAGAGAGGGAAAGATGGAGGAAGGGAAGAAAGAGAAGTGTTATGGTTTCTTTCTTTTTTCTCAATGAGACCCTGATGAAATAATCAACTTGTGTCATGTTTAGATCCTAGCAGATGGTTCCCCGAACTGGGAAAATTTCTGCTCCATTCATGGTGAAGAAACAAAATGGAAAACATCACAGCCAATTTTTAAAAATATTTATTTGGGGGGTGCCTGGGTGGCTCAGTTGGTTAAGCATCCGACTTCGGCTCAGGTCATGATCTCACAGTCTGTGAGTTCGAGCCCCGCGTCGGGCTCTGTGCTGACAGCTTAGAGCCTGGAGCCTGTTTCAGATTCTGTGTCTCCCTCTCTCTCTGACCCTCCCCCATTCATGCTCTGTCTCTCTCTGTCTCAAAAATAAATAAACGTTAAAAAAAATAAAAAAAATATTTATTTGGGAAACATAGATTCATTAAGTGATTGACATCCATAATAAATAGAAAGAATAAAGTGCTACTGACCTAAGAACCAAAGACAGGCTTTTATACCATTAAATGAGATCAAGATCATAACATTGGAAGGTCTCTGAAATCAGGCAGGCCTGCTGGAATCTGGGCTTCACCCTATGCTAACCGTATGACCTTGAGCAACTTCCCATCTTCTAGCTTCCAGTTCTGCATCACACAAAATGAGTACAATAACACCGATCTTATATGATTAATATGTAGTTTGCATTAAATGAGATAACTGTACCTAGCTCAATGCTGGGCACAAGCCAATTAGATGTTTAGATGTCAGCATCTTTTTATACATGGCAAGTACTGACTAGAATATATATATTTCTTACCATGAATATATACATACTGTTCTGGTTTGTTTAGGATGAGTCAACTCTCTATAGAATGACCATTCTTGGACAAATTGATAAATTTGAGTTACCTAATTTGAGGCCTGTGGAATGCAGGGGTCTCAACAAGAGAACATCAAGACGTTCTGTGGACAGGGAACATGTCTAGTTCAACTTTGGGTCCCAAGAATGGAGCACAGAGCCTGGCACACCCTAGATGGCAATGAGTTTCTTTGGAAGAACGAATTCATGAAATCACTCTCAAGGTCTCATCTGAGCCATATTGCTAAAATTTATATCAACATAAGATCCCAGAACTCCTGGCAGGATCTTTCTTTGTAACATGTTTTTAAAACCTGCATAACATCAAACAGAAAAGAAGTAGCGTTTCATTCTTCCTTGACTTTCCTCGCATTGCCATTTTCTCTCAGTGCAAGGAAACCTTTTTCAGCTCCATGGCTGAGAAACAGCCAACCTTTCAGCTGTAAGAATTTTCCAGATGCATGCGAGAGCTTCATTAGAAACCTTCTCCACTCTCGCCCTCAAAAAACCCCCAAAACACAAACCAATAAGCAAACCAACAAGCCAACAAACAAACAAAAACAGATATTTTTCTTTCTCTTTTTCCCGACTCTGTTATTATGGGTTGTGAACTGCAATGTTTAAAATTACATCATTCTTATGATTTATAAAGTTCTAAATAAAATACTGTTTACAAATGCACAAAGCACAGAAGATGTTAACTAGATATGATGGAAAGATGGAGATAGCTGCCCAGTCTGAACTGAAGAAGAGCACCCCACTGGGAGTCAGCTAACATGATTTATTTTGTCAGCATTTGGCAGACCCAGTAAATTACAAACATAGCAGATACCAAGTGGAATTATCTACAATGCATTTCAGAGGGCCAGCTGTGCTTGGTATAAGAAATAATATTTCATTTAAGGGAATTAGTATTATGAAATAGAGTTAAGTATGTAAGTGGGAGCTGTCTAAAAATTATTTTATAAAAATACTTGGTTTTCCCTCTTTGAAGCTCATTTGAAACAAACTTTATAAGCTTCATTTTGAGTTTAAAAGGAGGCAAGCATTTTGTAGTTTAAAGACACTAAGACTGACAGAAAATTAAGATACCTGAATTGTCTAGCAGTACACGGCAGAGATTTCTGAAAGTCTTTGTGAACTCCAGGTTCACAGCCTGGAGTCAACCTGATGTTATACCCGCGGGCAAAAAGAAGTCATTAAAGTCATGAAAAAAGTGATGTCCTCCAACCTGCAATGTGGCATAAAGCCTAGTTCACCACAGCCAGCTGGTGAACAGTCCTGGGATGATTTCAAAATGGCAATCTACACGTCTTACTTTCTTCCCCTTGCTATGAACTCCTTCCTGGGTCAGAGACCGGACACAAGGACAGATGTGTAGGCTCAGTGAAGACCAGTCAGGCGTGAGACAAAAACAATGGAGTGACTCAGAAGTGAATTAGATGCCTCACTCCGCCGCTAGAGGGTGGTGTGCAGAGTGATACAAGAGAAAGACTGGGGAGACTTAAAGAGATCTTGGAGTGTTAGAGTTGGAAGCCTTGTTCTTTCCACATCCTCACACTCTTGAGAAAGGGGAGCATTTGCCATGGTTTCCTATAAAGAGGATCCCCAGAGAATAGCCTGTGAAGTTCAGGGATACATCTGAACATAGAGACTGGTACCAGCAGAACCCGTGGGCACGTCCAAAGCTGCCAGGGCATGGGCAGAAGACACCAGCGGGCTTTGGACACAAGCAGTGGGATCAGAAAGAGGGCAGAACAAGCCAGGAATGGCCACAAATTACCTCCCAGTGTTCCACAGAGCCAAGACGGTTCTAATAAGCAGTCTACGCTTCCCAGGGCCCCAGAGGTCCAATAAGATGGTTGGAAGCACAGGTCAGCTGGCTCCGCAAATCCTCTTTGCCCAGACACACAGGAAGCAAAGGTTCCAGGACCACGCTTAGTCTCGGCAAGAGGGACCCCTGTCCTGGACCCCATCTTTACAGGGCTCTGCTGATCACCAACAAGTGCATTTGCTGAAGAATACATGGTGCTGCTGCCACTCAGGATCCAAGGTCAGAGGCGGCACAGACCAACGTAAAACCCTAAATATTTGCTCTCCGACTGACACTATTCAGGCCCCAGGGAAAGCTTCTCCACTCCCTTAGATCCTCTAAACAAAAGGCAATTGTGTCCAAAGCCCAGAGTTTTGTGGACTGCGCTTGTGTCGATGCTGCTTGGGAGCATGGGGAGGATTTCAGCCATGCATTTGGTGACAACACTTTGGGGAGGAAAAAACCAAATTAATTAACTTGTAAATCCTTCCTCTCAAATAGTGTGAATTCAGAAGTGTCTTTTATAATGAAATAGCAATTCCCTTATGGTGCCAACTGTCCGTTTTCTTTGTTCTCTTTATTTTATTTTTTGTACTTGCAGAGGTGCTCATGAATTTACCCACTATTTTCTTTTTTTTTTAATGAAAAATAAAATAAATACATATATATATATATATATATATATAAGCATATACAGTTAATGGATCACGTTTCCTGAAAATACTACATTCAATTAAGTCACAATTACCCAGAAAAACCAAAGAGATATAACTGGCTTATTTATTTATTTTTAAGCATCCCATTTTTATTTATTTTATTTTTATTATTATTTTTTATATAATTATTGTCAAATTGGCTTCCATACACTACCCAGTGCTCACGATTTTCAACAGTTAACCTGGTATCTGAGAATTAGCTACAGTATTATTCATATTATCCTTACGTGCATGTATAGAGTAGGTCTAGTGTAACAGGCATGAAGCGCAATCACTTTCCTTTATATTGGCAATTTCATGGGCATTCAATGCTAGAATGACAAATAGTTCTGTTTCTATAGAAATATTTACTAAGAATTAAAATTTTGAAATTTATAGTGTCGATGAATCACTTTGATATAAAATTTTGTGAAAAAATGAATTGATATTCATTGTACTGTGTAGTTTGCCTTTTAATCTTAATAGATAATTTTAAATATTAAAAAAAATTGTTTAAGTTTACTTATTTTTGCAAGAGAGACAGAGAGAGTGAGCGGGGGAGGGGCAGAGAGAGAGGGAGGGAGGGAATCCCAAGCAGGCTCTGCACTGTCAGCATGGAGCCTATGTGGGGCTCAAACACACAAACCGCGAGATCATGACCTGAGCCGAAACCAAGAGTTGGATGCCTAACCCACTGAGCCACCCAGGCGTCCCAATGATTTTAAATATTTTAGAAGAAATCTTACTTACTTAACAATCTAGGCAAAACAATTTTATTTGTTTACACTTACTTTAAATTTTCTTAAAACCTTACCCAAATTTTATAGTTTGGATATAGTTACATTTTACTTTTTAATCCATGTGTTCATTAGTGAACACAAGAAAACAAGTTATGTGTGAAAATTTTGATTATATCACCATAATTAGTGACTTTACTTGAAATGATGGCCAAAAATTTGGATTCCAGGAAACCAATATATACTAATTTCTGAACTATTACTCATCCAAACATTGCCATCCCATCAAGAGAATGCTCTGGCGTGTGCAATACAAATTAAACTCAGTTGTAGTCAAGTGATATTTTGCTAACTCTCAGGTTTATATATATTTTTCTGATGTGTCCTTACAAAGTATATGTTTCAAGTTAGGAGGATAGAACGTATTTCATTTAGCAATGTATTGATCTGATTTATAACTTTTAAATATATAGACTTAAGATATGTGGACCTCCATTTGCCTCGAGCCTTAAAAAGGTTGGGTAGTTGGGGTGCCTGGGTGGCTCAGTTCAATGGGCATCCAACTTTGGCTCAGGTCATGATCTCACCATTCATGAATTCAAGCCCTGCATCGGGCCCTGTGCTGACAGCTTGGAGCCTGGAGCCTGCTTCAGATTCTGTGTCTCCCTCTCTTTCTGCCCATCCCCACTCACACACTGTCTCCCTCCATCTCAAAAGTAAATAAACATTAAAAAAAAAAAAAGGTTGGGTAGTCATGAAGGAACCCCACAAGCAGAGATTCAGCGTAGACCAGCACTCTGGGGATAAAGCAGAAGTGAATCTGGGGATAAAGCTAGGAAAATTCAGGGATTGCGGAGCCAACAAGAAGATGCCCACAACCAGATGGGGTGATGACATTGGCAGTTGGAATTAGCTCTTCAGTTGTCTGCCCCACCGGTCTGTTACCAGTCAGCTCACTCACCCTGACTTCATCTCCCTGCTGCTTTCACAAAAGTCAAGCATGAGATTTCTTCCCTGGAAATTCAGTAAGAGTAGGGAGTAAAGGCAGTTTGGAGAAAGGATTTTGAACTGGATAGTGATTGAAATGGTTTGACCTGAATATGATTACAGATATACTAAATTAGACAGATGCTTACCTCATTACACTGAATTATATTCTCCTCCTGCAGAACAGAAATAGAGGCTTGGAAAAGGAAAATGGGCACCGATACCAAAATAAAGGGAGTTTCACATCTGCTAACATCTGACTTGGCATTTTTCTAATGCATAACTCTTACTGGTAGCATCTTGCTGGAGAATAGGACACCTTTTGAATGGGAGAGACTAACAAAGGTAAAAAGATGGGGATTATTAATTTCTTGGCTTGACACAGGAATTTGTAACCCTAGCTATATGATGAAATTCCTGAAGAGCTTTACAAATATTCAAATTTCCTTCCCCACTTCAGAGTAATTGAGGCTGAATTTCTGGGTATAGGGTTTAGTATCTGTATATTATAAAAACAACTCAAAGGAGCACCTGGGTGGCTCAGTTGGTGGAGCATCCGACTTCGGCTCAAGTCATGATCTTGAGGTTTGTGATTCTAGCCCCATATCGGGGTCGCTGCTGTCGGCCTGTCAGCAGACAGCCCACTTCAGATCCTCTGCACCCCCCTGTCCCTCCTCCGCTTGCACTCTCCCAATAAATAAATAAATATTAAAAAGAAAAAAAACCCACAACTCAAGTGATTCTAGAGAGCAGCCAGGACTATATTCCATAGGGCAGGTATCTTCCCAGTCAGTTCTTTGTGTCTTTGTTCCCAAATTTTGGCAGATTCACCAGTTAATGCTATACTGTTTCTTCTATCCCTGTCTAGGTTGTCATAGTCCAAGATCCTGCCAACTGATTAGGTCCCGTGCCTCAGGTGCCTTGCGTATCAGCTTATTTACAGTGTGTGTGACAGCCACATCACTGACTTGGGGAAATTAGCCTGTGTCGAAGCCAATTAGTCTCACTGTTTCCACTTTAATGAACCAGATCAATTAAGAAGAGGGCTACACTGGAAAATTCCTGGGCCAGCCAGACCAGCAGTCCTTAGGTACTATGTGGTTAGACATCAAATTCATTCATTCATTCATTCATTCATTCAATAAGCATATACTGAGCAGCAGCTATGTTCTGGATACTGGAAACAAAATGTTTAATGAAGATACACTCTCAACATTCAAAGAGCTCACAGTTTTTTATTTGCCACCTTAGAAATCAAGGGGCACCTGGGTGGCTCAGTTGGTTAAGCATCTGACTCTTGATTTCCGCTCAGGTCATGATCTCATGGTTCTTGAGATCAAGCCAAGATCTTGTTAGGCTTTGTGCTAACAGTGCGACACTGTGGAGCCTGCTTGGGATTCTCTCTCTTCCTTGCTCTCTGCCCCTCCCCTGCTTGCCTGTGTGCATGCAAAATAAATAAACATTTTTTAAAAATCAATTATTTCCCAGCCATCTGAAGTTCACCTGTTTTTAGTCCCAAAATTTACCACTCCTTTCCAGACTTTAGAATTTGATAAGCCAGTATGTTTTTTAGTTGGAAGATAAGCAAGTTTTAATTTTACAAGGTAAAAAACAAAACCAGATGAAAGTCTTTTTAACACACAAAGTAGCAAATATATACTTTAGCATAAGGAACTGACATTTAAATGAAAAAAATTAGCTTCATCAAGAACTCTACACTATTCTTTTTTTCCTCATTTTGCTACCTCCCAACAATCTCTCTCTCTTTTTGTTAAATGTTTATTTATTTTTGAGACAGAGACAGAGCATGAGCAGGGGAGGGGCAGAGAGAGACACACACACAGAATGGGAAGCCGGGTCTAGGCTCTGAGCTGTCAGCACAGAGCCTGACACAGGGCTCAGGCCCACGAACCATGAGAGCACAACCTGAGCTAAAGTCAGATGCTTAACTGACTGAGCCACCCAGGGGCCCCCCAATAATCTCTTTCTATAAGATTTATTTAAAACCAAGTTTTCCTTTCTTTCTTTCTTTCGTTTTCTTTTTCTTTCTTTCCTTCCTTCCTTCCTTCCTTCCTTCCTTCTTTCCTTCCCCCCCCTTTCTTTCCTAATAGTGAATAGTACCTATGAAGAAGTATATTCTTCTCCAAATAAATATGCTGGAAACTGAATTACACTTCTGGCTGAGGTGGGGTAACAGGACCAGATTTACATTTCCACATTAAACAATTAATAAGTGAAGAAAATACATGAAACAATGGTTTTCAAGACACGGGATATCATGAAATGAAGAATATCAACTTCTGAAAGAAAGGAGACAAATGAGGCGAGTCCTGTGATTATCCCAGCATACTGTCTTACGAGGGATTCCAGGCTGTAGTGCAAGAAAGGGGAACACAGGTGGAGCCTGGGTGATTCCCTGACTTGAGGCGGAGCTGTAAGTGTGCAGTGAACAAGATGGCTAGAGGTCACAGGAAAAAATACTGGAGAGAAAAAGAGCTTTCTAGACAGAGATACCTGATGATCTGCAGAGTTTCCCTTGAATTTTCACTTGAGTACTAGCTAGCAAATTCATTTGAGGAAACTGCCTTAGACCAGGGACAGAATCTCCTGGAAAGGTAGAGAAAGAGTACCAAGCACCCATACAGAGACAGAATAGTGTTTGCACCCAGAATTCACACTGGGAACCTCATGATTCACAAAGCAGTAGGTAGAGTACTCAGAAAGATGTCATCTTGGTAGTGGGGAATAATCAGACCTATACTGAGGACAGTTCTGATCTCACTTAATAAATCATAAAAGCAAGACCCCCCCAAATCAAACTGTTTTCACAAAATGTAACTGCGCCCTGGAACAAAGTACAAAAATATTTATAGAAATGTAGAGCACACGCTTCGGCAGCACATATACTAAAATTGGAACGATACAGAGAAGATTAGCATGGCTCCTGTGCAAGGATGACATGCAAATTCGTGAAGTGTTCCATATTTTTTTTTCACTCTTAAGTGGATCCTGAGAAACTTAACAGGAACCCATGGGGGAGGGGAAGGAAAAAAAAAAAAAGAGGTTAGAGTGGGAGAGAGCCAAAGCATAAGAGACTCTTAAAAACTGAGAACAAACTGAGGGTTGATGGGGGGTGGGAGGGAGGGGAGGGTGGGTGATGGGAATTGAGGAGGGCACCTTTTGGGATGAGCACTGGGTGTTGTATGAAAACCAATTTGACAATAAATTTAATATATTGAAAAAAAAAAAAGAAATGTAGAGCACATATCAAGGTAAAACTCACAATGACTGGCATCCAATAAAAAATTACCAGGGGAGTACCTGGGTCGCTCAGTCAGTTAAGCATTTGACTCTTGATCGGAGCTCAGGTCATGATCTCACAGTTCGTCGGATAGAGCCCTGCATGGGGCTCTGCACTGACACTGCAAAGCCTGCTTGGGCTTCTCTGTCTCCCTCCTCTCTGACCCTTCCCCAATCACACTTGCTCTCTCTCTCTCAGTAAATATATAAACTTAAAAAAAAATTAATGTCCACTCTCACCGCTGTTGTTTAACATAGTGTTGGAAGTGCTAGCATCAGCAATCAGACAACAAAAGGAAATCAAAGGCATCAAAATTGGCAAAGATGAAGTCAAGCTTTCACTTTTTGCAGATGACATGATACTATACATGGAAAATCCGATAGACTCAATCAAAAGTCTGCTAGAACTGATACATGAATTCAGGAAAGTTGCAGGATACAAAATCAATGTACAGAAATCAGTTGCATTCTTATACACTAATAATGAAGCAACAGAAAGACAAATAAAGAAACTGATCCCATTCACAATTGCACCAAGAAGCATAAAATACCTAGGGATAAATCTAACCAAAGATGTAAAATATCTGTATGCTGAAAACTATAGAAAGCTTATGAAGGAAATTGAAGAAGATATAAAGAAATGGAAAAACATTCCGTGCTTATGGATTGGAAGAATAAATATTGTCAAAATGTCAATACTACCCAAAACTATCTACACATTCAATGCAATCCCAATCAAAATTGCACCAGCATTCTTCTTGAAGCTAGAACAAACAATCCTAAAATTCATATGGAGCCACAAAAGGCCCTGAATAGCCAAAGTAATTTTGAAGAAGAAGACCAAAGCAGGAGGCATCACAATCCCAGACTTTAGCCTCTACTACAAAGCTGTAATCATCAAGATAGCATGGTATTGGCTCAAAAACAGACACATAGACCAATGGAATAGAATAGAAACCCCAGAACTAGACCCACAAACGTATGGCCAACTCATCTTTGACAAAGCAGGAAAGAATATTCAATGGAAAAAAGTCTCTTTAACAAATGGTGCTGGGAGAACTGGACAGCAACATGCAGAAGGTTGAAACTAGACCACCTTCTTACACCATTCACAAAAATAAACTCAAAATGGATAAAGGACCTGAATGTGAGACAGGAAACCATCAAAACCCTAGAGGAGAAAGCAGGAAAAGACCTCTCTGACCTCAGCCATAGCAATCTCTTACTTGACACATCCCCAAAGGCAAGGGAATTAAAAGCAAAAGTGAACTACTGGGACCTCATGGAGATAAAAAGCTTCTGCAGAGCAAAGGAAACAATCAACAAAACTAAAAGGCAACCAACGGAATGGGAAAAGATATTTGCAAATGACATATCGGACAAAGGGCTAGTATCCAAAATCTATAAAGAGCTCACCAAACTCCACACGTGAAAAACAAATAATCCAGTGAAGAAATGGGCAGAAAACATGAATAGACACTTCTCTAAAGAAGACATCCGGATGGCCAACAGGCACATGAGAAGATGCTCAACGTCGCTCCTTATCAGGGAAATACAAATCAAAACCACACTCAGATATCACCTCACGCCAGTCAGAGTGGCCAAAATGAACAAATCAGGAGACTATAGATGCTGGAGAGGATGTGGAGAAATGGGGACCCTCTTGCACTGTTGGTGGGAATGCAAATTGGTGCAGCCACTCTGGAAAACAGTGTGGAGGTTCCTCAAAAAATTAAAAATAGACCTACCCTATGACCCAGAAGTAGCACTGCTAGGAATTTACCCAAGGGATACAGGAGTACTGATGCATAGGGGCACTTGTACCCCAGTGTTTACAGCAGCACTCTCAACAATAGCCAAATTATGGAAAAAGCCTAAATGTCCATCAACTGATGAATGGATAAAGAAATTGTGGTTTATATACACAATGGAGTACTACTTGGCAATGAGAAAGAATGAAATCTGGCCCTTTGTAGCAACGTGGATGGAACTGGAGAGTGTGATGCTAAGTGAAATAAGTCATACAGAGAAAGACAGATACCATATGTTTTCACTCTTATGTGGATCCTGAGAAACTTAACAGAAACCCATGGGGGAGGGGTAGGAAAAAAAAAAAAAAGAGTTTAGAGTGGAAGAGAGCCAAAGCATAGGAGACTCTTAAAAACTGAGAACAAACTGAGGGTTGATGGGGGGTGGGAAGGAGGGGAGGGTGGGTGATGGGTATTGAGGAGGGCACCTTTTGGGATGAGCACTTGGAAACCAATCTGACAATAAATTTCATATATTGAAAAAAAAAATTATGCAACTTATTACTAGGGATGAGGGAAAATACAACCCATAGTAAGGGAAATAATCAAAATAAACTCAGAACAAAATAAATGTTAGAATTAGAAGACAAAAAATATTAAAACTGTGATTATAAGTATATTCCTTGTGTTCAAAAAGTTAAATAGAGACGTGAAAGATATAAAAAATAGACTCATTTTCAGCTCAGTTCATTATCCCAGGGTTGTGGGTTCAAGCCCCACAACAGGCTCTATGCTGAGGGTGGAGCCTGTTTAAGATTCTCTCTCTTTCTCCCTCTGCCGCCTCCCTAACTCTTGCTCACTCTATCTCTAAAGTAAATAAAATGAAAAAAATAATTAAATAAATAATAATGTGATATATAGAGAAAAGAGATTTTTAAAAAATGAACAGAGCATCAATGAGCTGTTAGGCAACCTCAAGTGAACTAATATATGTGTAATTTGAGTCACCAAAAGAGATAAGAGAGTTGAGAAGGCAGGAAAAAAATTTTTTTTAAATAATAGCCAAAATTTTTCCCATTGATGAAAATGATAAGCCCATAAATTCAAGCACAAGAAAGATAAAGAAAACTACACCAAGTCACATCGATTTGTTCAAAACCAATGATAAAAAAAATTTAAAAGCAGTTAGTGAAAACATGTGTCTAACACATGTGATATACAGCACAAGAAAACTAAGGTTAGGAGCAGATTCCAGATTAGAAGCAATGCAAGTGAGGACAGTAGAGCAACATCTTCGAAAGTATGGAAAGAACAGTACTGTCAATCCAGACTTCTACTCCAAGCAAAAATATCTTTCAAATATGAAGGCAAAATAAATAATTTTTTTACACACAAAAAGCTGAAAAAAACCTAATCACTATAAGACTCTCACTATAAGAAATGCTAAAGGAGGTCCTTCAGGCAAAAGGAAAATTATATCAGTTAGAAATGTTGATCTATACAAAGGAATGAATATCACTGGAAATGGTAACTACATAGGTAAGTATATAAGATGTTTTCTTATTATTTAAATACATTTAGAGGACAACTGTTTAAACAAAAATATTAACAATGGTGTGTGAGATTTATAGCATTTGCAAAAATAAAATCTGTGGCAGCAATAACACAAAGATCAAAAGGGAAGAAATAAAAGTATGCTGTTCTAAGATTCTTAGACTATGCGTAAAGTGCTACAATGTACTTCAAGGTAAGCTGTGATAAGTGAAAGGTGTAACTTAAACCCTTGAAACAAGAAAACAAAAAGTTAGAGCTAAAAAGACAACAAAGGATTATAATTTAAAAAATACTTTGAGAGAATGAGTAAACAAGTTGAAGACTGGGAGAAAATATTTGCCTAAGACATATCTGATAAAAGACAGTTGTTATCCAGAATATACAAATAACTTTTAAAAACTCAACAATAATAAAATGACCAATATGATTTGAAAATTGACAAAAACCTGAACAGACACCTCATCAAAGAAGATGTACAGATGACAAGAAAATGTATGGAAAGATGTTCAACATCAAAATTGTTGAACAGAATTGTAAATTAGAATAATGAGATACCACTCATACCTATTGAATGGCCAAACTAAAACACTGACAACACAAAATGCTGATGAAGATGTGGAGTACCAGGAAATCTCATTCACTGCTGGGGGAAATACAAAGTGGTACAGTCACTTTGGAAGACAGTTTGGCAGTTGATTACAAAACTAAACATATTTTTACCATATGTTCTAGCAATTTCACTCCCAGGTATTTACGCAAAGGAGTTGCAAATTATATCCACACAAAAACCTACACAAAGGTGTTTATTGAAAATTTATTCATAATTTCCAACACTTGGAAGCAACCAAGATGTTTTTCCAGTAGGTGAATGGATAAATAAACTGTGGTACATCTAACCAATGGAATATTATTTGGTGTTTTTAAAATGAGCTATCAAGCCATGACATGGAGGAAACCTAAATGCATATTACTAAGTGAAAAAAGCCAATTTGAAAAGACCACATACTATGATGACATTCTGGAAAAGGCAAAACTCTGGGGGCAGTAAAAGAATCACTTGTTGCCACATGGGTTAAAGGGGAAAAAGGGATGAATAGGTGGAACACAAAGGATTTTTAGGATAGTGAAACTATTCTGTATGAAACTATAAT
The DNA here is from genome assembly GCF_022079265.1 of Lynx rufus. NCBI lineage: Eukaryota > Metazoa > Chordata > Mammalia > Carnivora > Felidae > Lynx > Lynx rufus. The sequence goes on along the minus strand of NW_025814823.1, from coordinate 210,534,068 downwards.
GGTTGATACTTGTCATTATATACTTGTCAAAACCCATAGAATTTACAGCAAGAGTAAAGCCTAATGTAAACTATTGATCTTGGGTGATAATGATGTATCCATATAGGTTCATCAACTTTAAAAAATATGTCACCCTGCTGCAGGATGTTGATAGTTAGAGAGGCTGTGCATGTGTGGGGGCAGGGGTATATAAGATATCTCTTTACCTTCCACTCAATTTTGATGTGAATCTAAAACTTCTCTAAAATATATAGTCTATTTAAAAGTAAAACAAGGGGCGCCTGGGTGGCTTGGTCGGTTAAGCGTCCGACTTCGGCTCAGGTCATGATCTCATGTCCGTGAGTTCGAGCCCCGCGTCAGGCTCTGGGCTGACGGCTCAGAGCCTGGAGCCTGTTTCAGATTCTGTGTCTCCCTCTCTCTCTGCCCCTCCCCTGTTCATGCTCTGTCTCTCTCTGTCTCAAAAATAAATAAATGTTAAAAAAATAATAATAAAAATTTTAAAAAATAATAAAAAAATAAATAAAAGTAAAACAAACAGTAAAAACAATGCTCAATGCAAAAGAAGGCAGAAAAAAATGAAAGACAACAAAGACCAGATGGGACACAGAGGAAAAACTAGCAAGATGATAGATTTGAACCTAATCATATCAATGATCACACTAAATATAAATGGTCTAATACCCTGTCAGAGATTGTAGATTAAATTAAAAAGTAATACTAACTCTCTGCTGCTTCCAACGGACCCACTTTAAATGTAAATACACAAACAAATTAAAAGTAAAACAATATAACAGGTATACCATGCTAACACTAATCAAAAGACAGCTTGACGGGTGCCTGGGTGGCTCGGTTGGTTAAGCTTCCAACTGGATTTAGGTTCAGGTCATGATTTCATGGTTCCTGAGATCGAACCCCATGTCAGGCACTGCACTGACTGTGTGGAGCCTCCTTGGGATTCTCTCTCCCTCTCTCTCTGCCTCTCCTGTACTCGTGCTCACGCTCTCTCTCTCTCAAAATAAATAAATAAACTGAAAGAAAAAAAAAGCAAGCAAGCAAGCTTGAGTGGTGATATTACTATCAAATTACATTTCAGATAAAAAACTATTACCAGGAATAAAGAAGAGCCTTTCATAATGTTAAAGGGGTCAGTTCACAAAGACAACAGAATAATCTTAAATATTTATGCACATAATTATAGATCTTCAAAATATATGAAGAAAAAACTGATAGAATCTCAAGGATAAATAGACAATTATAGTCAGAGATTTCAATACCTCTCTCTCAATAGTTAATAAAATAAGTAAACAGAAATCAGTAAGGATATAAAGGACCTAACAACACTATCACACAATTTGACCTGATTCATTTACAGAATTCAACAACCCAGAACATATTCCTTTCAAGAGTACACAGAACATTTACCAAGAAAGATCAGATTCTGAACGTCAAATAAATATAAATATGCATACATTTAAAATTATTCAACTTATACAAAGTATTTCTGTAACCACAAAGGAAATAAATTAGAAATCAATAACATAAAGATATCTGAAAAATCTTCAAGTATTTGGAAACTAAGAAACAAACTTGTACATAACCTATGGCCCTAGAGAAACCAAAAGGAAATTAGAATGTATTTTGAACTAAATGCAAATGAAAACACAACACTTCAAAAATTGTGGAATGCCACTAAATCAATATATTGGGGGAAATTTATAGCAGCAAATGTCTACATTAGAAAGGAAGAAAGTCTCAAATGAATGACCTCTAAGTCTACCTAAAGTTATGATTTTTATTTTATTATAAAAAAATTTTTTTAATGTTTATTTTTGAGACAGAGAGAGACAGAGCATGAACAGGGGAGGATCAGAGAGAGAGGGAGACACAGAATCTGAAACAGGCTCCAGGCTCCGAGCTGTCAGCACAGAGCCTGACGCAGGGCTCGAACTCACGGACCGCGAGATCATGACCTGAGCCGAAGTTGGACACTCAACCGACTGAGCCACCCAGGCGCCCCTTTGATTTTTAAATAGAGAGTGAAACCCTGAGTGAATAGAAGGAAATAAATAACAAAAATCAGAAAAGAAATTAAAAAACAATAGAAGACAAAACAAAAGAAAAAAAACAAAAACAAAAGTGAAACCAAAAGCTGTTTTTTCCTTTGAGAAATTAATAATGTTTATTAACCCTTGGCACACTGATCAGGAAAGAAAGAAAATATAAATTACCAATATCAGTAATGAGAAAGGTGACATCAATACAAATAGATGGATATTGAAAGGATAATAGGGAAATTCTATGAACAATTTTATGCCAAAATCTTTAATAACTTACAGGTAATTGGCAAATTCCTTGAAAAACACAAATCACTAAGCTCAATTAAGAAGAAATAAATAACCTGAATCGCCCTATATCTATTAAATAAATTAAAATTGAAGTTAAGCACCTTTCACACACACAAAAAAAATCTTATAAGGCTTTGTTGGTGAATTTTAGCATACGTTAAAGGAAGAAATGATAGCAATTAGATAAAAACTTTTCCAGAAATTTATGTAGGAAGGACTATTTCCCAACTCATTCTATGAAGCCAGCAGTACCTTGATTCCGAAACCAAAGATATTACAAGAAAAGAAAATGACAGATTAATATTTCTCATGAAATAAATGCCAAAATTCTAAGTAAAAATTGTAGATCAAATCCAAAAATATGTAAGAAGGATAATACATCATGATCTGGTTGGATTTATCCCAGAGAAACAAAGTTGTTTTATTATTTGAAAAGCAATTAATGTAATTCACTATATTAAACAAAGAAGAAAAACCATGTGAGCATCCCAACATACCCATAAAAAGCATTTTATAAAATCCAACTTTCATTTATACTGATTAAAAACTTCTTAATAAATTAGAAATAAAAAGAACTTCCTGAGCCCTATAAAGGGCATCAATAAAAAACCTACAGCTAACATCATACAGGTAAAAAAATCAATGAATCTCTCTAAGATCAGGAACAAGAAAAGGATATCCACTCTTACCAGTTCTATTCAATATTGTATTGGATTTTCTAGTCAGTGCAATAAGGCAAGCAAAATCCATCCAGACTGAAAAGATAGAACTATTTTTTCTCAGATGACATCATCATTTAAATGGAAAATCTTAATGGATTTACAAAATAAACCAAATGAATAAGTGAGTTTAGCAAAGTGGCAGAATATAAAAATGATAAACAAATTAAATCGTATTCTTATATAGCAGCAAAAACCATCAGAAACAGAAATAAGACAACAATACCATTTATAATAGCATCAAGAAATATGAAATATTCAGGGATCAATCTGACAAAATATGTGAAAAACTTAAATCTGAAAACTAAAAACAATTTGCTTAGAAAAATTGAAGGCCAATATTAATAGAGATATATTACTGGGTTCATGGGTTAGAAGACTCAATATTGTTAAGATCTCAGTTCTCCCTGAATTGATCTATAGATTGAACACAATCCCAATCAAAATTTTAGCAGACTTTTAAATAAAAATTGATCAACTGATTCTAAAATGTACATGGAAATGCATAGGATCTAGACTAGCCCAAATAACTTCGACAATGAAGAACAAAATTAGAGGACTAACACTACTTGCATCAAGACTTATTATAAAACTATATTAATCAAGACACTGAGATATTGGCATCAAGATAGACAAATAGATCAATGGAAAAGAATAAAGAGCCCCCAAATAGGTGAACACACATATATACAACTGATTCTTGACAAATGTACAAAGGCAATTTAGTTGGGGAAAGGATAATCTTTTCAACAAATGGTACTGGGACATTTGAATATCCATGGGCAAAAAAATTAAACTTTGGATTTATCTATACCTTCCATCATATACAAACATGAGCTCAAAACGGATCATAGAACTACATGTAAAACTGAAAACTTTAAAACTTATGGAGGAACATATAGGGAAAAATCTTTGTGACCTGGATTAGATACAGATTTCATAGATAGCATATGAGTGGTTTATAGGCATGAGCCATTAATAAATGATATATGATATGGTCATAGACATGAATCATAAAAGAAAAATGTGATATAATGAATTCTGTCAAAATTAAAAACATCTGCTCCTCAAAAGACACTGTTAAGAAAATAAAAAGACAAACTACATACTGGGAGAAAATATCTGATAAAGGACTTGTATCCAGAATATAACAAGGAACTCTTAAAGTTTAATAACAAGTAAACAAGTCAATTTTTATCGTTTTAGGATTAATTTCAATTTTGCAAAATAAGGCTTTTTTTTAAATAAGTTGTTAGGAAAAGACATAATTTGGAACTAGAATTTTTGTCAAATAAACTCTTCCTCAACTTTCAAACACTGTGGCTACAGAAGATAGATATATAACATCTAGAACTGGAATTAAAACTAAACAAAGAAATATGTAGTTACTCAGTAAAATAAAACGGGCAGTTCTATAGTACTTTATAGTGATCACATATATTAAGAATAAAAAACCTTACGGCAATCCAAATATGTATTTCATTTGTATCATATGTATATATGTATGTATTTTATATATGTATATATAATGCATATATAATACATATATTATATATATATTTTATATATATATATATATATAGAGAGAGAGAGAGAGAGAGAGAAATCATATGCTATGAACTAAGAAGTCAAAATTTAATCCTCTAGCCAGAACTTCTGACTGCTTAGGGTATCTGTGATGAGTTGTGGTCTTCAGTTAATGGATTAAGTGGTCCAGGGGGGGACCTGTTTCTCCTACGCTCTTAAATGACACAAGAACTTTTTAAGCCCTCCATCAAATGTTTTAAACTGATGAAGTTTCAAGGGATTCACACACGATCATGCTTGTGAATCTCAGCAGGGGCTCGCCAGGTGCAGCAAGCTATTGGACTCAAGTTTGAAGCATTTCTGGTTGAACCAGGGTCAAATTCTCCCAAAAGAAGAAATGGAAATGTACAGAGTTCCAGAAGTTTAAGGCAACCCTTAGATTTTGGCTACTTTGTATGTTAAAACAATACCAAATCTATGAAGGAACCCTCATGCAACATCGTTGATTCTACTGGAAAGAATAAGTTTTAGAATATTAAGCTCTTTTCACCTTTTTTAAAAATACTAAATATGTATGTTCATGTCTTAGCGTCACTTGCTGAATTTCGATTCCCGGTTCCAGTTAAGGCTTTTTCATCATATCTTTAAAATCTTTAAGTATATTTTCTCCAGATCTTTTCTTGTCCTTGAAAAATAAACATATTTGCCTTTGTCTTGTTTTAATAAGATTAAGGGCAAGCCTGCATAATATTGCAGTTTTGCTGTGTTATCAGCAAAATTCAATGACATGGATTCTAAATAATAAATTAAGAAATACTGTTGGGTGAAGCATGCAATTTTACACAGTTTGACACACCCATCATCCTCTGCTTCAGATGGGACTGTCTCTTCTTTGCCATCTTTCTCTGGCTCCTAACCAGAACCAAGAAATACAGAGATACATGAGCAAATTTTTAAAAATTAATGGATTTCTAGTGCTGAAGAAAGGGGGCTACTCAAATATATTTGACCAAATAAATTCTCGTTTCACTGGGAAAGCTTTCCCACACAACTTCTCAAAGACAGCTTATAAATCCATTCTAAGAGGGGTAATGTCAATATCCTCAATTATAAATAATCTCTGAGGATGAGGTATTTGAATGAGTCATTGTTTTCTGTCTTTTGTTTTATGAAGTTCACTTTTCAAGTATTATTTTGATTTTCAGCTTTTCCAAATTCAAAGACACGAAAACATTCTAATGAAATGATTTGCTATTCTCTTTTGCCTTTACCTTAACATATATTACATGTTACATATTACATATTACATATACATATATGACACCTTTTGTCCCTTTATTTTTTTTAATGTTTATTTATTTATTGTGAGAGAGAAAGAGAGAGAGTGAGTAAGGTGCAGAGAGAAAAGAAGAGAGAGGGAATTCCAAGCAGGCTTCATGTTTTCAGTGCAGAGCCTGATGTAGGGCTTGAACCCACAACCTTGAGATTATGACCTGAGCTGAAATCAAGAGTCTGGCACTCAATTGACTGAGGCACCCAGGTGCCCCAACTTTTGTCCCTTTAAGTTTGTACGTGCATTCATATTATCTACCTACAGTTACCAGGATTCAGTTTTTATCGAAATAAGTGTGCTTATACCAGAAATAAGAAAAATAAAACTTACCAGAAGACCATGGTCTTTTTACTATTTTTCCAGCTGCCCCTCTTAGAACTTACTGCCTGTAGCTTGGAACAACATTTTTCTTCCTGCCTGTGGGATCCTGAGGTGTTGGATTTGGTGTTTGTTTATACGTTCTTTTATTCCAAACATCAAGAACTATGTCTTTGAGCATTTAGAAAAAAACAAATAAGGAGATAGCAGTGAGCAGAACAGCCCCTGCTCTTCAGAGCTTATGCCAGGTGAGGAGCATGAAGTGAAAGAAAAAGCAATGAGCCTAGGCTAGGAAAGGTCCTCAGGAACTCCCCGCCTACCCTGGGGAGCCTTGTAAAGGACGGGACCCAGGGAGGCTGACAGATAAACCGTTAGTGAGTTGGACCTGGGTGGGGTCCCACCTTCTCTGATGCCGTTTCACTTGGTGGGTAGAAGTCACAACGTGGATCCATGTCTGGGATCCCGCCCTCTTGCTCCAGGCAGACTCTCTTTCATCGTGTCTCACCTCCCTTTCCATCTACTAGCCCCTGCCTCATTCCTGGACAAAAACTTGGCTCCTTTCTCTTTTATTCTTCACTTCCCTCTTCATTTCATCTCAATAAGCCTATTGGGTGTGCCTGGGTGGGTGGGTCCGTTGGTTAAGGGTCCGACCTCGGCTCAGGTCATGGTCTTGCAGTTCCTGAGCCCGAGACCTGCATCCGGCTCTGCACTGGTGGTGTAGAACCTGCTTGGGATTGCGTCTCTTTCTCTGCCCTTCCTCACTTGGGCTCTCTCTCTCTCTTTCTCTCTCTCTCAAAATAAATAAATAAACTTTAAAAAATAAGCCTATTGATGACTTTTGTACATAAGAGTAATATGAATAAAACATCTCATTAAGTCCAAGTAAAACCCTGTGTTTTGAAATAAAATGAGCTAAAATTAATACCCAGTTGACAGCAACTTCTCTACAAAGCCCTTGAAGACACTTGGAATTCTCCTCTAGGAAGCCCCCATGGGCCTCCTCATCTTGTTGTACTTAATTCTGCTTCTCTGTACCTCTGTTGCTGCTTCCTTGGCCCTAAGCTGAGCCACTTAAACTAACCTGTGGATGCACTTATCCCCTCTCCAGTCCAGAATGGGGCCAATTCAGGCCACGGGTGGACAAGATTTCAGAAACTCTAGCCACAGCCCTCCTAAAAGTCATGTTTTACTAGTGAATGAGAATGAACTAGGCTGAAGTCTAGGAATGTGCATTACTATTATTGCTGGGACCTGGAACTCTGTAATTTGATGGCTCCCCAGTTCTGATACACACTAAAGTTTGAGATTCTTATAGGTCTCAAATCTGGTTAAAATACATTTGTATGTATGTATGTATGTATGTATAACCACACATTTCTTTAAAAGAAGTATTGTTTTGTTTCTCTGAGTAAATGGAATGAGAGAAATTGTTAAAAGGAAATCCCTTTTTAAAAAATTACTCCCTAAAGGAATTCGTACTTTGAAAATTCTTTTTAATGTATATCTATTTTGGAGAGAGAGAGAGACAGAGACAGAGAGGGAGTGGGGAGTGGCAGAAGGGGAGAGAGAGAGAGGGAGACACAGAATATGAAGCAGACTCCAGGCTCCAAGCTGTCAGCACAGAGCCTGACACAGGGCTCGAGCCCACAAACAAAAGATCATGATCTGAGCTGAAGTCGGACACTTAACTGACTGAACCACCCAGATACCCCTAAAGGAATTAGTATTTTCAAACTTTATGTTCATGTGACAGGAGCTTTAATGATGGATCTTGTCCACATTTGCATAATTAATGCAAGTCCTTCTTTATACCTCAGCCTTAATCTGGACTATGTTATTTCATTTCTACCTGATTCCATTGAGCCAATATTCATGTATTTATTTAGGAAACAACTGTTGAGGGTCTTCTATGGGCCAGTCACGGCTCTGAGATGGGAGATGACTTTAAGGATCTCATACATTAAGAGAAGTGTGGTGGGGGCAGTTTTGGAGTCTTACAGGTACCTAGAAAGTTCTAGTACAAGGCAAGCATCCTGGTGAGATATGCACAATACCCAAGTGAAATAAACTACAAAAGCAAGCCATTTCCTAACCACAGGACTAAACTCCTGTCTTCTGCAGTTGTAGAGCCTGCCGTCATGGGCACGGTATGTGGTTTTTCTGTCACCAGCTCAACTGGTGCTCAACTCAGTATCTCTATGAGTAAGGCTTCAGAAAAAGGCATATTCACACTTATACAGAAGAAAAGCAGTTTAGACATAATTATAACTGAGATAAAATATCCCTAACCTTAAGGGACTTTTCCTAACAGGGAAAGCATAAATGTTTTTACTGCTCCTCTTACTTCTAAAATGTTAGTAGGGATAGAATTCTGCTCAAAACTCAAAGATATGCTCAAGAAAGCACTATAGGTTTGTAAGGTTTGTTGATTCTTTGTGTTGCTAGGAGTGGAGTCTTGGAGTAAATGACCCACCGTTCAGCAGAATACCTTAGTCAGTATCCAGATTTGCAGATGTATTCCCTTATTCTAGTTTGGTTGGATTGGTGGGAGTTGATCAGAGTTTCTCTGTTTCTCAACGTCTACGCTACTGACATTTTAGGCTGGATAATTCTTTGTTATGAGGCTGTTCTGTACAGTGTAGGACCTTTAGCAGCACCTCCCTGCCTAGTCAGGACAATCAGAAATGTCTGTAGAGGTTGACAAATGTTCCCTGGGGAAAGGGAGGCAAAATTGACCCCAGTTGAGAACCACTGAGTTAGATGGATAAACTGCTCTGCACTGGAAATTGACAGAAATTTGGAGATGGTGCTGGCATCTAGGGAAAGAGAAAAAGGAGACGCAGCTCCCAGCACCATGGCAGCAGGCCTGGCTTGAGAAATTCCCAGTGATTGTTTACATAAGAAGAGTAATGTCTAATAAAACTGTAAATTTCAAATTGTTTCCTGCTTTATGCTGAACCAAAATTTCTCTTCTTTTTCCTTTTTAAACTCACAAACATTTAATAAGATTCTATGGAGGGGATTGTAGCCTCTGCCACCTGACCCCCTGGTGAAATCAGCTGATACCGCCTACCAGATTTCTAGGCGGTGACCAATAGTGAAATGAATGGAGGCCCAAGTTCACCCTAGGAGCTGTGAGTAGGAGCCAGAGAACAATGGACAAGCTGCACTGAGTTACTTAGATGTAGACTGGAGACACACTCCCCTCTCCCCCAAATACTACAGGAAGGAAGATAACCATTGCGGGGGAGGAGATAGGCAGATACAAGAAAGGATAACTGATGGCAATAAATTGTGTCTTTCTCTTTCATGTAAATGTCTTTGAATATATTAGCAGGTGATCATATTTCAGATAGATTGATCATTATACTTTCTGCATGTATGGGAAAAGATTAGACAACCTCTTGGAATTTCTAAATGGATGACTTTGTTAAATATAATTTATTGTCAAGTTAGCTAACATACAGTGTATACAGTGTGCTCTTGGTTTTGGGAGTAGATTCTCATGATTCATTGCTTACATACAACACCCGCTGCTCATCCCAACAAGTGCCCCCTCCCCAAGGTCCATCTCCCATTTTCCTGTCCTCCCGCACCCGTTGTTTCCTGAGTTGTTCATGTTAGCCACTCTGACCAGCGTGAGGTGGTATCTCAGTGTGGATTTGATTTTGTATTTCCCTGATGATGAGCAGTGTTGAGCATATTTTCATGTGTCTGTTAGCCATCTGGATGTCTTCTTCGGAAAAGTCTATTCATGTCTTCTGCCCATGTTCTTCACTGGATTTAAATGGATGATTTTTTTTTTTACATTTATTTATTTTTGATAGAGACACAGCACAAGTGGGGGAAGGGCAGAGAGAGAAGGAGACACAGAATCCAAAGCAGGCTCCAGTCTCTGAGTTGTCAGCACAGAGCCCATTGCGGGGCTCGAACCCACAAACAGCGAGATCATGACTCGAGCCAAAGTTGGATGCTTAACTGACTGAGCCACCCAGGCACCTGTTAAATGGATGATTTTAAAGCAAGACATTGTCACCAGCTAGACCCCAAGACCTAGACTTTACTGCCCACCTGCTTGTACTCACTAACCTTTGTCTTACATTTTTCCTTAAGCTCTTCTTTCAGGCTTTCCTCTTAACTCAGGCAATGAAACCTGAAACCACCTCTTCAGGTGACTCTGTCAGGTGACTGCCCTGACACCTCCAGTAGGCCCAGACCATCCAGACCATTTGTGCTAAATCCCACTCACGCCAATGCCATGGAGTGACCTGTGGAATGTTGTACAACTACCTTTACTTCGTTATAGTGCTAAAATCTCTGCCCAAGGAGGAGACTCAGCCTCATTTACATAACATACAACAGGTCTATAGACATGTTTCCTTTTAGGCCTGCCACTACATAGGATGACAAGGCTTCCCTATCTAAATATTTATCCTATCCTAAATGAAAGGAACCTGTTCACCCTTTCTTGGGGAGTCACCACTTTGGAAGCCATTCCCTATGATCTTATTTGCTGCAAATAAAGTTTTCTTTGTGTGACAGCTAAACCTGGTAGTTTCTGACTCACCAAGGAGCAAACTGACTTCCGTTCAGTTACAAATTGGATATCAAAACAATAATAACTTTTATCTTCATTTTTTTAAGTGAATAATTGAAGTAAGGTATTTTTTTTTTGAATGATTGATCCAGGAGAACTATAAGAGCATACAAAATAAGTCCTTAGATTTTTTTGTACATGGTTGAATTTGGATGGTGGGGATATAGGTAATCCTTTCTTTAGTTCATTGACTTTTCAAAAGTGATTATTACCTTTTTAGTAAAAAACATTTTTTATATATAAAATAAAAAGATAAAATAAAATTATAGATAATGTATAGCTGGTACATAGATACATTATCTGAGCTTATCACACCCTATCACAATTGGGAAATTCAAGCAAATGGAGTCCATAGGAAACAGATAAGATTATCTTTCTGCAGAAGTCACTGTAACGAGGTGGCATTTCCTAGGCTGAATGTAGAAATAGGACCTATAATGTTATTAAGATTTGAATAAGTGTGAAGGCAAGAGAACTGGAGTCCAGCATTTTCCACTTCTATTAGTCCTGAGAGACGTTCTGAGAAATAAAAAGTACTCAAATAAGTCTGAGATACGCCACATAGTAGATTCCCTTCTTGGAGGCTCATGATTCACATCAATACATAAAGCCTCTGAGAAGTCCTACAGGGAGAAACAGTCTAACTTAATCCAAAAGTTTCCAAGCAAACTTGTTATTTTATAGGATATACTTTGAAAAAAAGGCTAATGAATGGCTTTAACATCTGAAGAAAGAATGAGTAAGCACAACTATGTGGAGAGGGAAGAAAGAGGTTGACACGAAATCAAGAAAAGGGAAACTCCCCAAGATTAAGAATGTGTCAGCTACGCTTAGCACTGGATAGAAGAGACTCAGACTGATGAATCTCGGTTTGATTGGTAGGCATGCACCTGATAGAGGTGGAAATGCCCTTCCTTTCTCGTTTGATACAATAGCCATTAAGATCATACACATATAGACATACTTTGTTTTATTGCACTTTGCAGATGTTGCTTTTTTTTCACTTTTTTTTTAATGTTTATTTATTTTTGACAGACAGAGACAGAGCATGAACGGGGGAGGGGCAGAGAGAGAGGGAGACACAGAATCGGAAGCAGGCTCCAGGCTCTGAGCTGTCAGCACAGAGCCCGACGCGGGGTTCCAACTCACAGGCCGCAAGATCATGACCTGAGCCGAAGTCGGATGCTCAACCGACTGAGCCACCCAGGTGCCCCGATATTGCTTTTTTTTAATATACAAATTGAAGATCTATGGCAACCTTGCGTTGAGCAAGTCTATCGGCGCCATTTTTCCAACAGCATCTGCTCACTTCATTCCCTGTGTCACATTTTGGTAATTCTCACAATATTTCTAACTTTTTCATTATTATATTTGTTATGATGATCTGTAATCAGTGATTTATTTTTATTGAGGTACCCTTGACATATAATGTTATATGGGTTTCAGGTGTGAAACATAGTGACTTGACAATTGTAATCACTGATCTTTGATGTTACTATTATAATTGTTTAGGGACACCATGCACCATGCCCATATAAGATGGCAAACTTAATAAATGTTGTGTGTGTTTGGAAACTTAATAAATGTGTGTGTTCTGGTGTCCTGTGTTGTGCCAACTGGTGATTCCTTGGTCTCTCTCCTTCTCCTCAGGCATCCTCGTTCCCTGAGAAACGACAATATTGAAATTAGGCCAATTAATAATCCTACAATGTCCTCTAAGTGCTCAAGGGAAAGGAAGAGTCACACATCTCTCACTTTAAATCAAAAGATAGAAATGATGAAGCCTAGTGAGGAAAGCATGTTGAAAGCTGACGTAGGTTGAAAGCTAGGCCTCTTGTGCCAAACAGTTAACCAAGTTGTGCATGCAAAGGAAAAGTTTTTGAAGGAAGTTAAAAGTGCTAGTCCAGTGAACACATGAATAAGAAAGTGAAACAGGCTTTCTGCCGATACAGAGAAAGTTTCAGTGGTCTGGATGGAAGATCAAAGAAGCCACAACATTCCCTTAAGCCAAAGCCTAGTACAGAGCAAGGCCCTGACTCTCTTCAATTCCGTGAAGTCTGGGAGAGGTAACAAAGATGCAGAGAAACAGTATGAAGCTAGCAGAAGTTGGTTCATGAGTTTTAAGGAAAGAACCTGTCTTCATAACATAAAAGTGCAAGATGAAGCAGCAAGAGCCAATATAGAAGCTGGAGCATGTTATCTAGAAGATCCAGCTAAGATTATTAGTGAGGGTGCCACACTAAAAAATAGATTTGCATTGTAGATGAAACAGCCTTATGTTGGAAGAAGATGCCACCTAGGACTAATCATAGCTGGAGAAGAGAAGCCAATGGCCAACTTCAAAGCTTCAAAAGACAGGCTGACTCTCTTGTTAAGGGCTGGTGCAGCTGGTGACTTTAAATTGAAGCCAGTGCTCATTTATGATTCCAAAACTCCTAGGGCCCTTAAGAATTATGTCACGTCTACTCTGCCTGTGCTCTATAAATGGAACAACAAAGTCCAGATAACAGCATATCTATTAGTGACATAGTTTACTGAATATCTTAAGCCTATTGTTAAGACCTACCATTCAGAAACAAAGATTCCTGTCAAAATATTACTGCTCATTGGTGATGTACCTGGTCAACTAAGAGCTCTGATGGAGATATACAATGAGATAAATGCTGTTTTCATGCCCGCCAACACAACATCCATTCTGTAGTCCATGGATCGAGGAGTAATCTCAACTTTCAAGGTTTGTTTTTTTTTTTAAATATTTATTTTATTTTGGGGGAGAGCACAAGTGGGGGAGGGGCAGTGAGAGGGAGACAGAAGATCCAAAGTGGGCTCTGCACTGACAGGCTGACAGTAGTGAGCCCAATGTGGGGCTTGAACTCACGAACTGAGAGATCACGATGTGAGCCGAAGTCGGACACTCAACCAACCGGGCCACCCAGGTGCCCCTCAATTTTCAAGTTTCATTATTTAAGAAATACATTTTGAAAATCTACCCCTCCCGCAGATAGTAATTCCTCTGACGGATCTGGGCTTAGTCAATTGAAACCCTTCTGGAAAGGATTCACCATTCTAGATGCCATTAAGAAAATTCATCATGCATGGGAAGAGATTCAAAATATCAACATGAACAGGAGTTTGGAAGAAGCTGATTACAACCCTCATGTATGACTTTGAGGGGTTCAAGGCTTCAGCAGAGAAAAAAATAGCAAGAGAACTAGAATTAGAAGTGGAGCCTGAAGAGGGGACTGAGTTGCTGCAATCTCATGACAAAACTTTAACGGCTGAAGAGTTGCTTCTCGCCGATTAACAAAGGAAATGGTTTCTTGAGATGGAATCTACTGGTGGGGATGCTGTGAAGACTGTTGAAATGACAACAAAGGATTTACGTAAACCTCGTTGATAAAGTGGTTTGAGAGGATTGATTCCAATTTTGAAAGAAGTTCTATTGTGGGTAAAATGCTATCAAACAGCATCTCATAGTACAGCAAAATTGTTCGAGAAAGGAAGAGCCAATCAATGTGGCAAACTTCACTGTTGTCTTATTTTTAAGAAATTTCTCCAGCCACCTCAACCGTCAGCAACCACCACCTGATCGGTCAGCAACATTGAACATCAAATCAAGACCTTCCATCAACAAAAAGATTGCAACTCACTGAAAGCTCAGATGATGGTTAGCATTTTTTTTTAATTTTTTTTTAACGTTTATTTATATTTTTGAGACAGAGAGAGACAGAGCATGAACAGGGGAGGAGCAGAGAGAGAGGGAGACACAGAATCTGAAACAGGCTCCAGGCTCTGAGCTGTCAGCACAGAGCCCGGTGCGGGGCTCGAACTCACGGACCGTGAGATCATGACCTGAACCGAAGTTGGATGCTTAACCAACCACGCCACCCAGGCGCCCCAATGGTTAGCATTTTTTAACAGTAAAGTACTTTTTAATTAAGGAATGAATGTTATTCCTTCAGACACAATGCTATTACACCCTTGATAACTTTCATATGCACCAGGAAATCAAAACTTCATTTAACTCATTTTATTGAAACATTCACTTTATTGCAGTGGTCTGAACCAAGTCTACAAGATCTGTGAGTTTTGCCTGTACTCCTATGATTCTATGCTCAGCAGGCAGACTGGTGGCTATGATTTTGCTTTTTATATAACTTTATCTGTAGGGGAAAAAAGTGATGACAATCTTCCAATGCACCTGACAATTTATCTCTGCAAATTATTAAATTAGCTTCTGGCATGAGTCTCTTATGAGCTTCATCAGCTGAGGAAGTCCAGCTAATCCTAACCACTTCAGGGAACTCTGGAAAAAAATCAGCTTTGCACTTGCAAGCTCAGGACTGATCTTGGGTTTTAATGATTCTTCCTAAATACTCATACTTTCCATTCTAAGGCCAAACCCAAATGTCCTCCTTTAAAAATAGCTCCTCTCCAGTCCTGTATAACTACAACCAAATGACAAAGGTGAGTCCTGGAAAAGAAAGCTCTTTTTTAAACAATGGCAACAACAGCAACAACAAACGCCATTGCATAAACCCGTGCTTCTCAAACTGAGAAAGCACAGATGCAAAGCCACCAGACAAAGACGGTCTTCCAGGAATATCCATTTTGCTCCACCTAAAAATTAATTTTATGTTGAGTCAAATATAAGCATACTTCGGAATAGAATTTTAACATCCCCCCAAATTTTTAGGATAAATGTGAAACATCAAAAATTTCACATTTGTGGAGGACCACTTTGGACTTTGCCCTTAAGACTGCCCTGGTGGCATGTTAGTATTCATCGGTGACCTTAATGGAGAAGAGTGGGGCCATAGCTTAAGCAGAATGTAAAGAGAAGCAGAAAAAACCCCTAACATTTGTTCAAGCACCCACCATGGACCAAGCATTTTAGATAAATGATCACACAAAACTCCCAGTAGCACTATCAGCTAGGCATTGTATCCATTTATAAATGCGGAGGCAGTAGCAATGGTGGAGCCAGAATTTGGACCCAGATCTACCATTTCTGTGTTCCTGCCATGACGTTAGAAGTGTTTTAAACAGCGAATTGCAAACCATTAGCACAGGGGCTGCAAACGTTTTTGTTAAGGGCTGCGTGATAAATATTTCAGGCTTTGTGACCATATGGTCTCTGTCACAACTACTTGAGTCTGCCCTTGCAGTGTAAAAGTAGTTGTAAATAATACACAAATGGGTGGCTGGGTTCCAAGAAAAATTTATGAGACTGAAATGTGAATTTCTTTTCATTGTTGCGTATCATGAAATATTCTTTTTGTCTTATCTAAGCACTTAAACATGTAGAAACCATTCTCAGCTCATGAGCCACACAAAAACATGACCAGTTTGTCGGCTTCTGCATTAAGGAATTGTAAGACTCAATTTAGTGAGTTGCTTCCACCATTAAAAAAAATTAAAAAGATTCAAAATAGAAAGGAAAAAATATCACAATACATCACATGTGGTAGTTGTGTCGTGAAACTTCGGTTTGTTACCATATGTTATCACACCTGAAAACACTAATTATGAGATGCACCTTTAATTTATGTACCTCCAAGAAAGAAAAAAAAAATGCTTACAATTATAAACTCCAGATCTCAACAACTGTAACGCACATCTCAATCTAAAATGTGAAAAATTATGTATCTTACAAAGATAATACAATAAGATAGTTTTTACACAAGTGTGTAAGTGTGTCTGTGGGTGGGCACACATAGTAGTTGATGATATATAATGTAGTTTTCACCACGAGTCATAGTCAAAAAAGTTTAAAAGCCACTACCTACCTATACCATGATGTCTTTGGAAATAAACGAAGAAACGAAAATAAAATTTTAAAAATGGTTCAGATTCAACCATCTTAAATTATTTTTCCATACTTCTTTCCAGTTTTTGCCAAATACATCCCTGATTTTAACTTAGCTGTAACCGTAGCTGCTTCTTTTCTGTGTGTTTCCAGGTTGCTACATTATCATTTTAATGGCTGCATCACATCTAATGAAACCGATAATTTTTTTGTGAAAAATTTTTTAATGTTTATTTATTCTTGAGAGAGAGACAGAGCCCAAGTGGGGGAGGGGCAGAGAGAGAGGGAGACAGAATCTGAAGCAGGATCCAGGCTCTGAGCTGCCAGCAAAGAGCCCAACAGGAGGCTTGAATCCATGAACTGTGAGATCATGACCTGAGTGGAAGTCAGACGCTTAACCAACTGAGCCACCCAGGTGCCCCTGAAATTGATATTTTCTTAAGCATAATTTACCAAGCCATTCTCCTAAAGTAAGTTAGGTTACTTTCAATTTTTCCATAGACTTAGAGTGAACACCTTTGGATTCTAGCCTTTTCTTAGAATTTTGATTATTATGTCATATGGGACAAGTGTTTTCATGACTCTTTAGATGCTTTGCCAAATAGTTGCTTAAATGGAGAGTAATAATTAACATGTTAAATACCTCTCAGCATTGTTTTAAATTTCAAAAATAAATGTTAAAAAATACAAATTGATGCTTTCTTCATTAAAAAAAAATTGACGTTACATCTGGAACTTTAAAAATAATGATTCTTTTTGAAGAAGCAAATCCCAGGAATTAAGTGTCCTTTCAGTTGATGCACCCTTCCAGTGGGTGGGACAAGTCTTGAGTAGGACTTACTCCATGCCCCAGGGCATGGGATTGTTCTTTAAGAAGATGTGAAAGATAAAGAGGGCAAAGAAGAAAAGATGGCTTCTATAATGCCTGCCTGGGCCACTGGAAGATTGCACGATTTATAGAGATAGAGAAATTGGGAGGAAAAAGCACCTTTGAGCGGGGATGTGCTTCATCTCATTTCAGATACGCTGAGTTCAAGACTTGCAAGAGTGCAGTACTGGACAGGAGTGACAGGATGGACTGGAAATACAGTGGTCTAACCTTTGACAGAAAGGTGATGCTAACTGCATCTATGATAGAGACGTAAGTTCTCAGAGAGGGAAAGGGAGAGCACCTGCAAAAACACCCACTTCCATAGAGTGATGACAAACTTTGGCCGGTCAGCAAGAAAAGCTGAATTTGACATTAAAGATATCAATTTTGACCTTTTAAAGGTGCGTATTGGAGGATTGGGAGTGCGGGAAATTGAAGCAAATTTCTTAGGGGGGATGAAAGCAAAAATGGATGTTGTAAATGGAGTCTACTTGGGTCCAGGTGGAACTCAAGGATAGAGAAGTGGAGAAGGAGTGGCAGACACAAGCAGAGCTTATTATGCAGGAGAGACACGCTTGGAGGCTGGGAAGGGGGGTGGGGAAGACACCAAGAATAAAGATGCTAAATGAGAGCAGAGGCAGTGCACTACTCATAAGCTTGCTCTGGTCAGGGTCGTACAAAGTCATGCACACGTGTCAATCACATGCTCTCCGACAGTAACTTTCAAACTTTTTGACTACAACCAAGAGTGATAAAAACATATCTAACTGAAACAAAATTTCACCCCAATATTTTCTATTCTATTGTCTTCTATTTTTCATCCTTCTCTCCTCTCCCACCATCTTTCCTCCTCCTCCTTTACTCTTCCTCTTCTTCCCCCACCTAGTTGAGTCCCACTAAATAAATTCCATAACTCACAATTTGGAGAACACTGACCTGTAAGGTGACTCTCAAAGTAACATTCATCTTGGGGGGAGTCGCGGTATATCAAAAATTTCCCACAATATGCAAACATGTTTTATTGCACTGCTTTAAAAACACAGAATTCAGGGGCGCCTGGGTGGCGCAGTCGGTTAAGCGTCCGACTTCAGCCAGGTCACGATCTTGCGGTCCGTGAGTTCGAGCCCCGCATCGGGCTCTGTGCTGACGGCTCGGAGCCTGGAGCCTGTTTCCGATTCTGTGTCTCCCTCTCTCTCTGCCCCTCCCCCGTTCATGCTCTGTCTCTCTCTGTCCCAAAAATAAACGTTGAAAAAAAAAAAATTAAAAAAAAATAAAAATAAATAAATAAATAAAAAAAATAAATAAAAACACAGAATTCAGATTCATATCAAACACAGCTATACTGTGATGTTCTTCCTTCTACCGCAGAGACCGAAAGAGCCAAATATTTTCCAGCCTCACTTATAGGCTTGTTTATAGCCTCGCTTATAGCCTCGCTTGTGGCTAGGTGGCCAGACAGCCAAGTTCTGGCCAATGAGACATAAGTAACTACCTGCTGGGATATTTGGAGGGTATTTGTTGTCCTGCTGCTGTGGCTCTGGGCCTCTTCTTCCTTTTGAGAGGACAGGTTAACCCTGAAGAGAGAAAATCTTAACTCCAGGCCTGTCATTATTGCTCCCTCGGCTTTCCCCCCTCAGGATTGGTGGCTTGGCAGAAAAACCCCCGTGGCCCTGAAGTTCCCATTGGCACTAAGAGAAGCAGATAAGACATGGTATTCGGGTTCCCCAGCGAACCCTGGCCAGGCAGTACGTCTCAGGCTTGGTCTTTTGCATCTCTCATTGCTGGCCTTGGTGAGAAGGTCAGAGTCTCTCTGGGTGAAGATAATTGTCAGGGCTGAACCATTCTCTGGGCCACTGTCAGGCTCAGTGTGAATCAGTGTGAATCACCGCAGATTGATCAGCTGCTATGACACCACCTGTATTAATCAGGATTCTTTAGAGAAACAAAACCAATAGGGTGTGCATGTGTATGTGTGTGTGTGTGTACTTACTTCCTCCCTCCTTCACTCTCTTCCTCTCTCTCTCTCTCTCTATATATATATATACATATATATATACACACACACACACATATATATATATATGCACACACACACATTTATGTTCTATATCTATATGTAATTTATTAAATATAAAATATATATATTTTAAAATATGACATATTTTAGGGGCACCTGGGTGGCTCAGTCGGTTAAGCATCTGACTCTTGGTTTCAGCTCAGGTCATGACCTTACGGTTTGTGAGTTTGAGCCCTGCATTGGGCTCTGTGCTGACAGTATGGAGTCTGCTTGGGATTCTCTATCTCTCTCTCTCTCCCTCTCTCTCCCCCTCCCTTGCTCATTCTCTCTCTCTCTCTCTCTTTCTGCCTCTCAAAATAAACAAATCAACTTTAAAATAAAATAAAATATAACAAATTAAAATATAACATATATAATATATAAAATATAATATAGAGAGAGAGGTAGAGAAAGACGAAGGAAGGGAGAGAGTGAGAGATTTATTTTAAGGAATTGGCACATGCAAGAGCGGAGGCTTGCAAGTCAGAATTCTGCAGACGAGGCCCTCAGCTGAGAGACCCCAGTGAGAACTGATGTTGCAATTCAACTCTGAGGCAGAATTCCTTCTTCCTAGGGAGATTTCACTCTTTTTCTTAAGATATTCAACTGTCTTGATGTGGACCACTCACGTTATGAAGGTCACTTTGCTTTATTCAGTCTATAGATTTAAATGTCAATAAGATCTAAAAATATACCTTCATAGCAACATCTACACTGGTGTTTAACCAAATATCTGGGTACCGTAGCCTAGCCAAGTGGACACATAACGTTAACCACCACGTTAACCACACTCCTTTAATAATGAACCACACCTCCCTTTCCTAGCCTTCTCCAAATAGGAAGACAGAGGTGTCTGTGTCTGTCTGAGTTTCCAAGTACTTTTTGCTACTTCGATCAGACAAATTAAGATTTTCCTCAAAAGGAAATTCTTTGAATTTAAGAGTTTTTTTTTTTTTAAGGAACTTGGAAATAATGAGTTTAAAAGCACCGCTTAAAATATTTCAGACTGCGATTCTAATCATCTTGCATTTGTAGGTTGTATTGAAATAGCTGGCACCTATTTTTTTCTACTTGAAATTCCCAGAACTTCTGGCACAAAGAACAAGCTATGGGAGAAAATAAAAGTTTCATCTTTGCATGCATGTAGATTTCAATCTCCTTATCTGCAAATTAAAGGGATTGGACTAAATTATCTCTAAAATATTTTTAAAATGCTGTCCATAACCATGATGAGTCTATGACCATAATGACTGTAGTAGGAAAAGGAAAGTGCAGGTATATGAAATGGGGCAGCATACCACATATCACATATGGCAATGACACCAGAATCTGGGTTCTGTTCTTTTGCTTTCATCGTCATCACTCCCCAGCCCCACCCTGCCATTCCATCATGACTGCCAAGAACAAAGAGAATAGATTGCCCATAGCCAGGTTCGGTGGGGAATTTGCCAGGTGTTAGATGAAACTGATTTGAGCAAACCAGACCTGATTTGTGACCTTTGCCACGAGGAGATATTAAAAAGGCTGGGGGAAGTGAGACTGGCTCTTTTTGGAGAAGTGAGAGTTTGTGGAACCTTCCAGTGCTATGGAAGAAGACGGTCAGAGAATCCACCCAGTGACTCTTGAAAGAATCACTCTGAAAGATAGGGCTGATGTCTCATCTGGAGCCCTCTGGAGGGTCAGTAATGCACAGAGGTGCTCCACAACAGCCAGTACAGGTGAGAGACAAGGAGAAGGTGTCTGGGGATAGCCCAAGTCACCATTCTGTGGTGTGACAAAGGTGTATGAGTTTTCCATGGGCTCAGCAGTTATGGACAGCATAACTGGGGTTATGGGGATAGGGTTATGGACAGCAGTACTTCAGCAGGAGTTCTGGAAGTTTGTGAGCACAGAAGTTGACTTGCCATCCAGATCTATGTAGCCTGAAGAAGGATCAGTGTCATGGGAGACTAGAGATGGGCCTCTGGGTGAAAGGAAGAAAGCACATCCTTGTGGGAATATCTACACTTAGAGCTACACAGAAGGTCACATCGAATGCACCATACGTGAGGACTCTCAGTAGACAATGATACAAATGGCTGGAGCCAACTAAGGAGTCCCCACAAACCAAATGCAGAGCCTTCCATCACCAACACTCAGCCAGGTGCCCTGAGGCCTCTTCCTTCTCCTTGCGAGGCTGTGACTGCCAGGAATAGTCTGACAGGAAGAAGGGACGAGCAGAAGCTTGGAGAGAGTATTGAACTAGATGAAAACCGATCATGATAATAGAGATAATGATTGTATTTGACGGAATACATACTGAAGGGAGATTATGTTTCAGTTAAAAGAGGCTAAAAAACTTAGAGGATTGGTCTGACTTCTCTAAATTGTCCTCAATTTAGTTCTCCAGTTGCCAGGGAAATATGGGGGCTAGTCAAAGGAATATGGCTAGTCAAAGGTATAAAAATAGAATGAGATCCATATTTGCACATCACTGTTTTGTGATTTTCCAATTCGTACCTGACACATGGAAAGTTTTAGAACGAGTAGTCACTTAAATTCAGCGCTGTCTTTCAAGGCTCATATGTAAGTATGGCAAGTGTTTGCCATGTCTGTTTTTGCCACGTGGTTCTACATGTGTTGATTTAATCCTGCCTGAATTCAGCCTTGCTCTACTCATTTTGATAATTTTCCCAATGAAGAGACAAGTTGAGATGATTGGAGGGGATTTAGGAAGAAAAGAAGAAGATGCAGTGCTGATCAGTAACTTTGTCTTAACACTATTGGCTTCTACTTCCTGGAGGGACGGTTTGACCAAGGCTGTATCGAACATATTATTTTTTTCAGGAGAGGCAATATTTATAAATACAGTGTCCAACACCCAGGAAATGGTTATTAACTTTGTTATTTGCAGATGCATCATCTTTCATTACTTCATCGCGACTAAGATATTGTCTCTTCAAATGCCTCAGTGGACTTCATAACTGAGTTTCTGGAAGAAATTAGGTAGCAAGGAAGAAATTAGGTAGCACCCTTGCTAGGAGAATTGCCCTGGGCATCTGGGTAGACACCTCATGCTTCTGACTCATTGTCTGTGTTTGGGGGTGCCCAGTAGCACTGCCTACATGTTACCCCTAGGGAATTCTCTAGGGGTAACATACCATATACTATATGCAAGTGTATACTAGTAACAAAGCAGCTTACTTTTCAGCATTTTTATTCACGAGGCTTTTTTCTTCCTCACTGGTTTTTGTTTCCTCATTTCAGAACTCCTGAAACAAGTTAATGGCTGGTTTTATGTGCTTCTCATCACCGATAATCAACTTCCAGCCCATGACTTTCCTTAAGGCCAGCAAATACATCAAAAGCCCAGGTAGAAAGAGTTCAGGGAATTTTGAATTCAAATTTTGCTTACAGAGCTGTATACTCTGAGCCGGTTTAGCAGGGGAGATAGAGTATAAATGAAAGATAACTCACCCTTCAGATAAAAATATACCAACAACTACCATTTACTGAACACATGTATGTAGTCTCCCATGTCCCAAACAGTCCTCTGGGACAAGGTATTTTCCCAATTTTACCTTAAAGTTTGAGGAGATGAGGTAATTTATTCATGGTCACACAGCTAGTAATTGGATTTGAATTGCAGCCCCTACTGCCTTCAGAGCCCACATTCTTTCCTCTGTGCCAAACTGTCTGAGAGGTGTCCTTGGCCAAAGAAATAACGCACATTGGTTGAAAGAAGGATATCTGTTCACTCAAGCAGTCTACGTTCGTTAAGTTATCCAAAACAACAAAGGAGTAGAGTTGGTTGAGGATGATAGAGGAAGGATCCTTGAGAAAAGTAGGAGTCAACAAAGTGAAGAATAGCTCAGAACATCACCCCAGGCAGAGAAACTGCATGGGCAAAGGCCCTGGGGTAGTATGAGGAAACACAGTACACAAAGGATTAAAAGAAAGCCGCTATGATTGGAATGAAATGGCAAAAAGCATCTGGATAGCACCACTCACTTGTGACATTAAGGACTTTCAAATTACTACTAAAGTAAGAATCAAGTAATTCGGGTTACCGGAGGTGAAGTTTTTACCCAATGACTGACATGTATGACCTAGATGCCATTTCTGAAAACCATATAACAATAACTACTTAACAGTTATTCATGCTTACTTTGTACTAGATACTGTATTAAGTACTTTCTGTTGATTATCCCATTTGTATCCCACAACATTGCAAGGCATTAGACCCCCTACGTAACAACACTATTCACTGAATTTTTAGAGGTGAGGAAACTAAGGCATAGGTAGGTTAAGTAACTTGTATGGAACCGTGCAACTGACAATGATAGAACTCAGATGGAACAGTGTTTTCTCTGTTCTTCAGCCTGAGCTTTGTCACTATGCTATATGTAAATATTCTCCCGAGACTGTGGTTTTCCATTCACCACTTAGGGGGGACACAAAGAAACTAAAATTTTCCTAGAGTAGATGTCCAAAGTGAGCAAGATGATTCATGAGGTGTGGGGAGAAAATATTTCAAATTCTATTTTTTAATGTATCACTGTTTAGTTTCTTTTTGTCTGTTTTATAATATATATGATGTGTTGGTACAGAAGTACATACACATGATATAAAATAAAGAAGTTAATAGGGGCGCCTGGGTGACTCAGTTGAGTGTCGGACTTTGGCTCAGGTCACCATGTCGCGGTCTGTGAGTTTGAGCCCCGCGTCGGGCTCTGTGCTGACAGCTCAGAGCCTGGAGCCTGCTTCCGATTCTGTGTCTCCCTCTCATTCTGCCCCTCCCCCGCTCATGCTCTGTCTCTCTCTCTCTCTGTCAAAAATAAATAAACATTTAAAAAAAATAAAGAATTTAATAGATATATATGGGAAATAAATGTCCATCTTTCTTTCTTTTTTTTTTTTTTTTCTGATAAGAATGAGTAATGAAAATGTTTAGAAAGCAGTGGTCTGGAGAAGAACATCAAAGCTGGCCAGGAATAGAAGACAGTTGAAAGGAAGAAGACAGAAGACAAATATGTCATGGCTGAGAGATGGGGGAGGGGGCTTGTGTTGCTCCAAAGGGTAGCAGTGGAATCACAAGGTAAAGCCACAGGGAGGCAGATTTCAGCTCAACAAAGACAAGACTTCCTAACCATTGGAAGTGGCTAAAATAATGGCACAAGCTGCTTTGTGACCCAGTAAGATCTTGGATCGGAGAGATTTGTTTGGAGCATGGATAACCGTAGATCTGGTCCGCTGTGCTGAACATTCCTGCATGGCTAGGAGGTCACACTGCACAATTTTTCAGTCTCTCCCAACTCTGAAAGTCTATAGGTTCCATGATTTTTAGAGGACATGATGCAGATGGTTAACAGAGGACTTGAATTCCTCAAGCGTGGCAGGAGCATCTTAGAAACTATTCTGTGCCCACTCTTCCCCGCTGAAATGCTCTCTCCCAGACAATTGCCTCCGTGGCTAATTTCCTTGTCTTCTCCCAGTGTTTTCAATGAGGCCTCCCTAACCACACTATTTAAAATTGCACCTGCTGTCACCTCTGCTAGCACTCCTAACTCTGCTTCCCTTGCTCTACTTTCTTTTTTTATTGCACTCATCACGCATAATGCACTATGTAATTCACTTTGTTAATTCATTAGTTGTTTATTATCTCTGTCCCTCTGCCAGCTCTATGGGGTCAAAGACTCTTGCCTCCTTTGCATCCAAGCACCCAGAACAGCTCCTGACATATTGTAGACAGTCAATAAATATTTGTTAACTAAATAAAGAATGGAACAGGGTGGGCAGTCTGAGCTCAGGTTCTCCTGGGACTGACTGAACAATTTTGGGCAAATCAGTTAATCAGTCTGGGTGCCTATTTCCTCCTTGGGTCCATACATCTCTAAGAATAATTGTGTGATTTTAAAATTCAGTTGGGTGGTTTATTGTTTGCCTCTTAAGAATATACTAAGTAATTCCAAATGGCTACCAATACAAATGTAAGAAAATATGCAAATTATCTCTTTTGAGCCACAGTTTGTTCTTTATTTAGCTCGGCTGCTAACCTGAGCCTTTCACACTCGGATTCTTTCTTGTTCAGAGAGCCATTTATTATTGGAAATACCATGAAAGATAAATCTAGTGACCAGCACATGTTTACCACACTTCCTCTAACCTTCGTGCTGGGGATTTTCCACTGCTAGGTTACTGCTTAGGGGAAAATTTTAGAGCAGCAGGAAAAAACATTGATGGTCTGCTCCTTTTACTGGTATAATTTATCTTGATTGGCCTCTCTAAGCACACCAGGGGATATATCAGCTAGTACTGATTGTTTGATGGCTTTTTTTTTTTTAAACTGACACACATTTTGTGAATTTTGCTATTGTTTTCCGATGTACCTTGGTGGCACCGCATGAACATGAAGGAAGCATGTTATATATGCTCTATGAAAGTAACAGCTACTAAATAGTCATATCTAACAAATATACTGTATTAGTGAACCAGAAACATATACGATAAACTGAAGTAGAATTTTCCCGTAGAATAAAAAGCCTCAAGAATCTAGAAAACTAAGGGCAAAATTATTTCAAGCAAGCAGAAGGAAGGCAATAGTAAAGTTAAGAGCAGAAATCACTAAAACTGAAATCAGAAAATCAATGAATCCAAAAGTTGGTGCTTTGAAAAGATCAATAAAACTGAACAATGCTGGCAAGACTGACAAAGAAAAAGCAAAGACAAATTACCAATATAAAAAATGCAGTAGGTTTTGTCACTACAGACCCTGCAGACATCAAAAGGGTAATCAGGGAATACTGTGAACAAATCTACACACAAATTTGACAACTTAGATGAAATATACCAATTTCTTGAAAAGCACAAATTACTATAGCTCATTCAACATGAAAGGTATAATTTGAATGGTCCTGTAACTATTAAGGAAATTGAATTCATAATTTCAAAAATCCAACAAGAAAAAATCTCTAGGTCCAGATGGTTTCACTGGAGAATTCTACCAAATATATAATAAATAATTAACAACAATACAATCCTACATAATCTCTTCTAGAAAAATAGTAGAAGAAAAAGAAATACCTCCCTAATGTTCAGAGTTAATTAAGGTCTGAAATTGGCTGCTATTTGGATATTTAGGTGTTCACATCCTGTATTTCCTTAGAAACTGGCAATAAGATTTTTCTCCTTAGGTTGTCTGACATTCATAGGAGGTTCTTGATAAATATCTGTTGAGGAATTTTCCCAACACTTTGCCCAACTAGATGTGGAATCAAGTGGAATCAAGGCTGCATTACACTCTAGTTTACTTATTTGTAAGCATTCTAGGATTGTTTTAGTTGATGTCACCCTAAGATGCAGTTTTTGAAAATTGCTAATACAAAATAGGAAGTTTAATGGAACTTCTACCTAAGATTCTCTATCTGAAAATTCTTTGGCATAACTAAATGCCCCAATTGTATCTCACAATGGTGTCAATTAGTTATTTCTCTAAAACAAACCTTCCCAAAGTTAATGGTTTAAAATGATAATGATCTATTATTTTTCATGATTTGTGGGTTAAAGAACAGTTTTTCTTTTAGTCTTATGTTGAGTCAGTCCTATAACAACATTCAGATGGCAGCCAGGCTGGAGCTATGAACTGTCATGCCTTAATTCTCCTCCATGTGTTCCCTCCATAGGGGAGCTTGAGCTTCCTCACAGCATGGTAGTCTTAAGGCAGCATTCCAAGATGACTTTATGACATGTCTGGCACTTTGGTTGAGATGGCTGGACTAGCTGGGGGCTGGACATGTGGTCTCTTCAGCAAGGTAGCTGGACTTTCTGACATGATGTCTCAAGACACTAATAAAGCAAAGCCTCCCAATTTTTAAAGTGTAGCCTAGACTAGACTAGCATCACTTCTGCCACATTACATTGAATAAAGCAACACACAATGCCAACCCAGATTTGGCGGGACGGAAAATAAATTCCATCTCTTGATGGAAGGAAAGCAGAGAATCTGTGGCTATCCTTAATAATCTCTAAATTATTTATTTTCCTCCCATATGCAAAATATACTAATCCTTTCCAAAAACTACAAAATTCTCATTCCATTATGGGATCAGGCCCAGACTTGAGATCCAGGATTTTGTCATCTAAATCAGGTACAGATATGAATGAGCCTCCTAAGTTACAGTCCCCTGAATATAGACAATCAGTATGGCTCCTAGCTATGCAAAGATCTGTTAATTAAACAGACAAGTTATCTGCCTCCCTAAACACCCAACACACAAAAGTGAGACAAGGAAAGAATAACAATATTGGACACTCCCATTCAAAAGGGGAGAAAACAGGAGTACATAGCTTCCCTGATTCATAGTAATTTTGAAATCCACCTGGGCAGTAGGGTCTCCTACTACAGTGCAGGGAATGTTCCTTGATTAGGGTCCAGTTCTGCCCTCTCAGAGTCTTCATCCAGCCTACTGTCCTTGGTGGCTCTTGTTTCTACCCTCTGCATCCTGGCTCTCTCACCTGAGAACTCCTTTCTTTTCTGTAAGATAAGTGTCCAGTTTACAACTGAGTTGTTTGGGGTTTTTTTCAACGTTTATTTAATTTTGAGAGTCAGAGACGGAGCGCGAGCAAAGGAGGGGCAGAGGGGAGACACAGAATCCGAAGCAGGCTCCAGGCTCTGAGCTGTCAGCACAGAGCCTGACACAGGGCTCCAACCCACGAACTGTGAGATCATGACCTGAGCTGAAATCGGACACTTAACCAACCACCCAGGTGCCCCCAATGAGTTTCTTTCTTTGCTTAGTTTCTGTCTATATAAATTTGGGAGCCCAGAATCTCATTTTATTTTGTATTACCCTATCTTTTTTAGTCCAATCTGGTGATACTTTTGCCAATGCAATTCTCTTTAAATTTTTTATGCTTTCTATGCATCACATTACAAATTCAGTTCATTAAATAAAATTCACACCCATAAAATTCTTCAAGGCAGGCCCCTCTTTCCTTTAGACTGCAAGTCAGGATGCTGTGGAGCAATGCTCTTAAGACTCTTGCATCTTGGGGCGCCTGGGTGGCGCAGTCGGTTAAGCGTCCGACTTCAGCCAGGTCACGATCTCGCGGTCCGTGAGTTCAAGCCCCGCGTCGGGCTCTGGGCTGATGGCTCAGAGCCTGGAGCCTGTTTCCGATTCTGTGTCTCCCTCTCTCTCTGCCCCTCCCCCGTTCATGCTCTGTCTCTCTCTGTCCCAAAAATAAATAAACTTTGAAAAAAAAAAAAAAAAAAAAAAAAAAAAAAGACTCTTGCATCTTTCTGAGGTCAACAAAAGGTCTCACAAGCACAAATCAAGGTCATACAACCTTGATTTGCCCTTAACTTGGGTCCAGGTTTTACCAGCAGCATTCTGGATTTGACCTTTACCGTGAGTCCATTTCTAACTTGGAAAGTCTTTTGACACATGGAAAGGCTAGAAATTTCCCAACCTAGCAAGTCCAGAGCTTATCAAACATTATATCTTCCACAGAAGACTTACAGTTCTTTGAGAGTAAGGTCTGGAGAAGAATAATTTAAATATCTCTCTAAGCCTCTTACATAGAGTCTACCACATAATAGGCACTCAAGAAATGATTTCTGGTTAAATGTTGGTATATGGGCTACTCAGTCCGACTTTTGTAATGTATGCATCCTTTTATTCTACTTTCACGTAAAATTGATTTCTATTGGTAAACTGGTTGACACTCACCAACTAAGATATCTGATTAACCAACAGCAGAGTATTCCCTAACTATTGCTTTGATAGCAGTTTTCCCATAAATACTATCTTCTGTGGTAGAATGGAGCCTCCCATTACCCCTTCAGGGTACCAGTTCTTAGCCCTCACTGCATAATAGAATCATCTGGAGTGCTTTAAAAAATACCATGCCAGAGGTCTTCCCCCTAGATTAATTACATCAGGATTTCTAAATGCATTAGGATTTGTCCATAGGTGATTCTAATAGGCAGCCAGTGTCATGAGCCACTTTTCTAAGGCTAATGCTTTCAACCTGTGTCTTGAATTCCAAGGAGGTAGCTCTGCCCTATGTCACTCAGCTTCAACCATAGTAGTCCAGCATTTTTATCTGATATATATAGTGAACAATTTAGTTCATGAAAAGGACTTGATGTTGAGTTAAAGTTTGAAAACACTGGTATGTTGTGATAACCTAGGACTCTTGGCTTTGTGAAGTAGAACAAATAATCATTGAAATATTTTTCTTGGCATTTTTATGGCTGATCTATATGAACAACTTTGTGAGGCTATGATTGTTAGTAAGAGGCAGGGTCTGCCTTCCAACACTTCTAGGGAATTTCTCTATGCAAAGTCTACTGACCACATGGTGGATATGAATCACATAAATCATCTCTGTTTACCCAAAGGCTACATAGACCTATGTCTGTGCATAGCACACCAGGAGACCCTTTCTTTGCCTCTATGGTGAGTGCTTTGCAGGGCTCAGTGTGACTAACCCCCACAGCTCACTTTTCAAAAGAAGGGATGCCAATGGATTTTTCTTGAACTCCACAGACTTAAATCTTATAGGCAATCTCTATACTATAGAGAAGGGCAAGAAAAATTGCTGGGGAGAAAATGTTCAAAAGCATTATTTCTCTAAGGGCTAAATAATGTTTACAATAATCAGAGAAGAATCAGGTTTAGAATGCTCTGTTATGTGGATTCTTCCTCCGATCAAAAGTTCAGATATGATTGTTTCCCATCCTTGTAGCCAGGCAGGTCAGTTCTGGAGATTAAACCTCAGCAATTTAGCAAGCCAGACTCTTCAGGAATAAAAGCTTATGAGCAATGTCTACATGGGTCTTCATGTTAGGATCCTTCAAAATAATGGTTGGTCCCATCCACATTTCCTCTCCTCCCTGTCACTTCTCAGTCTCTTACAACCTGTGTTATGCTCACCCCATTCCACTCAGACTTCTCTGGCAAATCTTGCTAAATCAATGGACAGTTTACAATCCTTAGCTGGCTGTACTTCCAACTGTGTGTAAGCAGGCATCTCTTCTCTGAATTCTTTACTTCCTTGACTTCTCTGGCAACAATCTGCTGGTTCCCTTTGACCATTCATTTTCTATCCCTTTAATAGATTCCTTATCTCTTGTCCTGACCTTAAACTTTGGGGATACCCAAGTGTTCATGCTTGGCCCCCACTCTCCTCATGTTACATTGTCCAGTATTTTCATTCATGCTCTTTAACAATCAACAACTACTGATGATTCCTACATGTTTTGGGGCTCAAATGTTATGCACTTTTGTACTCAACAAATATTTTCCAAAACACAACCACAGTGCTAATGTGGACTGGTCTGAAAAGGCATCTAGCAACACCCACATGTTATGCTATAATTCTCCACCACAATTCCTTATGTTGATTTCCGACCATCACTCTAAGTTTTCTTTCCTCAGATAATTTTATTTCAGGAGCATGGAGGCCTTTGCATGCCCTTCCCTTCTTCTCCTACCCTTGAACTTCAATCAGATATGTTTACAACATCTTAGTGTGAGATCTAGAAGTTTGTGTCATGAGAGAAGAGAGATTTACAGTAAGATTTACTAGTGTACCCTTTCTGGGCAATTAGGCATGCTCTGCAGGGGTGTCAGCTGAGTGCCTCTTTCTTAGGATTATATCCAAATCTTTCTTTCCTTTTTTTTTTCTTGCAAAAAGACACTTTAAGAAGACATTTTCCCTTTTTATTCTGTACTTCTGTTTCCACATTGCCACACATGCTCCACATCTTAGTTATTTAAGGCAATGACCTTTTATCATGGACTTTAACCAACATTTTGGTAGATCTTCCTTTTTCCATGTTAACCCGGGGTGCTTAGAGAAAGGCCAGTGAACTACATTACAGGTCTTGGCAGTTACTACCTAGCACTGTTTCCTATGGTGATTAATGTCTCCTGTAGGACCCGATTACAGAAACATTTTGTCTCTTTCCTCTTGCACAGCTAAATGACATTTAAGGGGTCTCTTGAGAAGCTAATTGATATAAAACACACTCCTACATTCGGTATCTTTCCTGATTTACACACGTAGCTAGAGTTTTACCTTTACTGCACATTGGAGACACTCCTGACTCTTTGGTGTCAGCTCATTTCTGGTTATTTAAGATTATCCTTGACTTTAATAAGGTTGGTGTTATAATAATTTGAGGTGGTACTCTGTAAGGCAGTATCCAGGTCTGCCTTAATTACTGTTCTATTCTCAGTGTGTAGCACATGGTAGATGCTCACTGAAGGTTTGTTTAAAAAAAAAAATCTATGAATGACTACATCCTTACACCTCTCAGCTAATAACCTAGGTCTTTCTTGCTAATGGTGGCTGAGTAAGACATGACACATTGCTTAGGCCACCAGGAGTGTGAGTTTGGGAATTCATCTTGGCACCAGACAAATTTTGGCAATTACAGAGAAAGATTAGCTGCTCACATCTTGCGCTGTTGTGTCAAAGGTCACTTAGTCCCTGCCCTTTCAAGGAAGAGCCTGGCCACTTGCTGAGCATGACTTCCTGGGCTGGTTGCATAATAAATTTACCTCAGCATTAGGTTGCTTTATAGTTCATTAAAGAGGAGTCAGTCAAGAAAAGATACTAAAGGCCTTTTAATGGGAATAGAAATTAGGGAAATAAGGCATCTGATCTCAAGTACGCTTATGAAAGTTTACCATAAGAAGGTGGTTTCTAGGAACAGCCTCAGAGACTGAAACATCATGGTGGGCATTTTGTCCAGCCTTTTCAGATTACCTTGGAAAAATTCTCAGATGGCTAAACTCAGCTGGCCTCCGCAGCTATAAAAGTTGAAGGACCCTGGTGAACAAACCAGGGTGTTTTCTCAGAGAAGAATCAATACTACTGCATTTGGATCACAAGGAACCCAGACAGTCAATCTTTTCAAACTTTTGTGTGCATCAACAATACTCTTCAACACCTGTAAGACTCTTTTTATATTCAAACATTTAAGACCTACATATTCTATACCAGTATTTTCCAAATGAACTTTCTGTGATAATGGAAATGTTCTATAGCTGGGCTGTGCTATTCAAAACAACAGCCACTAGCTACATGTGACTACTAAGCTCTTGAAATATGGCTAGTGAGGAACTGAGTTTTTAATCAACTTTAATTTTGATTAATTTAAATTTGAATATTCACATGACATTAATGGCTACCATATTAGACAGCATAGCTCTATACAACTGAGATACTATATATATGAACCCAGAGTAGAGCACATGAAATACGTATTCTAAAATTATAGAAGTAACAAAATGCCAATAAATAAAAAGTGTTAGGGATGCCTAGGTGGCTCAGTCGGTTAAGCGTCTGACTCTTGGTTTCAGCTCAGGTCAGGATCTCATGGTTCATGAGTTCAAGCCCCACATCAGGCTCCATGCTGTCAGTGCAGAGCCTGCTTGGGATTCTCTCTCTCTCCCTCTCTCTCTGGCCCTCCCCTACTTGTACTCTCTCTCTCTCTCTCTCTCTCTCAAAATAAATAAATGGGGGCGCCTGGGTGGCGCAGTCGGTTAAGCGTCCGACTTCAGCCAGGTCACGATCTCGCGGTGCGTGAGTTCGAGCCCCGCGTCAGGCTCTGGGCTGATGGCTCAGAGCCTGGAGCCTGTTTCCGATTCTGTGTCTCCCTCTCTCTCTGCCCCTCCCCAATTCATGCTCTGTCTCTCTCTGTCCCAAAAATAAATAAAAACATTGAAAAAAAATTTAAAAAAAAAAAATAAATAAATAAACTTAAAAAAATTGTTAAATGGACAAACATGGGGAAAAACCCTAAAAATACTCATATTGCAATATCTAAATATAAGTATTGTTAACATTGTGGTGTATGATACTCTTTCTATGATTTCTCTTCAGTTTTATGTAAAGACAGAAAATAATGCAAGGTAGCCAATATGTAATTAGAATGATCAAAAGAATAGCATGAAAATCCCAGATGAACCTGGTTTTAACTGATTATGATAGCTATGTCAAGATCTGTCTGCATAGACAACGGGCCAGCTGGCTGCCTCTGTGGAGTGAAAGGCCCTCCTGTCCTCGCATAAATTTCCTCCCCGTAAGCTGTCTATGTCCTAAACTCCCATAATATTTAGAATGGGATGCATTTCTGTTAACAACTAAATATTATGCACAGCACATCATGACATTCCAGCTTTTAACTTCCTAGTGGAGTATTGTTTAGACTGTCAGACCTGAGCTTCAGGTATATAAGGCAGCCTGGGCAGCTAACAGGCTATATTTAGCCACTGGAACAAGCAAAGAGAGCACCGAAAGGGAAAAGAGCAGACAAAAGAGAGATGGAGAACATCATTTTTATATTTTGTTCTAGGACAGGGTCATATATATTAAAGACATTCATTCGTTCATTCAACAAGTAATTTGTAAGTACCTATTCTATGTCTTTCAGAGGAATATGGATATATTGGAACAGAGTCATATTCAGTCCTTTATGGATTTTGAAGTCTAATATAGAAACAGACAATAAGCAGTGGAATACATTTTTTAAAAATATTTAATTACCAGTTGAGAAAAGCGCTATGAGGAAAACATGACATGGAGATGAGTGTGCAGAAGAAGGTTTTCCATGGATAAGAACAGAGAAAGACCTTGAGAATAGTTGAAGAAAGAACCTTTCTACTGAGATAATATGAAGGTTGGGAAGGAGTTGTTTCTGGGAAGTGTGTGTGTGTGTGTGTGTGTGTGTGTGCGTGTGTGTGTGTGTGTGTGTTCACCATGCTGAAGAAAACATTTGCAAAGGCCTGGTAGGGCAGATCTTGGAGCATAGTGAATGAAGAAAAGGTGGCTTGACCTGAAATTAAGGAGGTAATCAGGGGGCGGATCAAGTAGGCCACATAAGGGCTTCCTTCAGTGTTTATTCTAACAGAAATAGAGAGATTGAAGAACTGTAATCAAGAGGATGACGTGATCATCAGCACTTATTTAGGTAAAGCACCATTCTAATTGCCGAGGATAGAGCATGGAACAAACCGTACACCAACCCTTGTCTTTAGGAGCTTCTGTTCTGATGGGAATTGATATAAGAGTAAAGTTGAGTTTGGAGAAACTGTTGAGATTTCAGTGCTGTCCCTTAAGATGACTGCAGACTTCCCAGAGGCAGATGCAGCCAGACAGGTAAGACTACCTGTGAGCAGCAGTCTCTGCCTACCATCTCAGGAAAGACTTTTCACCTGGATCTCCGGCTCCACCTTGTCTAAATGTTTCCTTTGCAAACCATTCACGTGTCTCCTGACCTGATAAGCACAGAGCTCCCTCCAGGCAAATCAACTATCTTTTGGTCTAATGGTATCTGAGGGCATAGTTCAGGTCTTGTCACTCGTTTATTACCTAAATCAGATTAGTATGGGCTGAAAATGTCGAGCTAGCCAAAGTCAAAAGCTTAACTATAAGCTAGGGGCATGTTAAATAATGTATACTCCTTCCTGGAGGAATTTCATCTGCTGCTTAGGCTGCAAAAGAGACACAGCCAAAATCTAACCAGTCTTTTGTTGTTGTTAATGTTCATTTATATTTGAGAGAGAGAGAGAGAGAGAGAGTGAGCCAGGGAGGGGCAGAGAGAGAGGGAGACACACAATCCAAAGCAGGCTCCAGGTTCTGAGCTGTCAGCACAGAGCCCGACGCTGGGCTTGAACCCACCAGCTGTGAGATCATGACCTGAGCTGAAGTCGGACATTTAACCAACTGAGCCACCCAGGTGCCCCCAAATTCTAACCAGTCTTAAAATGACTTTCAACTGATTTCTTGTACAGAAGCCTCAGAAATTCACCGGCCTCTGTCCAGCTCTGCCACAGACCAGCAGCTCATCCCTATCCTCGTGACTGACTGTCACAACTCCTGGAAACACAGCGCAAAACCATAGCTGAGCATGACCTTGCAAGGAAAAAGGACAGGATGCCCAGTTCATGTTCCTTTATAGATGCAATTTCTCGACCCAGGGAAGTGATATGAGGTTTTCTTAAACACTCCCCATCATTTGGCTATGGCCTCGAGTACAAAATTTAAGAGGGTGTTAAAAAAAAAAAGCCACCCCTCAGTAATCAAGATACTATTTTAATACAATATTTTAAAACTTAAAATTATTGAAAACAATTCGTGATGGACAGAATATCATAATTTTAACTAAAGACAGTATCTATTGGGGTGATTGCCCTTGGCCAGGCTTCAGCAGACCTGGGGCCTTCTCTAGCTATGCAACACCCAGTGAATTACTCCACTTCCCTGCCTCTCAATTTGCAGAGGAACAAACCAAAACCAGAGAGGTGCTCATTCTTTCAAGGAGCTATTAATTAAGACAGAATCTCTTGGGGGAGGAAACTCATGCTTGACATCAATACATTTTACAATGCTGCCCAGCAATTCTCGTGCGCCCTGGGGCTGAAGAGAACTGGCCTAGGGAGTGGCCTAGCTTGTCTGATAAACAAATTGCAACTAAAGTATAGGGTGCTAAGAGTGGATTCCTATATTCGTCCCGCCACATGTCCTCAGCTCTCTGTCAGTCGTACTCTCAGTTTAGGACAGTATGAGGGCAGTGTGGGGTCATGGAGGAGGGTGGAGCAATCTTTCTGGAGTTCCTACTTCCTCCTGTTATCATGCTAGGTGCTTGTCATTTGGTTTAATTCCCCCCACCATTACATGAGGTCAGGACAACTACCTCCATTGAAGAGATGAGGAAATGAACGTCTTTACACGGGGAAGGCTTTCATGAAAACCCTTATCTAGCCTCACAAAGCAGAATCGTCCAGTGGACTATCAGAACCTACTCATTTCGCAGACCCACCAAAATGCAGCTTTCATTTAAATAATTGGAAAGCCCCGCCTCCACCCCCCAGTCCCCAGCAGCTTGAAGGTGATTGGAGCAGAATTCTGCAGCATAGGGTTGACCTGGCTCTGGGGTCTGATGAGGATGGGCTGTGTCTGGACAGAGATCCTCTCTCCCCTTCCCCATCTCATTTCCCCTATAGTTACCATGTGTTGAGCTCTAACTCAGTGCCAAGCACTCTCCTACCTTTGTATGTTATTTTTAATCTTCATGACAACCCTAAGTGGCAGGAATTATTGACTCAGTGATGTCAAGTAACTACGTGGATACTCACCAGCTGGTAAGGAGCAGTTGGGATTCAAAGTCGGGTGCTCTTACCCCAGAACCTGCATTCTGATGCATGGTTTATACTGCATACCCTAACACCTGTCTGGTTAGGAGCAGCTAAAAACGAAAAATGGTGGGCTGGTACGGCCATTCAGCTGGTCAGAGTGTGGAGCAGGGGTTATCACTGAAGACCCAATGGTTTCCCATTTGTAAATAACATAAAATTTCCACCATCTGGGTATTTTCCATTTAAGGAGATAGCATATCTTACCTGGGTGGTAGTTTACTCACAGCCCAAGGAAATGCTTGAAATTAAGGACTCTCTATATTTTGTCTGACCTCAGCCCATAATTATGGAAGCTTACTTCTGAGCATACCAGTAACTTTCCACTTCAAGCTGGATTGGAATATCCCCCACCTCCCAAAACCCAGTGTGCATTATTCTTGTAGCATCGGTCAGAGGATACAAAATGATAACAACATCAGTATTCAGAGCTTTCTCTTCCCTCATATTTAGCCCAAACATACTGTTCATCTTTGGCCCCATTTTTCTAAAAAAAAAAAAAAAAATTGGTACCCAGAGAAGATCCTTGAGATGTTGGAGTCCAAGGATTGTATCTTACTCGCTTCTGTACCTCCAGGACTGAATACAGTGCCTGACACAATGTAAGCTCCCAGGAAGAATGTGGCAAATGAATGAATGCTACTCTAAATGTGAAGAAGGTGCTATTGAACCACCATTGATAACACATAAGCAGATAAATTCTTTCTAGAAATGCAGATGGACTTTCAGTAATCTGCCTGCTACGTCTGGAGTTAATCAAGTTGGGGACAGGAAGTATATCAGTGGCTTAGGTGTCCACCACTTACAGGGGCTTAAGAATAGGACAAGGTCCCAAAGTTGGATTCCGAATGCTCAGCTCTATCCACTGGGTTCACCTTAACCCTCAGAATCTCCTGAGGCGTCTCATCTCATCCTCCCAGCCACCCAGGAAGGCAGATACGTGTGCCTGTTAGGACTGGGTCTGTGTGCACAAAGCAGAGCCCAACAACAGCTGATGAGGCAAACAAGAGCTGATTTTTCTCACATGACAAGAGGCCGCAGTACCATTCAGGGATCTCTGGGGGCTCCCCATGCTGTCAGCTCTGAGGCTTCCTTCAGCTTCCAGTCCCACCCAGCTTCGCCTGTGACTTTGTGCTTACTGGTCACCAGAGGGCTGTTTCTCTTCCAGAGTCCTGTCTGAGTTTCAGGCAGAAAAAGGGGAAAAGGGTGATGGGCAAATGCCATGTGCCAGCTGAAGTGACCCCTTGCACAGGCTCTCCCACAGCTCCTCCCAGCGATTTCTGCTGATATCTCACCAAAACACAACTGGGACCCTGGGATATTAGTATTTCTAGGTGATCGTGCTGTTTCTGAAACAAAACTTGGGGCCCCCTTCCTAATGATAAAATGAAAAATGATAAATGGAATAATGTCTGGCTGCAGTTAACAGTGTCTTGCTGCAGAGTGACAGCATATGGTGCTCCAGGGAAGAGCCCTGAGGGTTATGGCGTGTCACCTCCACCCTTGGGTGGCCCAGTCCACGGCACCAGGCTTCCATTATCACCCATCCTCCCTCCTCCCTCAGTCTCCCTCCGGCACTAGAGTCTTGACCTGAAGCCTCACCACTTCCCAACATCACTTTCCCACTTCTCCATCAGCCTCTCTCACCGCTAGCAGAGTCCTTCTGTCTATTGACCAGTGCTGGTCACTGTGCTGCTCGGCCTCTGGCATCGGTCAATGGATGGCAACCTTGCGTGCAGTCCCCTCGCTACCAGGCTGGACCTCCTTGAACTTGAGACTGTCCAATTCATCTCTACCCTTGTCCAGATGAGCCAGAGCCCATTCCTACAGTCAGGTTAATTTCAGTGCCCAGAAAGCTGGAAAAAGAGGATCTAGTTTCCTTGGTCACAAAGTTTGCAAACGCTTTGCGTTTGGCCCTTCTTGAGGTTGGATGTACTTGGAGCTGGAGGGAAGCAGCCTTTATTCCCCCTCTGACATCACCTGACTACCGAAAGACTGTGGAGGATGTGGTTCCCCCGCG
Source organism: Lynx rufus (assembly GCF_022079265.1). Taxonomy (NCBI): domain Eukaryota; kingdom Metazoa; phylum Chordata; class Mammalia; order Carnivora; family Felidae; genus Lynx; species Lynx rufus. The sequence goes on along the minus strand of NW_025814823.1, from coordinate 210,495,287 downwards.
TGCAGAGATAACAGCTCTAGGGCAGCATCACAGGAGGTAGGATTCAGGGGAGCTATGAGGCTTGTAGCTTTCATCTAGGCTGACTGTTGCGCTTTACCCATGAGAAACTCAAGTCCAGAAAGGTGGAAGTAAATTTTCCAAAAGGGGAGGAGCTGCATACACCCAAATAGGATCCCAGCCACACAGCCCCCGGGAAGGATGTCAGGGTGAGCTAGGGGTCTGAACCAGTGGGATGCTTCCCAGAACCCTCTCCCAGCCTCCTTCACCTGCAAGCAGACCATCCTACCAATTACCGAGAAGGCAGAGGGAGAGGACATCAGGTGGCTACAGGGAGAGCTTTCTGTCCTAAATGAGGAGAGCATTTGGGCAGAGAGCTGGGAAGACAGGAGCTTCAGGAAAGGCAAGTGCTGAGTGTTTGAATGGAAGTAATTTTAGACATTAGTAGTTACAGGCACAAATAGGGAAACAGGTCTAGAGCAATGGTGGAAATTGTTCAAGGATGTTGAGGACTGCAGTAACAGAGGGAAAGAGCAACGGAAGCTAACATTTGCTGAGCGCCTACTGTGGACCAGGCACTATGCTTAGAACTTTACCTGAATCTGTTTACTTAATCATCACGGCAGCCCCATGAGTTTGGTACCAACCTTGAGGCCAAATGTGTTTCCAGTTCAGAATTTTCCATATTTTAGAAAACACAGCACAGTGGATGTACTGCATGCTATGTAATGATTCCCGCACCCAGTAAACAAGCACATTGAGTTTTCTGCAGCAAATAGGCTGGACAAAGACCATCAAAACCCTCAGGTCAATCTTGCCACCCAGTAAGGGCAGGTGCCTCGCTCATAAGAAATTTTAGGTTTCCGAGCTTCGGAGATTTCAGAGCTTTGGGCTGCATCATTATCCTCATTTTCCAGAGGAAAAAACTGGCTTTAAAGAAAGTCTGGCTCCAGAGTTGCTGCCGTTAGCTATTTTGTCCTGCTGTAGGGTGATAATGCACACCTATCATACTTTATACTTCCTATATCGCTATAACGTATATAACCAGATCCAGTCCTCACAGAAGTGCTAAGGAGAGGGAGCAAACTCTGTTGCGCCCCTTTAACAAATGGGGAAAATGAGGCTTGAAAAAGTGATGTCCTGCTCAAGGGTATAGAATGGATAGATAGAGGCTCAATTCAACCCAAAAGTTAGGTCTACAGACTGCTGGTTCTCCTGACTCCTGCTCCTGTGCCATTTGGACACATTCCTTAGAAATTATTTGAAGGAAGAGTAATATGACGACAATGTTAATATTTGTGATGCTTTGAAATATAGGTTTGAAGTGGCCGCAGAATTAGAGTAGAAACATGGAAGTCTTTGCTAACATTTTGGACAAGCTGTGGAAGACTCCTTATCTTCCCAAAATGCCACAGAGCGAGGTCCCAACTGGTCAAGCAAGGGGACATGACAGGGAGTGCATCTGTAGACAACCCACCCCTCCCAGAACTAGAGCATTTGCTTTCTGAGACTGCAATGATCCCTCCTGATATTAGGGTTATCTGAGGTCTCCTGCCTATCTCCAAGGGCATCAGAGGAAAAGAAAACAAAAAACAAACAAGCAAGCAAATAATGTCCTGAACGCTGGAAGGTTTGAGCAGGAGGTCTCTGCTGTCATGCCCCAGGGGTTACAGGCCAAATATCAGAAAGCCACAGCCACAGCATGTTATGAGAAGGATGGTCTGCAATATTCAGAAAGGGAGCAGAGGAGGAGGGTGTAAAATCAGCTCCAAGAGCAAATCGCTGAGGGACGTAGAGGATGCTGTCTAGCTCCCTGTGTTCAGAATATGTATAGTCTCTAGCATGGACAGGAGAACAAATAGGGGTGGGGATCAGGGGGAGAGGCCGGTGGCCCTGGAGAATCCAGGAATGGTGGAGAGAAGAACACATGGAAGACCTTCAATACTTTCCCACCTTTTTCCATCACCACATCATGGAGCATTACTTCCAGCAGAAATCTCTGGAGGTGTTTCCACTACTGGCTATAGCTATAGTTTTCCTAAGATGCTAAATTGGCAGTTAACTACATGGTATTATTTAAGGGCCCCCAAAGCCCCCCCTGCCCTGGCCTGCAAATATCTCACTCGAATATCTCAGAGAAACTCCTTGGTACTAATGAATTCTCCAGAAGACACCGCAGACACAGATTTTGCCAAAAGTATGCCTATGTACATACCATCCGTCTGGAATGTTCTCCACGGACTTTTTCTGTTAAATTTCCATGCATCTTTCTAGACATTCCTTGGGTCCATGCCTCTTTCCTGGATACCCAATAGCTTTCTTATATATACTTCTCTATTAGAACAATTGTTACTCTGTAAAATCATTACATGTTTACAGATTGGGTCCCCCCACTGGGTGGAGAGTACAATAATATAACTCACAATGACTAAATGGGGCAGTGTATGTGAAGTGTTTGGCATGGAGTAGGCACCAAGCAAATGTTAGCACTTTTTTTTCTCTTGCCTTCCATCAGTTCTTCAACCAAACTGTTTCTAGGATTCACTTTTCCCCTTCCTTATCACCATTGTAATTTATCCCTCAATTACCATAAGAGCTTCCTAACTGCCTTTCTATGTCACCAATGTCTTTCTCTTAATGTCTTCCTACAGGCTGCTGACTAATGAACTTCCCTATGATATTTCTTCCTTGTGTTCCTCCACTGCTCAAGGACTGCTCTGGTCCCTAGTGACCTACTGCCGCAGCCCCAAACACCTACCAATATACCTAGAGGTAGCATTTGTTCCTCCTAGTCATAAAACTCTTATTAATCTGGGGCGCCTGGGTGGCTCAGTTGGTTAAACATCTGACTCTTGATTTTGGCTCAGGTCATAATTTCACGGTTTGTGATTTCGAACCCCACATTGGGTTCTGTGCACTGACAATGTGGAGCCTGCTTGGGATTCTCTCTTCCTCTCTCTGTCTCTCTCTCCCCCTCCCCCACTCTCTCACTCTCAAAATAAATAAATAAACTTAAAAAAAAAACCTCTTACTAATCCTTTTTGGGGGAATCTAATCCTTAGGTACCAAAAATGCTATTCTAACGACTTATTCCAGGACCTCTGTTCTTATATCTCCTAACCCTCAATACTCTTTCTCCACACCATCTTTCAAATACTCCCTTCCAGGTTTAGATTAAGTTAGAAATCCTCCATAAATCAGTTAAATACTTTATTTTTTTATTTTTTTTTAAGTTTTTTTTTAACATTTATTTATTTTTGAGACAGAGAGAGACAGAGCGTGAACAGGGGAGGGGCAGAGAGAGAGAGGGAGACACAGAATCTGAAACAGGCTCCAGGCTCTGAGCTGTCAGCACAGAGCCCGACACGGGGCTCGAACTCACAGACCGTGAGATCATGACCTGAGCCGAAGTCAGACGCTTAACCGACCGAGCCACCCAGGCGCCCCCAGTTAAATACTTTAATTAGTCAATTAATACATGTGTATTGAGTCATGCAGTTGAGGAATGGGAATATAAAGGAAAGTCTCTGGGCTCTCAAGAGTTGAAGTCCACATGGAGGCTTTATGCTCACTCATAGCCAATACCAACTTTTCAATAGAGATGCTAAATGTAACCCATGTTTGGTTACATGACCTGATAATTTAGGACTCCACTTTCCTGGAAAGCTTCCCCTAAATATTTCTGGAAGTTGGTAAAGGATGATTCACATGTGCTCACGAATAAGAACACGTCAGCTTTTCTAACGATTAGGGATGCTTCTGTCCAGAACACCTGACAGTGTCTTAGGCAACAAAAACAATGAATGTTTCACAACGCTGAGAAATCTAGAGGTAGGCAGTCAGATGTGAAGCTTAGTATGAGTTCAGAGAATGATAAATGGCAAAGTTTGCTACACTTGTGTTTTTGAGTTATGGTTCCTTAAATTCTCCATGAGTACTGAAAAGATATTTTCTAGTGACTGAGGTAGGGATGTACATGTAAGAGGATATGGGAGTAATGGTGGTAAGGGATTGAGTGGCCCCATGTGGATGAAAGAAGACTACATGTGAAGGGATCTCATAGGGAATAAGCTAGTCATATAATTTTTTTTAATTTTATTTTTTTTAAATTTACATCCGAATTAGTTAGCATATAGGTGCAACAATGATTTCAGGAGTAGATTCCCTAATGCCCCTTACCAATTTAACCCATCCTCCCTCCCACAACCCCTCCAGTAACCCTCTGTTTGTTCTCCATATTTAAGAGTCTCTAATGTTTTGTCCCCCTCCTTGTTTTTATATTATTTTTGTTTCCTTTCCCTTATGTTCATCTGTTCTGTGTCTTAAAGTCCTCATATGAATGAAGTCATATAATATTTGTCTTTCTCTGACTGCCTAATTTTCCTTAGCATAATACCCTCCAATTCCATCCACATAGTTGCAAATGGCAAGAGTTCGTTCCTTTTGATTGCTGAATAATACTCCATTGTATATTTATACCACATCTTCTTTTTTTTTTTTTTCAATGTTTATTTATTTTTGGGACAGAGAGAGACAGAGCATGAACGGGGGAGGGGCAGAGAGAGAGGGAGACACAGAATCGGAAACAGGCTCCAGGCTCCGAGCCATCAGCCCAGAGCCTGACGCGGGGCTTGAACCCACGGACCGCGAGATCGTGACCTGGCTGAAGTCGGACGCTTAACCGACTGTGCCACCCAGGCGCCCCCATACCACATCTTCTTTATGCATTCATCCATCAATGGACATTTGGGCTCTTTCCATACTTTGGCTATTGTTGATAGTGATGCTATAAACGTTGGGGTGCATGTGCCCCTTTGAAACAGCATACCTGTATCCCTTGGATAAATACCTAGTAGTGCAATTGCTGGGTCGTAGGGTAGTTCTATTTTTAGTTTTTTGAGGAACCTCCAGACCGTTTTCCAGAGTGGCTACACCAGCTTGCGTTACCAAGTCATATAATTTTTTTAAACATGTCAACTATGCTTGACATTCAACCATGCAGGTAGTCTATTGAACACACACACACACACACACACACACACACACACACAGCAAAGGGAGATACCAGCACACTTATTGCAGTATACTTTCTATCTTCATTTTATTCCTAGACTTTTTAAAAGAATTTTTTTAATGTTTATTTCTTTTTGAGAGAGACAGAGAGACAGGGCATGAGCAGGGGAAGGGCAGAGAGAGAGGGAGCTGCAGAACCTGAAACAGTTCCAGGTTCTGAGCTGTTAGCACAGAGCCAAAAGCAGGACTCAAACTCACGAACCATGAGACCTGAGCTGAAGTCAGACACTCAACCGACGCCCAGGTGCCCCCTAGACTTCTAATTTCTGTACCTATATTCAGAATCCTAGTATGCTGTGGACAGTAATGGAGGCCTAAAATAACAATGTCTATAGATGGACTACTAGCCATGCGGTTGCTGGAAACATTGTTAGTGACAGTGTTGGTGGCCTACCCAGCATCCATTTCCTCCTTCTTCCATCCTAACATAACTCGAATGTTATTCAAGTACTGAACCAACCCAGATTTGTCTCAGGGAAGGTTACCCCTCCCTGGATGGACCTCAACAGTGTCTTAAAAGACATATGCTCTTTGCAACCTTTTGCTTCACTCTTCATGGTACCTTGGCTTTTCATCCTTCTGCCTATAGCTCATGACCTCTAGATGGCTGTCACCACTCCAGGCCTCATGAGTCATTCAAAGACATGAAACAAGTGGAAGGGTTCAAAAGGCTTTGTCTTCTCAACACTTTGTCTTTTTATTCAGAAAGGGAAGCCTGCCAACCGCCTAGTTATCATATCTGAACTCCCTTCTGTAGGCTCTATTGAACCCCAGTGGACGTTTTACCCTCTTTCAGGCACCATTGTCCCTCATAGTAGGGCTGCTACCTTTGCCAAGGAAAATATAGGACACCCCATTAAAATTGAATTTGATAAATGACAAATAATTTTTAGTACAAATATGTTCCAAATGTTATATGAGATATGCTAAAAAGTTATTTGCTATTTATCTGAAATTTACATTTACCTGGGCATCCAACCCTTCTTTATGGGCACTGCCACAGCTTTCACCAGGTACTAATATCTCCCTAAGGAATTCATAATTAATGGCCTCGAGTCCTCAAAGTGCCAAAACATCACCGGGATGTTAAATGAGATACTTTGCCTGAATGCCTGTCTTCACCTTTCATTTACACTCTATTAATGGAATCTCAAAGAAAGTGGCACTGTGGGTAGAAGAAGATAATGTGAATGACAGACACTATGATGCAACCAGCATTGCCCCTTCCCTCTGAAGCCAAAGTTTGGCCAACTTTGTCTGTCCACCTTGACTCTAGTTTGGATGTGTCTTTACCAGGAGGCTCCAGCCCTATTGTCATGGGCAACAGCTTTTCAGTTCATGCAAATAGATCTATTCACTTATCTACACAGATGTGTCAGAATTCCAGAAGTAGACATGACTTAGTCCCATAAGTGCCACACAAGCCATGTGCTATTCAGAGGAGATATCAATAAAGGCTTCACCACTTAAGGAAGTCTTCATAGAAATTAGAATTTGGCTTGGTTCTTGTTTTTCTTTTTAATTTTTTTAATGTTTATTTATTTTTGAGACAGAGGGAGACAGAGTGTGAGTGGGGGGGGGGAGGGGCACAGAGAGAGGGAGACACAGAATCTGAAACAGGCTCTGGGATCTGAGCTGTCAGCACAGAGCCCGATGCGGGGGCTCGAACTCACGGACTGTGAGATCATGACCTGACCTAAGTCGGACGCCTAACTGACTAAGCCACCCAGGTGTCCCTGGCTTGGTTCTTGAAGAAAGGAAGTGAATAGGTCAGAAGGCAAGAGGAGATGGGAGAAAGTATGTTTTCTGGAGACTGTGAGGAGACCAAGCCCAAATAAAGCAGGGGTGGCTTGCTGTGGAGTCATGAGAATGAGGCTGAGTAAATTCAGGACCCTATTGCAGAAGACACTGCCAACAAGGAAGGGCAGTAAATCTGATTTAGGTAGGAATGAGAGCATCTTTCAAGCTTCCTGCTCAGGATGAGTGACCAGATGAAAGCCACATTTTCATACTGCTGATTGCTTCAGCCATAGAGAGAGAAATCACAAATCCAGGCATATGCACAAAACTGAAGTTAAAACTGTTTTTAGAGCTATTAAACTTTGCAATCCAGAAACAAAACATGTCAGATCACTCAACCTAGGCTTGTTTTTTACATTTCCCTTTATCATTCCCTTGTGTAAAATTAAGTCACTTAAAGAGAAACCCAGCATATTTTGTTGAAGGCGTGCACCCCTCTGCCTGCTAGGAAGTCCAAGCCTTTAGAAGAATTCACTCTTCCTAGTTAAATTCTTTAGTTCCTGGACTAAAGAATGAGACCATCTAGTATTTGAGAAAAACGTACGTTCTTAGATACTCAAGGCTATGTCAACTTCATCTCAGGCACAAGGATGTTCCCGGTCAACTGTGATCATTACTAATTCTCCGACAGCCACTTCTTCCCTCCCCGGCCAGGGGCTTGTTAACAGAAGCAGTCTCTACCGGCCAGTAAGCACAGCACCCCCTGCACCCCGCTGCCCTCCCGCTGCCCCCAACACACACAGGCTTTTCCTGTATTACTGGCCCAAAGAAGGGAGTGTACTTGTTCTCTAGTTACAGTGTTCTCAGAACAGCACAATTGATCTGCCCCAAGGTAACCCCCTCCCCCTTTCTTATTTTGTGTCTCCAGAGGGCCCCTTCCCCACCCAGGTGCGACGTGGCCTCTGTTCTTTCCCTACTGCTTTAAACCCTATCCCGAAAAGGATCTAATAAACTATTTCATGTCAATGCTTGCAGCTGTTTACCTGGGAGGAGGGAGAAAGCTGGGAAACTGAATACAATGTAACCCCTTCCTAAGACCTTTTCTTTTCTTCTTCTCCCTAATTTTTTTTCAAAAGGATGGGGGGCAGGGGTGGGGGTGGGGGTGGAGGGATTTCTTGTTGTTACTTCTATTTTCCTTGGATTTTCTCACTATGACATTTACATGTTTGCTAGGCTGGGAATGGTCCCCAAAGCTGTGATCCTTCCTAGAAAAACAGGGAGAAAACCATTTCTAAAATAAGTGAAACTCAAATTCTGAGGGTTTTAGGCATTAGCCATTCAGAGGGGACACTGTTGCTCTAGGCCAAGAGGTCTTTCCAGTGTGAGGAGTAGGCTTTGCCAAGGTCCAGGTCACTCCTTGCTGGGCTTTCTGCTCTGAATCCTTCACGTGGGTCATCGGAAGGGTCATTCTAGTTTCGGGCTATTTGTTCATAAACAGATCATCTTTATACACAGCACAGAATTCAAAGTATTCATGTGTGAGGCAGTAAAGTAAGCCTCCTTCCTTTTCCTGCCCCTGGCCACTCTGTCCTCCCTGGAGGTGACTTTTGTGATCAGTTTCTTCAGTGTCCTCCTTCCAGAGACAGTCTATGCATTTTCAAAAATGCACGGTTATTTGAAGTCCTTTTATCGATTTATTTGCTTATTTTTGTCAGAGATGTCACATTCACATGGGTCAAAAAATAATCATAAAAGATAATCGGTGAAGAGTCACACATCCAACCCTTTTCTCTGCCATCTCCATGGATTTTCCCCCTCTACATCACCCCTTCCCCAAACCCCATCAACTAACTGCCTTTTGTTATGTTCTTATGAATTATTCCAGACCTTTAAAGGAACATATAATACAATTCCTATTCTTCCCCCGCAAGGGATTCTTTTAACTTGGGACTCTATGAAGACAACAAGAAGAACTATTTCAAAAAGCAAAATATGCATTAATGGAATTAACTACAAGCAGTTTAAGAGCAGTAAACTCAGCATAAATATGTATAAAAAAGCCACAAATAATAAACAAATTTAATTACATGAGATTCCTTTGCTTCAAGATATTGTGACCCCTTAAAAGGGACCTCTCCTTTTTAAAAGTATGTAAAACTCAGTATCTCCAGGGCTGGACCAATCAAAATAGCGCCAGCAGTATAACTGAAGCAGGTGTACCTGGCCTATCGGACAGGTGTGTCGTGACAAGTAGCAGCCTGTTTGCCCCTGAGTTGGCCTGTGTGACGCTGGGGACCAAGGTGATTTACCACCTTGGCGGGCTCTGTGGCTCTGCCCACCACACACAGGGGTAGTATTCATAGATCACTGTGGCTCTTTTTTTTTTAATGTTAATATTTTTATTTATTTTTGAGAGAGAGAGAGAGAGAGAGCAAGCGGGAGAGAGGGGCAGAGAGAGAGGGAGACAGAGAATCTGAAGCAGGCTCCAGGCTCTGAGCTGTCGTGGCAGAGCCCCACATGGGACTGGAACTCATGAATCTTGAGATAAAGACCTGAGCTGAAGTTGGATGCTTAGCCGACTGAGCCACCCAGGCTCCCCTACATCGCCGTGGCTCTTGATGGGAAGAGGGAACTGTGCTCTGAGCCCCACCCTTCTGAGGATACCTTTATGTGAGAATTTCATAGATCCTCCTGACTCCATCCGTCTGGCATTTTGCTGCATAATCATTGCATCTTCTCTCTCGTGGGGGGGCTATGCCAGTCCACCATATAGTTTTGTAGGTTCCTGCCTCGTTTACCTACTCAGGAGACCAACCCAGGCAAGGATAGCCCAGCTGTAGGCTCAGGGACCTAGCTGTGTCCCACCACGTTTGTCCCTGCTGTTTCTTGTCCTTGGAATATCCTCTCTATGCGATCCTAATTTTTTGTAAAGTTTATTTATTTATTTTGAGAGAGAGAGAAAGCACGCAAGTTGGGGAGAGGCAGAGAGAGAGAGAGAGAGAGAATCCCAAGCAGGCTCTGCACTGTCAGTACAGAACCCAATGTGGGGCTTGAACTCATTGAACCGTGAGATCATGGCCTGAGCTGAACTTGGACGCTTAACCAACTGAACCACCAGGGTGCCCCATATGCAATCCTAATTTTTAAAGTCCCACCCATTCTTTAAAATCCAGTTCAAGAATCCCCTGAAAACAACACAGACTTTCCATTTAAATGTATTTCTTGCTCTCCTTGATCCCTTATTGGTGTTTCTATCATATAATCACATTCAGCTTAGAGCTGTCATTCCAGCTATAATTATAAATACATTTTCCTCATAAATTTTGTGACCTCGGTTATTTATCTCTGTCGTCCCCATGGCATAGCTTAGCATGGTGCCCCCAAAACTGTAGGATCTCCATAAATATTTATTAAACAGAACTGAATTGTTTGTTTGGTTTAACCCTCATTCATAGCCCAATTGAATGGTATTATGGGGTGTAGGAGGAGAGGGGGTAGTGCTGAAAATCTCTTACTGATAGGTTAAAAAAAAAAAAAAAAGCTTTCCAAGTAGGTAATATAGCAGAATGGTTAAGAATTCAATCTCTGGGGGCGCCTGGGTGGCTCAGTCGGTTGAGCGTCCGACTTCAACTCAGGTCACGATCTCGCGGTCTGTGAGTTCGAGCCCCGCGTCGGGCTCGGGGCTGATGGCTCAGAGCCTGGAGCCTGCTTCGAATTCTGTGTCTTCCTCTCTCTCTGCCCCTCCCCTGTTCATGCTCTGTCTCTCTCTGTCTCAAAAATAAATAAACATTAAAAAAAATTATAAACAAAAAAGAATTCAATCTCTGGGGACTCCTGGGTGGCTCAGTCAGTTAGGCGTTTGACTCTTGGTTTCAGCTCAGATCATGATCTCACAGTTTGTGGGTTCACGCCCCGTGCTGGGCTCCATGCTGACAGTGCAGAGCCTGCTTGGGATTGTCATGCATACACTCTGTCTCTCTGCCCCTTCCCCACTTGCGCATGCTCTCTCTCTCTCACACAAAAATATATAAACTTAAAAAAAAAAAAGAAATTTTTTAAAAACAGAGTTCAGACTCTGGCGTTAGCATCACCTGAATGCAATCCAGATTCTGTGCTTGTTAGCCACAAGACCTCAAGCGAGCTACTTGACCTTTCTAAACTGGTTTCCTCAAATGTAGAACAAGGATGAGAATAATAGTATTTCCTTTATGAGGGACTTAGCACAGCACCTGGCAGACAGGAAGTATTCAGTCATTGCCATTTTTAATAGTTTGTATTGGGGCAACTGTCACTAGCATCTATTTCTTGTCATGAGGCTTTGACAGTATCAGCTGAAGTCAGAAGCTCTTTGAACCAAGGCTCAGACCACTTCTACTCCCAAGCTGCTATCTGCTTGGAAAGAGGGAAATAAAAAAAGCCATCAGCGAAACCTCAGGGAGCCTTCATTTCACACTGGGGAAGCAGGCTGAATGATAATTGTGCATGTTTTATCCAAGTCTATTCATTGGTTCAAAAGTAAACATTCTCATTTCTAAACTGACAGCAATATGGGGAGCCACAGGGCACATGTTTTTATTTGCTATTTGGTACCGTCCATTAGTATTCTCAAAATGTTATTTTTGAAAAATCTGTCCAATTAGCTCATCATGGACTCAAAAAGAAATGAACAATTGAACTTAAATATTGGGAAGTTTTCCATCATTTAACAAAGAGAAAGAACACTCAGCTGAGAAAGGGTCATGGAAAATTTACAATTTCTAAAGCAAAGGTCAGAGGTAGCCTACAAATACCATGAAGCCTTGCAAAAGTTCAGGAAGCAGAGAGTTAATGACTGGAAGCTGCTTGTCTGTTGTGCTGGAAATTTCCACTGCCTGTTTTGTTGGCCGTGGAAAGGGCTATACATGGAGAAGAGCTGTCTCCACGTGTGTGTGTGTGTGTGTGTGTGTGTGTGTGTGTTGCTCTTCATAAATCCTTTGCAGTGCTATGTCATGTTCTGTTTTCCTTCCAGCTTTCTTTGTCTTCCAGTATTCTGGAGTCACCAGAGGGCCCTCTCCTGGTTTGTTCATTGTATAACCAGTGTCCTGCTGTACGTGGCCTTGCCCCCACTGTCTGACCTATTAACATTCCCGTTGCAAAGACATTATCAGTGATCCTTGTTAATGAAAAAGTTATTTAGAAGAGCACAATAAAAGTGGGGTGCCTGGGTGGCTCAGTCGGTTAAGCATCCAACTTCAGGTCAGGTTATGATCTCGCAGTTCATGACTTCGAGCCCTGCATCGGGCTCTGTGCTGACAGCTCAGAGCCTGGAGCCTGTCTGTGTCTCCCTCTCTCTCTGCCCCTCCCCTGCTCGTGCTTTGTCTCTCAAAAACTGAATAAACGTTAAAAATTTTTAATTAAAAAAAAAAGAAAGACACAATAAAATATATATTGATGCATGTAAACAAAGGAAATATTAACCCAGGACATTTGAGAGGTTATGAAGAATGACAGAAGCTCCCTTAGAGCAGAAAGGGATTTAAAACAACATCTAAGTCGGGGCGCCTGGGTGATTCAGTCGGCTGAGTGTCCGACTTTGGTTCAGGTCATGATCTCATGGTTGGGGAGTTTGAACCCCACAAATGGCTCACTGCTGTCAGCAGTGCAGAGCCCGCTTTGGATCCTCTGTCCCCCTCTCTCTCTGCCCCTCCCTCGGTTACACTTCCTCTCTCAAAAATTAAAAAAAACCTTTAAGTCAACCTCCCCCATTTTTTGGGTTAAAGATGACATAATTGAGGCACAGAGAAAAGAAGCAATGCTCCCAAAGCCTCAAAACTAATTACAAAGCCTGGCTTTAGGACTAACAATGTATGGTCAACCACATAAAGGATAGAAATAGAGTGGTCATGGCCTGCAATTAAGAAACAGCATGACCCCTCTCCTTGGAGAGTCATGTTTGGGAAGTAGGAATACCAATATGGCACATTTAAATTCTCTTCGTGAAGCAGCATCACTAAAACAAACATTGCAGAACTTAAATATCAAAGTAAGTGTGGGTGAGAAGAATTGGGACGCCTCGCTGAGTGTCCGTCCTTCTTCTACAGGCCAGGGGAGGCTGAACAGCTAAATTGCAGGTGTGTGGGCACGGCAGAGAGTGGACAGATGGCACATCCTGAAACTGCAAGGGCTGGTCTGTCGAGGGCTAACCCAGGGATCAATCTGGGGTGGAGAGATTTGGCTAACGGGAGAAAGAGAGACAAAGGGAGGGGCAGGAAGACGCCCGCTTGCCCTGCTGGTGTGACTGTCTTGATCTCTGCGGGAATTCCTTGTAGTGTCCAGAGACTTTCTGCTTTTCTCTCTGGGCAAGTGTTACCTGAAACATCTTCTGGACCCTTTCACTCAGACTTTTTATTTACAACACCACACACGATTATGTCAGGCAGTCGCTGGGCTCCTTCCGCCTCTCAAAGCTTCACTGTGCTTGTGACAAGACTCCCTGCAGTCCAAGGGGAGGCCAGAAGCCTTCCTGGTGGAGGGGGCCTTCCCGAGGCCAACTTTGCAGGGTCACAACAAGGGCGCCTCCCTGGAAGCACATTCAGGATGTGAGCACGTCCCAGGGTGAGAGGCAGTAGCTAGAGAAGTTGACTGAACAAGAAGGGTCCTGGGGGAGTGCTCCAGATTCTGTCACCACTGGGCTTCACGCTTTCCTCAAAATCGAATCAGACTCATCTGCTGGATGACAGGAAATGCCTGTGTTCTGGAATTGTCAGTGGGCCAGCATATTAACCTTTCCGAGATGACCCCAGACCTCCCTTCACCACCAAAGGAAAAAACTACTCACCCACCACCACCACTGCCACCACCCAGGTAAACCTAAATCCTTCCCCTTCCAGACCCATTTCCAGGAGTTAACTTGATCTCAGTTTTCCACAGGGGGAAAAAAAAAAATGAAGGTAAGTGACTCGGTAAAAAAAGCAGAACTCGAATGTGGATTTTCAACCTGGGTGTTAGTGTTTTGTTTCTGTTGTGTTTTGTTTCTTTTTTTTCCTGCTCCCCAGGGCAGCTCTCATCACTCTCATCATACCCGTCAGGTCAGCTGTTGTGTCTCGGGTGGATTGTGGATAAGCAGGGAGGAGACACTTATTGGTCATGGGGCATTCGAAGCATTATGTCAGCCTAAGCTACCGTCACTAGGCTTCTGGGACACAGAGAAGGATAGGTAGAGAGAGGATCTGAAGAGATAACTAGAATATAGCCAGTAGAGTACTGTAACTGGAATCCCTGCCAGGATCACACAGAAGGGGAGCAGAGCAGTTTTGCAAAGGAAAAGCAGAAGGCTGCTACCATGAGAAAGGGGAAGAGGGGTGCTGAGTAGTCCAACATAACCAACGTCTTTTACCAACTCCTAGGGAAGGAACATGTGCCCAGGGGCTGTGCAGAGATCATTTTACAACCTTACAGGGTGAGGACTGTAATGTCCCAAACCCGTCACATCCGGGTGGAAGTCTGTAGGGCTGGAAGGCCTGGCTCTGTCACCCACACTGCCACCACAGTCCACTGTGATGTCCCTTCCCCATCTCCACCCACGTGTTGCAGGGGCCCCTCTTGGGTTCTGCCATGTGCTCCGTTGCATCGCTTGGCCTCTCTTTTTACATATGCCCTAATTCCCTACCTAGATTTAAAACTGGCATCCAGCCTAGGGATTTGCAGCAAATAGCTGTTCAATAAAAGTTTGTGATAAGACATTGTTGACTCTAGGTAGAAAAAGGGTGTGCCTCTTTTGCTAGTGTTTCACACTCCATGTCTCCCTTTTTATTCTCCCAATAAATAGATATGGAAGACAGAGGATAAGATGGATCTGGTTTTTGGGGTGGTGAAATGGTATAGTTACAATTAAAAATAAAAAAGCAATGAGCGGAGCATCGGAACTAGGCAGCTGCCTTAGCCCAATTACAAACTTGTGTGGTGCCAACCTGTGCCTTAGATTCTCTTCACTGCTAAGTGCTTTGTGGATTATCAACCTCAGCACATTGATATTTTGGCTGCATAATACTTTCTTGCGCATTGTACAGTGTTTAGCGGCATCCCTGGCCTCTACTCATTAGATATCAGCAGCAACCTCCTCCCCACACCCACAAATGTGACAGCCAAAAAATGTGTGCAGACGTTGCCAACTGCTTCCCAGGTGGGGGAAGAATCCCAACGCTTCTTTGGAGAACCCCTGGGATAGACGGCCTCTGCCACAGTTGAGATACAGGCTTGGCTTCACGTTTCAGAGTGAAAATAACAAGGCTGATACAAGATAGGAATGTCTTGTTCTCATATGAAAGTCAGAGATGCTGAGGTATTTCTGCCAAGTTAGCAAACACCTGGCCTCCTCTTAACTTGCTGTCCATAGGATGCTCCCTATGTCAGAGACAAGCTGGTCTGCCATCGCACCTAACATTCCAGTCAGCAGGATGGAAGAAAGAGGATAGAAATGAGAAGTTGCATTTGTACTGCGCTCATCCTATTGGCCAGAATTTAGTCACAAGGCCATAACTAACTGCAAGGGAGACTGGCAAATATAGTCTTTCTTATGGGCTGTCATGGGCCCAAGTTGAAGTCATTTAAAATCAAGGTCTGACGGTTCTTTTCCTTTTTTTTTTTTTCTTTTCTTTTTCTTTTTTAACTTTTGGTTGGTGGGGAGCAGAGTTTGGGAAATGTATCTTGAGCTGTCTTCGGGAGGTGGGAAGCAGAATTCAGTTCCCTCGATGGTCTTTATTTTCATCCTCTCCTCTGATCTTAGAGCCCCCAAGGCCGAGCTCTCTGGGTCAGAGAATTCCAGAAGCCTTGCAGATCTGGCCATAAAGTCAAGAGGTGGTTGAGGTCATATCAAGGGAGACACCAATCTGAGGATCAGCTCTCAGTTTCTTAGTTGTAGAGAGGAGTATGTCACTGTTGAAGGCTCTAGGAATGTGTCTGAAGCTGTGTTTAAAGAGGCTTGTGTGAAAAGATAGATACAAGAGGATCAAAGATCAAAGGGAGCCCTGAAGAGTCAGATATGCTGCCTGGAACTGGATGACTTCTGATAACAATGGTGGGAGCAGCTGGAGGTAAGTGAAGTATCTACTTTTGCACACTCTTATTGCGCATCACTGGCTTTGTCTCTGAAATTGTTACCTGCTGAGCTAATTTATTATCACTTGCTTTCCTCTTCTAGATTGGAGAGTTGTATCTGATACAGTATTTCCTCTCTTGGCTGATAACAGCATGGCAGAGATAAAGTTTAATATTCCTAGCATCCTGCACTTTTTAATAGTATTTATGGCAGTGTAGTTTATTACTTATATAATTACTTAATTATATAATTACTGTTGTAATATATAATTACCTATTGTACAATTACTTAATTAATGTCATTTTCCCCTGATAGCTATAAAAAAATGTGTCAAACACACACACATACACACACACACACACACACACACACGCACAAGAACACTCAAAAGAGAAAAAAAAAGTGCTAAATTGAACTGCCCTTGGTTCCTAGCCCAGGAAAGCCAGAATGAATGGGGAGAGTGTTTTTTCTTAGTTACACAACAAAGTGGGTCTTCTAAGTTTGTTAATTTTTAAGCTTTTAATGTCATATGTGTTTTGAATAGGCTATGGCTACAGCAATAGGATTTTTTAAACCGTTCTATCGTGAAGTGCCATATATAGAGAAAAATATACAAATCTTAAACAAATAATCATAAAGTGAATACTCATCTGTGTATCAAGGACAAGAGACAGGACACTATGACCTCAAAGAAGCCCCACTCATGCCTCTACCTAACTGCCACTCCATTTTTCCCCCAAGAGATAAACACTGTCCTGACTTAACAATGTAGTTTGGTTTTGTCTATTTAGAACTTTATACAAATAAAATCACACATTCTCTTAAGATAACTATTTTTAGAAGCAGAATTTGGGTACTTTTGCATACCACTGAGTTAATGAGAGTAGATATTTGAAATAGGGACTACCTCAAAATCCATGACATATGGTCAATGTAACGTTGTCTCTTTATGGACAAAGTTTATCTTTGGATTCCATACTTTCTCCATCAGAAGAAAGAGCAAAGCCGTGATTGACCAGCCCAAGAGACCCAGAAGCTTTTCCTGGGAACTAGCAACTTGTCCTCAAATACAGTAGTTGTGTTTTCTTGGCAAGAATCTAGAAAGGTTCCGTAGCCAGCAGATACTGATAAATGAGATTTAGTTGAAGACAAAAAGAAGAAGGGGCAGAAGGAAGAAGAAGATGAGGAGGAGGAAGTGGAGGAGGAATAAAGATAGAACAGATAAGGTTTTGTCTCCTTTCTCAATTATTTTAGGAGTGGTCATTAAATAGAAGCATCCATGGTAAACTTATTTTAGTTTGCTTATAGATCAATAACTACTTAAGCCAGCAGGGAAAAAGAAAATTGAAAACTTAAAGACCTAGAATTTGGGTTGGTCAGCTTTCACTGAGTTTTGCTATGTGACAACCAACCTCCAAATAGCAGTAGCTTGCAGCAATAAAGACTTTTTCCTTACTTCTGTTACTTCAGCCACAGTAGGCTGACACCCTTTTCCACATGTCTTTTTCTTCTGCAATACAAGCTTTAGGAAGAGTTCTGATCTAGGACATATCATTCTTGAGGCAAAAGAAAGAGAAAAAGATGTGGAACCACTCAGTGGCTATTAAAATTTCTGTTTGGACCCGATATATACCATGTCTGCTAATATTTCATTAATACAAGTAAGTCACTTGGCCAAATTTGACAATAGTCCTTTCTAGGGAGGACAAACAATTGGGGAAAATAATGCAGACTATTACAGGGGGTTATTTTCTAATGGTGATCAATGAGAAATTATATGAAAATCAGGGGGGAAGAGAAGTAATTCCCCAAAATTCAATGAATACAAGTTGAATCGATCCATTAATGAAATATTCACATAAGAAAATCTACTAAATAATTACACACTTATGTGTTAGATGTGGAGAAGCCCATATAGTCCCTATGTGAACAATGACTTCTCTAGGAAACATCTTTTATTCAGTGCACTAGATTTCCAACAAATTCTTTGTTTTCTTGGAGACTTTGAAGAATTCTAAGGGTACAACTCAGATGAAAGGAAGAATTATAGTCTAATCCTTGCTTTGTACCCAGAAGACTCTGTTTATAGGCTGGATTTTCAGTATCTCTTCTGTTCTATAATCCTCCTCTTTATGGAATCCTCTGTGAGGATATAAATTATCCAACTTCAACCAAGCGTCTACTGTGATGTATTTTCAAAAATTTCACAGTGTCTGATCCTTGCTGACAACATAAATCTTGTCTTCATACTGAAAAGACAGGAAAGCAATTCGCTTTCTTCAGATTTTTTTTTTTTTGCCATAAAATTTCTTAATTCAGACAGCACTTTGTTAGTCCTTGTAGAATTTGTTCCCTTGAAGCTCTTTGTTTCTTTTGAAATCAGCACTTTTGGTGGATTATCTGCCGTAAAAGTTGAGTCAGGAGACTGGTTTGGGGAGAGGATAGCAGCAACCAGATTTCAGTCTTCAGAAATGCAAGCCTGACACCTTCTGGACAGCATGTGACCATTACACCCACAGGTATTTCCCTTATCAGAGGCAGTAGGGTGGGTCCCAGGATAGGATCCCTGGATAGGATTCAGAGCTGCATGAAATTTGATGGGGGAAACCTTGCACCTCTATTTCCATTAATTGATATTTTCAATTTAGCACTTTCTTCGGATATGAATATATGTAATGAGCTCTATTAGTGTTACTAGTAAGTTGTCAACAGGAGAAATTACAGGTATTTTTTGAATCACATTCGAGTTATTACAGATGCCTCAAAGTATTGTTTACATTCATCATTACTTTGAAATCACAATAGACTTGCCACCAGATCTTGTTATTCAATGTGTTAGTAAATAAACACATGTGTTACTATCTCATACATTCGCTTTTTAAATTTTGATTTTTGAATATGATTGGTTTCCCATGAAATTCCATGTATTTTATTTTATACCTTTATAGACTATTTTGAGAAAATTGTTTATAGTTTGCACCAAACAGCTAACAGTTTATGGCATAAAAGATATTAAGAATGCCTCTTTTGGGGCATCTGGGTGGCTTAGTTGGTTGAGGGTCTCATTCTTGATTTCAGCTCAGGTCATGACCCCAGGTTCATGGGATCAAGTCCCACCTCAGGCTCTGCACTGAATGTGGAGCCTGCTTAAGATTCTCTCTCTCGCTCTCTCTCCCTCTGCCCCTCTCCCCTACTCATTCTCTCTCTCTAAAATAAAAAAAAAATGTTTTAAATTTTTTTAATGTTTATTCATTTTTAACATATGGAGAGAGACAGAGCATGAGTGAGGGAGTGGCAGAGAAAGAGGGAGACACAGATTCCGAAGCAGGCTCCAGGCTCTGAGCTGTCAGCACAGAGCCGACCCAAGTCTCGAACTCACGAACTGCAAGATAATGACCTGAGCCAAAGTCGGACGCTTAACCGACTGACCCACCCAGGTGCCCCCCCCAAATTTTTTTAATTAAAAAAAAGAATGCCTGTTCTAAGAACAACTGTTGGCAAGGATGTGGAGAAAAGGGAACCCTCATGCACCGTTGGTGGGAATGTAAAGTGGTGCAGCCATTATGAAAACAGTATGAAGATTCCTCAAAAAATTAAAAATAGAAATATCACAGGATCCAGTTATTTATGGATATTTACTCAAACAAAACAAAAACACTAATTAAAAAAGACATATGCACCCCTATGTTTATTGCAGCATTATTTATAACAGCCAAGATATGGAAGTAACCTAAGTGCCCATCAATAAATTAATGGGTAAATAAGAGGTGGTGTATATACACAATGGAATGTTAGCCATAAAAGAAGAGTGAAATCTTGTCGTTCATGACAACATGGATGGACCTACAGGTTCATAACACCATACGAGGTGTTATGATAAGTGAAATAAGTCAAGACGGAAAGAGAAAATGCCATATGATGTCACTTATATGTAGAATCTAAAAAACAAAACAAACAAGAAACAAACTCATAAATACAGAGAACAAATTAGTTAGTGGCTGCCAGGTTTGGGGGGAGGGTGTTGGAGAAATAGGTAAAGAGGAACAAAATTCTAGTTATAAAATAAATAAATCATGGATATGAAAAGTACAGCAGAGGGAATATTGTCAATAACACTGTATAATGTTGGATGGTGACAGATAGTGATGACACTTATCGTGGTGAGCACTCTGTAATGTGTAGAATCATTGAATCACTATGTTGTACCCTTGAAACTAATATAACACTGTCAACTATATTAAAAAAGAGAATGTTCTAGATGCATTCTAGAAGGGATAGAGAAGGATTAAAACATGAGAACGACTCCTCTCTTTCACTAAAATAATGATTTTTGGTTTCTTATGCATAGAATTAAATGACAAGACTTTCTTTTTTAACAAAAGACCATTTTGACATCGTATTAATCATCAGTGTAAAAAACTTGTGTTTTCTTTTTCTTCTCATGAGACTGGACTCTAAGACTGTGGTGAAAAAAACCCTGCTTCTCCCTTTATTTTCCTCCCTCAAACCACACACACACACACACACACACACACACACACACACAGTGGTGTGTGTGTTTAGTTCTCTAAAACTATAAAATTTGTTTTAATTTTTATATCAGGCCATGTGTTCTGAACACTGAATTGCAACTAAAAAGAGAGTAAGTAGAACATACTGTAGCAAATTTTCAATTGTTCATTGAAATGCTTCTATATCAAGAGCCTTAAGAACACCCCTGGATCAAGGAAAGGAGTCACGGTCCCGTACTGCAGGCTGTGTGGGGCCATTCACTGGAACAGAGTGGACTGGAGCCCTGGTTGTCAAGTCTGCATGGCTTCCAAGTGCATGGTATACACTTCAAAGGAACACGAAGTGATCCAGTGGAAAGCAGAAAGTTGAAAAGCGATGAACTTCACCAATATTTCCCAGGCACTGCCATTCTGTCTGTATGTCAGAAGGTCAGTTTCACATGAAGGACAGGAGGTGTCCTCAGAGAGGTGAGGAAGTTCCACAAAGCAGTGGGGCCCATCTCCCTCTGTTTAGGGCAGGGACATTTACAGTTTTTGGGTGCCCAGTTAAATGGCTTCATGAATGACATTATCTAGTTTTAACTAAACTTGCCCTCACAAAATGGACTTCCACATGAGCTGTGTGTTGAAGATAATATTTGCAATAATACAAACATAAAAATCTATACAAACACAATGGCAGTTATCCAATATGACCCTTCAAGAATAATACAAGGGGGAAAAATTACTGTCTCATCACATCTGATAATGAATTGGATCCCCCCAAATTGAAATTACCAAGATGACTTAATGTATGGGTTTGTAAACACTGTTATTAATGATAGCCTTGTCCATAAGGTAGATTGTGCCTTGAGAAATTAGTTAATAATAGTGGTAACTGTACATAATTTATATACATATAAGTTCAAAAATGATTTACTAATAAAAATATGTGATCAAAAGAGTTTGAATATCACTATTTTGAAGTTCTAAAAATTAAACTTTTGAATTGAAATTTGAAAAAAATTCTATTGTGAGTTCAGTCACTACAGAATGGAGGGCCATGTTGGCCACAGTAAGTTTTACTGGCCCAAAATAAACATAACTGTAATATATAAAAATGAGAAAAAAAGACATTGTTGGTTGAAATGAATATTGGGTATTGTGAAGTGTATTTATTCATCTCTGCCTGTCTC
The DNA here is from genome assembly GCF_022079265.1 of Lynx rufus. Classification (NCBI taxonomy): domain Eukaryota; kingdom Metazoa; phylum Chordata; class Mammalia; order Carnivora; family Felidae; genus Lynx; species Lynx rufus. The sequence continues at coordinate 210,473,715 of NW_025814823.1, read as the reverse complement.
CACAGACTGTGAACCTCGTGTGGACAAGGACCACTCCTATTAGCTCTATATCCCCAGCTGACAGCCCCCTACCTAGAATTGGTAGGAGCTCAAAAAATGTTTTCTGGATTAATGGATCCAAAGAAATCAAAGCACTAAGGGGAATTTTGACCTTTGGTTCATAGCATAATTTCTCATTGCCCCTTAGCATTTCCCAGGAATGAGTACTTATTTCAAGATGGAAGACCACTCTCTGTGTCCAATAGAACTCAAAGGACAACATCCAGAACCTGAGATCATAGGAAGTATCAACTCCTGTAGAGAGATGGAAGTCTCTCTCCCATCTGGGCCTCCATTAGCCTTCACTTGTCACTATTACAGCGGGCATCATGTTTATGATTCTCGTTGTCTCCCACTATTAGTTAGGGAGCTCCTGCAGGGAAGACACAGGCTCTTGTCTGCTTTTCTGATATCTAGAACAACGGCAGACACAGAAGAAGGGGACAGGGAGAAAATACATGTGAACACCTACTCTGTGCCAGGCACTTGCTCTATCTTACTCATACATCACGTTAATCCTGTGAAAGTTAAATTATATTCCCAAGGTCACACAGCAAATGAGGGATTTGGCATTTCAATCTAGGCTTGATTCCAAATCCAGGACTCTTTCCACTACTTTAAATTATGTTAAAAAATGTAGAACACATAAATTTGTTGATTAATTAACCTAGCCTCTTCATCATGACTCTCAAATGGTAGAGCTCTCACTGCCACACAACAGAACCCACTTTATTTTCCAGATCCCTAATTATTAACTTCCTTTTACTGAACTAAACTCGGCCTCCTACACTTCCACGTACTACTCCTGGTTCTTTTCTGGAGCCACGCGGGAAAACTGTAATCTCCTTTCCACAAAATCAAATCCTTAATTTACGAAGACAATCACTGTGTCTCCCCCTTCAACAAATAGTTCTCTTCCCATGCTTTAATGACCCAATACTGCAAGAAGCAGAAAGCAAGCCCTATTTTAATCTTTCAGTTATGGATCCTTTCCTGAGAAGCATTTGGCCTTATCTAGCCAGAAGACTTTTGGGCTCCTGACCATCTAGACCCAACACTCTTTTATGTATCAAGACATGGCAGTGAAATTCCCTGGCTCTTGTATATTCTCTGCAAATGCTCACTTAGGCTAGCAACCACAGGGTACAGGCCTAGGGGAGGCTGGTGACTCACTAGATGCCTCTGAATGGGCTCTGTGGAAAGTACATTTATCAGCTTCTCTCAAAGTGCAGTCAGGACCCATCTACAACAGAATCACTGGAAGTCCATGTTAAAATGCAGACTCCTGGGCCTACTCCAGAGCCCCTAGATCAGAATTCCTAGGATAAGACCCAGAATCCCTACTTCTTAATGAGCCTTCCCTCCCTCAGGTGATTCTAATACATACCCAAGCCTGAAGCCTCGGACCAAAGTAACACCATGTCTAAGTGACATGGAAGTTGCCTTTTAGTGCAGTCCCTATTGGTGGACGGCAGCCACATAGATAAGGAATATTTTTTAAGTGAAGCTGTCAATATTTATATAATATGAGAAAAGCAAAGGCATCTGCCAAGGGAGTTTAGCAGCGACCACATATAAAATCATGATAAAAAAAGGTAGGGCCCTCTAGTTAACAGGGCTGGCCTAGATAACATAAGTGGTCACCTGTACCAGCAGATGGAATCCAGGGAAGATAGGATTCGGTTTAAAATCACTTTTCTAATTGTTCTTTCCCTCATGCTTCTTAGCTGCCCAAAGTCTCTTTTTCCTCACCCTGATTCTCACTTCTCTCTCCAGAGAGCCTCTGTGTTTCTGGGGCTGAAAGGTCAAGTGCAGGAGAAGGGAGTCCACAAGACAAAAGCCTTTGAAAAACTCATGTCCTGAATTCCTGGGAATTCTGCTCTGAGAGCTGTTGTGTGACCTCTCTGAGGCGTTTCCAAGTTCTCTAGAATGGGTCTTATTCTTTGTGAGGTAATTTTCACCATTGTTTTCTTCCTTTTCAGCATGTAGTGGCTTGCATGTATTTGAATAGATAGAAGTCACGTGACTGGCCAAGGGGGCAGAAGTTCATAAACAGAACAGTTTGTGTATTTGATTTGGAAGGTGTGATGGTTAATTTTATATGTCAACTTGACTGGGCTAGGAGATGCCCAGACACCTGGTAAAACATTATTTCCAGGTATGTCTGTGGGAGTGTTTCTGGAAGAGATTAGTATTTGAATTGGCACCCTAAATAAAGATTTCCCTCAACAATGAAGGTAGTCATCACCCAATCTGTGCAGGACCTGAATAGAACAAAAGGTAGGGGAAAAGAAAATTTGCTGTCTTTGCTTGAGCTGGGACATCTATCTTCTCCTGCCCTTGGACGTCAGCACTCTGGCTTCTTGGGTCTTCTTGGGTCCAAAGACCATTGGCTTTGGTCTTATACCAGACTTATACCATTGGCTTTCCTCAACTTTGGACGCAGACTGAATTACACCACTGGCTTTCCTGGTTCTCCAGTTTGCAAATGGCAGATTTGAGACTTCTCAGCCTCCACAATTGTGTGAGCCAATTCTTGTAATAAATTTCCTCTACATATCTATTCTTTTTCTCAGGAGAACATGGACTAATACACATGATAAGCAAACATCTTAGTCTCTTACTTTCAACTGCTTCATTGAAACTCAGAGTACCCTTTTTGGGTGAACTACTGATCCTACCCCACAGGTGAAAAGACCACAGGAGATAGCAAACAGTCAATAGGTGTCAGCAAGTGGTCTCATTCCGAAATGAGATCAAACAGCCTGGACTCTGAGCTCAAACTAAAATATTTACATGATATCTTGCTGAGAACATCAGCATTTTTGAGAAGGACAGTAATGTATAGGAGACAAGAAAAATCATTCATTGAATTATGTTAGAAACAACCTGCGATAGGAAAGGATGAGCTGAAATGTTGGACTAACTTTGATTTCTTATGGAGGCATTGGTATCAGAGGCTGGGCGAACTTCCAGCAGGGCGGACCAGGTCCCAGGATCTCCGGCTACGAGGAAGAGGGTCTAACTCTGTTTCTTGCTTGCCATTCACAGCAACAATGTGCAAAAATACAGATTATGTCCCAGTGCTCTAGAATTTCTTCATTAGGATGACCCCGGGTAGATTCTACACTAAGAAATCCAGATATACAAAATGGCAAATTATTTGTGAGAAACTCCTTCACTTTAGAGAGTCGTCACAGGATTTTTAATGAGCGCCTTTGAAAAGCACGATTCCAGGTACAAAACTGTGATCTGCTCACAGCTCTTCAAGAAAACAGCTCCTGCATTACGAGAAACACTTCACAAGGCCCAGCCACTTACGGCAGCTGCGCGGCCCATCTGGGAAATAACTCCGGAACCCCTTCAGACAAACTCGCCGTGGTGACTGGGCAGTCACCGAGCCCCTGCCAGCTCATTTGTGGTCAGTATTTTTCACAGATGCTCCCTGGTGAGTAGTGATTTCCGGATATTTTTCAAATGATTTTCATCCTGCCAGCTGGGCACAGTTCAGGGAATAACAGCTTGAAGGACTCAGCCGGATGGACCAATCAAAGACAGCTTGCCAGCCTGATTTGGATCGGACTGGATTGTTTGAGCCTTGCCCTGAGGTTGGCATACCCCCTGTTTTCCCGTCCTGTTGATTTCCATCCTTCCCCTTCCCCAATCTTTTTTTGCCCCTGCTCTGATAGCTCACTATGCATTCATCTCTCCCGCTCCAATACCTTCTTCCAAGGTGACACCATTAATGGTCGGGCAAGGGGACGGAGTGAGAACAACATCCTAAGAATAGGAAAATGTAAATCTTGTCCCAATTCTGCCACTAACTAGCTACATGGCGTTGGTCAAGTTGCTTAATGTCTCTGGGCCTGTTTCTTTTCTAGTAAAATGAGAGAGCCCATCACTGATTTCATGTAAGCCCTTTACCGGATCATCCAAGTCCTTCCGTTGAGCTGCACATCTGATGACACATCTCCTCACCTCTACATGTGCTTTCTGAGCTATTTCAAGACATTCCAGATTTCAGAAGGAAAGTAGTGTTCATTGCATGAGCCTGCTTCAGTGACAGACTAGGGCTGAACATTAAATTTGGAAGAAGACATGAAATCCATTATTAATACTGCTTAGGGCAAGAAGAGGCTGAAAGAAACACAGCAGCTGTAAAAATCAATGGTGAAATGGAATTTATCACTTCTGTGCAAGTCTCACCTCCCAAGCCTTTTCCTCCATGTCCCCAGGATCCTGAATAATGAATAATGAATCAAAACATGCTCTCCGTGACCTTTAGGACACGCAAAGATGGAAGGACGATTAAAGAAAAGAAGAGAAAATTCTGTAAAGTTTAACTTTGTTATTATATTCTAAATTGAAAATAATGTTTCCTCAGATTTTAAAATAAATACAGAAATTTGGAGACTACTGAAAAATGTCAGAAAATAAAATCACTCATAATAGAGATAACCACTGTCAATGTTTTGACTATTTCCTTTCACACTTTCTGATCCTGACACTAAGGAAACAGTTTCCTCCATCATTTTGAAATGTCAGTCTTATCCTGAATCATCCTGGCTCATGAAAATCTCTGAATCATCCTAGCTCACGAAAACCTCTGCATCCTAGAGAACCTAAAGTACCAGCACTATCCTTCATTTTCTTTCCCATATTTCACCCTCACCCAAAATGAAAAATAATGCTAACAGGTGACTATTTGAATAGGCAGCCGAGTTGGGGGTAAATTTTGAGGGTTCCTGTTGCTTAATGTTTATAAACAAGCCTTTGTCTCAATCTCTGTATTTCAGTAGGGGGTACGAGGCACATTTTTTTTTTCATATGCACTCTTCACTCCTCTGCTTTAAGTTCTTTATTGGTTTCCCATGCACTTTTCATAAAATCCAGACTTCTGAAGAGGACTTCCAGAAATCATCACAGTCAGACCCCTGCCTCTGCCTCTGGTCTCAGTATGTACCATTCTCTCCTCCAGTACCACCAGCCCTTGCCAGGCTGTCACTCCTCCGGAAACACTCTTCCTTTTCCCGGTGCCCGGCTAATTTCTAATTTATCAACTTGGTTAGGTTCTATTGCTATATGCTCCCGTGTACGCTTCTCCTGTGAGCATTCAATGCATTTCATTGCTATCGTTTATTCTTTGCCTTTCCTACAAGACTCTAAATACCCTAAGAGCAATGACTAGCTGTTTTGCTCACCACCGTATCCCTATCCCCAAGCGTGGGCATTTTGCAAAGTGAGTGTTCAATAAACACTTGCTGAATATATTAATGGATGACAGCCGTATTCCACATTAACCAACAAAGCTCTTCAAGAGAAAATATACATATACCACTGTCTTTCAGAGTGGGGGATTTTATAAGTGGTTGATACTCTGAAGAGAAAAAGAGAAATTCACTGTGCCCTTTTTTTTGAAACTCATAATACCTGGCTTTGGAAAGTTGACATTGAAATCTTAGATGGCTTTTGTAATTGCTGCCGTGACTCTTACGCTTCTTGAGGGTAGGATAGGAACTAGGAAGATGATCCATACCCCTGTGACCTATGCCCCCAAAGAGCAACATTAATATTTGCAACCTACCACCTTACTCCTCAGAGGGGTAGCAGAGGCAATCTCTAGCCTTAATACCACAAGGCTCTACAGTGCAGGCTCCCTCTAGCCATATGCACAGGAAATCTGTGATTAGGGAAATGGAGAACTGGGGCTCAAATGAAAGCAACAGGAAATCCAAAGCTATTCATGCTAGGCATACTAGACATTTTTTTCTATGGTTGCAGCAACCAATAGATCACTGCAAAAGATCACTGTCTTTATAGCGACAGTAAAGGGGTTTCATTCTCTGGGTGAATAGCCCCTTACTTTGGGGGAGAGGGGTCCAGGACAGAGAGTCAAATAATGGAAGCCAGCCATTATTAATGGGCTCTAAGATCAGCCCCCATCCTACCTACAATGTAACAGCCCATGGCTCCAGCCAGCCGGCTAGTTCCTACACTGCCTCCCAAAAATGTAGGGGTGGGGAGGGGAAGGGCATGCTGTATCCCAACATTGGTGGGAGTGGGGAGGCGGATTTTAATCATTCTATCATATTTCTGAAAGTTACAATTATGTGAGCAACATAAACTGTGAAACTGAATCACTGCTTTGTTTGCTCTGTAGAGTGTTAAAATCTTCCTCCTTTGTCATTATAGAAAATAACATTGTGAACAATCACACCTCAAGGAGATTAAGCCCCAACACCATTCTTTTCATGGTCTGCTTACACTATGCTTACTCATACCACGCTCATTCCCAATTCCAAGCCATTGCTCAAGCTGACCAGATTCCTGGAAGAAATGCCTTGCCTGTTCCCTTTCACATTGCAAATCCAACCTACCCACTCAGGCCTAACCTGTTATTGCCTTCTCTGTAAAATCTTCCACAGCAACCAATCTGCAATAGTCTGCCATATCCCTGGCTCCTTTTATACTTATAGCCAACATCACTCATTTTGTTGAATAAGTACACTTGGCTTTGTATTGTATCTCGGCTGTTTCTAATATCTATTTTGACTCCCTAATGGATTCCTAAATCCCCGGAAGGAAGAAACTGTGACTTAAACTTCTTTGTGTTTTTGTTACAGTACTAGCCATCCAACAGATGTTGAAGATGTAATAAATGATTGAAACCATCATGAAGGGTGCCTGGGTGGCTCAGTCACTTAAGTATCCAACTCTTGGTTTCAGCTCAGATCATGATCCCACAGTTCATGAGGTTGAGCCCTGCATCAGGCTCTGCACTGACAGCATGGAGCTTGCTTGGGAGTCCCTCTCTCTCTTTGCCCCTCCCCTGCTCTCGTGTGTGTGTGTGTGTGTGTGTGTGTGTGTGTGTGTCTCAAAATAAATAAATAAACCTAAAAAGAAAGAAAAAAGAAAGAAACCATCATGAAACTAACAGCAAAATGTAGACCATAGTGGTAGAATACATAATATTTAATTGTGGCCAATTAGGAAAGAATTCATTTACCAATACATAGCCTAAAGATAAATTGACACATTAGCTTTGATTTTCAGATAGATTTCTTTACAATACAAGAGACATGATTAGATATTAAATGACCAGCCAGTGGAACACAAGTTTTCTGGATTTTAATGTGAAACCAGTTATGAACAATTTTCTTTGGCTAACTGATTTAAAGCACAATTAACAATTTAAAGTATAAAAGGAATGTCTCATAAACCTGCTTTCATGGTTCAGTTGTTGCATGAGTATCCACCGTTTTCATTTTTTAGTAATATCTCAAAAGATTTAAGATACATGCAAGAGATTTAAATGAACTGATGAATATCTACAAAAACCTACAGCTGACATCACACTTGATAGTGAGACTAGAAGCTTTCTCACTAAGATCAGGAACAAGGCAAGGATGTTGCTTTTTTTTTAAAGTTTATTTATTTATTTTGAGAGAGAGAGAGAATAGAGGAGGGGCTGAGAGAGGGAGAGAAAGAGAGAGAATCCCGAGCAGGCTCTGCATTTTCAGTGCAGAACCTGATTCAGGGCTTGAACTCACAAACCGCGAGATCATGACCTGAGCCAAAATCAAGAGTCAGATGTTTAACCAACGGAGGCACCCAGGCATCCCAAAGTTGTCCTGGAAATCCTAGGTAATGTAATAAGATATGATAAGGTATACAGATTGGGAAGAAAGAAACAAAACTGTCTTTGTTCACAGATGACATGATTATCTATGCAGAAAATCTGGCAGAATTAACAAAAACACTTGGGAAATAATAAGAAATTATAGCTAGAATATAAGATACATGTTTAATATATAAAAATCAATCACTTTTCTATATACCAGCAATAAACAAATGGAAGTTGAAATTAAAAAAACAATACCATTTACATTAGCCCTCCAAGAAAATGAATACTTAGGTATAAAGGTAAGAAAATATGTACAAGATCTATATGAGGAAAACCACAAAACTCTGATGAAGGAAATCAAAGAACTAAATACATGGAGAGAGGTTCCATGTTCATTGATAGGAAGACTCAATATGCCAAGAGGTCTCTTCTTCCCAACTTAATCTATAAATTCAACACAATCCCAATCAAAATCCCAGCAAGTTATTTCATGGATATTAGCAAACTGATTCTAAAGTTTATTTGGAGGAGCAAAAGACTCAGAATATTGACAGAGAAGAACAAAATCAGAAGAGTGACACAACCCAACTTCAAGCCTTAACCATAAAGCTATCATAATCCAAACAGTGTGATATTGGTGAAAGAATAAATAGATCAATGAAACAGATAAGAGGGCCCAGAAATAGACCCACACATAGTCAACCCATCTTTGACAAAGAAGCAAAGAAAATGCAAAGGAGAAAAGATGGTCTTTCAACAAATGGTGCTGGAATAAGTAGACAACCACATACCAAAAAATAAAACTAAAATACAAGATAAACAAACAAAAAACAAACGGATCTATATACAAAACTTAACAACCTTTACAAAAATTAACTCAAGATGGGTCATAGATCTAAATATAAAATTCAAAATTATAAAACTCCTAGAAGGTAAAATAGGGGAAAATTTAGATGACCTTGGGCACAATGACTTTTTAGATACAACACCAAAAGACTTGATCCATGAAAGAAAACATTAATAAACTAGGCTTCATTAAAATAAAAACTTCTACTCTGCAAGAGACACTGTCAAAAGAATGAAAAGACAAGACACAAACTGGAAGAAAATATTTGCAAAAGATATATGTGGAAAAGAACTGTTATTCAAAAACATACAACAAACTTGTAAAACCCAATGATAAGAAAATGAACAACCCAATTAAAAAATGGGCAAAAGACCTGAATGGACACCTCACCAAACATGATATAAAGATGGAAATAAGTGTATAAAAAATGCTCTACATCATATGTTATTAGGGAATGGAAAATTAAAACAACAATGAAACATCACCACACACCTATTAGAATGGCCAAACTCCAAAAGGATGACACCAACAAATGCTCACGAGAATGTGGACAAACAGGAAGACATTTTGACTGTTTCTTTTTTTGTTTTGTTTTGTTTTTAACGTTTATTTATTTTTGAGGGAGAGAGAGAAAAAAAATGCGAGCAGGGGAGGGGCAGAGAGAGGAAGACAGAAGATCCGAAGCTGGCTCTGTGCTGAGCCCGATGCAGGGCTGGAACTCATGAACCGTGAGATCATGACCTGAGCTGAAGTCAGACACTTAACCGACTGAGCTACCCAGACACCCCAGTTTGTCTGTTTCTTACAAAATGAAATCTGTTCTTATTATATGATCCAGAATCCCTCTCCTTGGTATTTATCCAAAGAAGTTGAAATCTTATGGCCATACAAAATCCTGCACATGGATGCTTAGAGCAGCTTGATTCATAACTGCCCAAATTTGGATGCAACCAAGATGTCCTTCAGTCAGTGAATGGATCAATCAACTGTGGTACATCCAGACAGTGGGCTATTATCCAGCACTAAAAAGCAATGAGCTGTCAAGCCATGAAAAGACATAGAGAAACCTTAAATTTATATTACCAAATGAAAGAAGCCAATATAAAAAGGCTACACATACTATATGATTCAACTATATGACATTCTGTAACACTACAGAAATAGTAAAGGATCAGTAATTGGTGGGGGTGAGAGGGGAGAGAAGGATGAGTAGACAGAGCACAGAGGGTTTTCAAGGTAGCGAGAATACTCTGTGTGACTGTAATGGTACCTACACATCATTATACACTTGGCCAAACCCACAGCATGTACAATACCAAGAGTTAAAACCTAATATGAACTATAGCTTTAGAGAGGTAATGATACAGATTCATCTATTATAACAAATGTGCCACTCTGGTGTGGGATGTGCAGATAGAAAGGCTGGGAATATATGGAAAAATATCTATACCTTTTGGTCATTTTTCCTGTGTATCTAAAACTTCTCTAAAAAAATAAATTCTCATTCTTAAAAGTCTGGACCAAAGTGAAAAAATATAAACTGTATGTTGCTCTCGAGACTTTTTTTTAAGTTCAAAGAAAACTGTTCCCTGTGGTTTCAAAAGAATGTTACAATTTCTGCCTGAAGGTGGCGTTTGTGTACTATGGTCAAAGAACGCTTCCCTCAATTAAGACCAGAAAAAAAAAAAGAAAAAAAAAAAAAAAAAAAGAAAGAAAAAAAGGAAAGAAAAAAGTTTACCAGACAGTAAAACAACTCATAAAACTGTCATGAGTAATTCAGCAGCTGGGCTGAAATAGAAGGGCTGCCGTAAGCACCTCTGGTTCTCCGTGGCAGGGGTGAGCTTTTATAGATTAAGATTATAGACTTACCTGTGAACACTGAGACTCATAACTCAGTTTACAGGTGCCTTAGAGCTGAAAGAATATTTGCAGGGCTGACTCTGGGCTTTGTTACAAGCACCAGGAACTTCATGAGCTATGGAAGGCCACAAGATCTGGCGGAGAGAGTCCGACAGGAATGAGGGTTCTCAGACCCGCACAGAACTTGTGACCAATTTACTCCCAGCCATACCAGTCGCATTGTGGGAACTGTTTGCACTTGAGGGGAACAGCTGCTAATCAAAAGTTTCCTAAACCCAGCTTCTGCAAAAGTATTCTGTCTGGCACATGTTAAACACATAGATTTCTGGACTTCGACTTCAGAGATCCAAATATGAAGATCAGTGGAGCCCAAGACTCTTCATTTAAAAAGCTTTTTTTAGAATGGACAATTACTCAGCTATATAAATAGAACAAACTACTGATATAAGCAACAACACGGATGAAATCTCAACAGCAATATTCTGATCAAAAGAAGCCAAATGCAAAAGAATACACATGTATGATTATGATTATGTACGTGTGTGTATATATATACACACACACGTCATATGCATAAAGTTCTAAAATAAACACAACTAATCTCTGGTGATAGAAATCAGGCTGGTGGTTACGTAGGGCAGGGTGTTATGTACATTAACTGCAAAGGGGCATGAAGGAACTTTCCAGAACCAGAGTAATGTTATATATTGTATTGGAGTGGTGCTTACAGTGTGTATAGAGAATACTTTAAATTATGTGCACTTAATTTCATATGAATCATACTTCAATAAAGTTGATCTAATCAAACACTTCATAGGTGATTCCAGGCTTGGGATTCCAGGCATAGGAGTTCCAGGCTTGGGAACCTCTGACTCTTTGCTAATGGAGAATGACCAGGTCTTAAGTGCACCTGAACTACACTGAGGCTTCTTTTTTTGGCATTAATACTTCCACTGAGAATATTTCTGAGCCCCAGGCCACCTTCCAGATTTTCCATGTGAGAAAACTAAAGTTCGGAACAACTGAGAGACTTTTCCAAGGCCACACAGTAAGATACCAGCAGATATCAAATAAGAATCCAGGTCCTGACAGCTTTTTCTTTTCTCCCAGTATTACACCATATTCAAAGGAGTAAGAAAAGGAAGTGGCTTGTAGATGTTCCTTGCTCTAATGTGGCTTCTTTATTTTTCATTCCCGTCTATAGGATAGAGCTATTTTGTTACCTAAGCCAAAGAAATTGAATAAATAGAATAAAATCTTATCAAGAGGCGTGGGTGGCTCAGTCCGTTAAGCATTTGACTTCAGTTCAGGTCATGATCTCTCAGTTTGTGAGTTCAAGCCCCACACTGGGCTGTGTGCTGACAGCTCAGAGCCTGGAGCCTGCTTCAGATTCTGTGTCTCTCTCTCTGCCCCTCCCCCCCCCACACACACTTTCTCTCTCTCTCTCTCTCTCTCTCTTTCAAAAATAATAAACATTAAAAAAATTTTTTTTAAGGAATAAAATCTTATAGGGAATTATCAAAAGACTGGTTTCAGGTCTGTTCACTTACTCATTCAACTAATAAACAGCAAATATTTGCTGAGTACTTGCTAGTTACAGTTCTAGGCACGCTCAATTTGGTAATGAGTAAGACAGACAAGATCCCTGCCCTCAAAGTGTTTATATTATAGTCAGCCATAAAGAAATAAACAAATGCGGGAGCAAGATAATTTCAGACTGTGAAAAATGCTTGAAGAAGACAAACAAGGTGATTGACAGAGTGACTGGAAAGAAGGATCTGTTGTGGCTGAACCTGTCAGGGAGGCTGCTCTGAGGTCATGACATTGAGGAGCATGAGATGAGGCCAGAGAGGGTGGGATGGAAGGCAGCTATCTCCAAATGCTTCAAGGACTGTCATGCAGAGAAGGAAGTACACTAGTCTCATGTTGACCTAGAAGGTGAAGTGAGAACCAAATGAATGGAAGGGACAGAGGTTGTATTAAGATCAGTTTCGGGAAGAACTTTCCAACCTAGTAGTAAAAGAATATTTAGTCAAGGGAATACTATGTTCTGGTTTCCTTATTTGCAATACTTTAATTCTTCTAAAAAAGCTTTGGGTGGCAGATGGAACAATGTTCATTGGAAGGAGTGACTTCCCCCTCCCAAGAGATTGCGAGCTCAAGCAGAACAATCATATACTAGGGATCCCAGAGAAGGGATCCTTCTCTGAGTACTAGAAAATTCCTAAAGTCTCTTCCAGCTGTAAGCTTGTTTAAGTCTGAGCTAAATAATTTATGTTTGGCAGAAGGATATACCTGTAGATTTGAAAGGTTTAGCTGTGCTGAGTGGTATCTACAGACCCACAAGACTCTATGATCTTCTAAATAATCATACTCGTGCACAGGAGGTGCCCAATTTATTTTTGCTGAAATGAGATGAGCTTCTCCAGTGAGGTACAGACAGGTGAGTTAGGGCCACCTTAACCTTTGGCCCTCAACTCTTACAGGTGCTGCCCTAATTATGTCACAGAAACTTTTGTAAAAAGCAAGAAAAACATACTCCAGATTCCAGTCCAGGTTGTGGAACTTACTAAAACTTCTTGAACAGTAATAGGGTACTTCCAGTTTTACTAAACTTTAACCATAGGTTCTCAGAAAGGCCTTCCACCGAATACTTTCCCTGAGGAATGCAGCAGAATGGCATTCTAATGCCTCCTCCAATGAGAAACCAGAATATGGCCAAGAACAACTCTTGAGGATGGATATCAGCAGGAGTGGAAAGGGTAATGAGCTGCCCATGACCTAGAAATTCTGTCTGGCTCACTCAACTTCATTTAGAGAGAATTTGCTTGATTTACTGCCAGAAAACAAAGTTGTACATGAGAAAGAAGCAGTCTTGATTAGAAGGCTTTTAAACAGGTGTCTCTCCAGAGAGACTGATAAGTCTCTACCACTAAAGGTCCTATGTGGAAAAGGGAAGACCTGGATATCTTGGATTATTTGGGCATTGACCTTCTTGCAGACTGTTGCAAGGGATGAATGAGGTAAGCCAAGATTCTTTTCATTCTAGGAGTCACGGCTTTGTCAACATTACCCAATTATTGATCCCGTTTGTCTCCATATGGAAAACAAAGTTCTAGCTATGGTGCAGGCAGTGGCAAGATTGAAGCATGCTGTGCGAAACACAAAATTTCCGGAAGGACAGACTCCCATTGCCTCTGGGTAGCTTCTTATCACTCTGCGACTGTGTCCTCTCTCTTTCATCCAGTCCTAAATTATCATTCTATTAGAACATAAACCTCTCGAGAGCTCAGTCTTCCTGTCTTTGAGTGTGCTTCTGGCACAGTGCCTGGCAAAGAAAAAGAGACAGAGATAGACAAATAGAGAGGGAGACAGAGACAGAGACAGAGACAGAGACAGAGAGACAGATAGGGCACTTGATAAGTACATGATGAATAAATGAAGTTTCATTGTCCTGCTTTCCAGAGCCTAATCATAGCCAAAACTAACTGAACACTTCTGTGTACCAGAGAATGTGCCAAACACTTCAAAGATACTACCTTATTGGATCTTTAAAACAGCCTTATGAGTAGGTACTATCATCATCATCAGTTTTAATCATCACTATTTTTATATGAAGAAACAGACCTAGACTTGAAACCAGTATAATATACCCCAGATTGGTTTTAACCCTGTCAATGTAATGGGAACAGGGGCAGGCAGTGTGTGGAAAATCTGTGGATTGCTTTGTCCCAAATCAGAGTCAAGGTCCCAATGTACACAACAGCCAATTTCTTAGCAATCTCAGCAACGCTTCGGTAGAGTCGACATTTTTGAACAGAGAGAAAAAAAGCCAGCAGGAGGAATGACTTTTCTGTCCCTCATTTTCTCCTGCTTTCCAGTGCTGACAAGGGGCATTTAGACGAAAGCCAAATTTCATTGAATTCATACCTTGTAATGACCATTATTTTAGAGGGGTCCAGGATGGTTGCCTAGGACTTGGATATCTTACTATGAAAGGTGTTTTGCTTCTAACTTGGTAAGGTATGAAGATATTTAGGACTTTACATATGAATTCTACATTACCATTTATTAAAAAAAAAAAAAGCAATTGTTTACTGAGAATTCACTGGGTGCTGGACACTGTGCTAAGCCCTTGAGTGTATTATCTCAATTAATGCTCAGGACAACAAACATCCCTAATAACTGAAATTGTTTTCTTCAGCTTCAATATAATGTATTGGTTTATGGGTGGGTGAATATTGATTACAGCCAAGAGCTGTATGTTCATCTACAGAAAGGAGGAATAACTATAAAAAGCTTTGACAAATGGTGTTTTTTTTAACCAAATAAGGCAAATAGAACTGTATCCTTGACAACCTGCCATATCTGTCTTGGCCAAGACAGTCACAGGACTTCAGAGTTCTGTGCAACCATGTGAATTCATTCCACTTGGCCTTCTTAGCTAGCAAATCCTTCACTTCAAACAGTTCATAAACCAAGAAGGCAAAAAGTAATCAGTTTCATGGCAGAAAAAACAGATCTGAGTTTAAGTTTCACCTTACAAAACTAAAGCCACTGATCTTTCTTTCTTCAGGTGGGGCCATCGCTAACCTGTAGACCACCTTGGCTTGAGTTAGAAAAAGGTGACCCATGGGCAACCTTGGTGACTTTGGCGCTGTGCTTAGTGAGCAAATGGTACCTTTGTGGCCTTCCTTCTAGGAACACACAGCTCTGTGCCAGGCCCCATGGCTCAGTGGGAAGGGAACAGGACTGGATATCAGCCCCCACTCAACCCCTTGGCAGGTGCCTCAAAGCAATGTGCATAACTGTGTGTGGCAGGGCCACCATCAGGAACAATGTGGACATTCCAAAGTAACAGTCTGTGGACCCCAGCCTACTCACAGATGGGTTTTATTGCCCTAATCATGTTTGAAAGAATTTAAATTGCTTTTCAACCTTAAAAATTAGGAAATTTCACACAAAATTGAGATTTCAAACTTTTCTCGAAAAATCAGATGATCTGGGAACAGTGGGTCTGCATTCCCATATAGCGAAATGGATTGAATCTAAGAACTCCCTACTCTATGCATTTCCTTATTTAATTCATTTGACACCATATCTTGGATTTCCTTCCACGTTAGCATGTAAAAAGCTACATTTTATTTTTTTTAATTGTTATTTGCTGTTTGATATATAATACTTGTACCTGCTTACAAAGTTCAAAAGACACACGCTGTCCCCTAACACCAAGTGCTGCTTCCCCAGAGACAACCACTGCTACAGGTTCTTGTGTGCTCTTCCAGAGATATTATATGCACACACAAGCAAATATATATGCTGTATTTCTAAGATGCCATCAACCGCAAGGTGCACCATTATTCTGTATTCACTAAGCAAGAAAAAATCCCAATAAAATCATGACACCGTGCCTTGATGATGATCTTGCCTGATCCATAAATCAGTCGGGTCAGCCCCTTATTGCTTTGAAATTTGTTTCATCTGCTCCAGGAGACTGGACAGTTGTCCCTGTCCTTCCGTTGCATTGCTTGAAGTATGGCAGGTGATCTTTTACATATTGCTGGGTAAAAAAAATGTAATACAGTTTTATCTTCTTGTGGGCATCTTCATTTTGTAGGCCTCATAAAAGACTTAGTTATTTGTCTGAGTTGTTGAGATCTAATACATATATCTGGTTGGCATATGGTGAATCGACTGAGGTTACTCCTCCATTTATTTTGGTGTAAAAAGTCAGGGAAGACTCTGACTTTATTTTTCTTCCCACTACTGTACCTAGTTTACTACAGTTCCCACCACTTCCTAGTGGCTTACCTTGAACAGCTTCACTCCTGTTACTTGTTTGACCCCTATAGAACTTTGAGCGCTCAGCATAAGGACTAGTAGATAAATGGCTGGACAGTGCAATTAGAATCTCTTTGGAAGCCCATTTGCTATGAGGGCTGGGCGGTTTCAGCACAGGCAGGAAAGCCCTGTGATAAGTCCAGAATAGCTGGCACAAAGCCTCAGCTTAGAAGAGACCTTCAGAAGCCTGAGTGTAGAGTTGCTGGGGTGGTCTGACCTGGGGGCTTCTACCCTCTGCCTTGATTCACCTCCCTCCCCCGGCAAGTGATGTGTCTAGGTCACTGGTAGGGAATGTAAGGAAAGCAGGTGAGATTTATACCAATACCAGACAACCTAATGAAGAGCAAAGCTGAAATTGAAGCCTGGGATCAGACTTCTGTGTTTCCATAAAACATGTAATAACTTTAGTCCAAATTGACACGGTTATTCTAAAACAAACACATCTATGACCTTAAACTGCACCTTGCACTTGGAAGATGTTTTTCAGGCAAGTTTTTGAGGCATAAGTTCTAGTCCTTACTTTGCCAGGACACCCTATACCTCCTCCAATAAGCCACTTTCTGGGCCTCAATTTATTAGTCTCTTATACCAAGTGATGGGTTTAGACAATAATCTGGATCTAGGTTCTTAAGCTTTTTGCACAATGCATGCCTTCAAGATACACCTAATTTTGCCTAAAATTGCAGAGCATTCACAGACCCCCTAATATCCACCCACTGATTTCTCTGCTTGCTTGTCCAATGCTTTATACACATGCTAAGTCTCACTGATTTTTCTCTTGTGTCATCGTCACAAAGATAGTATTTGATGGTTCTCAGCAGCTGTATATTAAAGATATTTCCTGGCCTCCTATCCTTGAGAGAGTAATGACAAGACAGCCTTGTAAAGGATATCCATGGCCCCAGCATCTGAGACAGAGACAAGACCTTCTCTTCCCAGAGTACACACCAGATAATCACCATCCCAAAACCTGCGCATCTAGGGTCTGGACCTCAGTTTCATTTCTGCCCAGTCGGAAACTGATGACACAAAGGAACAGTACCACTAACCCATTCTGGTAAGGGAGGCCACAGTGACAGCAGGTCCACTCCACCTCTGGAGCCAACAGTGTCAACTATTTCAGTGGCAGTGCCCAGGTCTACCTTGGAGATGCTGGAGATGCCCCAGTAACAGAGACACTGGTGTCTTCAGGAAACAGGTTCACTGTGGCATTTGAAGCATTATGCTGACTGATTACTTGACCTGACCCAAGATTCTGTGAGCCACCAATGTCTTCTAATAGGTCCCTTTTCTAATTAAATTAGCTAAAATTGGTTTCTGTTGCTTGCAACTAAAATGCTGACTGACACAAACCCTACTCTTGAATGGGTCAAATGACTTAGAGGAGACTTCTTGGAGAGTCCGCTGTGCTGGGGGAGAGGGTAACAGAATGACGAAATCACACAACTTAATGCCCCTCATTTACTGGACTTCTCTTAGCACCCTAAGAAATGTACAAAGTAACAGCAATAAGAGTGAAATTAAATCACAAGAAACCTCTTGGGTTATCCCTACACTGTTCTATCAGTTACCTTCAAATAACGCACTTATTTAAACCTCATTAGTTTGGAATTTGTTGATAAAACAGTATGGGTAAGTCACATATACATTTTTTGAGTGCCTACTATGTGTCAGGAACTCCGCTAGACGTCGGGGCAGATTCACAGAAGAGAGAGAGTGGTTTTCCCTTTGAGAAAAGCAAGAAATTGCTTGAGCGCTACAATGCTGAGTGCGACAAGAGCACCTATGGAAGGGAGAATAGCTGAGCCTATTCTGGGTTGTTCAAGAAAACTGTATAATGTCTGGATTGAGTTCTTTTCAATAGACCAAGGTGTGAGGTCAGGTTGTGTCTTAGAGAGTGTGCAAAGTTTCCAAGGCGATAAATAGTGGGAAACTGACTTCTACTTTGCGAGTCTGAAAATCCACCAAACTCTGTGCAAAGCTTTCTTAGTGTTTCCTGAAGTTTCCTATTTTGAAGAGACCAAAGAGTGGTGGTTAGTTAGGCTCTCACAAGTCTAAATTCAGTTGGATTGATTTTTGTCTCCCTCCCCTAAGACTTGGGATGAGTCCCACCAATTCAGAAGTTCTCAGCCTGCTTTTTGCTTTATGCATCATTGTCTGCAAAAAAGATCACAAGGTGAGAACTTCACTGGAAAACAAGTGTTCGTTCAGGTCTCATGAGACAGTAAGACAGACTCAATAGAGGCCACTGATGGAACAGAAGCTGTCCTGAAACAGAAGCCCGACTTAAGGCTTGTCATTTGCAGGGGGCCCCGGGGGATGCCGGAGATGGTGTGTAGGGAGAGAAGGCAGTTCACCAAGCAGTTCAGTCACAGGGGCCACATAAACTAGGAGACAGGCTTTTGCCATAACAAGGTGCAATATTTATAGACTTGTTTCTGAGCGTAACCACATTGAGAGCTTTTCCTGATGTGTTCAGCAGAAAACTTCTCTGGCCTTAGTCCTCACGGACATTTCCCACACCAAATATTGCTGCAATTTTTAAAGAAACTTTTTACTCTAGTGTGAAAGAAATATCCTCAAGAAAATAAAAGAAACTCTTGTGAACAAAACCTGAAACAAAGGAGTTCACTGCTGAAAGAGCTTTAAAAAAAATACAACTCTTCTGAAAGTTCAATTTAAAATCAGTGTTTGGGAAGGAGAGCACATTTTTTCACAGCGGCCTCATTATAAATGGTGACTGGGTTCCCAGATGAGCCACAAAGGACTACTTCACTCACTACGTTCCTGTAAAGTTAATCATGTTGTCTTAGCCCTGTGTAATATTTTTATATCATTTTGTTTTTGTTTTTGTTCCTGTATATGTTCATTCTCTACCATACAAGCTCACTGCAGAAAACTTTAAAACTAGAGGAAAGTATAAGGGTAACAAAGTATAAAAGTAAACAGAACTCTCAAAATCTATCACCCAGAGATAACCATTTGAATATCTTATTCCAGTCATCTAAAAAATTTTAACAGATTTATTGAAGCATGATGGACATACGATAAAATGCAATATTTAAAATGTATAATTTGAGAAGTTTCACAGGTATGTGTGTCTATGTGTGTGTGTGAAACCATCACCACAATCAACATGAGTATATCCATTGCCTGCCATCACCCCAGAATCCCCATGCCCCTCTGTAATTCCTCTCTCTGTCCCCCACTCCTAAGCCAACACCAGTCTGATATCTGCCACAAGAGATTAGGTTACATTTATTAGTTCATATAAATGGGTTCGTATAACATATATTTCTTTTTGTTTTTTTCACTCAGCATAATTATTTTGAGATTCATCCACATTGTAGACTGTATTAATAGCTCATTTGTTTTTATTGCTGGGTAGTATTTTATTAAATGCTTATATAGCAATTTTTTCATCTGTCAATGGATATTTGGGTTTGTGATATCTTTTTTTTCCAACACCAACAACCAGTTCTCCAATTCTCCGATATCAGTTGGGTGTCTGACAATTCAATTCTGACACTAACCACCCAGAGGTAGCACAGACCCCACAGGTTAAGTCCTAAAAGATTAACTTCACTACAGACACCAGTCAGAAGTGGAGTCCCAGGGCAACCCATGTTTCTGCCCAGCTGACTACTAATTCTGAGCTTCCCACAACCCTTCTTCAGTTTCCATGATTTACTTGAATGATTCATAGAATTCAGGAAAGCTGTTTATTTATGATTATAGTTTACTATAAAGGATACAACTCCATTTACTCTAAAGAATACAACTCAGAAAGTGAAACAGAAGAGATGCATAGGGCAAGGTATGGGTGGGAGAGGGGTGTAGATCTCCCATGCCCCCTCTAGCACGCCCATGTGTTTGCCAGTTGGGATGCTTTCCGAACCCCATTGTTTAAGGGGTTTTCTGATAGTTTGATTACACGGGCATGATTGATTAAATTACTGGCCATTGGTGAATGAACTCAATCTCCAGTCCCACTCCACTCCCAGGAGGGAGGTCAGGGAGGAGGGCTGAAAAGTGCTAATGCTTGGTCTTCCTGGTGGCCTGTCTGCATGTTGAAGCTATCTAGGGACCTCACTGCGATGTACCTCACTAGCATAAACTCAGATATGGTCTAAAGAGACTTGTTACAAATAACAAAAGAGACTCCTATCACTCAGGAAATTCCAAGGGTTTTAGGATCTCTGTGCCAGGAACCAGGGACAAAGTCATATATCTATCTATATAGATCTATATAGATATCTATATAGAGAGATGTATGTGTACATATATATATACATACATATATATTATATATATTTATATTTATATATATGTATATATATCTTATATATATACATATATATATATTTTTTTTAACTATACCACAAGGTTGTTTTCTGTTTGGGGCTGTTATAAATAAAACTTTGAATATTCATTACAAATTTTTGTAGAAATGTATGCCTTAACTTCTCTTGGGTAAATACCTAGGAGCGAAATAGCTGCATCACATGGTAACTGTATGCTTAAGGTAAGAAATTGCCAGATCTGTTTTTCAGAGTGGTTGGACCCCTTTATATTCCCACTAGCAGTGTAGGAGGGCTCCAGCTGCTCTAAATCCTCACCAAATCCTGCTATGCTCAGTGTTTTAAATTTGGATGTTCTAATACATAAATAGTGCTACCTCTGTGTGGTTTTAATTTGCACCTCTCTAATGATTAATGATAAAGAGCATCTACTCATGTGCTTATTCGGCATTTGTACATCTTCTCTGGTGAAATGTCTATTGAAAGCTTTTGCCCAATTTTAAAATGGGTTGTTTGTTTTCTCATATTTGAGTTCTGAGGTTTTTTTTATATATTCTGGATGCAAATCCAATATCAGATATGTGATTTGTAAATATTTTCTCACAAGGCTGGGACTTGTCTTTTTGTCCTCTTATGTCAAAGAGCAGAAACTCTTAATTTGATAAAGTTTCATTTATTAATATCAATTATGCAATCTATATCTATGAAATCCATCTAACCCAAAGTCACAAAGATTTTTCTCCTATGCTTTCCTTTAGACATGTTCTAGTTTTCATTTTACATGTAGGTCCATGATCCATGTTGAGTTAATTTTTGTTAATTATATATCTATCTAAGTTTTTACTTTGTGTTTTTGTTTTGCTTAAGGGGATCTATGTGTTTCAGCACCATTTGTTGACAAGGCTTTCCTTTTGCTCCTAGATTGCCTTTGCCCTTCATTAAAAATCAGTTCTCTCTCTATATGTAGAACTATATATGGTGATTTCTCTAGTTTATTCCACCAAACTGTGTATCTATCTTTATCTCCTTGTCTTGATAACTGTAACTACATAATAAGTCTTGATATCAGGTAGTGATAGTTCTCCACATTTATTCTTTCTCAAAGTTGTTTTGGCTGTTCTGAGTTTCTTGCATTTCCATATGAATTTTAGGATCCTCTTGTCAATTCCTATAAAGAAATCAGCTGGGAGTTTGATAGACATTGTGTTAAATCTGTAGATGAGTTTGGAGAGTGTTGTCATTTTTGACAACATTAAGTCTCTCAGTCCATGAACATGAGATATACTTTATTCAGATTTTTAAAATTTCGTTTCCAAAACATCTTGTAATTTTTAGTATACAAATCTTGCATTTCTATTGTTAAATTTAGTCCTAAATATTTTATTCTTTTTGATGCTATTGTATCAGAAAGTATATACAAATACAATTGATTTTGCTTATTAATCTTATATCCTATAATCTCACTGAAATTGTTAATTAGTTCTAATAAATTTTTAAATTTTTTTTTTCAACGTTTATTTATTTTTGGGACAGAGAGAGACAGAGCATGAACGGGGGAGGGGCAGAGAGAGAGGGAGACACAGAATCGGAAACAGGCTCCAGGCTCCGAGCCATCAGCCCAGAGCCCGACGCGGGGCTCGAACTCACGGACCGCGAGATCGTGACCTGGCTGAAGTCGGACGCTTAACCGACTGCGCCACCCAGGCGCCCCTCTAATAAATTTTTAAATAAGTTCCTTAGGATTTTCTACATGTAAGATCATGCCAACTGGAAATAAAGGTTATTTTCTTCTTTTTTTTCTTATCTAAATGCTTTTTATTTCATTTTCTTGCCTAATTGCCCAGTACAACGTTGAACAGAAGTAGCAAGAGCAAATATCCTTGTCTTGTTCCTGATCTAAGGGAAAAAGCCTTCAATCTTTCACCATTAAGTCTGATACTAGCTGAGGGTTTTTCACAGATGCCCTTTATCAGGTTGAAGAAGTTCTTTTCTGTTCCTATTTTGTTGAGGTTTGTTTGTTTGTTTTTTAATCAGAAAGAATGCTGTCATATTAATCAATTTTTTAAGATTAAACCACCAGAATATTTTATAAATATGGACAAGCTGATTCTAAAGTGTTTATATAAGGGTAAAGTACACAAACAAACAATGAGAAACGATGTATGAAAAACACCAGGCTAAGAGCTTTCCAGTATTTTCCTAATCCTCCTAGCTCTATGAAATAGCATTACTTTCATTTCATAGATCTAGGTCCTGGGGCTTACAAGAAGTAACATAATTGGACCAGAGTTACACAGATGGTAAGTGGTAAAAGTACTCAAAAGAGTCTGGCACATAGGAAGTCCTTAATAAGTGTTCATTAAGCCAGGAACACATCAATCCTCCCCCCATAAGCAGAGCTGGGGGTTCCTCAGAGATCCAAGAGGTGAGGACAACTTTTTTTTTTTTTTTTCTTTCAGAGAGAAGAGATCTTTAGGACACTATTAACACGGTGACATTAATAAGGTATCAAAACTCTTAATTATCTAATTCTTTCCTTTGTTTTACCTAAAATTTAGAAAATGTCTCCTCATCAGTACACAGTAAATTTTCCTACACCAAACCATCCACCAGCGTCTTCTACTATGTGGCTTTTAAGCCTCTTGCACTGACTTTTCTCGAGTGTTATCTTTTTCACGTGGCTGCCCCCTCACTTATATCTTGTACATCCAATGCAAATGGGATGCAGGTGAAATTAAAGATTCCTTACTGTATTGAATTCCCATTGATGCATGTCTGCCTTGCACTTCCTTGAGCTGTTCACCACACTTATGGACAGAGAGAGAGAGAGAGAGAGAATTAGCTATTGTCTTTCGGGCTCAAACTTCCCTTCTACACTCTGTGTGCTGCTTTGTCATCTGGCTCAGGGCTGGATTCCACCACAGAGAGCACTGGAGGCCAACTGCAATGCTGGAGGAGGCAGAACGGATTCGGATTCACTCATTCCTATTTGCTTTTTGGTTTCAATGGGCCTCAAGGTCCTGTCTCAGCACCCTAGAGACACTTCCCTGCTTCATCATTTGCTGCAGAGCAACGCCCCCTCCTCTAGGTTTCTTTCTTTTTTTTTTTTTTTTTAAGAGAGAAAGAGAGAGAGCAAGTGAGCTGGGGGGGGGGGAGCAGAGAGAGAGCATCTTAAGCAGGCTCTGCACTCAGCACAGAGCCCAACATAGGGCTTGATCCAACATAGGGCTCAAACCCGCGACCCTGAGATCATGATCTAAGCCAAAATCAAGAGTTGGAAGCTCATCTGATTCAGCCACCCAGGCGCCCCTTCCCTCCTCTAAGTTTCTAAGTTTTAGTAATTCCAACCTCTTCCTTTGATCCACAGTCAGAAGGACAGTAGCTGCCTCCTGCAGTTGCTGCTCTGTGATATCTTCATGTTCTCTTTTTGCCTTTTCCATTCTTCAAGCCTAGATAACAATTATTTATATTAAATTATCTCTTCTAAAATAGTTGGTCTAACTCCTGCCTCCTAACTGGATCCTGAGTGATAAAGAGAAGGTGGGAGGAGATGGGACCAGGAGGGTTTTACAGGCCCTTCAATAACAAATCTCCATGTCCTATAGAGTGGGGCCACTGAGTGGGGTAAAGAGCTAGGGGTGCCCCAAGTTACAGAGGGGGCTTGAAAGAATCTGAGCTTGAGGCCCAGGGGAAAGTGAGAAGTCTGCCCAGCTCTGGCTCTGGGCTAGCCTTTAGGCTGTCCAATGTCCAGTTCAGCTCATCCTGGTGACAGCACTGAAGTATGCATAATAATGGTGGCCTCTGGATCACATTTCCCAGACACCTTATCGGCACTGGCCTCACCACCTTCAAGGGTAGAGAGATGAGGCAGCCTCCAATCTTGGCTCTAACAAAACTATCATGGGCTTCCTCACCTTGGAGAAGAGACACTTAGATGTGCCCCTCCCAGGAGAACCGGGGGCCAGAACTGCCAGTCCATTCAACTCCTGGAAGCCGATGGAGTTATTGGTACCAGCCTCTAGTCCGGATTCAACCCCACCACTGCCTCTTACTAGCTGTGGGATCTTTGGCAATTTTCTCAGTCTTTCTATGCTTCAGTTTCTTTACCTGTATAATGGGAATAATAAGAGTGCTTGTCTTATAGGCTCTTGTAAGGTTTAACAAATTACTTTATTTTAAACATTCAGAACAGTGCCTGGCACATGAACAAAGCATATGAAATTACTTGCTATTGTTAC
The DNA here is from genome assembly GCF_022079265.1 of Lynx rufus. NCBI lineage: Eukaryota > Metazoa > Chordata > Mammalia > Carnivora > Felidae > Lynx > Lynx rufus. Next base: position 210,448,965 of record NW_025814823.1, on the reverse strand, counting down.
TATGATGATCTGTGTATCACACACAAACAAAGCAGGGAAGAGATGGTATACATAGACAGGAACCATTTGGGGTCAGAAAAGCTAGGTTTTTAAAAATACTTTAAGCTGCCAGGAACAGCAAATACTAAAGACAAATGGCTTAAAAGGGAGGGGGGTTATTATCTCAAAAACAAGAAGTCCATAGTGAAGACAGCTTCAGCAGCACAAGAGTGTCAAGGACTCAACTGTTTTTCATATTTCTTTTCTGCTATTCTCAGCAGAATGGCTTCTCCCTGGGGCTTGTCCGCTCATGTTTTCAAGATTGCTGCAGCAGCCCTCAACATCACATCTTCCAGACAACTTACCGGCATTCAGGACTCTCATTTCTCTGTGTTATCTTTTAAAGATAGAGGATGATCTTTCCCAGAAGCCCCCGCCCCAGCTTGCTTCTTCATTCTCATTGGATAGATTTGTTTCACATGCCCATGCCTACACCAATCACAGACAAGCGGAACTCTCAAGATCAGTTAGACCAATCGTGATTCGCAGCTGGGAAATGAGACTAGAGCCCAACCTCCACTGGAGCACATGGCTGAGCAGGAGGCACATGCCAAACAAAGTCCAGGTACTGTTATTAAGGAGAAAGGGAGAAATGGCCGGTGGGCAGGCAACCGGAAGTGGCTGCTGCAGTGGCCTTCCTGGCACCGTGCAAGTCACACGGCCCTTAACCTATGCGTAGGATTGAGCCTGTCTCCAGGCTGGCCACACTGGAGATTTAGTAGAATTTGTAGGGGAGGAAGAGATACTTCCCCCCACCTCTTCAGGGATATGGGGACAAAATAGATTTTATTTTCCTAGATCCCAGGCACGCGTGCACACACACACACACACACACACACACTATTTGGGGAGTGTTTGTCAAGAGAAGTGCGAGGAATGGAAAACAGTGAGGAGAGGAAGGGGGAGGCTAGTGCTGAATAAATTGGCCTGTCAACAAAGGATGGAGAAGGGAACATTAGCAAGAAAGAAAAAGGATGGGAGCTGGAGAGCCCCCAAGCACAGAAGCTGGGGAAATGAAGGGACAAATTCAGGAAGGAATGTTATTTAAACTGTGTGCACATCTGAAGAGCAGAAAAACCAAAGGAGCCGCACAAAAGGCTACACAAGAGAGGGGAGCCTGGGAGCGGGAGTTGAGAGGAGGGCTTTTTCAGAGCAAGTGTAAACCGGTGTGGTAGTTTCAATAGCAATGACCCAGCACCAATTCTATTTTTTCTTAACATGAAATCTCTGCTGTGCCAAAATTACATGACTATAAAGCTGCTATTTCCATGAGGCAGGAAGAAGGCCTGGAAAGGAGTTGAATCAAGCTGCCGGAAGCTGGGACAGAGCAGCAGCCCCTGGCCAGCGACACCCCACGTGAACAGCTCCTGATGGGGAGGCCGGCGGGAGCTCTGTGTCTGTTTACTTTTTCATGCCCAGACCTCCAGAGGGCCCAGACCTCACTCTTGGTATCCCATGGTGCTAAAGCTGGGGGCAGGAGAGATCTGAACCCTCTTTGACCCGGAGCTAGTGGCTGCTTTCTCCAATGGACGCTTTTAATAATTGGATCCAGAAATGACAAACTCAACCGTTCTGAGTATGGATACTGTGAGAATAAGGAGGGTAAAGAGAATTCCTGGGATTATTCTTGGAGAAAGCATGGGATTTGTTTAGAAGAAACACGTTAATATATCACTTGAGGTGGAAAGTGTGACCCTAAATGAGACACCCCCAAGTCGCAAGTGATGTTCTATAAGCAGCTATGCAAGGGCCAGGGGAAGAAATTCTTGCTGCTTCTAATGGGAGGTAGAGATGCTAAAATCCCCTGTATGCTGATTAGAAGTTATCCATGCAGGGACACCTGGGTGGCTCAGTCAGCTGAGCATCCAAATTCTGCTCAGGTCATGATCTCACTGCTTGTGAGTTCAAGCCCCACATCAAGGTCTGTGCTGACAGCTCAGAGCCTGGAGCCTGCTTCAGATTCTGTGTCTCCCTCTCTCTCTCTCTCTGCCCCTCCCTTGCCCTCGTTCTGTCTCTCTCTCTCAAAAATAAATAAAAATTAAAAAAAAAAGAAGTTATCCATGCTGTCTCAGAGCACCTGGGTGGCTCAGTTGCTTAAGTGTCCGACGCGACTCTGAGTTTCAGCTTAGGTCATGATCCCACGGTTCATGAGTTCAAACCCTGCATTGGGCTCCGTGCTGACAGTGTGGAGCCTGCTTGGCATTCTCTGTCTCCCTCTCTCTCTGCCCCTCCCCTTCTTACTCTCTCTCTTTCTCTCCCTCAAAAAATGAATCAATAAACTTAGACGTTATCCATGATGTCTCTTTTCATCTTCCCAGTAAATTTTAGTTTTTTTCTTGTCCTTCTAGACATCTTCCATAGTGGAGTCACCAGTAGACATTTTAGCTCTATAGCAGCTGTTGGTGCACAGACTCATGCACAAGGACTCTGTGGTCATTCTGTATCATGGACACAAGGAGATGGTGAAATGCAGAAGTCTGCCAAAATAGCCCTCCTACCATCCCCAAATGCTTAGTGAAAGTCTACCAAGACTCACAGGACATTTGACATGAGTGGATTTTTTTTTTTTTTTCTGGAAACTGGAGCAGAGGCTGAGTCTTGCTCCTGAGAAGAAGTGGGGGTGAGTCAGTCTGTGTGGATACGAAAGCCCGACAGAGACCTTTGCTGACACCTGGGGTCGACTGAGCAAAACACTTAACATCTGATTAGGAGGTGTCTGAGCCACAATCAATCAATCAATCAACCAACAAACCAATTAATAAAAAAGAAAAAAACAGTGGGAATTCAATAAGTTCTTGCTTCACACTGGACACATACCATAGCACATATGACAGATACAAACTGTGGGAAAGGCATGACCTTCAGGCAGCTGACCATCTAACCTTGGCACCAAATGGAAGCCCAAAAGGGATTAAAATGTGCAATCATTATGATTACAACAGAGATCAGAGAAGAGGGAGCCCAGTAGAGTCGGAAGAAGAGTTTTATGGAGGAGGGTAGCTTGAAAGCACAGAGGCACAATCTAGGCAGAGAGGAAGCTGGGAAGAGGACTCCAGGCAAGGACCAAGTGAGGAGGTGACAAGGAGGCAGGGGTAAGCATGGCAGATGTGGGGGAAGTTAGCCCTGCTCATCTGCAACTGGGCAGCCTCTTAACCTGGACGTCAAGGCCAGGGCCAATAGTCTTCATAACTCAGAGATGCGGGACTCCCCACACGTGCAAACATGATCATAAACCAGACAGGGAGAGTTTGCAGAGGAGGAAGGTTGGGAGGAGGTCGTTTCTGTGGTTTAGAACTTGGTGTGACCCTAGATAGCAGCCGATCCAGCCCCTAAAGTGCCACTTCAGAGAGCAGAGCTGTGTTTTGTTTTTGTTTTTGTTTTTCTTTCATAAAAATGTTCAATTACCTTAATGCAAAAGTCAGGAAAAGCAAGTCTGGACCAAAAGGAGAATTTCTCTGGGAGATTTGTGGTTCTCCCTCGCGGCCCCCAGGGGCGCCCATCCCCACAGTCTGCAGCCTGCTGCTCTTAGGACGAGGAAATTACCGATTCCAGTCTCACACAAGGAATTAAGCTTGGAACAATACAGTATTTTACAATCCAGTACAAGCTGCATTTATCCAGAGCTTTTCATGCATGGCATCTTAAAGCTCTTTATGACCCCTTTTAAAAAAAGGGGAAAAGAAAAAAAGAGAATTTAAAAGAGGAAACCTTCTAAAAACCCAAACCCCCACTGAACTAAATGAGCCATTGAGCGTGAATAGGACTTAACAGTGGCCTTCAGAATGGGAACAGAAGTCCCACTCGGATAGAACAAGAACAACAGAATCAAAGGAAATCACAGCTCAGAGAGGATTGCACAGGCCCTGAAACTTACCCCTTGGCCCTAGGGCACTGATGGGCAATGCCGTCTGTGCCTGGCACTATGAGCTTTGGACAGGGGTCGGGAGATGGGGTTCTGGCTCCCATGCGAGTGCAGACAGGATTAGAAAGCCATCCCTTGGCTCTGAAGATGGTCAGCACCAGCCTCAATATTCACTTTGCCCGTCCAAGCATCACCCCCCCACACACAACAGTTATCACAGCATAGCAGGTGGTTCTGCTACGTGCCTTTAGACACCATCCTATTTGAAACTCCTCTCCCCAAGCTCCCAGGGCCCTCACACTGGGTTGCTGCTCAGCCCTGGCCATGCCTGCCCTTCTTGGAAGTCTCTCATGCTTTGAGCATCCTCTCCACACCTCCTTTTGCTCTCTCTTCCCCGCCTCCCCCAACACCTTGGCTCTTCCCCTGGCTCCTATTTCTTGCACAGCCAGCTCTCTACTTGGCCCAAACTGATCAACTTATTTTTTTAGATGTGTCACAGGGTGATGACCATTTAACATGATACTGTCTCAAAAGCTATAATTGTCTCCTAAAGACATCTCCAATGTTATAACCAGAAGAGATACCTGGAACATCCATGGGGATGGAAGACACTCCGATTAAATGCTTCCAACATTTAGATGCCCAGGGCTGCCCTGCTGTACCAGAGGCCAGTGAAGGAGTCTCCTCATGAACATGAGAATTGTAATTCATCTTGCACTGTTGACAAAGTAAAACTATTGGCCTCGTGAGTCAATCCCTAGGCAGCTCAGTTATTCTACATTGAAACTTCAGTTCGTGTCTGTGCATGTGTGTTTAATTTCCTGCTACTGAGTGGGAATGAAGTCCCAGGACCAAGATGAGATCAGTTATTTTTTTAAAAAATCAAAGAAATTACTTTTGGGGAGTAAAGTTTGTAGTGTATAGAATTTGACTACACTATGACAACTACTTTTCAGAGATTTTGTGAAGAGTAACACCCTGGGGATGGTTAGTGTGAACAGGAGTGTGGCAAGGGGATAGGGACAGGGGCTAGGAGGCCGTCACCTTGTCCTGCCTATAATCAGCCATGTGACCTTAGACATATCATTTCACCTCTCTGCTCATTGGTCTCATTGTCAATAAAATAAGCTCATTTAAGTAATAGTTAAGGTTTCCCATGGGTCCAATATGTCAGGTTTGGGGAGAAATGATGTAATGCTATTAAATATGTTTAATCCCTCTGGATTATAACACTGCTGTTTTTTGAACTCCCCAACCCCTTAAATTTTAAAAACAAGCATTGTTTCTTCAATCCTATGAGTACTAAGACACAGATATTGAGATTTGGAAATGAGCACAAGAGCATCACAAACCAAACTCACTGCAGGAAGATTAGCCTGTGCTTTGCTGAAACGCACGTGCATATTAGCCACCCCACTGATCGTAATGAGACCGTGGAGGTGACTTGTTCTGGTAGCTGTAGTCTCTGGAACTTACTATTGTCTTTAGGGCTGCAGGAGCCAGTGACCCTCAGGGTCCCCTGACAGCTACTTGTACAGAGGAAATAAAGGGAAAGGAAACTGGAATAGGGTGGAAGGGTATCGTAGACACTGCAAATGCCCCCTACCATCTGTGCACTGGCCAATCTGACTTACAAATGTAGTGCACACCTTCACTAGAAGGTTTTCTGTGGCCCCCACAGCCCTTTCCCCGCGCACATTGCAGGCTGGAATTAATTAACGATGCTCCTGAGAGCCGTGCTTCGTCAATACCTGATAAAGCTGATGGATAATACCTACACACCTGGGCTCCTTCACTGTCTGGGTGAGGTCCCTCGGAGGCAGGTGTCCCTCCCTGGCTCCCTGCACTCCCCAGCAGGATTATACCCCGTTGCCCACAGAGGTAATTTGCTAAACGAGACACCCCCTGTCGGCTGCTTTCCTTCACCTGCCCCACTTCCTTATTCTCTTATTGGTGTTTCCGGAATCACTTCCCAGATGAACTATTCCCACTTACACCCATGTTTCAGAGTCTGCTTCTTGGGAGGTCAGGGGGCAGGGGTTAGTAATCCAAACTAAGACAAATGGTTCAGCTCCTAAAAATATAGCTTTGTTCCAGGGTTTCATTCAGTATCTCATTTGTTCGTTCAACAAATATTTGTTGTGTCCCTACGGGATCAGGCGCTGAGCCCAGTCCTGAAAAGCTATACATACACACTGTGTGGAAGATCAGTCAATGACTATTTGGCTGAGAATCTCCCACCACAGGCAGACTTAGCGGTGACTGGGCACGGGGACCACTGAGGTGCCAACCCCCACTGGACACAGCAAGGGCCAGATGCACTGGCCGGCTCAATGTCGAAAGATGAAAGACCTCACTCCAAGAAGCTTCTAATCCAACACGCACCGTCTTCCCCAGCCCCCAGCAACACAAAAGCCTCTTTATGTTGTGAGCCATGAGAAGGTAGTTCTAACAAGTTTTGCTGCGGGAAATGTGTAGCAGGGCTAAAGAGCCCCCCTGCATCCTTTGTGTTTGTCCAGGTGTCTGTGCACATCAGAGGCATTTCCAGGGGCTGACCTGCCACAGGGGCTCATCCGGGCCTTTGAAGCCTGCAGTCCTCTGGCCAGTCTGTCTGCCCAGCAGCCTGGGAAATAGATGTTGCTCCAAATGTGGGTCCCTGAGCCTGTCACAGAGGGCAGCATACCCTTGAGGGGCCATGAGAAACACGCAGACCTCCCTGTGCCATTTGGGGTCCTGAGGGAACCCAAGGGTTTCAAAAAGAAACATCAAGTAAAAGTCGCAGGGCTTCAGGTGGAGAAATAAAGACGTGCAGCAGCTTAATAACTGTCATGGGCTCAGGCGCCTTCCCGGAGGCCCCCAGGGCTTCCCGTTGCGCCTAAGGCAGAGTCTGGGGGCGGGGCTTCTCTCCTTTATTCAAGGCCCCAGGCGCTGACTGAGGGCTTATTCATGCTATCTGCGTGGGGATCTCAAGCTCAGGAATTTCTTCCTTAGATTTACACAAGCCCGAATTTTAATAGACATCAGTTACAGGGATCACGAGTTGGGCTAAAAGCTGATGAAGTTTAGCACTCAAAAACGAGAAATGGCCAGTTAAGCACATTTTTGTAATTCCCCGTGTAATAAAAGAGAGGGAGGGAGAATTGTATTTTTGTCTGCTTCTTTTCTTAAATGGCTCTTTTCTACTTCCTTTGATTTTGCCCTCAAGCCACAGTGTTTTACGATAGGAGGTGGCATCAAGGAGGCCCAGAGGAAGGAGGTGAAGCAGCAGATTGCCATTACTGTACGATGTGGCCACACGAGGGAAGCGAAAGCAGGTGGAGACAGAGTCCCCTGCGCCTTCTGCCACCACATCCACGTCACGCTGATATTGACCACGTCATTACAGAGGGGGTGGGAACATGGGCTTTATTTCTCCTGAGAAGAAACTGTGAGGATTATGCTCAGAAAGTAAAGCTGACCCTTATTAAGGGATTTTACTAAGTGGTATTTATTAGATTCATTTTGCTTTTGAAATTTAAAGGCCAAATCTTTACCAAATTAATTTTTAGCAGTAAAGTTTGATATTAGTAAAGAAAAGGGAGAGAGGAGTGGGGGGAAGACAGAGAACATTGTCCAGAATTTCAGAGGTATTCTCCCCAGGTAAGAGCACTAATGACTGTGTGCCAGGCTTTGGGGGTAATGCAAAATGGTAAAAGACCCCATTCCCAATCAGGAAGCTTATACTCTGGTTAAGGAACCAAGGCAAATCCCAAAATAGTATAGAGCATAATTTAGACTGTAAGAACTAGCATAAGAGAATAGCCATCAAAGTAATATAGGAACTTAGAAGAGACTATCTTGACTGTGGGAAATTCATTCCCTCTTTTCTTTTTTCTTTTCCTTTCTTTTCTTTTCTTTTCTTTTCTTTTCTTTTCTTTTCTTCTTTCTGTCCTCCTTTCCTTTCTTTTCCTTTCCTTTCCTTTCCTTTCCTTTCCTTTCCTTTCCTTCCTGCTTGCTTGCTTTAACAAATGGCACCTCCACTGGCCAGGCACTGTTCTAGAGCATCGGTATAGCAGTGAACAGAATAGACCTGTCTCATGGAGCTTCCTGTCCCATGAGCTGTCTCATGGAGTCTAGTAAGGAGAGACAAATAATAGACAATAAACATACCAAATAAGTAAATTAAATGTTTTGAAAGAGGCTTTACATGCTGAGGGGTGAGGGTTGGGAAATAGAGCTGAGAAAGGAAATAGTGCATTTGGGTAGGTCTCTGCAAGGATCATGACTTTCACACTGAATGGAAGGGGCTATTGGAGGGCTCTGAGCAGCAGAATGACATGACCTGATCAGCATTTTAAATAGGATCACTCTGGCTGAGAATGGCTTTGGAAGATGTTTAAAGGAAACATCAAAATCATCATAGTTAATGTGTGCTGAGTAGTTCCTACATGTCAGACATGTGATAATCCAGTGTCATGGATTCTCGAATACATTCTCCTATCAATGCTGTGGGGAAAATATTATCATTATCCTTAGTGTACTTACAAGGAAACTAAAGCTTCAAAGCTAGCCAATTTGTTCAACACCTCACAGACAACAGGACATAGAGTCTCACATCTGTCAAATGTTCTGACCACTAGCCTCCCTGCTTCCAAGCAGTTCTGTTACACTGGGTATCACGCTTTCCTACAACTTTCTTTCGTGATATGATTTCCCGGTCAAAAATCTACAAGGGTTACCAATATTTGAAGCCCCTCTTTTGGGTAGTTTATGTACCATGATTTGAGCAGGAGCTCTCTGTTTCACCCAAGCCAAGAAATACCTAATTGTTATGGCCAAGGCACTACTGAAAGGAATACAAAAGATAAAGCTTTCCATGTCAAAGATGTAGTGTAATATAGCAGGAGTTACAAGATATATATCTGTGTTAAAAAAAAAAAAAAATCCAATTCATGCAGAAAGAGCCAGGCCAACAAGAAGTCAGTTGATTTTAGAATTCAAATCATTGTCCTTCAAACATGCCATGCCCATGTGTCAGTTTATGTCGGTTCTTGCACACTGGCCTTCACACGTCTTTTTATCATCATAAGATAATTACGTACTGATTGTTATCATCCCAAATTTGTAGATGAAGAGCCAAGCTTAGATATAAGTATTGCCAAGGTTGCATAGCAAGGTGGCACCTTGGAATCCTACACTGGGAATCCAATCTGGAGTTTTTGTTAACTCCAAATTCCATAGACTTTTTAGTATAGCTCACTGTCATTTAAATGGAGGGAGAGAAGAGAGAATAGGAAGGGGAAAAGAGAGTAAACAATTGTCTAATACAAGGAACAAATGACTGCCAGCAAAGTTAATGGCTGCCTAAAAGAGTACCCAACTGGGCAGTGATGCAGGGTGAGATGCCTATTACCCAAAGATGTAGCAACTAAACCAAATTTTAAGTAGGGAAAGCGGAGTCTGGAAGGAACCAGGTGTCAACATGGGTGAGGTCCCAAACCAGGGAAGGATCTGGCCAAAGTCGAGGTATGAAACCCAAAGTGTGGTGTTACTGGGAAACACAGCAATAGAAGAAATGAGGAGACTCTTGGGGAGAGGGTTGGGAAGTCAGGGTGCTGGATAAAAGAGAAGGAGGCATACAAAAGAGAAGGGCACAATGCCAGTGAGGCATCTTGGTAGCAGTTCTTGAATAGCATTATGAAGGAGCCACAGAACCTCTGTGAAGTTCTCAGACCAAATGCCAGCTTCACGTAATGGAACAGAATGACATGAGTAACAACAGGTCATCAGTTGACAGAAAATCTACGTGCAGGTGAATCCTCCCCTGTGCTCACATTGGGATTCAGAATGCCTCTCCTGGGTTGTCTAGGGTCTGGCATATGAGGATGGACATTATTCCCTAGGGTGCCCAACCACACTGGGCCATTTTATGTCATTTTTTAACTCATCCACTGCCAATGTTACAGGACTCTTCCAAAGAGGTCAGTTGATTGATTTAGTGAACTAAAGTGTCTTCTCCTTGTTCCAAAAAGGACTCTGTCATATATACTTTAAATGAAATCTTGTAATACTTTAATTCGAGTCCTTTTCTCAAACATTGGATTTTGTGAGGTTAGAGCATTAAAATAAAGTCATTTAACTTCTACAGTTTCCCATACATGGAGGCTTTGAGGCTGTATGAAGAACAGTGTGCATGTTCTTGTAAACTCATATTTCTTGTTTTTAAACCTCAGTATTATTTGGGTTAAATCTCCTTAGCCCCAAATGATCAAAAGTTTTGGCAGTTACCTGCTTTATTTCACCATAATCAAACCCATGCAAGATTCTGAGGTCTGAAGAACGCTGTTTAGAGTAAAAATTTATAGTAAGGGACAGATCATTATATTCATCATCAACGCAGCTTACGTCTCAGGCACTCTCTCTTCCTTTGCCAACACCTCATTGGTGCTATTATTCCATGTGATCACATGGCAACCCTGTGAACTGGGCAGGGCAGATGAGCAAATTGAGGCGAAGTGGGTCTGTCTAAAGTTATTCATTTTTCCTTCGTCAAAATTGTGTAAGTGCCCATCTCCTATTCCAATGGTAAAATGATACAGGCTGAGGTTAGGGATTTTCCCCCTTCCTCTAGCTAGGCAGATAAACTTCTCCAAGGAGAAAATTAAGGAAAAAGTGAAGGCGCATTTAAATTTCAGTTTCTGGGGGCGCCTGGGTGGCGCAGTCGGTTAAGCGTCCGACTTCAGCCAGGTCACGATCTTGCGGTCCGTGAGTTCGAGCCCCACGTCAGGCTCTGGGCTGATGGCTCAGAGCCTGGAGCCTGTTTCCGATTCTGTGTGTGTGTCTCTCTCTCTGCCCCTCCCCCGTTCATGCTCTGTCTCTCTCTGTCCCAAAAAATAAATAAACGTTGAAAAAAAAAATTTAAAAAAAAATAAAATTAAATTAAAAAAAATAAATTTCAGTTTCTGGAAACAAGAGGACAAGGTATGGCTTGATTGGTAGCAACTTTGTCTTTAGTGACTCTTATCCTAACTTCCTATCTTATTACATGCAGCTGCAGAAGAATCAACCATCCTGAATGTAGCTTAAAGGGCACAGGAGGATTAAATAACGCATGAAGGATTTTCTGACAGATTTGTCAGACTTAAATTTTGGAACATGCAGGACATGGTTCAGAGTCCCTGGAGTGACAGGTCCAGTAAGTGATTACTCACACCCTGGATTTAATTTGTTTAAAGAAAAATCTAGTTCAGTCTTGAAAACTTTTACTTTCATTTTGCCATATTTTACAGTCTAGAGTTTCATTTCCAAAATGAAAGCCACTAAATAACTGCTGAGCATTTGAAATGTTGCTAGTAAAAATTAAGATATACTGTATTAAAAACACTCCAGATCTGAAAGACTTTGTAGTAAAGATAGAATGTAAATGTCTTATTAATAACTTTATATTGATGACATGTTGAGATGATATTTCAGATATATTGAGTTAAATAAAATATATTATTAAAATTAATTTTACCTGTTTCTAGTTTTTTTTTTTTTAAGTATAATTTGTTGTCAAATTGACTAACATACAGTGTGTACAGTGTGCTCTTGGTTTTGGGGGTAGATTCCCGTGGTTTGTCGCTTACATACAACACCCAGTGCTCATCCCAACAAGTGCCTCCTCAATGCCCATCACCCATTTCCCCCTCTCCCCCACACCCCCCCCATCAACCCTCAGTTTGTTCTCTGTTTTTAAGATTTTAACACATATTGGACAAAGGGCTAGTATCCAAAATCTATAAAGAGCTCACCAAACTCCACACCCGAAAAACAAATAACCCAATGAAGAAATGGGCAGAAAACATGAACAGACACTTCTCTAAAGAAGACATCCAGATGGCCAACAGGCACATGAAAAGATGTTCAGCGTCGCTCCTTATCAGGGAAATACAAATCAAAACCACACTCAGATATCACCTCATGCCAGTCAGAGTGGCCAAAATGAACAAATCAGGAGACTATAGATGCTGGAGAGGTTTGTGGAGAAACGGGAACCCTCTTGCACTGTTGGTGGGAATGCAAATTGGTGCAGCCACTCTGGAAAGCAGTGTGGAGGTTCCTCAGAAAATTAAAAATAGACCTACCCTATGACCCAGCAATAGCACTGCTAGGAATTTACCCAAGGGATACAGGAGTACTGATGCATAGGGGCACTTGTACCCCAATGTTTATAGCAGCACTCTCAACAATAGCCAAATTATGGAAAGAGCATAAATGTCCATCAACTGATGAATGGATAAAGAAATTGTGGTTTATATACACAATGGAGTACTACAGGGCAATGAGAAAGAACAAAATATGGCCCTTTGTAGCAACGTGAATCAAACTGGAGAGTGTGATGCTAAGTGAAATAAGCCATACAGAGAAAGACAGATACCATATGTTTTCACTCTTATGTGGATCCTGAGAAACTTAACAGAAACCCATGGGGGAGGGGAAGGAAAAAAAAAAAAAAGAGGTTAGAGTGGGAGAGAGCCAAAGCATAAGAGACTCTTAAAAACTGAGAACAAACTGAGGGTTGATGGGGGGTGGGAGGGAGGGGAGGGTGAGTGATGGGTATTGAGGAGGGCACCTTTTGGGATGAGCACTGGGTGTTGTATGGAAACCAATTTGACAATAAATTTCATATACTGAAAAAAAAGATTTTAAGAGTCTCTTATGGTTTGCCTCCCTCCCTCTCTGTATCTATTTTTTTCTCCTTCCCTTCCCCCATGGTCTTCTGTTAAGTTTTTCAAGTTCTACATATGAGTGAAAACATATGATATCTGTCTTTCTCTGACTGACTTATTTCACTTAGCATAATACCCTCCAGTTCCACCCATGTTGCTGCAAATGGCAGGATTTCATTCTTTCTCATTGCCAAGTAGTATTCCATTGTATATTTAAACCACATCTTTATCCATTCATAAGTTGATGGACATTTAGGCTCTTTCCATAATTTGGCTACTGTTGAAAGTGCTGCTATAAACATTGAGATACATGTGCCCTTATGATAAATCAGCACTCCTGTATCCCTTGGATAAATTCCTAGGAGGACTATTGCTGGATCGTAGGGTAGTTCTGTTTTTGGGGTTTTGTTTTGTTTTGTTTTGTTTTGTTTTGTTTTTAAGGAACCTCCACACTGTTTTCCAGAGTGGCTGCACCAGTTTGCATTCCCACCAACACTGCAAGAGGGTTCCCATTTCTCCACATCCTCTCCAGCATCTGTTGCTTCCTGAGTTAATTTTAGCCATTCCGACCAGTGTGAGGTGATATCTCAGTGTAGTTTTGATTTGTATTTCTCTGATGATGAGTGACGTTGAGCATTTTTTCATGTCTTCTTTGGAAAAGTGTCTATTCATGTCTTCTGCAGATTTCTTCACTGGATTATTTGTTTTTCGGGTGTGGAGTTTAGTAAGTTCTTTACAGATTTTGTATACTAGCCCTTTATCCGATATGTCATTTGCAAATATCTTTTCCCATTCTGTCTGTTGCCTTTCAGTTTTGTCGATTGTTTCTTTTGCATTGCAGAAGCTTTTTATCTTGATGCAGTCCCAATTGTTCATTTTTGCTTTTAATTCCCTGTCTTTAGAGACGTGTCGAGCAAGAAATTACTTTGGCTGAGGTCAAAGAGGTTGTTGCCTGTTTTCTCCTCAAGGGTTTTGATGGTTTCCTGTCTCACATTCAGGTCCTTTATCCATTTTGAGTTTATTTTTGTGAATGGTGTATGAAAGCGGTCTAGTTTCATTCTTCTGCATGTTGCTGTCCAGTTCTCCCAGCACCACTTGCTAAAGAGACTGTCTTTTTTCCATCAGATACTCTTTCCTGCTTTGTCAAAGATTAGTTGGCCATACATTTGTGGGTTCAATTCTGGATTCTCTATTCTATTCCATTGGTCTATGTGTCTGTTTTTGTGGCAATACCATACTGCCTTGATGATTACAGCTTTATAGTAGAGGCTAAAGTCTGGGATTATGATGCCTCCCACTTTGGTTTTCTTTTTCAGGATTTCTTTGGCTCTTCAGGGCCTTTTGTGGTTCCATACAAATTTTAGGATTGTTTGTTCTAGCTTTGAGAAGAATGCCAGGGCAACTTTGATTGGGATTATTTCTAGCTTTTTAATGTGCTTTCTGTAAAATTTAAAATTATGTATGTGGCTCACATGAGTGACTTACATTGCATTTCTGTTGTATAGCAGTGATCTAGAGAACACTTCTTTTTCAAGAACTGTGAAGAGTTTGAGATATTACTCCACTTGCAAGCTAAGAAGTCATTTGGCCACAGTTTCATGGATGCTGGTAGATATGAAACTCCAGGTTCAAAGACAAAGGATAGTTTATTACTCACAGTGACAGCAGTAACCAAAGTATCAGCATACTGGCATGAGCTCACCAAGCCCCAGTTACCACCGATGATGTGAAGAGAGCTAGGTGATACTGTATTGCACTAACAGAGAGGAACTTGGAATTTGAAGAACTTCAATCTTTGATAAAGCACAGTTGGCAAACCTGCCTTTGCTCTGGAGGAAAACACTATCTGTCTTCCAAGGGTGTTAACTATGCAAACATCCTTGAAAAGATACTCCAGACAAAACGACAGTTGATGCATTGCTTTCAAGGTGTGGAAAAGTGAGAGAGACCCATGGGGAACTGTCTACCAACATTCTCATTCCTATTAGTTATTTTTCCCCTAGACTATACATTTCTCCTTGTGGATGTTATATTTTTCTCAATTAATTAATATACATTGTTAAAAAACATTATTAGCCCCTAACTCGTTTTAGTTTTCTAAAGGCTTTGCAATTTCCTTATTGAATTGTACACCAAGATGTGTCTTAAGCTGTACTTCCCTTCTCTGAAAAGAACTCATTTTCCTGAAATCATCATATTCAAAATGTACTTAGTGGACCATTGGCAGTGTTGTAGGAATGTAATACAGGAATACAAAAACTCAACTGAAATAGTCTGATTCTCTGGGCACACACAGTTAAGAAACATTTGGAAGCACTGGCACTTTAGAAACATTTGTTTAACTAAATAGTGATTGGAAGTCTCCCTAAAGACTTGACTCTGGATAGAGTCTCAGTTCCCATGACAGCACACAGGTCTGAACAGGCTCTGCCTTGCACCCTGGAATGTTGCACCTTCAAAGCGTTTCACCAACATCAAGTAAGTGGTTTTCACAATGCATAGGTAAGGTTGATCATTAAGTACTATTATCCAGATATGACTGGCTTAATTCACTTGCCTCCAGCACCAGCAGCCAAAGTCAAAAGCAAGAGATGAATCCAGAATATCTGGCTTCTACGCTATATTAACATCCCTGGACCATGTCTATTTTTTGCACATAAAACCACTCCTTCCTGTTCTTTTAAATATACTCAGTAAGTAACAGCTCATTCGGTAATAGTATATTTTTCTATACCGTTGCTTATAGACTATTTTATTTCTTTTAAAATTGTCACGACCTCACTTTTAATTTTTTTCATTCATTTAAATAGGTAACAGATGCACACATGAAAACAAAAAAAGGTAGTAGGAGGTGGAATATAATAAAAAGTATTCTTCATTTCTCCTCTATCAGCCAGCCACGTAGTTCTCTCTGGAGGCAAACCTTCTTAATGATTTCTTGTGAATATCTCCAGACATAGATCACACATTTACAAATCTATCCCTCATATTATGTAGTTGATATGCCTGCCATCCATACTTTTCTGTATCTTGTTTTTCTCACTTAGTTATCAATTTTGGAGATTATTCCCTATCAATGAGCTTAGTGTTTCATTCTTTTAACTGTACCCTGTTTATTTAATCAGTTTCCTATTGGGGCAGGTAGATTGTTTCCAGTCTTTGCTATTATTTACTTATTGAGCCAACACTTACCCAGTGATTGTCTCGTGCCATGCTCTGCAGTGACTCTCCTGGCACTTGTATCACTTTCTGCACACGCAAATAAACCAGAAGCACCGTGGTTTTGCCACTTTCTAGCTGTCTTTGGCCAAACTGCTGAGCAGTTTCTTTATCTACAGTATGAGAATAATAATAGTACCTAGTTCATAGGATTGTTGAGAAGAGAGTAAAAGAGTCAAATATATATAATATATAAATACATGTTTGTATATAATCTGTGCAAAGCATGGTATCTAACACAACATATGTGTATTCATTGTAGCTATAATTTGCATTTCTCAAATTGAGTGAATTTGAGAATCTTTTGTTATTAAGCCTATTTTGTTACTAAGTTATTGATCTTTTACTTACTGATTTATCAAGTGCTTTAAAAGTATAAATTATAGGGGCTCCTGGGTGGCTCAGTTGGCTGAGAGTCCAACTTCAGCTCAGTTCATGATCGCATGATTTGTGAGTTCAAGACCCACATTAGGCTTGCTGCTGTCAGCGTGGAGCCCACTTTGGATCCTCTGTCTCCTTCTCTCTTTGCCCCTCCCCCATTTGTGCTCTTGCTCTCTCCCTCTTTGAAAAATAAACATTTTTTAAAGTCTAAATTATGTGTATACACACACACACACATATATATAATATATCCTTTGTCTATGATATAAGTTGAAGATATTTTCCTAGTTTGTAATTTGTCGTTTCATTTTATTTTTCTCACCCTGTAGACATTTTTATTATTATAGAATCAAATTTCCCCATCTTTTTTTATATGACTTCTGGATTTTGCACTCCATTCAAGATCTTTCCTTCTTATTGTGAGATAATAAGAAAAATTATTTTCTTTTTTTTTCTGGTATTTTATTTTCTTTACAGTTAAATCATTGATCCATCTGTGAATTATTTTGGTCTTAGGTGAGCCAAGAATTCCATCTTCTTTTTTCCAGATGTCTGCTAGTTATTCTAATACCATAAAGGTAATTTAAGGGAAAAAATGGTTTAATGTTGGAGAGTTTTACAATTTACTAATAGTACAAAATTTATTTTGCCTAGTGTGTGTTCTATGGGAAGAGGAAGGTGTGTGTGGCCTTTCTCATCCAGCTCGTTATTAGTAATATAAGTACTTGTCATTGAGGGCCAGGGTATAACTGGCCCATTTATTTACTGATCAAGGTATACTACCACTTGAGAGGAGGATACTAGAAGATTTATAGCCAGAGGACCCAGCAAAGCTGTGCCCGGTTTCTGACCCACTATGAAATCACAAATGTCATTGTTTTAGCCAGTAAGTTTCAGAGCGATTTGTTACCCAGCAATGGATAATACAATGAGCACAGATGAGCATTGCAGAAGTGAGAGCCAATGGCGGGTCCTTTCTGATTGCTTCTATGTTCTCAGTGAAGAAGGTTATCTGCTGAGAGCGAGGAGGCAGCAAGAGATAATAGAGGTTTGAGGAGAGAAGAGAAGGTAGGAAACAGAAGCACGGGAGAGTTAATAGGCCAGGGAAGTACAGTATGACTGACAGGCTGAGATGAGTGGTATGAACGTAAAGCAAGAACAGCCAGCTCAGCTGTGTTGTCTGCAACCATAGTCGCGCGCAGGGGTACACGTACAGAGGTCTGGCTGTGGTCAGAGCCAGGGTTTTGCCAGATGAGCGTGACAAAGAAAGCGGAGGCAAAGGAACTAAGGTACACATAAAGGAATGAATATTATGACAGACCACAGACTATGGCCTGGATAAGTGGAGACTGAAGGAAGTAAGAAGATAGTATGCTCAACTGTTACAGGTCCTAGCAATGGCAAAAAGTTTTTAAAATCAGGACCTAGAGGAATAATAGGAAGTGATATACAATTACGTTAGAAAAAAACGTAGCATCATGTAAAGTTGAACCCATCGATTCTGCTCCTACAAAAACTCTTGCAAATATGTGCCAGAAGATATGTACAAGCTATTTATAGCAGCAGAAATAATGACATCAAAAAGCTGGGAAGAATGAATGAATACATTTTGGTATATTCACACCACAGAATATTATACAGTAGTAAAACTATACCATAGCCATTGCACACAATATGGAGACATTTTATGCATAGAATAGTAAATACATTGCAAACTCCAAATCACTACATGCAGTATGATATCATTTATATAAAATTCAAGAAAAATAAGTAAGCAACAGGCTGTTTAGGAATACACGCGTATATGATAAAGCCATTTTAAATATCAGGGGAAGTATAAATAAATAAATAAATATCAGGGGAATTAAAAATGCAAAATTAGGGATTATGGATACTCATGGAGAGGAGGCAAGGAAATGGGATAGAGAAGGAAGACATAGTTAGATGAAAATAAAATAAAATAAAAAGTGGTGCTCAAATATTGGGATGCTTAAAATTAAGATTGCAGAGGGGATAAGATTCTTGGTAAGCACAGGGTCATGTGCCATGACCATGCAAGTGAACGGCTGAGGTAGGATGGAGTATGAGATACTTGGAGGGGAGGAGGTAAAGGAGCTGAAAGGCCAGTATACTGGAAGATTCACTATGTGGATACTGAAATCACCAAGAACAGAGTAGACATGGTGTCGGAGAAAGTGACAGTGAGCCAAGAATGAAGGGAAGTGACACTGGAGTCATTAGTGGTTGTCAAAAGGAAGGTGGCAAATGATATAGAGTCCAATATTAAGAATTCCAGTGCTGCTTATTTTTTTTGGAAAAGGATGGGACAATGGCTTGGGAGCAGCAATAAGCAAAGAGGACATTGATCCTATGCCAGGCCCAGCGGTGCCAGAGATGTAGGAGAGAAACCAGCTACCTCTATGAGCGACTGCCGTGGGAGCAGTGTCCTTAGGGAAGAGCCAGTTAGAAATGAAAGGCAAAAGGACATGAGGAAGAAGAGTTTCCTGTCTGTATACATGGAGTTCCAGGGGCACAGAGGAAGAGTTTTGATTTCTGGAAAAAGGATGAGAGACGGAGTCACTTAAGACATTCAGATTTTTCAGAAATGAGAATCTGGGAGACGAGGAATGACCAGGCAGTCTTGGGTGTCTAGTGGTAACTGAATTACATGGAGGAAGGTCAATCCAGAGGGTCTCGAGGAAGATAATGCCACTGAGATGGGTGTTGGTGGATAGGGAAGAAGGGATGTCCTGCCAGAAACACACAAGAATGTCTGAAGCCTGAGAATTTCTTCAGTACCGTGCTAGAGGCAGGAGCCTGGGGAAGAAGTACTGCATTGGCCTCCATGTCATCCTGCTTTAACCTCCTGCTGGAAAATTGATGTCCAAAGGAAAGTTAGGATGGCTCCATTCAAATCTCACCTTTTCGTGTCATCCCTTCCTCATTCTTTCCAGAATCACAGCAAAAACCATTCGGAGTCTGCCAGCTGTTACATAATATTCATCATTCCTTTTATTTGTCATATCCATTAAATCCATTGAAATTATACCCAATGGCCTAAGACACTGGGCCTATTTTCAAAACCAAAACCTCAAGCATAAAACAAGCAAAAGACCACTCATATGAAAGCTGGTCCTACGCATCGGGAGCCCATCTTATGGGACAAGGAAAGGGGCCAGGAAAGAGATTCCTCCACTTAGGCATGGATGCAATCTGGGGGTCCAAGATGCAGGAGACCACTGTAGGGTTTGGCAGATCCCCTTGGTTGTGCCCAGCATTCTTCATGAGGTATTTTGTACAAGGGCTTTGGTCTTGGCAGGTCACTCAACCCTGAAGGGCCCAGAGTAATTGCATCATTCAGTAGTGTGTGTCCACAACGGACCACAACCCTCCTGGATGGTTGATGTTTGAGAAAGCAAGCATACATGGACAATGGTTAGAAAATCCAGCCATGTAATTGGAGGCTTATGATGTAAATAAGGCACCAACCTCGCTAGTCCCAATGAGGGTGTTGGCAGACACCCAGCTTATGAAACAGCAGCAAGAGATGGTCTAGCACTCCCTAATGTCAGAGATGGAAATTCTGTTCCTTGTGTCCTGTGGTGGCAGGGAGGCTACCCTGGACCAACCCTGTTGAGTAGGCTTCAAGTCAGGTGTGCTGGTCCTTCCAAAGTTTCTGTGAAGTGCCTAATAGTATTTATAAATTACTTGTCTGCTGAAATAAACTAGTGTGGTTTCTTATGTTTGCAGTAAAAGCCTTGATACCATTTTTTAAAAAGATTGGTACAGGCAGAGAATTGGGGGCAAGGAATTCCAAGGTCAGGGAATGGCACAAGGACAGGCAGGCATGCAAGTGTGAAAACTCAGAGTGTGTCGTTAGAAATATTTGCTGATTTAAACCTTGGGGTACAAGTGCCCCTATGCATCAGTACTCCTGTATCCCTTGGGTAAATTCCTAGCAGTGCTACTGCTGGGTCATAGGGTAGGTCTATTTTTAATTTTTTGAGAAACCTCCACACTGTTTTCCAGAGCGGCTGCACCAGTTTGCATTCCCACCAACAGAGTTTATAGCAGCACTCTCAACAATAGCCAAATTATGGAAAGAGCCGAAATGTCCATCAACTGATTATTGGATAAAGAAATTGTGGTTTATATACACAATGGAGTACTACAGGACAATGAGAAAGAATGAAATCTGGCCTTTTGTAGCAACGTGGATGGAACTGGAGAGTGTTATGCTAAGTGAAATAAGTCCTACAGAGAAAGACAGATACCATATGTTTTCACTCTTATGTGGATCCTGAGAAACTTAACAGGAACCCATGGAGGAGGGGAAGGAAAAAAAAAAAAAAGAGGTTAGAGTGGGAGAGAGCCAAAGCATAAGAGACTCTTAAAAACTGAGAATAAACTGAGGGCTGATGGGGGGTGGGAGGGAGAGAAGGGTGGGCGATGGGCATTGAGGAGGGCACCTGTTGGGATGAGCACTGGGTGTTGTATGGAAACCAATTTGACAATAAATTTCATATATTAAAAAAAAAAAGAAATATTTGCTGATAGGTGTGGCGGAGAAAGTAAGGAACTTGAAACTAAGTATTGGATGGTCATTCAGTTTCCTGGCAAAGAGGAACACCATACAGCTGAAGCCATACTTTGAGGAACAGAGGTGTGTATCAGAATCGGATACTAGCTATGATGGGGAAGAGAAAAGTGGCATAAGTGGGTTATGTGGCTTCACAGCGGGTGGGGGCGTTAAGCAAACATAGAGGGCAGCATGGTATGGTGGGAAACGACTGGACTTCATCACACTTCATTCAGATCTTGGTCTGAATTCTGTAATTCTGTGACCACTTATCCATGACCCCGTATATATTTTATTTAATCTCCCTGACCCTCAGCTCCCTCACCTGGAAAAACAGGAATAATAAAACCTACTGTCCTAGCGTGATTAGCTTGTGCATTCCAAGGGCAAACAGGTAGGCCAACTAAAGTAGATTTATTGGTCCACTCAAAAGAGGGAAACCACACACCAGAGAATCATGGGATATCTCACCAAACAAAGGAAAAGATAGGTTTATTCTAGGGTTTGGGGAAAAGGTAGAAGTAAGTAAAATTTAACCGAAGTAGTATGGCAGTAGACTCAAAGAAGTCAACATCAAGTGTGGGCTGCAAAGTGAAAGCGGGGTCTTGTTTCCTTGGCAACTACAAAGTTAAGACGGATGTGAAATGCTGGATCTAAACCCTCTTATCTCAAGCTCTGCTCCTGGGTTGGAAACCAAGACTACTCCTCTATGTCAAAGTGACTTAAATCCTCTGGTCAAGAGTAATAAAACTATTCTTAACCAGTTTTAGTTCACACAGTAAAGTTAGTAAGTAAGAAAGCAGTGGTCACTCAAAGAAAGGAGTTATTGTGATGCTTTGAAGCATGTGCTTGGAGGAAATATTGTTTTCTATTAACTCTGCAACTAGCTTTATCTGTGTTTTTTATTCTAGTCAGTTGAAAGACAGAATCTTACCATCCAAGCTAATTTTTATTTTCTCACCCTCCTTCATTGCCTAAACAATGAGAAGATCAGCCTGAATATTTTCACATTATTCTGTGAAATCCAGATCTTCACCGTTGTCTAAGTCCCACTGATTAAGTGGCTGTTTGGAGGGGAGGACTTAAGACAATCCTTTATATTTTTTTTCATTGTAAGATGAGCTGTTGAGTCATTTGATGCGACAATGGCTCTGTAGTAGCACTTAGGACTGTAGATCACATATTTGAGCAGTACAACACAGACAAATATGAAGAGAGCTACTTCAAGTTTGTAGTACACTCAGTCGCCAGATCACATGGTTAACATCGCGTAAAATTAGTGTAACACTATCACTCATACAAACAAAATTTGTCACAGGGAATTTTGTTAGTATCTGAATATTCACTCTCATTTATACTTAAGTATTCTAGATGTGACTTACAGTCACACTTTCTTTGTGTGCTTTGCATATTGAGCCCCAGCCAGTTGAGGTTTAAATGTTTATTTGTTTTTCCAAGAACAAAACGTAACAATAATTAATGCGATCACACGGGTGTATACAACAACTCACCAAGCTGTGCAATGGAGATTGATACCCTTTATGTTTGCTACCTCTCAATTCAAAAGTTGTTTTGTTTTGTTTTTTTTTTTTAAGAAAAAATGTCATTGAGGGGCGCCTGGGTGGCGCAGTCGGTTAAGCGTCCGACTTCAGCCAGGTCACGATCTCGCGGTCCGGGAGTTCGAGCCCCGCGTCAGGCTCTGGGCTGATGGCTCGGAGCCTGGAGCCTGTTTCTGATTCTGTGTCTCCCTCTCTCTCTGCCCCTCCCCCGTTCATGCTCTGTCTCTCTCTGTCCCAAAAATAAATAAACGTTGAAAAAAAAAAAAATTTTAGAAAAAATGTCATTGAGGAGAAGTTCCTTGCCCAAGGTTGTGCAGCATTTTATTGCAAGAATAAAATGCAGCAAAAAGTTGCTTGAGACCAATTGTATAAATTCACTAACGTTTGAAAGTTCTTAACTTTCAAAGGACTTGTCTATAAGTCCTGCTTGTAGACAGGAAGGTAATAACACAAACAGAACTGCCAAAGATAAATAAATAAGGAAGTGGGCTGACAGCACATTCGAATTTTAAGAGGGTATAACAGCTGGCTAAGTAGTTGAGTTTACAGTTTGGACTTACGTTGTCTGATTCCACAGCTTGCACGGTCAACTTCTAAGTTATTTTAAATGAATACAAAATATGTAAGTAACTCCTAGTCGACTGAGAATATCTTACACCCAGAGTGCCCTTTAGAAAAGTTGGCTTGCCAGTGTAATGGACATTAGATGATAGCCCAAATGCATTAGAAGGGCTAAAAAATAGTTGAGATCTTGCATTCAATAAAGAAAATATGAAAAGAAAGCTTGACATTTCTCAAGGTTTTGTGATCCCCAAAGGAAGAAATAACTGAGAGGAGAGACGAGTGCCCTTAAATATGTGAAGGTTCCCCAAATGCCAAGTCAAGAGATATTATACTTCAGCCTGCTGCTGGTAGATCACAAAACACCACGGCTCTTGTGGGGACACATTCTTGCGGTCAGGAAGAGACAACATCTTGATCTATTGAGTGCCTTTTTTGCTGAATCTGAAAATGAAGGAAGTACATTTTTTTCCCAGTGTTGTTCTTTATAATTTACTAAAAAGTCTTGAGTCAGGGTAAATTAGATAGCCTCAGACTCCCCTCCTCTCCCATATTAGAAGAGGCCGACCAATGTCCACTGCAGGCCAGCCTTTTCCAATGCCATGCTTCCAGGATTTGGGGATCCTAAAGCTGAATTCTTCACTGACTGGAAGCTTCTACTCAAGGTCTCACCAGTGATGGGAAAATGGAGCATGCTACCATTTGCTGCATCCCACAAGTCTTCTCATGACAGTTGGGGGAATGGAGGCTCAACTGCTCGCTGACTGTTCACAGCATCACTCACCACTCCATTAGGTGGCCCATGGAGCCATGCACTGCATTCCCCACAGAAAGCTACCTAAACACAAGTCCTGTCTTCTAGACCAGGGGCCGGCAGCCTCTCGGCATGGCGTGTTGGCCACCCCGAAGACAGCAGTTCCTGGTTGATGTGTACCTAAACTTCCAGTGATACTTGTGACCTTGCACAAAAATTTAATTTTAATATTCTTTCGATTGTCACATTACCTAACTACAGATCTCTACTTCACGTCTCAAAAATATGACCGAAAACTGGTTTTACTTGTTTACATCACAATGATAAGAATTCGATTTTTTTTTTCCAAATACTTCTCAGGCTGTTTCAAAGCCTGGTTTGCATAAAATATTCTGGTAGATAAATTGTAAGTTACTAACTGACAAATATTATGTCTAAGTTTATGCACAGCCTCTCAGAGTGGCATAGTGACTCCTCTTTCACCCCTTGTGTAGAGGGGACAGTGAGAGCATAGGTTGAATCCAGACGTCTCCACCTCCACCAGGGGGTGCTGCAGAGTGAGGTGGTGGCTGTCCTTCACCAAGAAGGGTCTCAAGACCCCAGAGCAACACACCTCCTCTAAGAGTCAACTTTGGAAGGAAAGGAAAGGGTATAAGGAGTACGGCCTCACCGCTACCATTTGTGGGCCCTGGGCAACAAAACAAGTGGAGGCCTGCACATATTCTCTTATCATTTCAACCAGTAGGATGAAACTGCAAGATTTCATCTGACCTATTTGAGTTGTGTTGTTGATGAGAATCATTTTTTGCTCAATTTAACTGTTTTGATCAGTAATTAGAGAATGTTCCTCCTATTAAAATGGCTAGGTAGAAAGAAAGAAAGAAAGAGGAAAGAAAAAGAGAGAGATGGAGGGAGAGAGAGAGAAAGAAAAAGAAAGAATGAGGGAGGGTGGGAGGGAGGGAGAAAGAAAAGAAAAGAAAAGAAAAGAAAAGAAAAGAAAAGAAGGAAAAAGAGAGAGAGAAAGAAAAAGAGAGAGAGAACATCTTATCCTACAAAGTGCCCGCAAGGATGCACAGTGAGGGTAACTCTCATACACTGCTGGCAGAGGGCAAAATGGACACCCACTCTAGAAAATACTTTGGCAGTTTCTCACACAGTTAAACATTCACTTTCCATATGACCCAGCAAACCACTCCTAGGTATTTACCCAAGAGAAATGAAAACTTAATATCCACGCAAAGACCTGTGTAGAAGGCTTATAGCTGTTTTGTTCATAATCTCCCCAACTGGAAAGAACCCAGATGTCCATCAACTGGTGAATGGCTAAACAAATTGTAGTTCTTCCATGTAATGGAATAATACTCAGCAATAAAAGAAAATGATCTATCAATACTTGCAACAACATGAATGACTCTCAAAAGGATTATGCTAAGAAGCCAGACACAAAAGATTATATACTGTATGAATTCCATTTACATGACATTCTGAAAAAGACAAAATTATAGGGACAGAAATCAGATCAAAGGTTTCTGGGAGCAGGGAGCTGGGAGAAGAGAGCAAAGGGATTGACCAGAAAGGGGCACAAGGGATCTTTCTGGGTTGATGGAAAACACTATATCTTGATTGGGGTCATGGTTACGTGATAGGATACATTTTGTCAAAACACATAAAACTGAACACTTAAAAAGGGTGACTGCTCCTACACGTAAATTATACCTCAAAAACCTGACTTAAAAAGAATTTGTAATGTCCTATTTGCCAATCTTTTGTGGGTCAGAGTAACAGAAGCCTGCTCACTTTTTAACAGTTTTTAAAAATTTAAGCAGATGGCCTCTTTGTAGATTTACTTATTTTTCCTTTATAGCCTTTTCTCTTCTCTGAACTCCGCTTTTGTGGAGTTTTGTATTTTTCTTAATGCTTATTTATTTTTGAAGGAGAGAGAGAGAGAGCCAGGGATGGGCAGAGAGAGAGGGAGACAGAGAATCCAAAGCAGTCTCCAAGCTGTCAGTGCAAAGCCCCACGTGGGGCTCAAACACACGAACAAGGGAACCGTAAGTTCATGACCTAAGCCAAAGTTGGACACTCAACAAACTGAGCCACCCAGGTGCCCCTGGAGTTTTGTATTTTTAATTTTTATCACATTGGAATTTGCACTCATTCTCAATAATCTAGAAGATTAAAATATTTTAAGTTAAAATTCAAAGTTTATAAAATTTAAACAGGCTTTCATCAAATTCTATAAATTGTAGTAAATGCAAAATATTTAGAAAAGTAAAACCTCATTTTTTAATGTTTATTTATTTTGAGAGAGAGAGAGCACGTGCATGTGAGCAATGGACAGGCAGAGAGAGAGAGGGAGACAGAGAATCCCAAGCAGGCTCCACACTGTAATCATGGAGCCTGACGCAGAGCTTGATCTCATGAACCTCAAGATTATGAGCTAAGCCGAAGTCAGATGCTCAACTGACTGAGCCACCCAGGAACCTCTTGAATTCATGCTTACTGAGAGCAAAGATTTGGAAAGTTGATTAATTTGTTTTGCCATACTTCAGTTCTTCCATTGTTCAAATCCTTCCTACATATGAAAGCAGTGTCTATCTCTGACTTCAGCAGTGAAATAACCCACAAGCATTAGGTCTAGCTGTTGATGTTTCAGGAACACAGGGTGAGAAATGCAGAGAAGTATCTCCCTGGGGACTGAATGGTGTCAGTAATGATAGTGGACTTTTAGGATTATGGATCATACTGTGCCAACACTGAGCACAGAATCCCAAGGCATTGACACCTGTGTATGACTTAATAAATTTATTTTGTGTGTCGTTCTAATATGGGAACCCTCTAAAAGCACCCAGAGCAGGAGTCCCCCTTGCCCCACCCACTTACCCTATGGCTTTTGTCTCTATGCCTTAGGTGCCAAGACTGCCCTAAAGAATTGTCTTCAAAATTCCAAATGCTTTTGGTCAAGATCACACTTCAATGTACTTCATTTAACATGATCATTACCTATTAACACTTTAACCGGATTTCTACATGAACTATGCTCAAGAATGGGTAGAATGGAGATCTGAGGAAGGTTTGGGGACTTGGAAGAAGGAAAGGTCATGGTACAGGTAGATCCCCAAAACAAGCTCCAGGACTGTAGAAGGTAGACTTTGACCTCAAAAATCCTCACATATGCTCCAGGCTATCAGTGTTCTTTAAAGCAGAGAGGCATAGAAAGCCTAGCTGTGGAGACTCATGTACAAAACACAGAGTAGAGCAATCCCTATCAAAATAATACCAGCATTCTTCACAGAGTTAGAACAAACAATCCTAAAATTTGTATGGAACCACAAAAGACCCCGCATAGCCAAAGAAATTCTGAAAAAGAAAACCAAAGCTGGAGGTATCACAATCCCAGACTTCAAGATGTATTGCAAAGCTGTAATAGTCAAGACAGTATGGTACTGGCACAAAAAACAGACACTCAGATCAATGGAACAGAACAGAGAACCCAGAAATGGACCCACAAATCTATAGCCAACTCATCTTTGGCAAAGCAGGAAAGAATATCCAGTGAAATAAAGACAGTCTCTTCAGCAAATGGTGCTGGGAAAAACAGACAGCAACATGCAGAAAAATGAACCTAGACCACTTTCTTACACCATACACAAAAATAAACTCAAAATAGATGAAAGACCTAAACGTAAGACCGGAAGCCATCAAAATCCTCGAGGAGAAAGCAAGCAAAAACCTCTTTGACCTCAGCCGCAACAACTCCTTACTCAACATGTCTCCAGAGGCAAGGGAAACAAGCAAAAATCAACTATTGGGACCTCATCAAAATAAAACCCTCTGCATAGTGAAGGAAATAATCAACAAAACTAAAAAGCAACCAACAGAATGGGAGAAGATATTTGCAAATGTTATATCAGATAAAGAGTTAGTATCCAAAATCTATAAAGAACTTACCAAACTCAACACCCAAAAATCAAATAATACGGTAAAGAAATGGGCAAAAGACATGAATAGACACTTTTCCAAAGAAGACATCCAGATGGCTAACAGACACATGAAAAAATGCTCAACATCATTCATCGTCAAGGAAATACAAATCAAAACCACAATGAGATACCACCTCACACCTGTCAGAATGGCTAACATTAACAACTCAGGCAACAACAGATGTTGGATGTGGAGAAAGAGGATCTCTTTTGCACTGCTGGTGGGAATGCAAACCAGTGCAGCCACTCTGAAAAACAGTATGGAAGTTTCTCAAAAAAATCAAAAATAGAACTACCGTACAACCCAGCAATTGCACTACTAGATATTTATCCAAAGGATACAGGTGCACTGTTTCAAAGGGGTACATGCACCCCAATGTTTATAGAAGCACTATCGACAATAGGCAAAGTATGGAAAGAGCCCAAATGTCCATCGACAGAGGAATGGATAAGGAAGATGTTGTATATAGATGCAAAGGAATATTATTCAGCAATCAAAAAGAATGAAATCTTGCCATTTGCAACTATGTGGATGGAACTAGAAGGTATTATGCTAAGCGAAATTAGTTAGGAAAATACCAATATCATACAACTTCACTCATATGAGGAATTTGAGATACAAAACAGATGAACATAAGGGAAGGGAAGCAAAAATAATATAAAAACAAGGAGGGTGACAAAACGTAAGAGACTCTTAAATTTAAAAAAAAAAAATTTTAACATTTTACTTATTTTTGACAGAGAGAGAGAGAGAGAGACAGAGCATGAGCGGGGGGAGGGTCAGAGAGAGAGGGAGACACAGAATCTGAAGCAGGCTCCAGGCTCTGAGCCATCAGCACAGAGCCTGATGCAGGGCTCGAACTCACAGACTGAGAGATCATGACCTGAGCCGAAGTCAGACACTCAACTGACTGAGCCACCCAGGTGCCCCAGGAGACTCTTAAATACAGAGAACAAACTGAGGGTTGCTGGAGGGAATGTGGGTGGGGGGATGGGCTAAATGGGTAAGAGGCATTAGGGAGGACACTTGTTGGGATGAGCACTGGGTATTATACATAGGGGATGAGTCACTGGAATCTACTCCTGAAATCATTATAGCACTATATGTTAACTAACTTAGATGTAAATTTAAAAATAAATAATTTTTTAAAAATAATTTAAAAAAATTTTTTTAAATAAAACACAGAGTAGAATAATAACATTTCACCAAGACCCAATGGCTCACATAGGGTTGGAGGATATTGTGTGTTTGGAATAAAGAGAAAGAGAAATATATAATCTGCATTTTTTAGATTGTTAAAAGCATTCTAAAATGTCCATTGTTCACTTAGCAAAAATGTTAGTTTATTGGGGTATATTCTCCTTTGAGGAAGGTTCCTTAAAATACAAATTTGAGCATATTGCTCTCTCAAAGTCCAATCCATGGCCTTCAAAAGCCCTGGGTGATTTGCCCCTACACATTGTCTGCCAACTTCCCCTCATCACGCGGCTCTCATGAACACTAGGGGGCAACCATGTGACCTTCTTTCAATTGTTAGCAAGTTGCTTCCTGTGGCTAAGCCATTAGTCCTGCCACTCTCTCTGCCTAAAACAAATGTTCTTCTTCCCCAGCTTTTCATGTCCAGCTCCTTATCATCATTACACCTCAATTTAAATGTCCTTACCTCAGAGCATCCTTGTCTCCTGGTCACTTCACCACAGATAGGAAATACCCTCACACACCTTATTCTACTTCCTCTCTTCTTTCAAAACCCTTATCTTAACATTTGATTATTTGGTAAGTTTATTTGTCTTTGCCTAGCAATACCAGAGTGAAAGCTCCATGATCTAGTCCTGTTTTGTTCCCCTGGTGTCTTCACTGTGCCTAATAGAATTCTTGGCATAAAGTAAGGAGCAGAGCTTCATACATTCTTCATTGATAAGAAATCAAAAAAGAACTGCCGGTTGTTGATGGGAATGCAAGCTGGGGCAGCCACTCTGGAAAACAGTATGGAGGTTCCTCAAAAAACTAAAAATAGAACTACCCTACAACCCAGCAATTGCACTACTAGGCATTTATCCAAGGGATACAGGTGTGCTGTTTCGAAGGTATCCATGCACCCCCATGTTTATAGCAGCACTACCTACAATAGCCAAAGTATGGAAAGAGCCCAAATGTCCATCGATAGATGAATGGATAAAGAAGATGTGGTATACATATACAATGGAGTATTACTCGGCAATCAAAAAGAATGAAATCTTGCCATTTGCAACTACATGGATGGAACTAGAAGGTATTATGCTAAGTGAAATTGGTCAGTCAGAGAAAGACAGAAATCATATGACTTCACTCATGTGAGGACTTTAAGAGGCAAAACAGATGAACATAAGGGAAGGGAAACAAAAATAATATAAAAACAGGGAGGGGGACAAGACAGAAGAGACTCATAAATATGGAGAACAAACTGAAGGTTACAGGAGGGCTTGTGGGAGGGTGGATGGGCTAAATGGGTAAGGGGCACTAAGGAATCTACTCCCAAAATCATTGTTGCACTATATGCTAACTAACTTGGATGTAAATTTAAAAAAATAAAAAATAAAACAAGTTAATTAAAAAAAAAAAAAAGACCCGCCGGGCCACAGACAATATATCATTAACATAATAGGTACTCCATACATGGAGTTCGTTCCTTAGGTAAGCTTGCAGAGTACTGAACAGGACTCAGTGGCAAAATAAAATGTATATGAGATGCCATGAGATCTGTGGGAAATGAAAGTTTGAAAGGTTTTGATCATGGCCACAAAATAGGTAAGGTCTTTTAATATCACTCTGTTATTTCAAATAAATGAATATACTGGAGCAGAATTCAATATTGCCTAGGTTTTAAAAATAATCTGGCGTGATGTCATGGATCTGGTGTACACATGTTATTTTAGTGCCTCATCTTTTAACAAAATATTAAGTAAAACTCAGTAAATGTTAGTACTCCTTTATATTCTCTAGGAGTGGGGTAGAGTGTTAACAGGTATACAGTGAAAAAACTTTTCCCTAGTCCAATAAATGAGTAAGTATTAAGCAGGCCACCCATCCTTTATTTATATTAAGCTATGTGACTCCTCAGAGCCTTTAACACGCAAATATGTACTATGAATCAGAACTGTGGAGCCCTTATCCTTTTTTGAACTCGGATAAGCATTTCCTTGAACTTATTGGGAATGCATTGGGGAATGCTATGAGCTCATCATTCTGCCTTCTAAGAAGCTGCAAGACCAAATTACAGGCTGAAGAAAATGCTACAAACCCGGATGGGGAAATAATAACATAGAATAGATCAGTGCCTCGGGTCAAATTTGCCTCATAGGGTCCAGGTTCTATTTCTCCAAAGAATATCTCTGTGGCATTTACTGCCTCTCCATAGGTCTTTGGAATAGAAACAGCATTCCTTGATTTTGAAGCATGCAGAGATTATACAAATACCTTCCAGGTGGTCAAGATTTGGGGGAAGGTACGGAAGGCACACAGACTTTCCAATAGGGCTCACTCATACTAGTTATGTCTGGGAAACTATCCAGAAATCTAAGTTCCATCCTTGTCCAATTGTGAGCCTGAAACTGTCTTCATTCATTCATTTGACAAATATTTATTGAAAGCCTACTGTGTGTCAAGCTGTGTTCTAGGTGCTGAGGATGCATCAGTTTATAAAACAGACAAAAATTCTTGCTGTCATGGAGCTTATGTCTTGTAGGGAAAGACAAATGATAATCAAAATAAATAAGTGTATTATTTATACATAGAATATTAGAAGCTTATTAGCAATGTAAAAACATAAAGCAGGAAGGAGGGTTAGGGAGGGCTGGGGTTGCAACTATAACACAATGGCCAAAACAGACCTCAATGAAAAGCAAAGACTTGAAGGAAGTCTGGGAAAAAAGCATTCCCAGGAATGTAAATTGCAAAGGCTCAGAGGCAGGACCAAAATTGGAGGCTTGAAGATTCACAGGAAATCCAGCGTGTTGGGAGATCATGAGCAGGGGGACAATAATAGGAACTGAAGTCAGAGAGGCAATTAGGAGCAGAGAGGGCATAGAGAGAAATGGGGCCACTGAGGCTGAAGAGAGACCTGATGGATTCATAGGATCCCTCTGGCTGCTGGGTGGAAATTGAACTGTGGGCAACAGGGGGTGGAACCCAGGAAACCAGATAATAATATAACAGACCAGAAAAAAATAACAAAAACATATACACCTTAATTATAAATTTTTTACATTTCTGTAGTTAATGAAGCGTTTTTTTATATCCATTGTCTTATTTGATCTTCATGACAATACATCCGTGGCAATCCATATTACACCTGTCTCAGAGGTGAGAGAATGGAGCCATAACAAGGTCAAGGGTCCTGCCCAACAATGGGCAGCTCCTATGTGAAAGAACCAAGCAGTTCTGGAGTTAGGGATGCTGACTCAGAACTGAAGGCTCTTTTCACTAAACTACAGTTTGTCAATTCTGGAAATCGAAGTAAAGACTTCTTAAGTGCTGGGTGTTTGAGGAAATGGTAAAGATAAAGAATGATGGGTACGTTAGGTTTATCCTAGAGAAAGTAAGACTTAAGCAGGGTTGTTGTTTTTCTTTCTTCGTAAAAATTTTTATTGAAGTATAACACACATACAAAGAAGTGTCCAAGCCCCAGGGAGAGTTGTTTGTTTGTTTGTTTTTCAATATAACTTATTGTCAATTTAGCTAACATACAGTGTATACAGTGTGCTCATGGCTTCAGGAGTAGATTCCAATGATTCATCACTTACATACAACGCCCAGTGCTCAACTCAACAAGTGCCCTCCTCAATGCTCATAACCCATTTCCCCCTCTTTCACCCCCCTCCCAAACAACGCTCAGTTCGTTCTCTGTATTTAAGACTCTCCCATGGTTTGCCTTCCTCTCTGTTTGAAACTATTTTTCCCCTTCTGTTCCCCCATGGTCTTCCTGTTAAGTTTCTCAAATTCCACATAGCAGTGAAAACATATGATATCTACCTTTCTCTGACTGACTTATTTCACTTAGCATAATACCCTCCAGTTCCATCCATGTTGTTGCAAATGGCAAGATTTCATTCTTTCTCATTGCCCAGGCAGAGTTTTTAAAGGAAATTCTGAAGTTTTCCATCTCACCACCAATTTGAAGGGTCTCAAGAGAACATACAAAAATGAGAGTAATACATTCTTGGTAAGACTTTCTTTTAGGCGCCTATGAAACCTCTCATTAATTCTATGCTTGGGCTTCCAGAGATAGAGGTCACACACTGCTCCACATACCACAAAAATGACGGCCTTGAGACACTCCTTGCAGTTTAAAAGTTTAACCCAAACCTTGCTCTTACAGCTGGGACTGGACAGCCAAAAGATTGGAATGTTCCAGGCGCGTGCATGTTAGGGAAATCTCAAGGATTAACTTTCCAAAAGGCACCTTTTTAGAGATAAGAAGCTCAGGACTTAACTGGTTTTTTTGAACAGTAACTTTACTCAGAGATGTTCATATTGTGTACAGGAAGGCATATCACCCATTCAAGGAAAAAATAAAAGCACCTTACAGCCAAGAAACTGAAGAGAAACTAAATTTCTCTTCCTCCTCCTCCTCCTCCTCCTTTTTCCTCCTCCTACTCCTTCCTCTCCACCTTCTCTCCCTCTTTCTTCCTGTCTTTCTCCTTCCCTCCTTTCCTTCCAGGACTAAAGATCTTGAGAAATCTTAATTCTAATTTTGGTGCATTACAAGACCACAGAATGGAAGAAAGCCAGGGGCTTGTGGATCCTTGAATGACAGATGGCAGGGTGGGGGGGAAGGGGGGGGTTCCCAGTTTTCAGAGCAGAAGATTTTCCTCTCCTCTGGCCAATACAAAACAAGTCATCCAGTAGAACACACAGACCAGAGAGCAGGGAGAGAATTAAGTTCCTTTTTCCAGCTCCTTCTTTATTTAGATAACCTCAGGAGAGTTTCAGGACTCCTCCAGGATTACCCCAGTGGTTAGAAGTAAATCAGGGACCAGAATCCAGATCTCAGGGCTCCAAGCCCAGGGCTCTTTTCATTAAATCACACTGTCCCACCTTGAAAGCTTCTGTTCATCTTCACACTTCCCAGGGGCTTGTAGCAAGCAGAAGAAGAGAATACGTGAAGGTTATAATAGTCATAATCATAATTGACAAATAGGGGCACCTGGGTGGCTCAGTCGGTTAAGTATCTGCACTATCAGCA
The DNA here is from genome assembly GCF_022079265.1 of Lynx rufus. Classification (NCBI taxonomy): domain Eukaryota; kingdom Metazoa; phylum Chordata; class Mammalia; order Carnivora; family Felidae; genus Lynx; species Lynx rufus. Next base: position 210,415,114 of record NW_025814823.1, on the reverse strand, counting down.
CGGAGCCTGCTCCGTGGTATGCTCTCTCTCCTCTCTCTGACCCTTCCCTTTGTTCTCTCTCTCTCTCAAAATAAACATTTAAAAAATAATTGGCAAATATCACATTATCCTAATTGCTATTATTATTATAGCTAAGACTTATTGAATACTTAATATACATTAGGCACTATTCTGAGAGCTTCACATATATTAACTCATTAAATCTCCACAACAACCCTATTATCTCCATTTTATTTATTTATTTATTTATTTATTTATTTATTAAATTTTTTTTTTCAACGTTTATTTATTTTTGGGACAGAGAGAGACAGAGCATGAACGGGGGGAGGGGCAGAGAGAGAGGGAGACACAGAATCGGAAACAGGCTCCAGGCTCTGAGCCATCAGCCCAGAGCCCGACGCGGGGCTCGAACTCACGGACCGCGAGATCGTGACCTGGCTGAAGTCGGACGCTTAACCGACTGCTCCACCCAGGCGCCCCATCCATTTTATAGATGAGAAATCTTTAAGCACAGAGAGGTTAAGTGACATTACTTAATGTCACCCACTAGAAAAGAAAAAGCAAGTGATTTCAATCATACTGACTCCTGAGGTGGAGGGATGAGATGTCAAGGTTGGCCCACAAAAAGTGAGCCAACTCTGGTCCATCCACACAATGAAGTACTACACAGCCATATAAAACAATGAAGATGATCTCTATGTAGTGATGTAGAGTGGTGTCCAGGATATATTGTCTATTAATCAGAATCCTGGCAAGAAACACAAATTTGAGCATTAAAAAGAAAAATGACTATAATTGGTTGTAAAATCTTGAATAAAAAATACCCATAAGCTTATACTGACATTCAAATTATGAAGTAAAATAAAAGGAGAGGAAAAAGCTCATTTTTCATCTTTGGAGGTACCTATTACATAACCCATTACTCCAAAATCTGGTTGTTAAAGGTAAATAATTAAGTATCTTACTCTACCTTTTCATGAAGTAGTAGACATGAATTTATCCACTGTCAATAAAGAAAAGCTCTGTTTTATAGAACAATTACAGCAAATAAGTGTAGAAAGGATCATAGCAGTAGAATATCACAATTCTACAACTGCCAATAAGATCATTTATCCGAACAAGAATCACTGATGGATCATTATTAAGGGAGAGGTTATTGGAGACTAGGATGTCCAAGTGCACCAAAGTACCATCCCTACACATTTTTTATTAAATTGCAAAGGGTAAACTGTACTTTTGCAATGCAAAGATCTCACAGTGATCACTTTAACCAAGTGATCAAATTTAACATTACAGTCAGACAATGGACTATTTTGAAATTATGAGCCTCCTGATAGGATTCAATGTTAAGTACCCAAAATCACATATGAAGTATGCTTGTCAGAAACTTAGCCTGAAGCTAATCAAGTCTTTAGATCCAACTTCCAGTTTACAAGAATGACAAAACATAAGGGAAAAAAATTAAACACCTTGAGGAAACAATCAGGCAAATCCAGAATGGAGGACATTCTACGAGACAAATGAACATATCTCTTCAAAAAGTCAATGTTATTTTTAAAAGAAGGAGGCCATTCTAGAGTAGATGAAAAATATTTAATCAGACACCATGTGTAAACCTTGATCAAATTCTGATTAAAAAAAAAAAATGTAAGAGGGATGCCCTGGTGGCTCAGTTAGCTGAGTGACAACTTCATTTTGGCTCAGATCATGATTGCATGGTCATGGGATCGAGCCCCATGTTGTTCTCTGCACTGACACTGTGGAGCCTGCTTTCTCTCTCCCTCTCTCTCTGCCCCTTCCCCATTCTCGTGTGCTTGCACACACACTCTCTTGCTCTTTCTCTCTCAAAATAAACAAATAAACAAACAAATAAATAAACAAATAAAAAAACTAAAAAATAAACTATAAGGACATTTTGAGTAATTAGGGCAATTTGAATATGGACTGGATATTAGATTATATAATCACTGTTAACATGCGTAGATGTGCAGATATTTTCTTTCCGGAGGAGAATGGCCTTTAAAAGAAGGATACCAAAGCATTTAGGGGTGACTTATGATATCTACAACTTACTTTCAAATGCTCACATGGAGTTAAGCAAGCAAAACATTAGGAAATGTTTGATTCTAGGCGGCTGGTATAGGAGGGTACGTGTACATTCAACTTTCCACTGTGTTTGAATATGGTTATAATTAAAAGATGGAAAGAATACCTGCAGACCAAGCAATATACACTTTGTAAGAACAAATGCCTGGAGAGAAAGGGGAATGAGTGTACGGAATGAGATATAAGGGGAAACAAACACCGAACCGGTGAAAGGGGCTCTGTACTGACAATGGTAAAAGGGGCGCAACGAGCTGAACATTATAATCGATTCAACTCTCCATGCCTGAGAGAGGAAAGACATTCATCAAGTCAGCCAAGTGAGTCCCTTCCCTCACAGCTGCATGAGAGGAGAGCCGCATGAGGGCGAGGAGTATGGAGCCAGAAGGCCCACAAACGTGTAGCGCCAGGCTGACTATCTGAGCTCCTCTTATTGCCCGTTGAGCTGGGATGTTTTCAAACCCATATGGTAACGCAGAGTTATCTCCTTTGTGTCATGAAGGCTTTATGTTATTTGATTTACAGCCACTCCCACAAAGGGAGATTTGTTCAATAATCCCCAGGATTGCAGCTAAACACCAAAGGACATATTTATCTACTTGGCTGTAGTCAGATGTCTCCATCTCCCCCAGGGATATAACTATGATTGCTTTTGTTTATTTAAGGTGCTTCATCAGCTTCCAAGCATTCCAGAACTCTTCTGTGGCATCCCTGTGAGACAGGGGAGAAAAAACTGTGAGGATCCATCAAGCCTCATTCCTGGTGGAGAAAGGAAAGGGCTGAGGTGCATTGCCTCTGGTCCTTGGAAAAAGAGCCAGAATAAAAAAAGTACAGGCCAAGAAATGCCCCCAGCAGGCCTTGATGACACATAAGAGAATGTCATCGCCCAGGAAGTCTGTGTAGAGGTCCTGAGAGAAACATGTTGGGAATTCCAGGAGAGTGAGAGCTTCTGGAAGGTAGGAAACACATCTGCCTCTATCCTAGACCTAGCCCGGTTCTGAGAACATAATAGGTGCTCCATTTGTATCTGTCAACTGAGTAAATGAATCCATGATCTAACAAGGCATAAGTGGTTCAGACTGAGAAGGACAAATAGGTAAGAAAACAATGATTTTTCTTTTCTTAAAGTGAGTAGGGAAAGAAGTGAATAGCAAACAAGAAAAATAAAGCATTGTAGCAGATATCTAGATCTACCCATTCGCTTTGGTGGGTGAAAACAATTCTTAAGTACACATAATAAATGGAAAGAATGTTACATATGCAAGTGAGATACAAAAAAATAAAAATAAAAAGATTAGAAACAAGTTGTGTGTTTGGGTTAGAAACCCAAGTATTACCTTCCCAGGGTTCAAGGCTGAAGACTCTCAGAACCTTGTAGACCACTCTCAGATATTTCTAGTCTAAGAGTAGCGACTCTCGTTCCTGGTTCTATCAGCCACAAGGCTTTCCATTTCACCCCCAGAAGTGTCACAAAATTCTTCCCTGGTTTCCCAAAACAACCTATTTTAATTCACTAAATTATTATAAAACCAAGGTGGTAAAAGAGAAGGGAGTGTTGTGAAATCAAAGAAGCAAAGATAATTCTCCAAAAACATTCAAAACTCCTCTGTAGTCCAGACAGATGGTTGTTTCTGAGAATACCACCCTCCCCAAAGCTACAACTACGCAGGAAAAAGTTTTTTTATCCCATTCTTGTAGGGCTCCTCCTGGGATTAATTTTTCCCTTCTCAATAGCACAAAGAGGTGAGTCTTCTGTGCTAGAAGAAGGGAGCCAAACATGTTGGGTCTGGCAGAAAGCAAACATTTGTGCATTGCCTGAATTATTTTAAATAATGAAAACATCACTCTGATGGCCAATGCCACAAGGCACCATGTAGTAAACTTAGGAAAAACCAAGGGTTGTGGCCTGCTGGCTTAAGTAGCTGATCAGAGAATTTGAACATGCTAACTCAGAGACAGTTGCTGGATTTTAAAAGTAGAAAATTGGAGAAAGCTCCTGTTTGCCTCACTCCATTTCTCCAGACGCTTTAGGTAAGCCCCATTCTGTGCTATCAAAGGGATCCATCTGCCCAGCTCTGTTTTTCATGGGGCCTTTCTTTCAGGCTCCCTCACAGAATCAGCTGGCCTTGAATCTGACACTGCTAAATACAGACCCCAAAGCTCCCGGTTCCTTCCTATGCTTCCCTGGAACAGAGCACCCATTCTTGGCCTCTGCTTATGATTGTGTTGGTCTAGTCCAAACTCTGATCCAACCCCAGGACTGGGATGGCATCCAGCTCTGCGTTAGGTACAGTGCTGGAGACCATCTGCTCTTTTCTCAGTGCTGCACATTTGTCCAATGTCATGGTCCTAAGAATCAGATTAGAAGACAGCTTGCTTTGTGATTTTCCTGTTCGTTTTTTTTTTTTCCTCTTTTGAACATGCATTTTATCTTGCTCCGAACATTATTCTTTTCTTCCTGCTCTTTCAGGTTTAAAGCCAAGAAGTCCCCAGTATCTGCTATCATCCAAGAATAAAACAGGCTGAAATCTTTTCGGATCCATGTGTCCATTTGCTCGTGTTTAAAATCCAAACTCTCAACATCAAGTTTCCATCGTAAGCAAAGAAACTTACCATTATTTGCTGGACACAAAGAGCTAACGTAAGGAGGTAAATCTTACTCTGAAGAGTTAATCATGTGGAATCCCAGGTCGCACCCCCAGGGATACCAATACAATGGGTCTGTTGTGAGACCAAAAACCATACACTTTTAACAAGGGCTCCAGGTGATCCGACACAGGTGGACCACATTTTTGGAGAAAGAGAAGGTCAGCGTAGTAAGAGCTGAAAACAGCTAGAGTGGGGAAGGGGGTCCCAGGGAACTTGGTGACATGTAGCCACCTGGGCTGGAGGCCTTTGGTGGAGGGGAGGGCTTCAGAGCGTGGAGAATCCTGAGGTCTGCAGGTTCCCCTTTGGGCTACTGTTCACCACTTGAACCCAGGCAGCAAGGAAGGAGGAAGGTCAAGCAGCCAGCAGTAACCTGACTTCCCAGACTCTACTCCCTTGCACCCCTCATGTTGAGGACCATCTGCTGCCTGCCCTGTGAGCTCAGGCTCACTCTCAGTTGCTAGAACTAGCAACCAGAATTGGGCTGGGGACAAACTCTGCTCCTCCCGTGGTGGCTTGGTAACATCGTCACAGTTACCTGTCAGACTTGAACCTTGAATCCTCAACATTTTTGGCTTGGCAGCCCTCAAAATAAACTTTAAAGCAACCTCACTCATTTCTAAGTAGACATCTAACATTTTTCATCGTGAGTTTAAATTGTTGCAAAGTATGTACTTCCTGGCATGTTGTGTATTTTGACATTTTTTAAATGTTTATTTATTTTGAGAGAGATAGAGAAATCACACGAGTAGGGGAGGGGCAGAAAGACACAGAGAGAGAGAGAGAGAGAAAGAGAATCCCAAGCAGGCTCTGTGCTCAGCACAGAGCCAGACATGGGGCTCAGTATCATGAACCGTGAGGTCATGACCTGAGCTGAAATCAGGACCCAGACACTCAACCAACTGAGCCACCCAGGCACCCCTGTCATTTTTTCATTGAACCATTACATGACTCTTTAAGTGTATTAAATGGAATCTAGAAGCTATTACGATTGGTACTTACCATCATTCATTCATTTATTTAAACTATACACGAACAAGTCCTTCTTTAATAGGAAGAAATTTTATAGCGATTCATTTTCCTTTTGGACTTCCATTTCCACCTGACTTCCTCCATGTAATTTTAACCTATTATATTTTTATTCTTATAGTCTTTTATGACCATGCCATCATACTTTCTCTACTATAGCAGATACACCTATAGATAGAGACATGTTTAGATGTAGATATATAGATACATGTAAAGCCTGGCATTTAATAATTTCTCTTTATAATTTCCTATGGCCAAAAGGATCTAAGAGTCAAAAGATGTCTTCTGAATTTCATTATCACTGTAATTTTGGTAAAACTAACATAAATATATTATAAATCATTAAATATAAAAAGTGAATTTTATTAGAAGTGCATCTCTAAATAAATAGGAGTGATTCTAATCATTTCTACAGATAGACAATACTTAACATCAGAATGAGTCAGTGCTCAGCCTACTTATATTACTGTATTCCATTTTTATATATGAAAGTCCTGGTATATCTTATTCATATAAATAATTACATAGAAATGAAAGGAGTTTTGTTATGGCAATGTCACTCAATTCTTTGAATCCTTCCTGAGCTCGTTTTAATGGTTTATCGGCTGACATCTTGTTACATTCTTGCATGTTTTGAAGCAAAGAATCAGAAATTTTATGAGTGGTAAAAGATTCACTATGCAATCAGAGTCATTTAATCTCTCACACCAATATCAGTATTTCAAATAGTCCTTTGGTGCCCTACAGATTTTTGTATTCTAAGGTATGCTTTCTTGATGGGGGCAAAAATTGGTTCCTAAGGGATAAAAATCTTACTTTTTTAGTGTATGAAGTACACATACGCATATAGAACATGAACAGATATGTGGCATACATATGTGGAATTAAAATTTTGTGATGGGAACGATTGGGAAAAAATGTCTAAAAGTCTCCTTAAGATACTAAAGCAGAGACAGAATCCCAAGCAGGCTCCATGCCATCAGCACACAGTCCGATGCGGGGCTCGAACTCATAACTGTGAGATCATGACCTGAGCTGAAATCAAGAGTCCTACATTTACCCAACTGAGCCAGCCAGGCACCCTCAGAACTTGATTCTTTTAAAACTGTGAGTCTCTATGTCTTGTGGAGGATATTTATCCCCCAGGGAAACTTATACCTCACTTTTAAGACCACTGAGTTAGGACAGAATCAAATGCTTATGATGGAGACCCAAAGTAATAATAGTTACACTACAGAAAAACTCATCTCTCTGTCACAGAGAGGTTGGACCTGGTGTGGTGGCTCCTGTCCAGGGGTCAGGACTCCAACTTCCTTGTATCTCGTTGCTCTGCCAGGTCCCAGGGTTTGCTCTTATATGGACAGTTACTCTTACCCTGCCCTCCTCTAGCCCCTGGCCACCACAATTCTGCCCTCTTCTTTTATGGATTCAATTAGTTTTTTAGATTCCACATAAACGGGACATGGCGGTACTTGTTTTACTATGTCCAGCTCATGTCACTTAGCATAATGTCCTCCATGTTCATTCATGTGGTCGCGAATGGCATAATTTCCTTCTTTTTTTTTTAAGGCTGAATGATATCCCATTGTGTATGAAGTAACCCATACCTCCGCTCATACTCGATAATTAAGAATTAGCTGAACAAATACATTTGAATGTACTGATCAACTGCTCTCCTAGTGACTTAAGACCAGGAGGGAAAAGGAAGAGAAATCAGGGAATGGAATTCCCATGAATCTTAAGAATATATTATATGGAGGGTGCAAAAAAAAAAAAAATGCAAATAAGCACAAAAGCTATAACTGCCTTCAAATTACAAAAGACTGTGGTGAGCCCTAAGTTGAGCTAACAGTGTGACATAATGTTAGTTGATTTGCTCTTGCCGATTAGGAGAGGCTGATCCTTGTGGTGCTATTTTTATCTAAGCAGAGGTACATAATGATCAGGCAAAGGCATAGTTTAGATTTGGTTGATAGTAAAAACAAATCAAAAAAATTAATTTAAAAATTTATTAAAAATATTTATGCAAAACTTACAAATATAGTGTGTTTACATATAAACACACACACACACACACACACACACACAAACACGTCTGGATAGGTTAGATTATGCTACAAAAACAACCCTAAAATCTTCATGATAACAACAACAAAACTGAGGGAATATATTTGAAAAGCTCTAATGACCGCCACATGAAGGTATAGGAGACTTGCCTGATTCTTGCGTTTGAAACTATAGAACACCAACATCTAAACAAAAATTTCTGTGCTAACTGTGTCAGGGAGGACAGGGAGTGGAGGAGGGAAGCCCCACCCTCAGCACAACAGGCTTTCCCAGTGGAGATGGTATAAGGGCTCTGGTCCAAAGTCCTCATCTTCTCTGGGCTAAGCCCAGACAGCATCCCCATGTCTGCTGAGGGCAGGGCCTGGTGAAGAGGGGCAGCATCATCATGGGGAGGTGGAGGTGCCTTTTGTTTAGACACTGAGAGATACACAAGACCAGCCTCATCACTAAATCATTAATGGAGTTATTTATTTAGTCAGTCATTCAAAAATATTTTTTGATTGCCTCCCATGTGGTAGGCACTGTAGTGATATAGCTGGAAGATAAGTAGGAATTACAACAGATGGTGCTATTCTGATCCTGGAAGAGGACCACAGAAGACTTATCAGTTATGGGATGGTCCAGTGCCTAGAAGGTGCCGGATACAAGATACATGCTTGATAAGTATTTCTCATTGATGGTTGATGTTATTGATCGTTGCTTTATCTGACTTGCCTGCTTTCTTCTCTTTCATTTTCACTTTGATGGACAAAGGCAAAGCTACAATATGACTCTGCTGTGACACTTGGGACGCTTTTCCCTGCTGAGAGTGTTGTCTTTATCATGGGTGCCTCAGGCAGTCACGAGTCCTCTATTTTCTGCTGTCTTCTAGCAACGTCAGTTAGCCCACATGCCTTTGGGATGCTCAGCCAGAGACTGGACACATACTCTTTTCCCCCAGGGCTTGGCAGATGATCACAGGTGAAAAATGACAACATTATGTGTTTTCCTACCCTTGGTTCAGCTGAGCTCATCCAAAGTGCCAACGGGGGTCCCCCTGTGCTTGCCAGCACAAGAGCATGCCTTGCACACTGCACCCTGAGCACCGTTGCTCATGTGCTCTCCCTTCCCAGAAGCACGCTCTGTGCCCCTCAATATCTGATTGCAATTTAAAAGTTTTTCAAAGAAGGTTTTTTTTTTAAGTTTATTTACTTATTTTGATAGAGAGAGAGAGAGAGAGAGCAGGGGAGGGGCAGAGAAAGAGGGAGACAGAGAATCCCAAGCACGCTCTGCACTGTCAGCACAGAGCCCCATGTGGGGCTCCATCTCACAAACTGTGAGATCAAGAACTGAGCCAAAATCGAGAGTCTGACACTTAACCCACTGAGCCACCCAAGCACCCCTCAAAGCTTTTTACTGAAACATAACACATATACAGATAGATAGATATAGATAGATATAGATATAGATATAGATATAGATATAGATATAGATAGATGATATATAGATATAGATATAGATAGATACAGATACAAATACAGATATATAGATATAGGTATAGGTATAGATAGATATACACACACAGATATGACTATATTAAAATCATATTCTGTCGCTCTAGGGGCACCTGGGTGGCTCAGTCGGTTAAGCATCCAGCTTCAGCTCAGGTCGTGATATTCCAGTTCACGAGTTTGAGCCCTGTGTCGGACTCTGTGCTGACAGCTCAGAGCCTGGAACCTGCTTTGGATTCTGTGTCTCCCTCTCTCTCTGCTCCTCCCCTGCTCATATGCTCTCTCTCTCTCTCTCTCTCTCTCTCTCAAAACTAAATACACATTTAAAAAAAATCATATTCTGCCCCTCTTAATAATGTTTGGTATATTTTTCCAAATTTCCTTCCATGTGTATATAATTTTTTATATAAGTTTATTCAAGGAATCGTTGCATTTTGTGTTATATTTTCATTTAACATTTTATCATAATTATTTATCATAAATAATTAGACCATAAAAATACTCTAATGAGAGTTGTAGTGGCTATTTCATATTCCACTGTATTTGTGCCACAAAATCTATCAAAGCATTTTCTCAAAGCCTTGTCTCAAGAAATAAGAGAAAAGCCTTAGTTGAATTGTTCAAATTTCTTGATCTCAATACCTAATTTCTTTCTTACATGAAGAAAAAGCCATGACCACTGTTATATTTCATACCTTGAAATGTCAGTTATTGGAAGATACACCCATTTTATGTTTCTCAGAAAGAACACGGGTCTTTAACAATGATTGTGACTGGGGTGCCTGGGTGGCTCAGTTCAGTTAAGCGTCCAACTCTTGGTTTTGGCTCAGGTCATGATCTCATTTTCATGAGTTTGAACCCCACATCTGGCTTTGCTCTGGCAGCATGGAGCCTGCCTGGGATCCTCCTTCTTTCTCTGCCCCTTCCCCATTCACACTGTATCAGTCTCTCTCAAAATAAGTAAATAAACTTAAAACAAAATTAAAGGGGCTCCTGGGTGGCTCAGTCAGTTAAGCGTTCAACTTCGGCTCACATCATGATCTCACTCTTCCTGAGTTTGAGCCCCACATAGGCTCTGTGCTGACAGCTCAGAGCCTGGAGCCTGCTTTGGATTCTGTGTCTCCCTTTCTGTTTACCCCTCCCCATTCCTGCTGCCTTTCTCTGTCCCTCAAAAATAAATAAACATTTTTTTTAAATTAAGAAAATTAAAATAAATTATTGTGACCTGTGCAAATGTCTCTAGAGTGAGATATGTTTTCAGATGTTATAGAATCCTCTGCATGCAGAACTTGGGGAACTTTTCCATGCCCCACAGAGTCCCTCTGTGCATGACACTTTTGTGTTCCTACTGCCATACCCTGATTTACAAATGTGCCTAGACACCCCCCAGCTCTTCTCACCTAGGACTCATCCGTTTCTGGAATTTGATTCTGGAATTTGATTTATTCATGTCCACAGCTCTCTAATACACACACACACACACACACACACACACACACACATATATACACATATATATGTATATATATATTTTTTTTTGTTTTTGTTTTTGTTTTTTTGTTTATCTACTTTTGCCTCCATGTTATCTTGGGGGCAATGGTCTGTCCTAACAGGAAGGATCACTTTGTGAAAGTAGATTTTATCCTCCTTGGTTGCACTAGTGACATTTCAAGTACTAACAGCCATACAGGGCTATTGGCTACCCATTGGGCATAGAGACTATAGAATATTTTGCATAAATTAAGCAGCCAGCCACCTGGATTCCCAGTATCCAGTCTTCTTTCCCAGCTCCTTTTAACTGGGATTCCCACACTCTGCCTTTCCTCCTGTAAGGATTCCCAGTCTGTGAGAACCTGCCATTGAAATGGCATCAGTGGAGTCCTGATAAGTGGCCCATGACTTGCTGCAACTGTTCGCAGTTTTTGAAATGGCTGCTTCCCACCTAAGCTTCATCCCAGACTCACTTCTTTGGAACCGCTAGGGACTCCAGGGCACATATATGTCCTGGCAGCTTAGGTCCCTCTCTGTGGCTTCCCACTGCTCAGAGGAGCCTGAACACATTTCTCAACCATGTCCTGCTGAGCAATACAAATCAATTTCTGTCTTAAAAAAAAAAAAAAAATCTGACTCACTGGAGTTACTCCAAATCACTTTCTTTCTTGGAATTCATGACTTCTTTTGATGTTTATCAATACATCACTACCTGGTGAGCTTGCCAAGATCGTGTCTAGGTTTTGGTGACACATCATCTCCCCATGGCTTATTGCAAGGAACTTCCCACCTCTTTTAGGGATCCAAAAGATCCGTGAGCAGCATAAAATGGCAAGATGCCAGGAAACAAGGACTCAGCTCTCAGCTAGATATCTTATTCACCAGCACAGGGCTGCCTTTGAGTCAGTGTGTATTGGGGAAGGATTCCAGGAAGATGTGTGACTTTAGAATAATTACAGAGGTCAGCTAAGTAAGTTAAATAAGCCTGGAAATCATAATTATGCCAACCCTAGACAGGGCGATGAAGTCAAGAAGTTTATCTTTGGCTTCTCTCCAAACCTCCCTGAGAACCCTTCTCTTTGATTCTTCTCCTTTGTCCGCTTCCCTCGAACTTGCTCAGGACTCTATCTGGGCTACTCACTGCTTCAGGGAAGCCCTTTTGGGGCTCTTTTCTCCCATGGAAACTTAGTTCCATGCCCATTAGGCTCTGCTTGTGAAGACCAGCCAGCTATTAGGACAAGCTAATTTACTTAAAAACAAGAGTTTTTTACCTGGTTCTAAAGGTGGGCTTCAGAGGTCAGTGAAGACCCTAAGACGTTATAATTTTGCTTGTGTATTTTCTGTGGAAAAGAGCCATAGATTTCCTCAGATTCTAAAATATGTCTATGACCCCAGAAAAGGTTGAAACCCCTGATGGCGAATGTCAACAGCTGATAATTGTAGGAGGTTTTCTTCCCAGTTAATGTTTGCATTTTAACCAAAGCGTGAAGGAGAAACCACCATCTGTTAAATATCTTTGCTTTGGGATATAATAATAGGATAGTTTTCAGGCCAGAGGCAAGAGAAGTAGGAAAGACTCTGGGGCAGGAAATGTCCTGTTATCACCTTTGAGATCATAGCCAATCGCCTCTGTGTAGGATCAAGGGCAGCTTCTCTGGGTTGCACTGTTTCTCTTTGAACACAAAACCTTTCCACTCATATAAGGTGTAGGCTCTTTAAAGAAATGTCAAAGAAACTAATCAGGCTTGGGATGCAACCCTTTCTGTTCGTTACAGATAAATTCTGCTGAAGCACCAGTAGGGTTTGGTGAAAGGTCTGGAAACATTTGCAGTTCCTGCTCTACCACTCATTTGCTGAGCAACTTTCTGAGAATGGCTTGGCCCCTCTGGACGTCAGTTTCTTCATTTCTAAAAACTCTGGCCAGTTCTCTCCAGCTTTGTGATTCTAAGAAAGCTGCCAGAAGTTCGGCGTACATGAGATTTCTGTACTGCCTCTTTATTGATATGGAGAGGCGTTTTTCATATTTGGGGGGAAGACACCCAACCAAACACTAAGTTGTTTGCTTCCTTTTTAATATGTTAGCATCTTGTCCCAAGTAGCAAAACCTGCGCTTGAAAGCTTCAAAACAGTCTGCGGTGGATTGCGATTCTTGTCTCAGAAAGATTAATTGGAAACAAACTCTAAGGAAGAAAATTCAAAGCCCATTTCTATGCTTCCTGCCTTTTAGATCTTCTAACATGTAAATCGACCGTTACAAAGAGGATCAGTGATTAGAATGGCCAGCGCGAAGACCAGCATTCAGCTCCCCCATTATTCCTCGCCAGAGTCCCTGGTGACCAGCATCTCAATGGCCTTCTTTTCAGCCTGCATGATGATGAACCGCGCTAGCTCCAGATCCTGCATTCCCCAACACAACCACAGTCTTGACAAACCGGAGACCCTTCCCCACCCCCAGACCGTGCTTCAAATCAGAACAAACCCTGGTAGCGAGGATCACTCCAGACATCCACGTTCAGGAACTGTCATTATATTTCAAAGTTTAAGAAAGCTGCTTTTGATCTCTGGATATTTGTTTACCTCCCCCATAGTTATGCCTGCTATATTCCTCATCTGCCCCGTCTTTCTATTCTTACTTTTTTTTTTTTTTTTTATCCTGGCAAAATTCCCTGGATGAGAGCTGTTTTCTGATTGCTTCTTTCTCCCCCATCACTGGTCTCCTCGCATTTCCTCTCTTCTTCTAACACAGAGACTCCTTGCTTACTTACCAATCTCAGCTGTTCTAGTAACTGAGAGCCAGGAAGCAAGCAAGCAGCACTCCCAAATAGCCAGCATGGACTTAGGACAAGAGTGGGCATATCTTAGCCTTCACTCAAACCGGTTTCCTTCTGCACTGCATACAGTTCTGTTTAGAAAAAAAAACAAGTGCAAATGTCAAACATATAAGTGTGTAAAGAAAGGGAAGGACGAAACAGGCTTGGGTGAGGGGAGCCTCCAATGGCTGCCCTGCCTGCCAAGGAAAACGCCAACGGATAGCTTGGCAAGGAGAGAGAAAATTAAAAAGGCAGTAAAAACATGATAAAAGGGGAATCCAAGAAACCTTGACGTCTAGGATATTTAATGATGAAATAAACAGACCCACTTATTCTACCTTAGAGTGGGAGTGGAACCAATGATCAAGTTAGCTTCAAAACAGGACAAAGATAATAAATCAGTTGAAAGAACTATTGTATCTAGAGGTACCTGGGTGGCTCAGTCAGTTGGTTGAGCGTCCAACCCTTCATTTCTGCTCAGGTCATGATCTCAGGGTCACGGGATCAAGCACTGCGACTTCAGGCTGCACACTAGGTGTGGAACCTATTCAGATTCTCTCTCTCTCTCTCTCTCTCTCTCTCTCTCCCTCTGCCTCTCTCCCCGACTCACACTCTCTCTCCCTAAAAATAAAAAAATAAATAAAAATGAAGAAAGAAAGAACTATTTTACCTAAGCTCCCAATAGCCATCCTTCCTATTTTATTTTAGTATAATAGCTGAGCGCATGACTGCTCAAAACAAAGACTATGCTATTCTCCCCCCAGTTGGGTATGGCCAATAGGGTGTGTATGGAAGTGATATACTACTTCCAGGTCACGCCCGTGTTTGAAAGGAAGTCTAATGCTCTCTGTTCTCATCATCTGCTGGTTTGGGTGTGGACATGGTGTCCAGAGCTGGGACAAACAACCACATATTTAGGATGACAGAACAACAAGAAAGGGTCTGGTCACTGATGCAATGGAGCTGCCACATCACCTTATACTGTTTATCCTTGGTCTGATTCTTGATAAGAATATAAATTTGTCTTGTTTAAGCCACTGATATTCTGGTTTTTAGCAGCAAGACCTACATCCTAGCCAATTAGTGAAATTTGTAACTAGGGATATAATTTTGGGGATCCCGTTGATACCCCCACATTCCACTTCCCCTCTCTCCTTTTGGCAGTGGCCCTGTGCTGAAATGGGGGGGGGAAGAAGTGGAGTTGGAATCTAATTTTGACTCTACCAGTTACTCATTTTTCTTTATAAAATGAGAGTCATAAGAGTTAGTATTTATTAAATGCCTCTGAGCCATCCTTGCTTGTTTCATGATGTCATTTAATCCTCGTAAAAACCCTGTGTGGTAGGTGCTGTTATTCTTCAAAATCCTACAGATGCAGTTAAGCATCTTTCCTAAGATATTACGGCTAGTGAGAGGCAAAGCTGGGATTGGGACCGAGAGAGTTTCTTGAGAGCTCGCAGCTTTTAACCACTTCCCTCTGGGCTTGCCTTTTTGCATTGGTGGGAGATTCAAGGCAAATTTCATTCCCAGAGCACAGCTATCCCTTTTCAAACTGGGATACTTCTGTAGGGTGCTGACCGTGTTCTGACAATCTGTCTCTTTGAGCTAAGGTCCTGCATTACCTACGGACCACCCACTCTTGGGTGAAAGTCTTCCTTTGGTGAAGGGAGCTAAAAGTCTCTGATTAAACTACAGTAATTCCCACTTAGTTAAGCAGGGAAATTTTCTTCCTCCTCCTGTTATAAATTGATTTTTTTAGTCAAAACCTCAAAGTCCCAGGTCTCTGCAAAGCCACCGTCCATAATGATAATTCGGAGTCACCAAAAAAAGACTTGCATTCTGTCCAAAATGTTTTGGAAGGCAGGATGTGTACCCCAGTGACAAACCCACACACGGAGAGAGGGCTCCCCCAGATGAGGGAGCCAGAAAAACTTCAGCCCTCTAGCCTTTCCTTTCTCACACAGGCAGGGAAAAGAAGAAATAAACACTGCTTGGTGCTAAAAAAAAAAAAAAAAAAAGGAGACTCTGGAACTTGAGGCCTGTCACTGCTCACTAAAGGCAAAAAATTAAAAAGAAACACAAGTGTGAGAAGAAGACAGAAAAAGACAGAAAGAGAAGCAAGCATATGAAGATTCTCTCCGGAAATGGATGAAAGAGAGAAGCAGGGGTACCTTAAAAGGTAGGTTCTGTTCCTCTAGGAAACCACCCTGTAAGAATCAGTCTGCATCCAGCTCATACCGCATCAATGTGGCGAATTGGCTAAAGGCAGGTGAGGTCCCACACGTGTGGAAGTCCCCCCAAAACTGCCAGGGGCACTGGGACTGATTCTTCTCTCAGTGGCCGAGTCAAGAACGGTCTCATAGTGCTGGGAAAATGCATTAGCCCCATTTCACAGATAAGGAACTAGAATCTCGAAAATGACAAACAGTTTGTCCCAGATCAGATGAATATTAAGTGGCGGACCTAAGATTTTACATCAAGACTGTCAGATGCCAAAAGTGACTGAAAAACACTATTTATTTGATATGTAGCTTCAATATTCCCTTTATAGCATTTCTTCTATCACCTCTTGTGCAAGTGACTCTCTTTCCTTCTTTTTTTCATTCAACATTTATTAAGCACCAACAATATCCAGTTGCTAAGGTATAAAAACACAGTTCCTCCTGTCATTAGATTTGCAGACTGATAAAGAAGGCAAAATGAAACCACATAAGGATAAGAAAGTGTTAAAAGTGTTACCAGAACAGGGGCGCCTGGGTGGCGCAGTCGGTTAAGCGGCCGACTTCAGCCAGGTCACGATCTCGCGGTCCGGGAGTTCGAGCCCCGCGTCGGGCTCTGGGCTGATGGCTCAGAGCCTGGAGCCTGTTTCCGATTCTGTGTCTCCCTCTCTCTCTGCCCCTCCCCCGTTCATGCTCTGTCTCTCTCTGTCCCAAAAATAAATAAATGTTGAAAAAAAAAATTAAAAAAAAAAAAAAAAAGTGTTACCAGAACAAAGGTGAAAGTAGCTGCAGAATACAGTGATAACAAAAGTTATTAACACTTATTGAGAGCTATATCTTTGCCAGACACAGTGCTGAGAGCTTTGCCTGCACAGTCAGAGAAGGGAGACGAGACAAGATGCAATCCCATTGGTGTCGCCCAGGGAAAACCTTGCTCCACTTGTCAGATTTAGCAAGTAAAAATACCAGATCCCGGGCACCTGGGTGGCTCGGTCGGTTAAGCGTCTGACTCTTGGTTTCAGCTCAGGTCATGATCTCAGGGTTCGTGAGTTTGAGCCCCGTGTCGGGCTCTGCACTGTCAGAGTTCTCTCCCTCTCTCTCTGCCCCTCCCTCACTTGTGCTCTCTCTCTCCAAGAATAAATAAGTAAACTTCCAAAAAATTCAGGATCCCCAGTTAATTTTGAATTCCACATAAACTGCAAACACTTTTTTAGTATAAGTCTCATGCAACGTTTGAGATACACTTCTACTAAAACATTATTCATCATTTATCTGAAATTCAAATTTAACTGGGAGTCTTTGTATTTAATCTGGCAATTCTAGATGAGGAGAGCAAGGAAGTAGCAGAATGTGTTTCACAGAGAAGTTGAGTCTTTACGATGAGTACTTTTACTCCATATTCGGAATAATGGGGAGAGAAGAGAGGGAAGTAATGACTGTTGAACCTCTAACCTCAGATGAACCATGACCACAAGAAACTATCAACTTTCAAAAGACCAACATAATTACTTTCTTAGGGTGAGTACACGATGAGTACTTTTATGAGTAAAAGTACTCATTCCTCCTCTGTGAAGTCCCTGACATACATCTAAGGCTCCCTCCAGCCTTCACAGTGATCCAGTTTTAAGTAGTAAATCTAAGTCATGTTGGCTCTCAGGCAACCACATGAGGAGGCAGCTTGGTTCTCCAGTCTTCCTGACAATTCCATAAGCTTCCAGGACTTCTCCAGAAAATTACTTTTGTTCTTCTTAGCTAGAGTTGGTATCTCCTTTCAACCAAAGAATGAAAGAACTCCAGATCACTGCAGGCAGTGGGAAGGTGGGTACCAAGGTCAATTACATTTGTGAAACTCTGTTAAACATAGCTACGCTGTATTCTTTACTGCGGGACTTCTAAGACCCTTTAACATGGTCACATCTTTGTGACTCTTCAGGAGAGAATGAAGTATTTGGAGCTTCACAAACCTTCTTTATCGCAGATCCTTATTGTTAGTTTTTTCTGGAGAACTTTGGAGGACCTATATAGCCTAGAGTTCCTGTTTCTGGAGATTTTTCACTTATATATTTTTTTAATTTTAATTTTTAAATTAAATAAAAATTTAATAAAATAAATTAAATTATTTTTAAATAAAAATCTTAATTTTTAATTTTTTTAATTTTTAAAATATTTTCTTATTTAGGAAAGAGAGCACATGCGAGCGGGGGAGAGGAGCAGAAGGAGAGCAAGAAAGTACCCTAAGCAGATTCCACACGCAGCACAGAGCCTGGCATGGGGGTCCATCCCAGGACTCTGGGACCATGACCAAAATCAAGAGTTGAACTCTCAACCTGCTGAGCCACCCAGGGGCCCCATCACTTGTATCTTTAACTGCTGTATATATGTCAAGTCTGACCTACTAACCAATTTTAGGGCCTTAGGTGAAGGAATGAACTCTTCCATTGCTTTTTCACCCCCACAAAGTACTAGGCATAATGAAGCAAAATGCACTGTGAACACTTTGCAACCAGCCATCCCATAACCACAGAGTGATTGAATGTGATTAAAGTCACACGGATCTCAGAGCACTCTTGTTGAGGCCGGGAGAGCTGACCCATGTCACCTTGCCAAAACACAACTTTCCTGATTACTTCTGCCTGCCCGGGATTCCTGTGGTTTCCACTTGTAAGGTGATCTTTCACTTCCTGACACTGTTGCTCTCTTACTGCTATGGCGGCAGCTGTATCCCAGGACCCCTGGAAGGGTTGGCTGCCTCAGAGACAGAGGATACATTCTCTAGGCATGGCCAAGGGCTGATTACCCACAGGTGGCTCCGCTGCAGATCCATTGGCAAATTGTGGTTATTAATGACTTGATTGCTGGCTCTAAAGGCACACTCCTCAACCCAAAGTTTTACTTAAAGTGTTTATCCGATATATAGCAAACCCACGCCATGTGCCAGACTTTTTCGTATCATCTCATACTTTCTGTTTAATTCTTACCCTATATGATTGCTTAACTCTTTCTGGATCGCTGTACATAAGTGTCTAGAAAGCAGGGAGCCTGGCCTGAAAGAACTGAAGATTGCTACTTATCATGGTGTTCTCTGTACATCACTGGCCGGAACTCCTTGACATTGAGTGTTTGAACAATAAAAATAGATTCACAAAAAAAATGCAGACCACAAAGGCTTAAATTTGGAAGACAAAGTGAAAAAAAAAAAAACCTTTATAATAAAAACAATAGTTTTTAAACTATTTCGTTTTTAAACTAAAGTTCAAAGGGCTAGAAGTTATTAGTTCCTAGAGACTTTCTTCAATAAATAAAATTCATTTAATGCAAAACTACTGTTGACTTAGAAGAAGAATGCATTCTACTTAGGATTAATAACTGAGCACCTTGCTAAGGGCATTACATGGATATATAATACACATTTTTATATGAAAATAGACATTATCAAATAGGTACTTCTATTATTATTCTTGTTCTACAGAGGAGGAAATTAAGAGAGAGCACATTAAAAAGTTTGCCAAGGTCATATCATTAGCAAGAAGCAAAGCCAGGATTTAAATATGGGATTGATTTCCAAGTTCACTATGCCTATCACTATTTTGCTATATTCCTGATAGCTTTGCTGAGACATTAACCCCGTCAGATCTCCTGGGGCATTTGGAGTCCTGAAGCCCAGTTGTCTCTGGACATGAGTTGTCTCTGGACATGTTCAACCTTCTTCTGTTCACTTCCCCCCACCCCACCCCAAATCCCACAGTCCTGAGCTGTACAAACTACTATCATTTTCCAAATGTGCCATGTCATAGAAAATGTTAAGAAGCATTAATTTAACCACCTAGGAAATCACTTTCTTTTTTTTTTTTTTTTAATTTTTTTTTTTTTCAACGTTTATTTATTTTTTGGGACAGAGAGAGACAGAGCATGAACGGGGGAGGGGCAGAGAGAGAGGGAGACACAGAATCAGAAACAGGCTCCAGGCTCTGAGCCATCAGCCCAGAGCCCGACGCGGGGCTCGAACTCACGGACCGCAAGATCGTGACCTGGCTGAAGTCGGCCGCTTAACCGACTGCGCCACCCAGGCGCCCCGGAAATCACTTTCTGATCAAAAAGCAAAAGTCATTGATTGGACGGATAGAAATCCAATCAACGAGTGATCCAATGAGCGGTCCTTCTCTTTCCTCTAGGAAACTAGTCTAAAAAATCAGAAGCTGGTGGGGTAGAGGACAAAGAGAGTGCAGGACAAAGGATGGTTGCACAAACTTGGTAGGGTAATTAGGCTAAATGCCCCTAAGCGCTGAGTGAGATTTGCTGAAGTCAAGTCTTCATGGACTTGGTCAGAAGGCTATGTCAGTCACAACAGGCTTCCATACTACAGCCAGTCCCGTGGGCCAAACCCAGCCTATGGCTTGTTTTTGTACAGTCTACAATGTAAGAATGTTCCTTATATTTTTGAAGGGCTGTAAACAAAACCAGAATACGTGACAGAGAACATTTGTGGCCCTCAAAACCTAAAATATATGCTATCTGGCCATTTACAGAGTAAGTTTGCTAACAACCCCTGGTGTAGAATCCACTGTGTGATCACCACAAGAAAGCCATGGGCCAATGAATGGGAAACCAGTGAATGTGAAACTTTAAATGAAAATCATTTTAAGATTGCAATGACTTCACTAACAGTTGTATAGCCTGTATATAACTCTTTAAGACAGATTTGCTTAGCCTTTAGGAATGAAGTTTCAGGAGTTGAAAAAAAGAGAAACAGGAAAATAACCTCCTGTTTCCCAATTTTACACCTTCAGTTTGATAAATCTGCTTTTTCCAGGCAGATTCTGTGAAAACGAACAGCTGCAAAGAGATATTTCTTAGAGGGTATGGGGGTATCTTAACCATAAGGAAGAAAGAATTCTTTAATGCTTACTACATCCCAAAACCTTTCACACTTGCTGAATCACAAATCCCATGTACTCTGCCTCTATTCTATCTAAAAGATAACATACTGGGTCTCAAAGGGCTAAGTGGCTTGTCCAAGATCCTACAGCTGTCAGGTGGCAAACCTGGGCTGCAAATCTCCGTTTTCTGAGTCTAAGTCCAGAGCCCCTTTTTCTACACTCAGCTCCAGCTAGCGAATTTGAATGTGTTCCAGACATAGAATCCAAAATCCAGAGTTCCAGTTAGGCCCTGCTTCCTCATCTGATAATGAGCATACAGAGGAGAGGTCCCTCCCAGCTCCATCCTTCTTTGATTGTTTCTGAGAAATAATGCAAATGAAATGGAAAAGGAAACTCAAGTAGGCCACTCTATGTTCCTGGTTCATCCAACTTCTTTGGGGTGTGAGATCAGATCAGGGGAATTTGTCCAGATTAATTTAAGTGAGAAATGCATAACCAACACATGAGTATGGAAGGCCTTCAGTGCTGGCAAAATGGCAGCCTGACAACAAAGACTCCTCCCCACTACAAATACATGGAATGCTGGATAAATATTTTAAAACTCTAAAATGCACAGCTTCAAAAAGGCCAAGACAGTTCCCGGGTGCCAGAAACAAAAGGAAATTCAAAACCAGAGATGTGGGGCTCCAGCTGACATGTAAGGGACCAAGAAAAAATCAGAACTGGATACAGGTCCCACAGTAAATTTGGCCTGGAGGCTGTTCAGGCTGAAACTGAGATCTTTGATTAAAACTGAGACTCCAAAAATCCTCCCAGGACTTGAATGGAGTACTTCAAGAACTCTGTCTACTGTCCAGAGCAACAACAAGGAAGCAAGTTATCTTTTCTGGGCTCAAGTGGGAAAAAATATTCATCTTGTGAAAAGTACCAAACCCAAATCCCAAACCTGAGTATGGGGTATGAATTTAAGCTAGTGTAAACCATGGGAACCTGGAGTGAAATAAATACAAAACTGCTGTGTAAAGAATTATCCACAATCCACGGTGAATGGAACTCTTTTTTTTTTTTTTTTAAATTTTTTTTTTTTTCAACGTTTATTTTATTTTTGGGACAGAGAGAGACAGAGCATGAATGGGGGAGGGGCAGAGAGAGAGGGAGACACAGAATGGGAAACAGGCTCCAGGCTCCGAGCCATCAGCCCAGAGCCTGACGCGGGGCTCGAACTCACGGACCGTGAGATCGTGACCTGGCTGAAGTCGGACGCTTAACCGACTGCGCCACCCAGGCGCCCCGAATGGAACTCTTAACAAAGGGAAAAGTAAAAGCTTACAGTAAAAATGTACTAACCACATGATGAAAATGTATCAGGGAGGAGTATCAGCTGATACAACACATGGAATAATAATGAGCCGAAGAACTAAAATAACAGAATAACCTGAAAGACACAGCAAAATAAGTATGTTTAAACTGAGGTGATAAAAGAAAGCACAACAAAAATCAAAATGATAGGGCTCAAAAATTTAAGTGAGCAATTTGAGTAATAATCAAGTAGAACTTCTAGAACTGAAAAGTAAAATCATTAAAAATTTTAAATCAAATTAAATAGCAGAGGAGATGCACTTAAAAAGAACTAGTGAACTGGTAGATTGATGAGAAAATCATCCAGAATAAAACACAGAAAAATAAGAACAGAAAATGTCAAAGAGAGTTTAAGAAACCATGAGAGTTGACTGATATATTTGGATTTTTAAATCTAAATCAAATATAAATTACAGAAGAGAATGGAGGGAAGGGGGTTTGAGGAAACTCAAAGAAATAATAGCAGGGAATTTTCCAGAATTTAAGAAGGCCATTGAGTCCCAAGTAGCATAAAAGAAAATAAACAAAAAAGCCATACAGATACACACATTGGAGCCAAACTTTTAAAATTTTTTTAAACATTTATTTATTTTTGAGACAAAGAGAGACAGAGCATGAACGGGGGAGGGTCAGAGAGGGAGACACAGAATCCGAAACAGGCTCCAGGCTCTGAGCTGTCAGCACAGAGCCTGATGCAGGGCTCAAACTCACAGACTGTGAGATCATGACCTGAGCCGAAGTCAGATGCTTAACTGACTGAGCCACCCAGGCACCCTGGAGCAAACTTTTAAACAAACAAACAAATAAAACACTTAACAGCTCCTGAAAAGACAGAAAACCTAAAAGAAATGACAAGTAGGTTGACCACAAAATTATCACTAGCAAAAATAGAAGAGTTTCTCTTCTATACCCAACTAAGCTGTTGTTCCTGAATGAGGATGAAATAAAGGTATTTTAAAAAATAATCCTAAAGAAATTTATCCCTGACATCCATTGCTGGAAAAGCTACTAATTGAATGTATTTTAGAAAGAAACACAAGTTGAATCTTAAAATAAATATGAACAAATGAGCAGAGAAATGAGCATTGAGTTGAAACAACAGTAACAAAAATAAGAGCTAATTTGGAAGAGCCAAAAGCAAGTTAAAGGAAATACTAAAGAACAATGGCATGGGAAATGTGAGGAGGTACCTTAAATCCTTGTATTTGGGGAAGGAAAACAAATAAAGATTGAATAACTAGTGAAGTATGCACGATAAAACTTTTACTGTAACCAGTAAAATATTTGAAATATAAGGAGGAATAGTGTAATAAAAACAATACATTAAGATAAAGAAAGGATAAAAAGAAGAAGAAAAGAAAAAGAAGTCCATGAGCAAGGAGATCTAAAGATCCCCTTTCTTGAATGGTCCCCATTGAGGTTGGGCACCACCTGGTGGTGATCATCTACTGGAGCTTGCTACTGACAAGACTTCTGGGGGGAGTAACTGGCTGAGAACCCACCTCCTGTCTCCATTGCCTGCCATTTCACCTTTTCCCAGCCCTCTCCCACCTATAAAGAGGATGAGAACTTCAATCTGCCTCCTCATTAAGAATAGGGGCTGGACAGAAAATGGGAGCCCATCACTAATTGCGTTAGACCAACATTCATGTTTTGGCCAGGATTTATTACCTTCAAAAATAAATACATAAAAGCTAAAAAATTAATGCTGAGCATTCAACTCAAAGAGTTAGAAAATGAACACAGTATCCCAAAAATAAGTAGAAGGAAAGAAATGACAAAGGTAAGGAAAGACTTTATGAATTAGAAAATAAACAGTAAAGAAGGTCTACAGAATCTAAGTTTTTGTTTTTGTTTTGTTTAAGATGAGTAAAATCAAGATCTGGCAAAGAAAAAATATGTACTATATTAAAAATGTTTAAATAAGGTATAACTAAAATAACAAAAATTTAAATATATAAGTTATATGCCAGTAAAGTTTAAAAATAGATTAAATTGACATTATTACTTTTTTAATATGTAATCATTTTATTGGCTTTTACATCTATCAAAACATATATAGACCTATGCATGTAAATGATTACATGTGATCATATGTATGATTTTTTTAAGTGGGTCTTACTTATATTTGCTTTTCTAAGCCTTGACTTACCCCTTCACCACATGAATTCACATAACCAAAAGTATCCTATGTGATAGAATACATATTTACTGTGAGTAAAACATAGGTGTCCAGTTTGTTCTCATAATGAGTTCTAAAGATACTCTACTGCTGGCAATTCTTTTGGCCTTTCTTTCATTGCCTCAAAATGGCTGCTCCAGCTTCATGCATTGAGCACATATCCTGGTGAGGAAGCCAGTGTTGGGGGTGGGGGCGGAGGGGGGAAGGGAGTGGAGACATGACAACCAGTACAATTGTGCTTATGTCTCTCAAGCCAGAACTGTGTCACATGGCCATCCCTGACTGGAAAGTGGCTATGGAAAAGGGGATCGAGAATGGCTTCCATCAACAAATCAATATTATCTTCCATGCCATGTTCACAAGTTAATTTGTATCCTCCCATATTTTTCTTCCTGGTCTTATAATCCTATGCAGATAATATGCACACATATTCATATATTCACAGTTGTAATGAGGCAAGGAAGTTCCAGGAGGTTATACATGGCATTCCTCATTTCCTCCTTGTATAAAAGCAGTCCTACCATTTCCTGTGAACCAGGATCAGTATGGCAGCCATGAGAATGCACTCAGCAGAACTCCAACTATAGGGAGTGTAACTGACCAAGGGCCCCAGGTGCTGGCTCTGAAATCTGAGGCTGCACTTCCCATAGGCTGCTCCTGGCCAATGAATGGGCACTGCGGGGATACTATGGTGGCCCTTCCTGGGAGACATGGGACTCCTCTGGTGGCTGACTTTGGGTTAAGGGCTCCCAGTGGCCTTGTTGAGACTTCTGAAGACTGCACAGCGGTCTAGGACCCTCCTACTCAACCTTTGTTTCCTCTCCACTTCCTTCGGATCAGACTTGCATCACAGTCTGACCACTCTCCCAACCTCACATGATTCATTTTCTTCCTTTGGCGTTTGCTCCAATAAAATCCCTACATGTCTAATCCTGCCATGATGTCTGCTTTTCAGAGGACCTAGACTAACAGTAAATTACCACTGTCAGTATGATGACTTCCTTCTTACCTACTGGAACCTGGACACAACTGTAACTTGTAGTTCAATGGGAACCCTGCTGTGTACCCTGCAAAAATGTTCCTACTTTGGGGATCAAGACCTTCAATTCTACAGAAATAGACTTAAAGGGACAAGAAACATAAAAATCACCAGTGAGACCACTCTTGTTTCCACTGCTTGTTTCCTAGACCCATTTGTTCTTGTTGGTGACACAGCATCATATAGAGGCTTATGCTTAATACACATACCACATGCTGAATGATGACAGACCATCATCCCAAAGTATTAGCTCTGAGCTGGAGTGTCTGCTGCAATTTTAGAAGACTGTGGTGCCACCTAAGACACCAGCTGCTTCTGGATGGTGCAGTATGCGATACAAAAATGGACCCCATTATCCTGGCCCTGCTCCCAATCTCCCTCACTAGGAAATGGGTCCCCTGGTCTGACACTAAGTTGTGTGGGTTTCTATGCTCCTGAATAGGTATTCTGTAAGCTCCTTGGTAATGAAGCCTAGATAAAGGCTCTACAGGTGGAAAAGGCAACCCTATACCTAAAATAGCCTGTGATAGTCAGCCTCCAAAATGGCCCCCAACAATTCTCTCCTCATATTCACACCCTTGTAGAGTCTCCTCTACATTAAAAAGGGCTGATCTGTATAACCAATAGGATATTGCAGAAATGACATGTGACTTCTGAGGCTATGGCATAAAAGACATGTGGTTTCTGTCTTACCCTCTTTTGGGTCACTTGCTCTGGGGGAAGCCAGTCAGCATGTCTCAGGACACTCAAGGAGCCTTATGGAGAAGTCTGCATGGTGAAGGAGTGGGGCCTCCTGCTGAAAGCCAGCGTCTGACTGAAACCTTATACAGCCCCCTAGCCAGAACTGCCCAGCTGCGCAATTCCCAAATTCCTGACCTACAGAAAGCACAAGAAATGAGAAATGCTTTCTTTGTACTAAGCCACTTAGATCTGAGGTGATTTGTTATGCCTAGAGTTTTGGGCATAGCACTTACCTAGCTACTGAACAAATCATCTTACTTCTTTTTCTACATGGAAGTCAAAAGCATTCTAACTATGTGCCAAGATATCCTCTATAATAAATCCGATTATTCTTCATTGAATCCTTCATCTCTGGACTGTATAGAAATGACAGAAGTATGTACTCCAACATCCCGGGTTACTGAATGAAAAATGGACAATCTTCCCATAAGGTTTTTCAAAATGTAAACATACCAAATATAACAAAATTAATTACTGGAAAAAACAACAATCAGAGAGAGATTAAAAAAACAAAAACAAAAAACCCTAGGGGTGCCTGGATGGCACAGTTGGTTAAGTGTCTGATTCTTGATCTCAGCCCAGGTCATGATCTCACAGTCAGTGAGTTCAAGCCCTGCATCAGGCCCTGCACTGGTGCAGTCTGCTTGGGATTCCGTCTCTCCTCTCTGCCCCTCCCACTTGTACTCACTCTCTCTCTCAAAATAAATAAATAAACTTAAAAAAAAATACAATGTCATTAATTGCCATCTTCATCTTGTTTTACTCTTTGGATAAACCTAAGATCTGTGGGCCACAAGAGGAATGCAAACACTACTGTCCTAGAAGATTGCCAATACTTAAAAACTTCTGATGATATTGGAGGTGAGATTATCAACTATGCTTTTTTGATATTGCATAATAAAATATAACATTTGGAAAATCAGCATAACTTAATGAGCCAATATTTCCCAAGTGACTAATTCATGATATTACGAAATTACTCATGGGTAAAAGATGCATTAAAAGTACATGCTAAAACAATAGATTTTAGTGTGAAAAATATGGAAAGTTTATTGATGGTTTCAGATTCCACATTGCAATTAATCTTTAAAAACCATTCGATTTTCAAGTTTTACGTAGCAAAGGAAAAACCCCACAATTATCTGAAAACACTATAAAAATACTTCTCTCTTTTCTAATTAAAAACCCGAGTGAGGCCAAATTTTCACCATATACTTTGACCAAAACAACACAGTGTAAACATAACATAACCATTCCACAGAAGGAACACAGAAGCAGAGAGATAAGAACCTAGCTGTTTTCTCTTAAGCCAGACATGAAAGAGATCTGCAAAAATGTAAAACAATGTCACACTTTTCACTACTTTTGTTTCGGAAAATAACACAAAAATAAGTTATGCTAATATGTAATGGTTTTACATTTAAATAAATTAATATGTTTTAATGTTCTTATTTCTATTTCTAATACTATGTAGAGATTTAACTCAAAAAATGTCCTTGGGTGGGGGGGGGTCGTCATCAGTTTTTCAGAGTGGAAAAGGGTCAGAAGACTAAAGAATATAAGAGCTGCTAAACTTTTGCAACTTCATGAAGTTGGAACTATTGTTATCATTCCCATTCTACAGATGACGAAACTGAAGTTTAAGGAGTAATTTGCTCAAGGTTATGCAGATGTCAAGTGGCAGAGGTAAGATTCAACCCAGGCTTCTGGCTTTGGGGCCCAGACCCTTCCCTACTATACCACACTGCTGGGGTTTGGTCAAACAATTCAGCTATAGTAGCCCAAAGGGTTGGCTTCATTATCACCCTCAATTTTCCCCATTCTCAGTAGCACAAAGTCCCATCCTTGCTCTCCTAGGATTACTGAAAAAGGCAACATAACCCTGCCGGTATAGGACCCCCATGAGTGGAAGGAGGTTGGTGATCATCAAGGTCATACCATGCTGTGTACTGGGAGGGGTGGGAGAAATGGTCAATTCGCACATATCATCCAAGTTATTCTAAGTATGTCCAGATTCTCCCAGCTGTTAGACTTGGTACTTTCCAATGGGTTGATTTTGGAAACAGTGATCTGATCCAAAGCCAGGAGCTGATCAGGTTCTTCCTCCCTGCCTCTAATTCTGCCCTGTGTAACATGGTAGACACTGGACTCATGTAGCTATTTACATTTAAACTAAAATTAGTTAAAAAGCAATAACATGAAATTTCCAGTTCCTCAGTCTCACTACCGTATTTCAGGTGCACATGCATACATGTATATTGCAGCTGCTGGGGTCCCTGGAATTTTATGCGGTCTAGCAAGGAATGTGCTAGCTTTGCAGTGAGTCGAACCTGGGCCATCAGATGATAAATATTTCCTAGATGGTGGTAGTGATGGCAGTGAGGGTGATGGAAGGAGCTGAGGACCAACGTCTGCCCTTGGGATTTACAAATGTTGGGTTTCTCACAGCACAGTCTATAGACTTTCTGCATCAGATTCCCAGTTGGGCCTCAGCCCTACTGAGCCAGAATCTTTAGGAGCAGAATTCTAGCCAATCTGACTCAGCTTTCTCCCAGCAGCACTGGGATTTTTCATTTCCCAGAACCAACAACCCTGGTCTCTCCATGTCCTCTGTAGAGGCACCAATATGGCCCTCTCCTGGGTTAGAAGAATTTCAGTGGTGAGTCTGAAAGGATCCAATTGCCTGAGCCTCTCCTTTCATTTACCTTTTGTTAGGTTTCCTTAGGAATTCTCTGCAGTATAAACTCCAAGCAGGTGAATGTTCCCTCTCCCTTAAGGAGATGGAGAGGAGGCTGGCATGAGGTTCTGAGTGGATTAGGGATCTCATTAATCGATGTGGGTGGGGCTGATGAAAAAAAAAAAGTTTCAGCAGATGGCAAGCCTGACTCAGAATTTTCTGAAATTCTTTTCAAAGAGTAGTTGGGTATTCTTGTTTCACGAGATCTTTGCTATAACATGACTTTCCTTGGCTCAGAAACAGGGTTACAGAGGCCCTCACTGGGCCCCAGCCAAAGAAGTCAGATTAGCCGAAGTACCAGAAGTACTGTGTGAGAACACCGTGTCACTAAGAACACGGTCCTGGAAAGGATATCTCAAGGCCAGTCATATAGCAGGGTTCCAAGCTACAGCCATGCTAGGTTGGGAGGTTCACCATGAGAAAAGATGCTGAACCTTGTGGGACCAAGTGACTGTAAAGTAGGCTGAACATTCCAGAATACAGAGTAAGAATCACCCTGGCGGAACTGCTACTGGGCCCTGGCCAAGCCCAGCTACTGATTGACACCGCCCAGGAAAGCCATGAATCTCTCCTTCCTGTGAACATGTCACCAATTAGGCATTTATGAAGCACGTGACATATGCTGAGGAGCATGCAGGTTCTCCGGGGCGTGGAGTAGGAAATAAATGAAACGATACTTTGCCTGCCCATGAAAAGTATTTACGTCCAATTAGAGGTCAGAAGTGTGGCTGTGAGGTTAAAAAAAATAAGTAAACATGAAATTATCTATTAATGTGATACAAATACATTAATGTGGTTTAAGGGAAAGGACTCATAAAGGCAAAAAAAATGTTCCTAATGTTAATTATACTTTAAAAGATGGTGAAGCACCTGGATGGCTCAGTCGGTTAAGCATCTGACCCTTGATTTTGGCTCAAGTCATGATCTCACACTTTGCGTGTTCAAGTCTCTCGTCAGGCACTGTGCTGACCCTGCAGACCCTTCTTGGGATTCTCTCTCTCTCTCTCTCCCTCCCTCCCTCTCTCTCTCTCTCTCTCTCTCTGCCCCTCCCCTGCTCACGCTGTCTCTGTCTCTCTCAAAATAAATAAATAAACTTAAAAAAACTCAAAATAAAAGGGGATGGTTAAGATGAGTAATCTAAAAATTCATTCTTGGCTAACTTGCAGGCTTGGAGCTGGCAAAGAGGTAGGTGTGTGTGTATTGTGTGTGTGTGTTCACGTGCACACACATACCACTCAAGACATGCCCAGAAGCCAAGCCACGTCCTCTCTCCTCAGGGTCAGTTTCCTTACTACAGATTTTTTCTTCTTCTGCTCTCACTCTCTTTTTCTGCCTCTACCCTCATTCTTCCCTTTGTCATGCCGGCTCAGGGGCCTGTGACTTCACTGATGAAAGAGATAGGAAAACAAATATCGTCTCTTCCGGACTCTGAATTCCTTCACTGCCCTGCACCCTTCTGCTCCTTCTATCCCCTTACCTAGACAAACCTCACCCTCACATTTTGCTCCAACTATTTGGGATCATTTCCTAGTGTGTGGTAAGGAGGATTCCAGTGCCAACAATCCCATGCCATTTTTGGATCCGAATAAGTTGGCAGCCAATGAAATACAGGCCAATACAATCGAACCTTCCAGGGAGCCAGCTACTCTTGGATCACTCTGCAGTCTGCTCCTATTCACACTTCACCCCTTCCTCTTGTTTTCTTCTTCATTACAACAGCAAGCAAATTATGCTCAGATAACAAGCAGGGTGTTGAGGCCCCTGCCCCTCTTTATTCTCTGAACCTTTTGCTTCCCCCCAGGACCTCGAGGGCTGGGATTGATGTGATTGTTCTCCTGTGAATAAGACTACAAGGTGGGGCCCAATGGAATCCAGTCTCAGTCATGTGAACAAGAGGGTCTTCTTATCCCTTGGTCTTAACCCTTGTGAGTTAGGCCCTAGCACAGGATCTTGCTAGAGTCCCTGTTCCAGTTAATAAATACTTATCTAGCAGTTGTTTGGTGGGGGTTCCAATGATGAGCCACAGGAAAAAGAAGTCCACCTCTCACAAAGCTTGCTGACTTCTGGAGCATTTGACAAGTTGTGAAATGTCAGCGGTTGTTATGTCACTGTCGTTATGGTCAGGGCGGGTAGGTCCACTTGGTCACATTCACTGGAGCTAATGACATCAAGGACTAGTCCTCAAAGGGCCAGCAGCCTTTGTATAAAGAAAAATAAGCTGTGTAGCCCTGACTCCCCATGTCCTTGGTCAAGGTTTGCAGTGTGGCCTTCGGTCTGGTCACAGCAGAGTGTAGGCCGGTTTAGGTTATGTTGACTCTGGGAGACAGAGAAGTGGGAGACCTCAATGGCAACATCCCACCGAAGGCTACCAGTGGCACCAGGAACAAATAAAAGTGAGCACACTAGCATCATAACTGTTTCCTCCTCTTCTCTGGCCAAGCCCCACAGAGCCTTTCACCCACAGAGGAGACCCACACCAATGCTACCCCAATCCCTTGGGCAAATACTCCTTTGTTAATTTTCTTGCCTCATCTACTTATTTAAATGGGACTAGAGACAAATTGCTGCTCCCACACCTACTCCCACACAAACTGTGGGACTTTGGGCAGGTTATAGAACCTCTCTGAGCTTCATGCTCTTCATCCATAAGGTAACAGAATAAAAATATCTATGTCATAACCGTACAATGTGGCAATCAAATTCGATAAAGCATGCAAAAGTGCTATGTCAATTGTAAATTGGCATCATCATTTCCATCGTTTCCATTTCCAATTGTAAACTTCCATCATCATTTCTTGAGTGAACTCCTGTTCCAGAAGAAAAAAGACAGTCTTTTCAAATGCTTCCTTCTGGAAGCATTCATGGAATTCATGGAAACCGGACCAGCTTGACGGAGAGCATAGGTGGTACTTCTAGCCCAGGTGTCTGCATAATTATAATTATATGGATAAGAACCTACTGAATCAGTCATCAGGAATGGGCTAAATGTACCCGTTTCCCCCACTGTCCAAAAGTAGAATGTTCCCATGAAATCTTTGGTAAGCCAAAATGGTGTAAGGTGAAGAAGCAAGTATCGTTAATTTATATGGAAAATTTTTAGTGCCAAGATCCAAAGAATAACCTCCTTTAGGCTTTTTTGATACCTTAGAACACAGTTTGCTGACAGATACACAAAATAAATAGAGCTCAAGTACAGATGCTTGCACAGTCCAAAGCTCTGGCAGCCTGATGCTGAGGTACTAAGTATAGTTACCAGAGAAGGAGCTTGGCGGAGCCACCCTCATTGCTGGGGGTGCACTGCCTCTATAACGACTTGCTGTGAAATAAATGCTCAACACTATTTTTGCTTTTGTTGTTTATCATAAAAGTGCAAATTATCTCTGGATTTCTTCCAGGTAGCAAAAACAGGTACGGTACTAATGTAGGTCTTTCATAAACACCAAGGGGGTGCAATTGTGAACTTTCGAAAAGTAAGGAACACCTGTATGTACCTTTTTTAAACGCCTCAGGTAATTCTGAGGATTAGCCAGGCAGAGAAGACTTGGGCCTGTCTCTCATTACTCCTACATCCCTTAGCCTTTCTCCAACTTTTCTGGTAAGAATCACATGGGATACCTGCTGGAAATATGAAGTCCCACACTCCATTCCAGATGCTCTGGATCAAATCTTGGGGGAAGAAGCCTAAAACATAGGAGATTTTTATCAAGTTGGAAAACAGCCTAAAGTTTCCCAAATGTTTAGCGTATAGAAGAATTAACTGAGAACTCTGTTTCTAAGAAATGAATATGGCTAGGCGTGTCCCCTCTAACTCAAGAAATTATCTATTTGGAAAACCTGGGGTGAGTCCTGGTATATTCACTTTTAACTAGCACCCTCCGTTGTTCCTCCAGTCTTGCTACTCCATGGGAAATGCTGTCCCAAATCTCTGGAATGATCTCAGAGAATGGAGGATAAGTCCTGGGTAGTGTTACTCCAGCTCCTATGAACACTCTTGCTTGAACTTCCTGGTGGCTGTTGAGAAGGACTGACTAAATTGAGAAGGGACAATCCTAAGCTGTTCCAAGTCTTGGCAGTGAAAGCTCTAAAGTGGGGCACATGGCATGAGGGGCTAAGACAAGCCAAGGAATGCTAGTGTCCAGAGAAGCTGTATTCTAAGTGCTGCTTCCTAGGGTTCCACTCCTTTATGCTGTGAGTCAAATCACATATGCCACTGCCCCAAGGAAAAGCTTCCCTGCCCTGGTACTATGGACACCTAATAGGTCCTGCCAGTTGTCAACACACCTGGGAAGCTAGGCAAGTTTCCTTTGGCATCTATACTCTCCGCACCCTCCCCCACCACCGTCTTGGATCCCATGCCTGCGGGACCTGCAGACTGACCACCAAGAGTCCACTATGGACTAGGACCCTTCAGGGCACATGATGTAGTCCTTGCTCAAGTATATTTGTGTCCCCAAACAAGGAGCCATTGGTAATGGAAAATGTGAGAGTAGAGGCATTTTCTTCCTTTCCCTAAGTTCCTGTCAGCACACAGATGAGAATTTCTGCTCTCTCTAATATATTGAAGCAAAAACTTCCCCTTTCTTGTCACCACTCATTGGCTTTGCCTAAGTGATAACAGAGAGTCAGTTTATCAATGTGGGAAGGGAGGTTCTTTTTTTTGTTTAAGTTTATTTACCTATTTTAAGAGAGAGAGAGAGAGAACAGGGGAGAGGCAGAAAGAGGGAGAGAGAGAATCCCAAGCAGGCTCTGTGCTGTCAGCACAGAGCCTGCTACAGGGCTCCATCCCACAAACTGTGAGATCATGACCTAAACTGAAATCCAGAGTTGGATGCCCAACCAACTGAGCCACTCAGGTGCCCTGGGGAAGGGAGATTCCTGTTGGGTCTCCAGCTGGAGGCATCTATCCAATGGATAGCTTTATCCCCACTACTCTACATCCTGGAGATTCCATGGCTTGTCTCTTTGATGATATGAATCTCCAGGTATGGATCTAGATAATCAGTGAGGAAGGCTTGCTTCAAAATACAAGAGAGCCTAGGCATTTAC
This sequence comes from Lynx rufus, assembly GCF_022079265.1. NCBI lineage: Eukaryota > Metazoa > Chordata > Mammalia > Carnivora > Felidae > Lynx > Lynx rufus. The sequence continues at coordinate 210,381,278 of NW_025814823.1, read as the reverse complement.
CATCTGCTCCTAAAAGATGATGAGGTGATCTTATTTCTGCACTCCCACCTCCCATCTGATTTAATATCTCTTTTGAAACCAAGATCAGCCAAAAGCATTGTGATAACACAGACGATGGATCCCTGGGCATGGGATAAGACACTGATGGACAGACTGACTGACTGACTGACTAACCAACTAGAGAGACCCCCACGCATAGTGACTCATACAGTTGATTTTTCATAGTCACCAAATAAAGATTTAAAAAATCGAAGTAAGTTACTTCTGACAAAATCTGCAGATGGAACACAACTGCCTACTTTCCTCCCAAAATACACTTAAAAATGCCAATAAATGGTTATTTTTTTCTTAAGACATAAATCTAAAAAGCCAGGGGCTCCTGGGTGACTCAGTCAGTTGAGCTTTGGCTTCAGCTCAGGTCATGATCTCTCACAGTTAGTGACTTTGAGCCCCGCATCAGGCTGTCTACTGTCAGCACAGAGCCTGCTTCGGATCCTCTTTCTCCCTCTCTCTCTGCCCTTCCCCTGCTCGTGCCATCTCTCCCTCTCTCAGAAATACATTTAAAAAATACATTAAAAAATTAATAAATCTAAAAGGCCAGTAGTCCATGATAGAAGGAACTAAGAGCAAAAATTTGGAAGACAGAAAATATATGAATGTATTCCCTAAACCAGAAAGCTGAGAAACAATTTGGTTTGCACCAAGAAATCCTCAAAATTTTGGAAATTAGCAGCAGGTACCTCTAGAAGGAGGGGAGCTGGACAGGGTAGCTGAAATAAACAGGACTGGTTAAAGACTATATTTTAGAGCCAGACCCCCAACGTCCCTCCCAGGACAGTCATGTTATACAATTTGTTGCTTTTCTCCTAACTAATCTTTAATGTTTATTTATTTTTGAGAGAAAAGGCAAGCAGGGGAGGGGCACAGAGAGGGAGACACAGAATCCGAAACAGGCTCCAGGCTCCTAGCCGTCAGCACAGAGCCCGACGCGGGGCTCAAACTCACAAACTGTGAGATCATGACCTGAGTCGAAGTTGGATGCTTAATCAACTGAGCCATCCAGGTGCCCCTCTCCTAACTAATCTTATAGACCTCTGTGACCTTTAAAACTATGTGCATTTTACTACTTTTTTTTTTTTTCTTAATTAAGGTAGGGAAGGAAGGAGGGTAGAAGGCATTCTCTATTAACAAGCATGTCCAGGGCCAATTTTCCCCTCTTCCTCTCCTCTCTGAATCTAGCCCTTCAAAGTCTAGCACATGCAGTCAGCTCAAGATCCCAAATGAACTCTGCCACAGCATGAGGAAATTTCATGCTGAGAACAGTTGAACACTGTGGCATGTTACTCAGTAGCTTGGCTAGAGTTTAAACAGGTCCATCCAGGCTCTCTCTGTCTTCCTTCTTCCTGCCAGGCACAAGGCCCCTACCCTCCAGGTTACTGTCTTGCTGTCCAGCACACCTGAGTTCTATACCTATAGCAAAGGCTGAGGTCATTCCTCTAGCTCCTCCTGGTCCTGAAGGAGAAGGCCCTTTCCCACTCTGGCCCAGGTCTCCTCATTGAAACCAAAGTCAGCCAAGTCAGAGTATTCACCACCTAGGTATTAGAAGCCCATTTTTTCTTAGTCATTTCTGTTTGCTCTTATCGAGGCTCCTCTTGCCTGGGGTCCACCCAATCTCCCCATCATCACAAAGCTTATTCTGGATTATGTATATGTTCATTCTTTCTAGGCATTTTTCCTTCTGCAAAATGGCTTCTTTCTGGCTCTGCCTCAGGCCAGCCCTAGCACACTAGGTCCTGTTTGGGACTCTTCTGCTCCAAAACTCTTAAGCGTCTCTGTTTTCAAGATAATGATCGTGATCAAGATAATGACAATGATATGGCTCTGGGAAGACTTATGGACTGTTCTCTATAAAGAACAGTATAAAGCTGTTCTTTATACTCTCAGGATCCTGTCGTGTTTGCATTTTAATGCATAAACCTCTGGCAGCCTGCCTGAACCCTAGTCGCCATCTTTGGGAGAAGAGGGATTTCTTTCTTTCCTTTTTTTTTTTAAGAGAGAGAGAGAGAGAGAGAGAGAATCCCAAACAGGCTCCATGCCCAGTGCAGAACCTGATGTGGGGCTTGATCTTATGACCCTGAGATCATGACTCAAGCTGAAATCAAGAGCTGGACGCTCAAGTGACAAAGTCACCCAGGCGCCCTGGGAGAAGAGGGATTTCTAAACAGGTTCTAGAAGCAGTTTCCTGAAATAGGAACTTTGTGGTTATTTTGCTGATAGGGACTCTAATGCCCCGGGAAATCCTAGATCCTAGTCTCACATCTGGGACTCTAGTTTATAGTCCACCAGAACACCTGTAAAATGTGTTAAAGATCACAAACTTTGGGGTGCCTGGGTGACTCAGCTGGTTAAGTGTCCAACTCTTGATTTCAACTCAGGTCATGATCTCACGGTTTATGACATCAAGCCCTGCATCAGGCTCTGTGCTGGCAGTGTGGATGGAGCCTGCTTGGGATTCTCTCTCTCCCTCTCTCTCTCTCTCTGCCCCTCCCCTGCCTGCATGCACTCTCTCTTTCTCTAAAAATAAATAAATAAACTTTAAAAAGAAAAAGATCACTAATATACATCAATTTTTCCTATGCTGAGCCCTGGAAATGGTTTTTTTGCAGCACCATGTAGTCGTTAAGACTGTAAAGTCTGGGGGCGCCTGGGTGGCGCAGTCGGTTAAGCGGCCGACTTCAGCCAGGTCACGATCTCGCGGTCCGGGAGTTCGAGCCCCGCGTCGGGCTCTGGGCTGATGGCTCAGAGCCTGGAGCCTGTTTCCGATTCTGTGTCTCCCTCTCTCTCTGCCCCTCCCCTGTTCATGCTCTGTCTCTCTCTGTCCCAAAAATAAATAAACGTTGAAAAAAAAAATTAAAAAAAAAAAAAAAAGACTGTAAAGTCTGGGGCACTGAATTCTGGGGCACTGAATTCTGGCTTAGCTGTGTGACCTTAAGCATGTTACTTAACTTCTCAGTTCACTTATCTGGGGATAAAAGTACTTGTGCAGTTAGTACATGTATATACTTAGAATGGTGCCTGGCACATAGTAAATACTCAGTAAAAGCTATGGTCTCTGGCCCACCCTGCCCTCCAAGGAGGATGCAACCCACCCCCAAGTTACCCACTCTCTCCTCTGCTGACCACTGTGAATGGTGCTGCTGTGATCGTGTTCATCACCCTATAGTGTCCCCTGCTGGTCAGGGGCCTCCTGAGGACAGGAGCTGTATCTTAATCATCTTTATATTCCCCACTATCTGTTGCAGAGTTCAGCATTTTGCAATTGTGTGATAAATGTTTGTGCAACTAATATCTTTCAAAGAAGAGAGAATAGCAGGCAGTTATGAGCTCCTCAGCAGAGATTTGATTATTAATTACCAGAAACCCAGAGGTCTTTCTCGCCACACCCTCCATGGCACCTGGGAAATTTCTTCATAAGATTTTAACTTCTTTCCCATCATTATGGAAGCATCTGCTGAGAAGAACCCAGAAGAGGAAAGAAAGGGAGTGAACTGAGTCGATGTGACTGATCCCAATCTTGGAGGCAGCCAGTTCCATTGCTTTGTGTCCTATGACCTTTTCAAGATGTCATTTTTCAAGACTCTTTCCCAGCAAGAGCACCCTGCCTTCCCCAAACTTCCCTTAGCATTGTTGTACCACCCCAGAGTCTGTTGACCACAGAGTTTTGTTTACAAATACTATGGCAACCCCAGAAGCTCTGGCAAATCTAAAATATCTTGCAAGCAAATAAAGCACAAGGCTGGAGCCATCAAAGCCCTCTGGACTCCCAACCTCACTGATAGGGTTTTAAAGACATCTGTTTTATGTTCCTGAGCAGGCATTGCACCACGGTTTTCAGGACATTTTTCTCCTTCAAAGGGGACATGTCCTAAGGGACATTTAAAAAACCCATTCCTCTTGCCAATAACTGCATTACAGTTTAGCTGCAGAGCCTCACTGAGGGGATTATCAACTTTCTAATGTACAAATTTTAGTGGGATGATTCGTCAAATGTGATTATTTCAGTGTGTCCATATCCCCTTCCCTTTACCTGCTTAGTTTGGTTACAGATCCTGATAAAAAGATTCAAGTACAAGGAGTTCAGGGGAGGGGGCAGGGGAGAGGTGATTCCAGTAAAGAGATGGGAAATGAGACAGGAAAAAGAAGGCAGCAAATAAACAGTGCATGATAGAGTCCATTTCTGCTGGAAATAACCGGAGCATAAATTTGGGAACACAAAGAATCAGTTAGAACGTGTGCTTTGAAGCTACCAAACCCAAGATGCAAAGGAGCTGAAGATTTATGAACCAGTTTTTCATCAGTCATGGTTGAAGACAGCTGGGTGTAGGAGATTAAATAAAGCCTCAGGCACTTCTCACCTAAGGAAAGAAAGCCTTAGGATGTAAGAAATCTGACACTGCAGTTGTAAGGCCAGAGGGGATAGGACAGCACAACAGGAGTAACCCCTTGAAGCCCCACCTTGGCCCTTTGCCCAAGGTTGGGGATTCTTTCCTTTGAACTTGTACATTTTTATCTTTCTTATCCTAAACAGAATGCCTATTGGTGATATGCACATGATTTGTCTTTGGCAATAGTTCCTTTCCCACTAACTGTGGATTACATCTCTTATAGGGGCAGCACCCACCTAAGATTAGAAAGAGGATTAGGTCTCACTAATAAGTAAACATACTTCTACTCTTTATTTCAAAATTCTTCACATAGTTGATTATGGCTACCTTGCTCTGCCTAGTCTTCCCTTCTCCAAGCTGAATATCCTCAGATTCCTTAATAAGTATAATACAGTAACACCACCTGGTGTTTTACTTTACTTCTTTAAGATGCTTTACTTTTTTTTTTTTTTTCAACGTTTATTTATTTTTGGGACAGAGAGAGACAGAGCATGAACGGGGGAGGGGCAGAGAGAGAGGGAGACACAGAATCGGAAACAGGCTCCAGGCTCTGAGCCATCAGCCCAGAGCCCGAAGCGGGGCTCGAACTCACGGACCGCGAGATGGTGACCTGGCTGAAGTCGGACGCTTAACCGACTGCGCCACCCAGGCACCCCTATGATGCTTTACTTCTTATAAGCCACAGAACATGGTCATACCATAGCTGCCACTCATCTTGATTCCTCCCATATAGTCCTCGTCCCTCCATCTCCGCCACTTTCTGTAAGTTTGGTTCTATTTGGTATAAGGAAACATAGTCAAATTGCCAGCAGCCTAGGTAAATATGCTCTTTATCACTGTCAACTCTGTAAAGAATCTGGTATGTTACCCTCTTTGCAAGCAAACAAACTAACCTTACACAGATCCATGGATGCTGGCAGAAGATATGAGATTCCTGGGTCAGAGACAAAAGACTTTATTACTCACAGCACAGCAAAGGGCATAAGCATCAAAATATTTGTACCAGTTTTTCAGGCCCAAATTCCCACAGGCAATGAAAAGAGGACCAAGTGACACCCACACTTGCATTGGGTTGCTTTACAGGAGAGTTACAGAACCTGAATCCTTTATAATGGCCAAAAAGCAAACAAAGCAAAAAGTCTGACCTTGGCTCCAGTGGGAGAAATCTTTTTCATACCAGGTTTATAGGCAATCTTGTCTTCTGCTCTACAAGATTCTATCTCTAACTTCCAAGCTATTTGCTATATAAACATCTTTGAGAAGATAGTCCAAAACAAAGAAATGCAGAAACATGAGAATCAGATAATTATCTCTCAATATTTATATAATAGGTAGATAAATGTAGATGACTACATTAATTCTTATAAACAGTACTCTAATTTCTAAATGACTTCCATTTTTATTTCAGAGGCACTTCACTTGTATTTTGGGAAATGATATCTTTTATTTTACCTCTCAGGTTCTAGCTACCTGATTCTCTGAAAGGCCCTTAATCAAGGAAATACACACTTAAAATCTAATTGTAGAGTCCCTACTTGAATAAACACAATAGTTTAAAAAAAAATTAAGTGAAGGGTTGCAGAACTTCTGTGATTTGAGATGAAATGTCATGGACTAAATTATTCTCTCACCTGAAACAACTAAAAAGCCCAGACAAAATGCATGACACAATGGTTTTCAAGACATTAAATATCAGGTATTGAAAGACAATGAACACTAAAAGAGGAGAAACAAATGAAATGAATCTACATGTGTCCCATCTTACTGCCTAGAGCAGTTTCCAGGATGTGGAAGAGAAAGGAAAAACCTAACTAGAGCCAGCATCATCCCTGAGTGAGGAGACAGAGGTGAGAGTCTGAGAAGATTGGTCTCCCCATAGCTAGAGTCTGTATGGGAGAGTGCTGGAGAGAACAGGACTCAGAGAGCTCTTGAGATCTGCAGATGACTCACAAGTCTTCAGTAGAGTGCTGAGCAACATTTGTATGTCAGGAAATGACCCTGAGGCAGGCTGAAGTTGGGGGAGGGGATATCCAATGAGAGTAGAAGGAATAACCAAAGGTCACACAATGCCAAAAAAAAGTTCCTGGTTCCACAAACCAGAGAAGAAAACCTCATAATTCAGAGTTGTCAGCTAGCATATATCCAAAAGTTTTACCTTAGTAATGGCGGAAAATTAGCCCTAAACTAAAAACTGCTCTGATCCTGCCTAACAAAATCTAAAAGTAAGACCCAAAAGGATCATAGTGTTAGATTAGTAAACTTAATGATATTATAATAGAAAGTATTCAAATGAAAAATAGAGAAAAGACTGAAGAAAAAGATGAACAGAGCATCAGTGAGATCTGGGACAACTTCAAGCAGCCTGATATATAGGGAATTGGAGCTCCTGAAGTAGGAAGAAGAAATAATAATAATAATAATGGAAATAATGGTCAGAAATTTAGTGAAAACTATAAACTCACAGATCTAAGAAATTCAACAAAATCCAAGTATAAGAAACAAGAAGAAATGATTAAATGATTAAGTCAGTTGGTTAAGCATCAGACTCTGGATTTTGGCTCAGGTCATAATCTCATGGTTCTGGTTGTGAGATCGAGCCCCAGGTCGGGCTTGAAGCCTGCTTGGGATTCTCTCCCTCCCTCTCTCTCTCTGCCTCCCTCCTATTTGTGTGCACTTGCCACTCTCTCTCTCTCAAAATAAATAAATAAAGTCTTTAAAAAAAAAGCATGTAGGGATATCATCATATGGCCTATTGCAAAAAAACAAAGATAATCAGATAATTATATCAGACTCCTAGTGAAAAGAATGCAAGTCAGAAGGGACTAGGGCACATATTCAAAGTAACGAAATGGAATTCTATACCCAGCAAAAATATCTTTTTAAAAAGTGTAAAATAATTATTTTTTTTCAGAGATATAAAAGCTGAAAGAAGACATTACCAGCAGACCATAACTATAAGAAATATCAAATAAAGTAATTCAGGCAGATAGAAAATTGTACTAGATAGAAATCTGGATATACACGTGAAAACAAGAGTACTAGAAAGTGTAACTATGTAAATATAAATCAAATATTTTTTCCTTATTATTTAAACCTCTTTGAGTGATAATTCACTTTAAAGGGGGGAAAAACCTGTTGTGAGGTTTATAATGTATTTAAAGTAGAATGTAAATAATAATTGTGCAAAGATCAGGAGGAAGAAATGAAAGTACACCAGAATCAGGTTCTAATACTGTATTTGAAATGGTGTGATATCACATGAAGATATATTGTGGTAAGTTAAAGATGTTTACTATAAACCACAAAGCAACCACTAAAAAAATACAACAGATTTATAGCCATTATCCAAATTCAGAGTTAAAATGCAATCATCAAAGATACTTAATCCCAAGAAGGGCATACTATGGTCTGAATGTATCCCTCCAAAATTCATGTGTTGAAATCCTAATGACCAAGTTGATGGTATTGGCAGGTAAGACCTTTGAGACATGATTAGATCATGAGGGCAGAGCCTTCATGAATGGGATTGGTGCCCTTAGAAAAGAGACTTTAGAGATATCTCTATCTACTTCTACCAGGTAAGGACACAAGAAGTCTTCAACTGGAAAGAAGGCTTTCACTCAATCATGCAGGCACCCTATTTCAGAATTCCAATCTCCAGAATCATTGAAAGTCAATTTGTATTGTTTATAAGCTACCCAGTCTGTGACATTTTGTTATAGCAGACTAAAGGCACAAAAGAAGAGAAAGAGAACAAGGAACAGATGAGACAAATAGAAAACATGGCAAAGGGAAGATTTGAACTCAACTTTATCAATAGTTACATTAAACATAAATTGCCTAAACACTATAATTAAAAGAATTTTTTAAAAAAAGAACCTGCTGCCTACCATAAACCTACTTTAAATACAAGAAACAAATAGGTTAAAAGGAAAAGAATGGCATGGTTGGCTGAATAATGGTTCCCCAAAGATAACCACATCCTAATCCCTGGAAACTGTGTTCACATTACCTTACATGGAAACAGGGATCTCACTGATTTGATTAAGGATCTTGAGATGAGGAAATTATCCAAGTGGTCCTATTGTAATCATGGGAGTCTTTATGTGAGAGAGGCAAGAGGGTCAGAGCCAGAGAAGCCATGTGACAATGGAAGCAGAGATAATTAAGGGGAATATAATGATGCTATGCTGTTGGCTGTAAGGATGGAGGAAGGGGCCCTAAGTTAAAGCATCCTGAAAGTAGAAAAGGCGGGGAAATGGATTCTTCCCCAGAGCTTCCAGAAGGAACCAAACCTGATGATACCTTGACTTTAGCCCAACAAACCTGATTTTGGACTTCTGACCTCCAGAACTATAACATAACAAATTTGTGTTGTTTAAAGCCACTAAGTTTGTAGTAACTTGTTATAGCAGCAATAGGAAACTAATACAGATGGGAAAAGATGTACGATGTTAACACTAATCAAAACAAAGATAGTGTGACTATTTTAATATCATACAGTTTTTAGAGTAAAGAATATTGCCAGGGTTAGAGAAGCTCATTTCATAATGATAAAGGAGTCTGCCAATTCTTCTAGAAGACATAACAATTCCAAAAATGAATGTATCCAATAACAGACCTTCAAAATGCATGAAACAAAAAATTGATGGAACTTTAGAACAAATTTTCCAAATCTATAATTATAATTGCAGATTTCAATATCTATCTCTCAATAATTGATAGGAAAAATAGACAGAAAATCAGGTAAGATACAGACATCTTGAATAACACTATCATCTTGACCTAATTGACATTTCTAGAACATTCCACACAACAACAGACTACACATTCTTTTCAATTGCATGCAGAACACAGACCATATTCTGAACAAAACAAATCTGTGTCAATTTAAGAGAATTCATGTCATACAAAGTATTTTTCTGACCACAGTGGAATTATTATTTTTTTCAATATATGAAGTTTATTGTCAAATTGGTTTCCATACAACACCCAGTGCTCATCCCAAAAGGTGCCCTCCTCAATACCCATCACTCACCCTCCCCTCCCTCCCACCCCCATCAACCCTCAGTTTGTTCTCAGTTTTTAAAAGTCTCTTATGCTTTGGCTCTCTCCCACTCTAACCTTTTTTTTTTTTTCCCCTTCCCCTCCCCTACAGGTTTCTGTTAAATTTCTCAGGATCCACATAAGAGTGAAACCATATGGTATCTGTCTTTCTCTGTATGGCTTATTTCACTTAGCATCACACTCTCCAGTTCCATCCACATTGCTACAAAGGGCCATATTTCATTCTTTCTCATTGCCACGTAGTACTCCATTGTGTATATAAACCACAATTTCTTTATCCATTCATCAGTTGATGGACATTTATGCTCTTTCCATAATTTGGCTATTGTTGAGAGTGTTGCTATAAACATTGGGGTACAAGTGCCCCTATGCATCAGTACTCCTGTATCCCTTGGGTAAATTCCTAGCAGTGCTATTGCTGGGTCATAGGGTAGGTCTATTTTTAATTTTTTGAGGAACCTCCACACTGTTTTCCAGAGTGGCTGCACCAATTTGCATTCCCACCAACAGTGCAAGAGGGTTCCCGTTTCTCCACATCCTCGCCAGCATCTATAGTCTCCTGATTTGTTCATTTTGGCCACTCTGACTGGTGTGAGGTGATATCTGAGCGTGGTTTTGATTTGTATTTCCCGGATGAGGAGCAACGTTGAGCATCTTTTCACGTGACCCCAGTGGAATTAAATTAGAAATGAATAATAGCAAGATCTGGAAAACTTCAAAATACTTGGAAACTAAGTAATACACATTTTTGACAGTTTTATTTAATTGACACAAAATTGTATATGTTTAAAGTGTAGAAGTAATAAACTTCTAAACTTATGAGCCAAAAAAGAAATCAAAGAGAAATTAGGAAGTATTCAAAAATTAAAAAGAATAGGGAGCCTGGGTGGCTCAGTCAGTTAAGTGTCTGACTTTGGCTCAGGTCATGATCTCCTAGTCTGTGGGTTCAAGCCCCACATCAGGCTCTGTGCTGACAGCTCAGAGCCTGGAGCCTGCTTTGGATTCTGTGTCTCCCTCTCTGTCTACCCCTCCCCCACTCATGCTCTGTCTCTCATTCTCTCAAAAATAAATAAACATTTAAAAAATTTTAATTAAAAAGAAGAAAAATAACATCAAAACATATGGGATGCAGCTAAAGCAGTACTTAGAGATAAATGTATAGTAGTTACTATCTATATTAGAAAGAAAAAAGTTCTCAAATCAATGACTTCAGCTTCCACCTAAAGAAATTTAAAAAAAGAAAAGCAAATTAAACCAAGGAATTAAAGTAAAGTAGAAGGAAGGAAGGAATAAATATCAGAGCAAAAATCAATGAACAGAAGACAGAATAACAGTAGGGAAATCAATGAAACCAAAAGCTGCTTGAGAATATCAATAACACTGAAGAACCTCCAAATAGAATTATCAAGAAAAAAAAAAACAGAGAAAACAAAAACTAATAATATTAGAAATGACAGAGGTGAATGTACCTTAAATTCTACAAACATTATGCCAGGTCCACATGACTCAGTCAGTTAAGTGTCTGACTTCGACTCAGGTCATGATCTCAAGGTTCATGAGTATAAGCCCTGCATCAGGTTCTGCACTTTCAGTGCAGAGCCTGCTTGGGATTCGCTCTCTCTCCCTCTCTCTCTTCTCCTCCCTACCTGTGCTTTCTTTCAAAATAAATAAATAAACTTAAAAAAATAAATGAGCAAGAAATTTTATACCAATAAATTTAACAACTTTAAAATGGACCAATTCTTTGAAAGTTACAGACTAATAAAGTTCACTCAACATGGCTCTTTTTTTTTTAATTTTTTAATTTTTATTTATTTATTTATTTATTTATTTATTTATTTATTGAGAGATAGCACAGGAAGGGGAGGAACACAGAGAGAGGGAGCCACGGAACCTGCAGCAGGCTCCAGGTTCTGAGCTGTCAGCGCAGAGCCTGATGCGGGGCTCGAACCCATGAACTGTGAGATCACAACCAAAGTCATGAGGCCCTCCCGACTGAGCCACCCAGGCGCCCCAACACAGCTCTTTTTCAGGGCACCTTAGAGGTGGTCGGCTGCTTCAGGGTGAAGCTGAACCTCTCTTTCCCAGCTACTGGCTGCCAGAAACTCATCAAAGTGGACAATAAATGCAAATTTTGTACCTTTTATGAGAAGCATATGACCACAGAAGTTGCTGCTGATGCTCTGATTGAGGAATGGAAGGGTTGTATGGTCCCAATCAGTGGTGAGAACTATAGACAAGGATTCTCCCTGAGGCATGGTGTCTTGACCCATGGCTGTGTCTGCCTGCTACTGTGTAAGGGGCACTCCCGTTACAGACCAAGGAGGACTGAAGAAAGAAAGTGCAAATCTTTTCCAGGTTGGACTGTGGATGTCAATCTTAGTGTTCTCAACTTGATTATTGTAAAAAACAAACAAACAAACAAACAAACAAACAAAACAGGGAGGCGATATTCCTAGACTCACTGATATTACTGTGCCTTGTCTCCTGGGACCCAAAAGAGCTAGCAGAAATCTTTTCAGTCTCTCTAAAGAAGATTATGTCTACCAGTACATTGTGAGAAAGAGCCTAAACAAAGACAGTAAGAAACCTAGAAACAAAGTGCCCAAGATTCAACATCTTGTTCCTCCACATGTCATGTGACACAAACATCTTCTCTCTGAAGAAATAGCATACTAGGAAAAAAAAAGGAAGAGGCTGCAAAATATACTAAACTTTTGGCCAAGAGAATGAAGAAAGCCAAAGAGAAACACCGGGAACAGATTGCCAAGACACAGAGGCTGTTCTTTCTGGAAGCTTCTACCTCTAAGTTGAGTCTAGTCAAAAATGAGATTTTCTAAGAGTAACAAATAAATAAGATCAGACATAAAACAAAACAAAAGTTCACTCAACATAGATAAATCTCAAAATAATTATGCTGAGTAAAAGGAGCCAGAGCAAAAAAGAGTACACATGTGTGATTCCATTTATATAAGTTTCTAGTAAATGAAAACAAATCTATTATGAAAGAAAGCAGATCTGTGGTTGCTTGAAGTGTAGGAGCGGTGTGGGCAGGGGCCAGGAAGAGGGGAGAGGGATGGGTTCCAAAGGGGCAAGAAGGTACTCTTGGAGGGGATGAATATGTCCATTATCTTGATTATGATGATGAGTTCATGGGTGTATACATATGTCTAAACTTACCAAACTATATACTTTAAGTACACGCAGTTTATTTTATGCCAATTGGTAAATTAATTTTATCAATAAAACTGAGTTTGTTTTTTTCAACTTGAAATCTATAAATCTCAATTCAATCCACCTGTTTTTAAAGTTAGACTTTAAAGCACCAGGCAGCTCTATTAAAAAAGAGACCCACTTGAAGCAAGGAGGTGTGTGCCTATCCGATGCTCGTTTATGTGCAGTACACAGAATTCTGTTCTGAAGACAGAACCGGGAGAGAAGGTGGAATGGGGGGGACAGGGAGGGTACGGGCAGCCAGCCTGGCTGGCATTATCAATTGAGCTACCAACACACACACAAAAAACCCGCTTCACTTGCCCACCCTCTCCCCAGGCAATACACGGGGTGCAAAGTAAGTAAAATCTACTTCTGGCCTGACAGAAGAATTCACTGGCCTGAAGCTGGCGTGCTCATTCCAGCTAGTTTGCTGGTTACACCATCCTGGCAGGCCACGTGCTCAGCAAACTCTATTTCCAAGTCACTGTGCCCTGGGTGAGCCCTCAAGGGCATTGCTTGGGACCTTGCTATAGGCAGGCCAAAGATTTACGGGTTTTTTAGCTGGGGAACTCCAAGGAGGGTTTCGGTTCTGGTGCCTGGAGTAACACAGAGAAGTTTTGTTTGATCTATTAAGGCAATTGAGATGTTGTAACTCATTTGCAACTGATTTGATTTTACTCCAAAAGTATTTCCCTCCAGCCTCGACTTGGCTTTTGTGCCCTGGAAATCAGGAGAACCGTCTGTGGGTAAAAAGTAAAGAGGTCTAATGGGCAAAGAGAAAGGAACTCAAGGTCCCCCTGCATATGAATATTTTAATTACTTTAGAAGTCCCGCCTCCCTCCACCCGCTCGCTCGTTCTGCGCGCGCTGTTTCCTTCCCCCGGGGCGGTGCACGGCGGCTGGGGCTCTCCGAAATGCCACCGCTGTTGCCCTTGGCAATCCTTTATTGTGCAATGCCCTTTCTCAGGAAGATGAATACAAGCTGTACATACCGAGTGTCAGTCACACACTCAGCTGCCACCGGTCTCATTAGGCAGAAACTGAAAGGACCCCGAGGAAAAATAAATGCGGCTGAATCTGGAGTTCAGGGAAGGAGGCAGCAAGGCAAAGAAACTTCCTGCTACGTGGAAGCCACTTCCAGGCAAAGAACCCGAAGCCCCCGCACAGCACATTTCCCTCCCCGCCAAGAGCAAGGGTCATTTTAAATTCCATCTCTTTGTCAACCTGTTCCAGGGGTAAAACCCCTCCCGAGGGAGCCACGGGCACAAAGACCCGCGCTAGGTGGAGGCCGGGTGTGCTACACGAGACAGCGCTGGTTTCTCTTACAATGGAGGATGCATCCATCTGTGGAGAGAATGGCACACCAGGGTTTTGTTTTTGTTTTGTTTTTCAATAAAAATCTAGATCTGCCTTTTAGGGGAGAAATACACCATCTTCCCTCTACCCTTCTGAGTTCTAAGCTGAGATAAAAGGCAGACTGACAGGAGAAATACATCATTAGCATGTATACCTTATGCATTCACAGGAAATATGCAAGGAAAATGAGTAAGACCCAGAGGTGGCTTTAGAATTCCGGATTAAATACTATCTTAATAGGGAAAGAGGAGGGAGGGAGGCAGATCATTTACTCTTGGGGGAAAGACATATAGATGGGAGATAAGACAGCGACAAAGTTTGTTAGGGTTGGTATTAATTTCTAGTCTCTTCTCCTGTGATCAATCTTCCCCAGTTAATGACATTCCCAGGGAGGGAGGGGCTTGAGGACAACCCAGTTCCTATTGCCTGACCTGTCCTCTGGCAGATAAGGGAAAATCAGGGAAAGCCTTTTCCTGCATGTATTGTTTTTCAAGTGACTACAGCTCAAAATGATAAACATAATAAAGCATACTGGGATAGCCTGTCCTGAACTAATGTCACATTTCTGCTGCCCTTCAGTCTAGAATTAGTTGTGAAAACTTATGCAAGTCACTTTACCTCCCTGGGACTCTGTCCATCTGTGAAATGAGAAGATTACACTCTAGTTTTCAAGCTTTAAGCTTGTATTTAAGAGAAAACCACAGGCCCAAAATGGTGTCACTTAGGTTAAGACCCCAGGTCAGTAAGCTGAGATTTAATACCTAACCTTAAAACCTAATCTTAATACCTAACGTAATATCTTTTTTAAAAATTTTTTTTTTCAACGTTTATTTATTTTTGGGACAGAGAGAGACAGAGCATGAACGGGGGAGGGGCAGAGAGAGAGGGAGACACAGAATCGGAAACAGGCTCCAGGCTCTGAGCCATCAGCCCAGAGCCTGACGCGGGGCTCGAACTCACCGCGAGATCGTGACCTGGCTGAAGTTGGACGCTTAACCGACTGCGCCACCCAGGCGCCCCCCTAACGTAATATCTTAATGCGAGCTTTCCCCAGGAATGTAACCTTTAACCAGTCAGGATGGAATTAATTCCCTGGTGAATATTAGAGAATTTACTGAAACACTCCTTTGGGTCCCCTTAGGAGGGCAACCTTCCCAAAGCAACACATTCCTTGTTAGTATACTCCTTCCTTCTTTTTGTTGTGCCCTCTCTGTGCCTTCTGTGTAGTTCACTGGAGCTACCCTCTGCTTGCTGGATGAAATGCTGCCTAATTCATGAGTCGTTTAATAAAACCAACTAGATCGTCAGATTTGCTTGGTTGAGTTTTGGTTTTTAACAGATTTGGTGGCAACGATGGGATCCAAAGTGAACTTTTGACAGCATTCAGGGACAATAAGAAATAAACATGATGCCTTGCAAACCCTTTTGAGTTCACGGTCTTTTTCACCATCTCGGAGGGCCAATGGTGAGTCCCTCTTGGTTTGAGCTCTGCTCTTTTTTAATTCAAGCTACCAACTTAATTGGCTTTCCAGTCTAAGGTTAACGGGTCAGTGGAGACTGATAAGAGCCTCTAACAGAGCACCTGCCCTTGGCCCTTGGTTCAGTTCACAGTTCCACACTGGAGTCCCTTCCCCAGTTCCCACCTGTATTCTGTATTTGCTGGACTTTGCTGACTTAGTCTATTCTGGAAATTGCTGATGGTGCACACAGCCTTCTCTTGGCCAGTCTGCAATAACATCTTTTGGTTACTGCTGGTGTGTTAAGGTGCGTATGTTTGTTTTTCTTGTATTGTGTAAATAGTCTTAGCTAATGGGATCCTTAAATTCTAGAGTCTGGTGCAGGGATTCCTGGGTGGCTCAGTCGGTTGAGTGTCTGACTCTTGATTTCAGCTCAGGTCATGATCTCACAGTTTGTGGGATCGAGCACTACATCAGGCTCAGCGCTGAGAGCACAGAGCCTTCTTGGGATTCTCTTTCTCCCTCTCTCTGTGCCTCTCCCCTGCTCATGCTCTCTCTCCCTCTCTCAATATGAATAGATAAAAAACAAAACAAAACAAAAAGTCTGGCACAGCGCCTCCCAGCACACCTGGAAGTCATCTCATGTCCAAAAACTGAGTCAGGGAGCTGTGAATACCTATAAAAATGGCAAAATTTTACTAAAAGCAAAATGGGATCACAATGACCAGTATGGGGAATATTCCGATTAGACAAAATCGTTCATTTGAGAAGTTCATTTGAGAGAAAGCGTTCTCCAACTCAACTGAACAGTATACCCGTTTTAGTTGGCAAGCAAAAACCTCCAAAAGGTTTCAAAATTCCGAAATCGTTTCATTGAAAGTTTTGTTGCAAAAAGCTAATGAAAAATTAAAGATGTGGGAGGTACCTAAAAGAAAAGACTATAAGACTGACAGAACTATTGCTTTCTTCTTTCTTCCTTTGAGTACTCATCCTAGTCTGAATTATTTTTCCACC
Organism: Lynx rufus; assembly: GCF_022079265.1. Classification (NCBI taxonomy): domain Eukaryota; kingdom Metazoa; phylum Chordata; class Mammalia; order Carnivora; family Felidae; genus Lynx; species Lynx rufus. Next base: position 210,364,724 of record NW_025814823.1, on the reverse strand, counting down.
CTGAGAAGACTACACAATATAAACAAAATGCTTCCAAGTCAATGGCCTTACAGATACCCCCATATCTACCTTCAAATGAGCCCCCCCATATGGGCCCCTCACAACACTGAGACATTTTGGGGAGACTCAGAGATACTAGAGCCTGCAGAGGGGATCCTGGAAAAATTGGCAGAAGCCAGTAAAGGATGAAAACTCTTAACAGAATCAGTTCTTCTGAATCTCTGTCTGTAGTGCTCAGTCAAGAGATGAAAATAAAATTTCACACTGTCCCTGCCTTTCCAAATCCAGACCCATTGGTTATTGACCCTTTTGGGACAGGGAAACTGAAGGACCCCATGAAAAACACTTTTTTTTTTTTTTTTTTGCTCCTTTTCGTGCTGCTATTCTTGCTAGGACCTGCACCCCAACTTTTCACATGCCTTATAGTTCAGATACTATATGTCCTCTTTGTAAAGGTCAAGAAATTAATGATTTCTTTGGAGTCTTCCAGAACAATAGATAACATCTAAGGAATGACCAGGCAGAGTCATCAGGTACCATTTCCCAATACCACTGACTCCACACACCTAGACACCAATACCCACGGCTCCAGGCCATCAGTGACTTATGGAGGACGCCTGAGCACTTGTCCTTGTTTTGACCATTCCTAGATGTCTGAGAGGACACATTCACAAGACCAGCATCCTCAATAAAAACCCCAGACCCCCAGCAGAAACAAGAGTGTCCTGTCCTCTCTGTGTCTCCCAGATGCTCCATCTGCTACGCCCCATCACTTACACTATTATGCAAACTCTGCTCTCACTTTCCCTGGGAGTTTGATTTCTATTCCGTGCAAAGCCAAGGGCCCTTTTGGCTGGTCCTGCAGATCCGCTACCGGGTCCTCCTACCCAGGCAGCCTGCATCACTCTCTCTCCCACAGGTCGCAGTTGCTTTCTTGCTTGACTCATTTTGCATAACTGGGCTTGGCTTTCTGCCTGCCTGGGACAGCCCCAGTCATCGGGTCTTTCTTTTGTCTGTCTTTGGGAGTTTGGGGAAGGTAATATCCTTTGCACCCTCTTTAGGGACCTGTCTTACACCCAAGTAGGGCGAGGGGGAAGGGTACTCAATACCGCTAAAAAGATTTAAAATTCTAATTGTGTACTCAGAGGGAAAGAAACAAATTGAGGATAATATAGTAGGAAAGGTAGATCAACCTATGATGTCATTCAAGTGACAATTCAATTCTTTAAGTAAGAGCAACTGTCCTTATCTTACAAATCTTTTGGAAAACAAAAATCAGCTCCAGAGGCAATTCTAAATTTATCTATTTCTTACCAATCCCCAAACTTCCTTTTGTTCATCTTAAAAGGTTAGTAAATCATTGGCCTTAGGAAACCAAAGTCCTCCTTACAGAAACTTACATTCTTTCATTGTTCCTTGAAGTCAAACATCTTATCATGTCTTTGAAATGTAAACACAGCCCACAATCACCTGAGACTAAAAGAAAGAGAAGGAGGCCTTTTTTAAAAATACAAACCGCTAAAAGGAAGGGTACTTGTTCCCAAACTCTAGCACAGGTCCCTTAACATTAATTTCAGGGACAAATACAAATCTTAAAAATCTTCTCCACAAATATTAGTAACTACGAGGTCTTTGCGCCTGTGTGTTTGTGTTTATGTTACAAATGTGAGGTACTGTTCTACCCCCAGATGATATTGCTAAAATTAATTTCAAAAAGAGCTCTATTCAGTGGGTTTGAGGACAAGCACTTGTAATGACTGGGCAATTTAAAATACTCAAAAAGATAGAAATTAACCCCAATTTTTTTCAAGTGCATGTGAACTGGGAAAATATTTGATATGTAAAGCTAGTTTAAGGTTGATGGTTTAATTAAAACAGACATGTCTTTAGAGTTATCAGCATTAAATACAAAAATTTTATTCTACCTGAATTTACTAGCCAAATAAGCTCATGTTGTCTCATACAAGATTTATAAACATGTGGGAGGGGGGATGGACTAAATGGGTAAGGGGTGGAATTAAGGAATCTACTCCTGAAATCATTGTTGTACTATATGCTAACTAACTTGGATGTAACTTTAAAAAAATAAATAAATTATAAAAAAAAGATTTGTCAACAAAAAATTAATAGTTTAGGATAATGGCTGAAGTTGTCTAACGTTGAATGAAATTTTCGTAGGTAATCTAAACATAATTACTGAACAGAAGTGAATTAAGTAAAAGTTAGCAAGAAAAGTTTAAAAAGGAACTTTTCAGCAATATTTATGTCTCCTTAAATAGCTTTCCTAAAGCTTTGTGGGCAACCTAAAACCTTAAAAGTTTTTCTGAATGAGGTCAAATGATAAGTTAAGTTCTTTAAATATCCAGATCATTTCCAAATAAGATGAAATACTAAAACATTAATTACTGAACACAGGTTTTCTACTTTTGGCTTCTTATTGCAAAGAAACCAAAAGATATTTTAGATGTGTTAGCACGACATTGGAAAAATGAAAAAGGCATATACTTCTAAAAATTATTCATAAATTTGCAATCTAAAGAATACTAGTGTAACAGTTCACAATTGCTTACTTATAAGCTTTCACTCAAAATTAAGAATTCTGGGAGTTACAAATCCTAATAAATGTAATTAAGACTACTGGAAATAATAAGGGTAACAATTCTATATGCAGGAAAGTTTTGGTAAGAAAAAGCATGACAAATAGAGATACATTTTTGTTGAGGAAAAAGAAAGTAATTTTGTCCTAAAATAAGACTGGCTATTCAAAGAGAAAACTTTCAGGGCATCTGTCTGGCTTAGTCGGTAGAGCATGGGAATCTTGAACTCAGGTTGTAAGTTTGAACCTCATATTGGGTGCAGAGATTACTTAAAAACAAAGTCTTTTTTTTTTTTTTTAAGTTTATTTATTTATTTTGAGAGAGAGAAAAAGCATGAGTGGGGGAGGGGCAGAGAGAGAGGGAGAGAGAATCCCAAGCAGGCTCCGCACTGGGAGTGCACAGCCCAATGTGGGGTCAAACCGGTGAATGGTGAGATCATGACCTGAGCCCAAGTCTGACACTTAACTGACTGAGCCACCCAGACGCCCCTAAAAATAAAATATTAAATAAATAAATAAATAAATAAATAAATAAAATAAAAAAGGAAACCTTAAGACAAAATCTAAATTTAAAAAGAAAGTTACAGGTTTGTGGAAAAGAAATCCTTGAAAAGAAATTTTAATAATGTCATCGGCCGGACTTCCACACAAGGCAGCAGCAACAGATTCTATAAAGATTGTGACACATGCAGATGAAGTCCATTAAATGAAACATCAGGGCTGCGAGAAAACCCAGAGGCCTGTTTGGTTCTTCCCGGCTCCCTGACAAACCCCCTTTTTCAGTTTTTGCATTCCTTCACCCACCACAGTGCATTTCAGAGGACTCAGATTATAAATAGACATTAGTGGGAAACTTCTATTAAAAAAAAAAAAAAAGTGTGATTTGGCAGGTCCATAATCCTGGAAAGTGTTTTTGTCTCCGAAGCCTCAGACCTATTATTCCCTCTGGACCCTCTGAACACCTACAGCTTAACCTCATTCTTACAGATGCCACTTTGTAAGTATTATCAATATGTTCTTGTTACCATGTTTTCTGGATGGGCTGAAGCCTTTCCTGATGCTCTCACAGTAGGAAAATAAGAAGAAAAGCCGTTCAAAAATGTGTTTCCCACTTAGGATATGATATACCTTCTATAATCTCCAGTGATCAAGGCATCCACCTCACTGAGCAAATCATACAAGTCTTAACAAAACCTTGCAGACTTCTTGGAATTCTGCCAGCGTACAACCTTCGGCTGGTCCCTGTTGTCTCATGCTAGTGTGGCCACCTACTGTAAGTCTCTAATGCATATGGTCAAGCCTGTCATCAACAGATGAAAGAAGCCTTCTTGGGTCCCAATTCAAAGGATTCCGCTGAGGGGCATCTGGGTGGCTCAGTCGGTCAGGCGTCTGACTTCCACTCAGGTCATGATCTCTTGGTTTGCGCCCTGCATGTCAGTTGTCAGTGCAGAGCCTACTTCAGATACTCTGTCCCCCTCTCTTTCTACGTCTCCCCCACACACGCACATGCACGTTCTCTCTCTCTCAAAAATAAACATTAAAAAGAATTTTTAAAAATATATATATATATATATATAAAACAAAAAACCTACAAAGGATTCTGTTGATCATAGTTTAGAGCCTGGTGTTTAGGTATTTTGGAAATGTTATCAGAGAAAACCAGCTCTCGAGCCCCACTGAAAAGGAACTTACCAAGCTCTGCTGACCACAGACACTGCTACAGAGCTAGAACGTATCAAGCCCTGGGCTCACATCACACAGCTAAAGAAGGCTCCATGCGGCACCTGGTCCTATATAGAGGCTGGAGCCTCCAAACCAAGTTGACGAGGAAAAGCAGTAGTGACATTGAGGCAGACTCTTTCTGCCCAAGACGACAGATCAAGAGTTCACAGTTTAAGTGAACGTGAAACCCTGTCTCCTTCTTTTCCTTTCCTTTCTGTTGGCATTGGCCTAGAAAGATAATGCCTCATCTTCACCTCCGAGGCCATTACTGAGGGTGCGGGGTGGGGGTAACCTCTGCAATTCGAACAATGTTTTATTTAAGGCTAGGGAAAAAATCTACCTGTGCCCCTAACTTTTCACAAGCAAAATAAGACATCTCACTGGTCGACTCCTCTAAATTCACATTATTGAGTTAAAAAGGATGTTGCAGGAAGCTTTCATGATTCAGGATTTACTCCCTCTGGCAGGTCCCTATTTCCCTGGTTAGGGGCAAATGTCAATAAGGCTGTCAAGCCTGCATGTCAGCTTTTATCATCCAAAAGCTTTAAATGGATGTTCACAGCTGCTAGCCACCAAGCAAGTGATCACCCTAAGACTGGAACGTCAGAAAAGGCACACAGAAGATGACCGACTTAAGGAATGTGAACCTAAAGCCATAACGTACAGAGATAAAGCAAAACGTCACGGCCCGCGAATGCCAGCGAAGGATCAGCAAACCTGAGAGAACCAGCAAGAGATAGCTGAGAGTGGCACTAATGTCTTAAATTTTGATCACATGTCTGAGTTAGAGGAAGTCTGATCAAAAGGAGGGAACTGTTAAGAAAACCATAGGCCCAAAATGGTGTCACTTAGGTTAAGGCCCCAAGTCAGGAAACCCAGACTTAACACCTAACCCAACTCCAGTTTCAACCCCCCCAGGAATGTAACCTTTAACCAGTCAGCATGAAATTTCCTGGTCAATACTAGAGAGTTTGCTGGTAGACCCCTTTGGCTCCCCTCAGGAGGTCAACCTTGGCTAAAGAATGCATTCCTTGCTAATACATTTCTTCTTTTTGTTATGCCACTCTCTGCCTTTAAAAACCTTTCTTTCATTTAGCTGAATGGAGCTCCCCTCTACCTGCTGGACCCGATGCTGCCCTGATTTGTGAATCACTTAATAACACCAATTAGATCATCAGCTTTACTCGGTTGTATTTATTTACTTTTGGTTGCTGTCTGGAACCCTGAGCTCATAGGACACCAGTCAGAATTCCGCAGAGTATACGTTTTCTACGAAGGAGACCATTCTACTTTGACTTGTTTTGCTGCATTTTACCTTTTGTCTGGTATGCCTGACACATACTGATAAATAAAACAATTGATCTGAGCTACAAGGAGCCAAAATGGTAAGGGCAGAAATGATTTCATAAACAAAACAAAACAAAACAAACAAAAACCAAAACACTGCCTGGTCCTGTGCCCAAAAACCTCCTTTCTTTTAAAAACAAACAAACAAACACCCTTTTTTTTTTTTTTTTTTTCAAGTTTATTTCTGGGACACCTGGGTGGCTCAATTGGTTAAGTGTCAGACTTCACTTCAGGTCACAATCTCATGGTTCACTCCTGGGGCTCTGTGCTGACAGCTTAGAGCCTGGAGGCTGCCTCAGATTCTGTGTCTCCCTCCCTCTCTCTGCCCCTCCCCTGCTTGCACTCTGTCTCTCTCTCTCAAAAATAAATAATAAACATTTAAATAAATAAATAAATAAATAAATAAATAAAGTTTATTTCCTTATTTTGAGAGAGACAGTGTGCACATGAGCAGGGTAGGGGCAGAGAGAGAGAGAGAGTCAGAGAGAGAATCCCAAGCAGGCTCCATGTTGTTACCATAGAGTCCAATGTGGAGCTTGATCCCATGAACCATAAGATCATGACCTGAGCCGAGATCAAGAAGCAGTCGCTTAACCGACTGATCCACCTAGGTTCCCCCAAACCTCCTTTCTGTGTACAGTGATCAGGCCACCTTTGAGTTTTTAGACTCTTAGTAGAAAGAAACAAAATTTCTATTTTGAATGTTTCCTGTAGAACTCCGTACTTGGCCCAATACAAATTATCTTAAAGTTCACTCTTATGGCTTCGGTTTATCCGGGCTTAGTTCCTTGCGATAACATTAAACCAAATGTCATACAGCAAAATGTCACTTATCCAGCATCATGGAGCTCTATCAGCCAATGTTCTTCGTTACACGCCACGGAATCAATGCTAGCGAGTTTGAGCTGGAGATAAATGTCTTTCTTTAAGGATATCACTGTGGGAGGCATTTTTCACCTATGACCTTGTAATCAGGGACATTATCCAAATTACACCACTTCTGCTGCTGCTACCTAGGTAAACTAAGTCAGTGGAGCACCAGCTCACCTTTCCCTTCTTTTCTATTTTTTTCCAGTTTTATTGAAATATGACATATAACATTATCTAAGCTTAAGGTATGCAACATAGTGATTTGATATATGTGTATACAGTAAAATGATTATCACAATAAGCGTAGTTAAAATCTATCACCTCACAGTTACAATTTTTGATAAGAACTTTTAAGATATACTTTCTTAGCCATGTTCAAATAAATAATACAGTATTATTAACCACAGTCAGCATGTTATACCTTACATCCCCAGAATTAATTAATCTCACAACTGGAAGTTTGTACCTTTTGACCACCTTCACCCAGCTCTCCTGTCCCTTGACTCCCCACCCTGGCAACGATCAATCTATTCTCTGTATCTATAAGTTTGGGGTTTTGTTTTGTTTTTTTTAGATTCCACATATAAGTGAATAATACAAGTAAATACAGTATTTGTCTTTCTCTGTCTAATTTATTTCACTTAGCATAACACCCTCAGGGTCCATCCATGTTATCACAAATGGCAGAATTTCCTTCTTTTGGGGGGGAGGGCTGTGTAACACTTCATTTTAATAAGGAACCTGGGTGGCAGTACTTATTTTTTTCAGCTTTTATATATTTAGAGAGAGAGTGAAAGCAGGGGAGGGGCAGAGAGAGATAATCCCAAGCAGGCTCAGCATTGTCGGCACAGAGCCCACTGAGGGGCTCAAACTCACAAATGGCAAGATCATGACCTGAGCCAAAGTCCACCCTTAACTGACTGAGCCACCCAGGGGCCCCAACAACAGTTGCTTTCTTAAAGATTAGTTCTTATCAACCTTGAATGACTATGGGTTATTTTGTGAAGGAAGACAATGTGTGTTCCTGTAAAATTAAATTTTGTCTTTATTCCTTCTCATGAAAATCTGTATACACAGGAATGGAAAGTCTTTGAACGAGTATTAAAAATCTATATAAGTGTACAAACAAGCTGAGGGGTAAAAGTGTTTACTCTTATAAAATATCTTTAATTACCTGAGTATAATAAATTGTGTACATATAAAAGTGTGTCTATATGCTTTCCTTTAAATATATTTGAAAAGAAGTTTGAAACTTGATTATACTGTTTATTATTGGCACAGTACTTTGAATTATGCCACACTGAATTATACTACATTGTAAAGGTAGACTCATATTTTTTTGATATTTAACAATGCTTAACACTTTAAAATGCCACTTCAGGGGAATGAACCTGGTATAACACACTTGAATATGTGTGATGCCATACTTTTAAAAATAAAACATAAATTATGCTTATTTACTGTTTTCTTCGGTCTAATCTTGGTCATGTTTTAGTGTGTATTTTTAATTTTTTTCTTAAAGTAACACTTTGGCGTGGACATTACTACAGGTTTTCGATGAATATAATGAATGCATGGAATTCAACTGAATTTGCATGGTCTTAAGAATTTTTTTCTGTGTGTATAGATTTATCTGCTATTAACAGAAGAGAGAACTTTCTGCGAGTGGCCATGTGCGTTAATCAAATATAATTTTTCTGAGATCTTCGATTAATCTCACTTTATTTTTTTTCAATATATGAAATTTATTGTCAAATTGGTTTCCATACAACACTCAGTGCTCACCCCAAAAGGTGCCCTCCTCAATTCCCATCACCCACCCTCCCCTCCCTCCCACCCCCCACCAACCCTCAGTTTGTTCTCAGTTTTTAAGAGTCTCTTATGCTTTGGCTCTCTCCCACTCTAACCTCTTTTTTTTTTTTTTTCCTTCCCCTCCTCCATGGGTTTCTGTTAAGTTTCTCAGGATCCACATAAGAGTGAAAACATATGGTATCTGTCTTTCTCTGTATGGCTTATTTCACTTAGCATCACACTCTCCAGTTCCATCCACGTTGCTACAAAGGGCCATATTTCGTTCTTTCTCATTGCCATGTAGTACTGCACTGTGTATATAAACCACAATTTCTTTATCCATTCATCAGTTGATGGACATTTAGGCTCTTTCCATAATTTGGCTATTGTTGAGAGTGCTGCTATAAACATTGGGGTACAAGTGCCCCTATGCATCAGTACTCCTGTATCCCTTGGGTAAATTCCTAGCAGTGCTATTGCTGGGTCATAGGGTAGGTCTATTTTTAATTTTCTGAGGAACCTCCACACTGTTTTCCAGAGTGGCTGCACCAGTTTGCATTCCCACCAACAGTGCAAGAGGGTTCCCGTTTCTCCACATCCTCGCCAGCATCTATAGTCTCCTGATTTGTTCATTTTGGCCACTCTGACTGGCGTGAGGTGATATCTGAGTGTGGTTTTGATTTGTATTTCCCTGATAAGGAGCAACGCAGAGCATCTTTCCATGTGCCTGTTGCCCATCTGGATGTCTTCTTTAGAGAAGTGTCTATTCATGATTTCTGCCCATTTCTTCATTAGGTTATTTGCTTTTTGGGTGTGGAGTTTGGTGAGCTCTTTATAGATTTTGGATACTAGCCCTTTGTTCAATATGTCATTTGCAAATATCTTTTCCCATTCCGTTGGTTGCCTTTTAGTTTTGTTGGTTGTTTCCTTTGCTGTGCAGAAGCTTTTTATCTTCATAAGGTCCCAGTAATTCATTTTTGCTTTTAATTCCCTTGCCTTTGGGGATGTGTCGAGTAAGAGATTGCTACGGCTGAGGTCAGAGAGGTCTTTTCCTGCTTTCTCCTCTAGGGTTTTGATGGTTTCCTGTCTCACATTCAGGTCCTTTATCCATTTTGAGTTTATTTTTGTGAATGGTGTGAGAAAGTGGTCTAGTTTCAACCTTCTGCATGTTGCTGTCCAGTTCTCCCAGCACCATTTGTTAAAGAGACTGTCTTTTTTCCATTGGATGTTCTTTCCTGCTTTGTCAAAGATGAGTTGGCCATACGTTTGTGGGTCTAGTTCTGGGGTTTCTATTCTATTCCACTGGTCTATGTGTCTGTTTGTGTGCCAATACCATGCTGTCTTGATGATGACAGCTTTGTAGTAGAGGCTGAAGTCTGGGATTGTGATGCCTCCTGCTTTGGTCTTCTTCTTCAAAATTACTTTGGCTATTCAGGGCCTTTTGTGGTTCCATATGAATTTTAGAATTGCTTATTCTAGTTTCGAGAAAAATGCTGGTGCAATTTTGATTGGGATTGCATTGAATGTGTAGATAGCTTTGGGTAGTATTGACATTTTGACAATATTTATTCTTCCAATCCATGAGCAGGGAATGTCTTTCCATTTCTTTATATCTTCTTCAATTACCTTCATAAGCTTTCTATAGTTTTCAGCATACAGATCCTTTACATCTTTGGTTAGATTTATTCCTAGGTATTTTATGCTTCTTGGTGCAATTGTGAATGGGATCATTTTCTTTATTTGTCTTTCTGTTGCTTCATTGTTAGTGTATAAGAATGCAACTGATTTCTGTACATTGATTTTGTATCCTGCAACTTTGCTGAATTCATGTATCAGTTCTAGCAGACTTTTGGTGGAGTCTATTGGATTTTCCATGTATAGTATCATGTCATCTGCAAAAAGCGAAAGCTTGACTTCATCTTTGCCAATTTTGATGCCTTTGATTTCCTTTTGTTGTCTGATTGCTGATGCTAGCACTTCCAACACTATGTTAAACAACAGCAGTGAGAGTGGACATCCCTGTCGTGTTCCTGATCTCAGGGAAAAAGCTCTCAGTTTTTCCCCGTTGAGGATGATGTTAGCTGTGGGCTTTTCATAAATGGCTTTTATGATGTTTAAGTATGTTCCTTCTATCCCGACTTTCTCAAGGGTTTTTATTAAGAAAGGTGCTGGATTTTGTCAAAGGCCTTTTCTGCATCGATTGACAGGATCATATGGTTCTTATCTTTTCTTTTATTAATGTGATGTATCATGTTGATTGATTTGCGAATGTTGAACCAGCCCTGCATCCCAGGAATGAATCCCACTTGATCATGATGAATAATTCTTTTTATATGCTGTTGAATTCGATTTGCTAGTATCTTATTGAGAATTTTTGCATCCATATTCATCAGGGATATTGGCCTGTAGTTCTCTTTTTTTTACTGGGTCTCTGTCTGGTTTAGGAATCAAAGTAATACTGGCTTCATAGAATGAGTCTGGAAGTTTTCTTTCCCTTTCTATTTCTTGGAATAGCTTGAGAAGGATAGGTATTATCTCTGCTTTAAACGTCTGGTAGAACTCCCCTGGGAAGCCATCTGGTCCTGGACTCTTATTTGTTGGGAGATTTTTGATAACCGATTCAATTTCTTCGCTGGTTATGGGTCTGTTCAAGCTTTCTATTTCCTCCTGATTGAGTTTTGGAAGAGTGTGGGTGTTCAGGAATTTGTCCATTTCTTCCAGGTTGTCCAATTTGTTGGCATATAATTTTTCATAGTATTCCCTGATAATTGTTTGTATCTCTGAGGGATTGGTGGTAATAATTCCATTTTCATTCATGATTTTATCTATTTGGGTCATCTCCCTTTTCTTTTTGAGAAGCCTGGCTAGAGGTTTGTCAATTTTGTTTATTTTTTCAAAAAACCAACTCTTGGTTTTGTTGATCTACTCTGCAGTTTTTTTAGATTCTATATTGTTTATTTCTGCTCTGATCTTTATGATTTCTCTTCTTCTGCTGGGTTTAGGCTGTCTTTGCTGTTCTGCTCTATTTCCTTTAGGTGTGCTGTTAGATTTTGTATTTGGGATTTTTCTTGTTTCTTGAGATAGGCCTGGATTGTGATGTATTTTCCTCTCAGGACTGCCTTTGCTGCATCCCAAAGCATTTTTGGATTGTTGTATTTTCATTTTCGTTTGTTTCCATATATTTTTTAATTTCTTCTCTAATTGCCTGGTTGACCCACTCATTCTTTAGTAGGGTGCTCTTTAACCTCCATGCTTTTGGAGGTTTTCCAGACTTTTTCCTGTGGTTGATTTCAAGCTTCATAGCATTGTGGTCTGAAAGTATGCATGGTATAATTTCAATGCTTGTATACTTATGAAGGGCTGTTTTGTGACCCAGTATATGATCTATCTTGGAGAATGTTCCATGTGCACTCGAGAAGAAAGTATATTCTGTTGCTTTGGGATGCAGAGTTCTAAATATATCTGTCAAGTCCATCTGATCCAATGTATCATTCAGGGCCCTTGTTTCTTTATTGACCGTGTGTCTAGATGATCTATCCATTTCTGTAAGTGGAGTGTTAAAGTCCCCTGCAATTACCACATTCTTATCAATAAGGTTGCTTATGTTTATGAGTAATTTTTTTATATATTTGGGGCCTCCAGTATTTGGCGCATGGACATTTATAATTGTTAGCTCTTCCTGATGGATAGACCCTGTGATTATTATATAATGCCCTTCTTCATCTCTTGTTACAGCCTTTAATTTAAAGTCTAGTTTGTCTGATATAAGTATGGCTACTCCAGCTTTCTTTTGGCTTCCAGTAGCATGACAAATAGTTCTCCATCCCCTCACTCTCAATCTGAAGGTGTCCTCAGATCTAAAATGAGTCTCTTGTAGACAGCAAATAGATGGGTCTTGTTTTTTTATCCATTCTGATACCCTATATCTTTTGGTTGGCGCATTTAATCCATTTACATTCAGTGTTATTATAGACAGATATGGGTTTAGAGTCATTGTGATGTCTGTATGATTTATGCTTGTAGTGATGTCTCTGGTACTTTGTCTCACAGGATCCCCCTTAGGATCTCTTGTAGGGCTGGTTTAGTGGTGACAAATTCCTTCAGTTTTTGTTTGGGAAGACCTTTATCTCTCCTTCTATTCTAAATGACAGACTTGCTGGATAAAGGATTCTCGGCTGCATATTTTTTCTGTTCAGCACATTGAAGATCTCGTGCCAATCCTTTCTGGCCCTCTTCCGTGGGCCTCTCGTCTGCGCTTGGCTCCGGAGACTCCATTCTGCTAGTCTTCTGGTGGTTTTCTGGGTTATTTAGGCAGGTGTAGGTGGAATCGAAGTGATCAACAGGACGCGCGGTGAGCCCAGCGTCCTCCTACGCCGCCATCTTCCCTCCCTCACTAATCTCACTTTAAAATAACCAAAACAGGGATGCCTGGGTGGCTCAGTTGGTTAAGCATCCAACTTCAGCTCAGGTTGTAATCTCACAGCTCGTGAGTTTGAGCCCTCGTGACAGGCTCTGTGCTGACAGCCCAGAGCCTGGAGCCTGCTCCTGATTCTGTGTCTCCCTCTTTCTCTGCTCCTCCCCGGCTCACACTCTGTCTCCCTCTCTCTCTCAAAAATAAATAATATTTTTAAAAAATTAAAAATAAAAATAAAATGACCAAAACATGTCTTTCTTGAATATCTTTGAATAAAAGTTTGTATATCATTTGTTTCAAAAACAAAAAGAAACCACTTAGGTTGTTTCCATGCCTTGGCTATTGTAAACAATGCTGCAATAAACATGGGGGTGCAGCTACCCCTTCAGGATAGTAATTTTGTTTCCTTTGGATATATACCCAGAAGTGGGACTGCTGGATCACATGGTAGTTCTATTTTTAAGGTATTTTTTTTAGGAACCTCCATACCGTTTTCCATAGTGGCTATTTCAATTTACATTCCCACCGACATACATGCTTGATGATGAGGGCTATCATTTTGGATAGATTATACTATGATGTGAAGCAAGGAGAGAGCCTGGAACCAGGGATAGCAGGGGAAGGAAGGAGGCATGTGTAACAGATGGCTTTGGTACAAGAATCATACCCTTGGTCCACCTCTGATTTCACCTATAGCTGCAGAGGACAGTTCTGGAAGACTCAGACTTACCTTGAACTGGTGGTGCCCCACCTCATGCCTACTGCATAGCCTTTCTGGATTTGAGTCCCTCTGCATTCTGCCCAGAGCTTCATAGGACAAGCCAGTGCAGTCTGTGAGAGCAGGAATTTGGTGCCCTCAAGGGCAACCTTTAGCCAATTTGGCACAAGGTACAGCGGGCTGGGTGAATGTTCTAGACTCTCCATCTTCGGGCAGACAGTCTGACAAGCATTCTCTATGCTCCTCAGTGGAGCTGCTCCCCAGCAGAATCAAGCACTGCCATCCACAGAAGCAACTGTGATGATATACATTTTTATTGGTTTTCCCTCCTTCCCTGTCTCACTATCCCCACCTCCCTCCATCCTGCTCCCTAAGCAAGAGGTATACTCAAGGATACAGAAAGTGCTGTGTCAGGCTCTGCCTTAGGGGGAGCCCAAAATAACACAGCCTACTTCAGGAATTGAATCCGTCAACCAAGAGTTCTGTCACAGGCTTTACCAGTACCAAGTCCCAGAGGGGTAAGAGAAAGAAGAAAAAGGATGCCAGAACTGCCCTGAGAAGTGCGAGCCAAAGTCCAATACCAGGGGAATGGCAGAGGACTAAGAGATAGCAACGTGGAAACTAAGCTCTTGCTCTTAGCTCTTGCAGACAGAAGGTACCTGAGCTGGGCTGGATCAGTGAAGTGGATAGGACTATGACCTTACATGTGGCCAATGAAGGTGCTGCCCCCCATGGACAGGGGACCCAAGTATTTGCTGAAAAAAGAAGACAGTCTCCTGCAGGCTAACATGACCTCAACTCTCAAGAACAAGGCAGCTAGTGCAGGGCAAGGGGGGAAGATCATGAGATAGTTAACAAGATGGAGCAAACCAGGTGTAAGACAGGACAGACCTGGCCATAAATGGTTGGTATAAGAGACAGCCAAGGATAAAGGAATGCAGAGCCAACAGGAAAGGGGCAAAGATGAAAAAGCAGAGAAAGCATCATGAGAAGATAACATAGACACTGGAAAAACCCTCGTGCGCACCACTTTCTGGGTGACTTTTAACAACCAATTGAAATGTATCTCAGTCACTGTTGATTGCTCCCTCTTGGTAGAGCTCTGTTAAATAAACTTTCCCTATGAATGACAAGTTTGATTCCCACAAAGACAGGCTCCTACATTTAGCTCCCAACCCATATCTTTGCATGAGAGAAGAGGCTTGTCTCCCAGTCTGGCTGTGGTCTCCAGTGGCACACCCACGCCCCCAAAGGTGCTAAGCCCAACTTGGTCCCCAAACTCTAGGCTCTCTTCTCCCTCCAACTGAGGTCTGATAGCCTCCACCTGCATACCCAGCCTGCTCTGGGTTGGACCACTTCTGGCCTTAGACAGAAAGATTTTAAAGAGATTTAGCTTAGCAAATTGCATTGTCCCACCTAAGCCCATAAGCAGACTCTTGTTTTTGTGGGGACTTGAAGCAGATGCAATCACAGGAGTTGTCTTTATGAAAAATAATACAAAATAATGAATTAAAAATTAGGTATAGGACCCGTGCAGGTGAAGATACCTGACACTTAGCCTTCATTAACTTCATAAGAAGTCTACCCCAGTTTCAATTTCTATTTTCTTCATCCCCCTATAGCAAATCCTGTCTCTATATCCCATGTATACCTGCAATCCCACATTTCCATTGCTACTGCCTAGTTCAAACTGCATGAATTCCTCTCCCTGGTCCTCTGCCCACCAGTTTTGTTTTACATACAGACAATTATGTTTAAAACATAAATTTGGTATGTCACTCATTTAGTTAAAACCCTCCAAAGTTTTTCAATTGCTCTTAAAATGAGATCCAAATCTATTATGACAGCCAACAAGGTCCTATATGACTGGCCCTTACTTATCTCTCCAAACTCATTTTTACCATTCCCTCTCTTCCTTTTCTGGTTCCACTCTTTGGTCTCTTTTCTATTCCTCTTTTCTCATGCTGTTCCATCTATCTGCAATGCTATGACCCACAGCTGATAGTTTCTTGTCCCCCAGGTGTCAACTTCAATGACATCTCCTATTTTAGTTTTCCATTGCTGCTGTAACAAACGACCACAAACGTAGTGGTTTAAACAATACAAACACAGTTCAAGTATTAAGGTATTAGAGTTCTGGAGGACAGAAGTCCAAAATGGATCTCACTGAGCTAAAGTCAGGTGCTAGCAGGGCTGTATGTTTCTGGAGACTCTAGAAGACAATACATTTCCTTGACTTTCCCAGCTTCTAGAAGCCTCCCTCATTCCTTGGTTCATGGCCTCCTTCCTCTGTCTTCAAAGACAGCAATGGTGAGCCAACTCCTTTTTGTATGGTACCACTCTGACCTCTTCTGCCTTCCTCTTTCCCTTTTAAGAACCTTTATGATTACAGGGGCTCCCTCCCCCCAACTCCCCACAGCCCCCTGACAATCTAGTCTCCCTATCTTAATGTCATCTGTAGTCTTAATCCCTCTTTGCCATTTAATATAATATATTCACAGGTTCTGCGTATCAGGACAGGGACATCTTGGAGAATCCTTATTCTGCTTATGACATGTCCTCAGGCTCTAAATCACCTGATGTAATGAGGCCAACAATCTTCACCCCCATTCTAGTCACTCTTGATTCTCTTTAGATCACTGATCACTTTCTGAAATAATTGAATCCAATTTTTTGCTTGCCTCCTCTTAAGAGGTGAGCAGGGGTCTTTTCTGGTTCATGGCTGCCGTGTCAGAGAGCTTAGCTCAGCACATAAGAGGGACTCCATGAGTACAGAATGAATGAACAAATGAGAGAAAGAGATATGAGATTTGTCTTCAATAATAATACAGTGATAATAGCTAGCAAATAAGCACTTCACATATACTTTCTTACATAATATTTGTAACCACTGTATGACTTAGGTTTTAGCATCAGAACTAGATCAGAAGCCAAACTCCTTGACTCACAAGTTGTGTAAACTTCAGCAAGGCACTTAACTTCCCTAAGCTTCAATTTCCTCATCAACAAAATAAATATAATAAAGCACTTACCTCATAATTTTTATGAAGATTAAATGAGATGTTTAAAGTGCTTGCCATAGTGCCTGACATAGCTAGCCATTTTTTATCATCATTCCCTTTTTGTAGTTGCAAGCCTAACTATTAAATGGTAGAGCTGGGGATCTCATTCTGATCTGTTATCCAAAGTCATTTCCGCTGCTGTTTGTCCACTCTGTCCTGCTGGACTCATAGTCCACAGTTTGACTCATAAAAGTGGGCAGAGTTTACCTTCATGGTGTTAGGGATGATTCAACTAAAATCTGAAATAGCGTCCTAGGTTTGGAATAGTTGGTGAAAAAACATCACATGCATAGGGACCCAAAAGAAAGATAAAGGGTCAGCAACCTTGCTGCAACAATCCCAAGAAGACAAATTCGAGAAGACAAATCTGAGACAAGTGTGGAAAGAGTCCTGGATATATCAATGTATAGGAGGAAGGATTTTTTTTTTTTTTTAAATTTTTTTTTTTCAACGTTTATTTATTTTTGGGACAGAGAGAGACAGAGCATGAACGGGGGAGGGGCAGAGAGAGAGGGAGACACAGAATCAGAAACAGGCTCTGAGCCATCAGCCCAGATGCGGGGCTCGAACTCACGGAGCGCGAGATCGTGACCTGGCTGAAGTCGGACGCTTAACCGACTGCGCCACCCAGGCGCCCCTAGGAGGAAGGATTTTATAGGAACACTATGACTTTACCCAAGTGTGGGAAGGAAGCTGAGAAGGGCACTCTGAAACCCAGACTATCCTGGTCCCATCAACCCACCATCTGGATTCACCAGGCCCTAGAAGTCACACTGTACCCTCCAGACTGAACTTCCTCCCAGCATATGTGATTCAATCTGATACCTCAGTGTTTGTCTCATCCTAGGGGTCAGGGCCTTCCAGCCCTCCATTCTTGTACCAGAATCTGGACCACTGTTGATGACAACTCTAATACTATAACTATTCCTCTACTAAGCTTTTAATTTCTTGGGTCATGGGGTCAGTGCATGGATAAGTACAGAAACAGGATTCTAAGACAGGCTATTTTGCCACTTACTGGTAGTGAAGTGTCTCCTATTGTCTCTTCTTTTTCTGAAAATTATGATCTCTCAGGAAAATATCGGACAACAACATAAAGGAGGGAAGGGTGGAGTTGTATAGGAGCAAAATTTCTACATGGTATTGAAGTTAAGGTCGTATCAACTGAAATAGACTGTTACAAATTTAGGATGCTAAATGGTAATCATAAAGAAATGGAATCATAAAGAAAATATCTAAAAAATATACACAAAAAGAAATGAGAAAAAAATCAAAGCAGTTCACTACAAAACACAAACTAAACAGAAAATAGATAGTAATGGAGGAAATGGAGGACAAAAAAAGGTGTTAAGATATAGAAAACAAGTAGCAAAATGGCAGAAGTAGATTCTTCCTTATCAGTAATCACATTAAATATAACTAAGTTAAACCCTGTAATCATAAGGCATAGATTGGACAAAATAACATGAGACAGCTATATGCTGCCTAGAAGAGAGTCGTTTTAGATCCAAAGATACAAAGAGATTGAGAGAAAAAGATGGAAACAAATATGCTGTGTAAACAGTACCCAAAAAAGATCTGGGGTGGCTATTCCAATATCAGACAAAACAGGCAAGTCAAAATTGCTATAAGAAACAAGGAAAGACATATATACCGATAAAAGAGTCAATCCAGCAAAAACATATAATAATTATAAACAGATGCACCAAACAACAGAAGCCCAAAATACATGAAGCAAACATCAACAGAATTAAAGGAAGAAATAGACAGTTCTACAATAATAGTTGGAAACTTCAATACACCACTTTCAAATATGTATAAAACATCTAGACCAAATGTCACCAAAGAAATAAAAAACTTAACAGTGTAAGCCAACTAGACCTAACAAACAAAAACAGAAGATCACCCATTCTTTTTAGGTGCTCATGGAACATTCTCCAGGATAGAACACTATTAAGCCACAAAATAAGACTCAATACATTTTTAAAAGATTGAAATTATACAAACTATTATCTCTCTTACCACAATGGAATGAAGCTAGAAATAAATAATGGCAGGAAAACTAAAAACAATTTAAATATATGGAATTTAAGCAATGTATTCTCAACAACCAAAAGTCAAAGAAGAAATCACAAAAGAAATTAGAAAATATCTTGAGGTGAATGAAAACAAAAACAAAACAGTAAGACTTAGAGAATGCAGTAAAAGTAGTGTTCAGAAGGAAATTTTTACCATATATGCCTACATTAAAAAGAAGAAAAATCTCAAATTAGTAACCTAATTTTTATACCCTGAGGAGCTATAAAAATAAAAAATAAAAATAAAAAGCAAAAGAGCAAACCAAACTAAACCAAAAGCTACCAGAGAAAGGAAATAATAAAGTTTGCAGAAGAAATAAATGAAATAGAAACAGGAAAAACAACACACACACAAAAAAAATCAATGAAAGCAGAATTGGGTTCTCTGAAAAGATCAACAAAATTGACAAACTGTTAGTTAGACTGGCCAATAAAAAGAGAGAAGACTCTCACTCTTCCCTTCGGAGCCCACAGCAACATAGATTAAAAGTAGTATCCAAGAATCAAAGTGCAGCTTGGAGGAAAACCACAAACTTGTCTCAGATAAGAGATGCTCTAGTTTGGATTTTCCCCAAAAACAGACTATGGAACAAGTAATTGTATACAGGTGATTTAACTAGAAAATGATCCCAGGAAGCACAAGGGAGACAACTGGGAATTGAGAAAAGGGAAAGAAGAAGGCCCAATAAAGAAGTAATGGTATTGATTAGTTACTGCTTTAGGCAATTGAAGCTTAAACATCTGGGACTTCCTGAGAAATAGTGTTGAATGCACCTCAGAATTGTCCCACTGGAGGACAAGACTAGGGCATCAAGAGTATCAACTCCCCCCCCACACACACACACAGTAGTAGATGAACCCAGGTGGGTCAAGGGATACAGGGAATGCTATTAGCAGTATCTGCCAGTCACCATCCTTAGCAGTTCCCAGACCTGCTTGTGCCCCACCCTGATTCCACTCTTTTAATGATGCTTAGGGGTAAAAGCTGAAATCCCTGCTGCTGTAGCTAAGAGGGTTAATGGGGAAACCTGAAGTTCTTTTGGCTTCGGCTAGGCCCAAAGCAACTGGTTTTATTTCCTCCTTCCCCTTGCACCCATTCTAGTTTCATCTAACACTCAGTCAGAACTTTTGCCATCCAGGCTTGCTTTTCCTTGAGACAATGCAGACTTTCGTCTTTGAGATGTCTGAATCCCTGGTATCCTTGACCTTGTCAATCCTTAGTTGATGAAACGGCCCTTCCTTCAGGCACAGAATTATCAGAGGTTCCCTGAAGGATCTACTGACTTTCAGACCATGCCCACTGTTACAACGAAAACATTAGATTCTCATGATTATCTTATCGATTACCACCACCAGCATGGTAACATTTTTTAGCCTGATGGTGTGGTGACATGAGAGCAACAGTCATAACTTTAGATTCGGTGGAACCCTAATTGTGTCCCCTGGTAGAAGGATTACTTCCTTGAAGATCAGGACCTTTAATTCTGTAGACCCTAAAGTTGTAGGAATAGAAAATAAAAACTCCCTAGTTGGGACAGTGATGGTGAGAGTGAGGGGAGTCACTTCAACTTCCACCCCTTCGTTCCACCCTTGTATTTTAGCTACCAAAGACAAAGCGCCATAAGATAGCCTATTGGGGACAAAGTACCATGTATAACATACTTTAACCTTTAAAAGTGTTATTCTCCAAGCTGGAACCTCATCTGTGCCTTTAAGAAGACGTTCTAATTTTTTATCATGCCAGCAGCTTCTAGGTGATGCAATATATGGTAGGACCAATGGATTCCATGGTCATTGCCCACTGTCACACCTCTTTATGGTAAAGTAAATGTCTTGGTCCCTTGATCCAAGGCAATATAGGCAGGATCCTATATAAATCAGAAATTCTACCTTCAGTTAGTGGTGCTGGCCAAGATATTGTGGGCAGAGATGGCAAAACTGTGCCTGGAATACTTATCAATCTCAAGTAGGAAGAATTACTTTTCCTCTAGGGTGGAAGGGGTCCAATGTAAGCAACTTGCCACCAACTAGTTAGTTAGTGTCCTTGAAGGATAGTATCAGATCAAGTGCACAACACTATTTTCTGTGCTAACATGTTGGACATTGAGCCTTAGTGAGAAAGAGCCCAACAACAGTTGGACCCATACAGAATATCTTTACTTGACACCCTTGTTAAATTCTTCATGGGCCCATTGTATAAGCAGCATGGTGGCAGAGGACAAACTGGCTGATCTCTAATGACTGAGTTATCATGTCCACTTGTTCAGTATATGTTCTTGTGGTTGATACTCCCTGAGGACCATTTATTCATTGACTCCCATACCCTATCAGTTAAGTTTCCCCTAGAAGTAGTATTCTACCCATACTTTTGGACTGTGCTTGTACACAATCAAGCCAACTCCCATGTTATCAAAGAAGGGCTCCAGGCAGTAAAGAGGAGATGTGTAGGTGCTTGAGAAGGGAAGATGTCAGCATGCCAGGAACTGTCTGCAGCTGCTGGTAACTCAGATGAGAGGAGGGGACATGGGGTGGGGTATTAAAATTACCTTCTATAAATGGAATATGTGTCAAGTCTCATGCTATATTATAGAAAATAGACATTTGGACAAAAGCGTCCCAGGCATAAACAAGATTAAAAGAAATACAATAGGAACTATATAGAGATACAACAAAAAGAAGATAAAGAAATACACAAAATGAGAAAGAAATGTGCAAAAAAAAAATGAATTACTAAAAGTGGAATAGAGTTCAATAAACAGAAGCAGATTCTTTTAGAATGTATACTATAGAAGAATTTAATAAGAGTATTGCTTCAATAAAATAGGAGTGCAAAGACAAGATGATATAACAACATGGCATGGAAAAGGAGGCAGAATGATTAAAGCATACTAAAAATACTCAAAAAAACCCTCACCGTTTATATCAGATAAGTAACCTAGATCTAGCAAAGGATGAAATAGATATACCTGAATTTTAAATTAACAGTAGGAAGGAACACCTTAAGATAAAAAGAGTGAATATATAAGAAAAAGAAAAGAAATGAAATGGATTAAAACAATATGATAGAAAGGACAAAGATAATTCAACCTAAAAATGTTTGTGTCCTTGAAGAAGAAAGAAACAATAGTAGGGAAAAAATGTGTTTGGAGATGTATAATCATATAAAATTTTCCTAAAATGAAGAACAGAATATGTAAACTTGAAAGAGCATACTACATACCAGGTAAAATTGATACTACATGACATCATTACATATGCAGGAATAAAGGTATCTCTGAAAGTGTATACCATATTTTATAATAAAATACATAAATTGAAAAATAAATAAAGGAAGACTACCAGACAGGAAAAAAATGTCCCAATAAGGACAAAAATTCAGGATGACCTCAGACTTGTACCTAGAAAACTTAATTCCAGAAGACATTGGAATAATGTGCACCAAGTTTACAGATATACTCAGACAAAAAACACAGAAATTTTCAAACATGTAAAATCTTAGGCTTAAAAACCTACTTAATGATGAAATCTAGTCATGCAAGTAAGAGATCAAAACAGTTCAGAGCTTAGGAATCTGAAATGGTAAAAGTAAATGTAAAAAAGATTAGTGATACACTCCAAATCTATTTAAAGTAGCTCTAAGCAACCAGATAAATACTTTTGTTTCAGAGAAAAACATAAATATTGATTGAACAATTAAACAAAAGTCAGTAAGGACAAAATGGAGCTGAAAACACTGCAAACCAACTTGACCTAATATATATAGAATGTTATATCCTATAATTTCAGAATATGTACTCTTTTCAGCCCATGTGGAATGTTTATGAAGAAAGACTATATACGAGGCTATAAAATAAAGCTCAGTAAAATGAAATGTACTAAGATCATACAGAGTAATATCTGTGACCATAATGGACATAATTAGATACCATTAAAAGAAGATATATGAAAAATACCCAAATGTTTAGAATTAACAATACATTTCTAAACCCTTAGCTAAAAGAATAAATCACAAAAGAAATTGGAAAATATTTTTTTTAATTTTTTTTTTAACGTTTATTTATTTTTGAGACAGAGACAGAGCATGAACAGGGGAGGAGCAGAGAGAGAGGGAGACACAGAATCTGAAACAGGCTCCAGGCTCCGAGCTGTCAGCACAGAGCCCGACACGGGGCTCGAACTCACAGACCGTGAGATCATGACCTGAGCCGAAGTCGGACGCTTAACCGACCAAGCCACCCAGGCGCCCCTGGAAAATATTTTTAATTCAATGAAAATGAAAAAAATAATACCACAAAATTTGTTGGTTGAAGCTAAAACAGTCTTACAAGATAATTTAAACAATATTGTTTAAATAATTATTTAAAAAAAACTTCTAAAGTCAATGAGCAAAGCTTTAAGTAAAGCAAGGAAAAGAAGAAGAAATTAAACCCAAAGTAAAGGAAAAGGAATATTAAAGTTAAAAGCAGAAATTAGTGACATTACCAATAGAAAAATAACAGGGAAAAATCAATAAAAACAAAGTCTGATTCTTTGAAAGAGTAAAATTGATAACCCTGTGGCTAGAGACATTATAGCTATTAAAAAGCTAAGAAGGCAATATTACAAATAATTTGGATCCCATAAATTTGACAGATTAAATGAACAAATTCATTGAAATACACAAATTACTAAGACTTAGTCAAGAAAAAGTACAGGAATGCAAATTGGTATAGCCACTATGACAAATAGTATAGAGGTTCCTCAAAAAATTTAAAATAGAACTACCTTATGATCCAGCAATTTAATTTCTGGGTATTTATCTGAAGGAAATGGAAACACCAACTTGAAAAGATATCTGAACCTCCATGTTTATTGCAGCATCATTTACAATAGCCAAGCCATGGAAACAACCTAAGTGTCCAACAATAGATGAATAAAGGAAATGTGGCATATACATACACACATATACACGATGGAATATTATCTAGTAATCTAAAAAAAGGAAATCTTGTCCTTTGTGACAACATGGGTATACCTTGAGGGCATTATGCTAAGTGAAATAAATCAGAAGAGAAAGACAAATACCATATGATCTTTATATGTGGGATCTAAAATAACAAAACAACTCATAGACACAGAGAATGATTGTTGGTTGCCAGAGGCAGAGGATAGGGGGGTGGACAAAATGGGTAAAGGTGGTCAAAAGCTACAAATTTCCAGCTATAAAATAAATAAGTCCTCAGGATGTAATGTACAGCATTACATAATAGTACTGTGTTGTATATTTGAAAGTTGCTGTATTGTATTATATATTTGAAAGAGTCAGTCTTAAAAATTCTCATCACAAGAAAAAAAAATTCATAAGTATGTATGGTGATGGATGTTAATGAGACTTACTGGGGTGATTATTTCTCAATATGTACAAATATCAAATCATCGTGTTGTACAATTGAAGCTAGTAAAACGTTATACCTCAGTTATATCTTGATATTAAATACAAAGATAGATATCATACAAGGTATCTTCTCTGACTACAATAGGATGAAGTCAGACATAAATGAATAACAGAAGGAAAACTGGCAAATTCACAAATTTGTGGAAATTAAAGAGCACTCTCTTAAACAGCCAATGGATCACAGAAGACTTCACAAGAGAAATTAGGAAGTGCTTAGAAATGAATGAAAACAAATACACAATATACCAAAATGTATGAGACAGAGCAAGAACACTGTTAAGGGGACATGTATAGCTATAACTACTTACATTAAAAAACAAGAAAGATTTCAAATCAACAACCTAACTTTATAATTCAAGGAACTAGAAAAATAACAAATGTAGAGCAAAAGCTTCACAACATTGGATCTGACAATACCAAGGCACAGGTAACACAAGAAAAAAATAAACACACTGGATTTCATGAAAATTTTTAAAATTTGTACCCTAAAAGATATCAACAGAGTAAAAAGACAACCCACAGAATGGAAGAAAATGTTTGCAAATCAAATCTAATAAAGGTAATATCCAGAATAAATAGAGAACTTCTAAAACTTAACAACACAAAACAAGCATCTCAATTCAAAGACGGGCAAAGGACTTGAATAGTTCTCCCAAGAAGATATACAAATGGCTAATAAGCACATGATAGGATATTCAAGATCACTAATCATTAGGGAAAGGCAAATCAAAACTACACTGAGATATCACCTCACACCAATGGGTGGCTACTATCAAAACCCCTGAAAAATAAGTGTTGAGAAAGATGTAGAGTAATTGGAACCATTGTGCACTATTGGTGTGATGTAAAATGGTACAGTGCTATGGAAAACAGGATAGAAGTTCCTCAAAAAATTAAAAATAGGGGCACCCGGGTGGCTCAGTCGGTTGAGCATCCAACTTCGGCTCAGGTCATGATCTCACAGCTTGTGAGTTCAAGCCCCACATCGAGCTCTGTGCTGACAGCTCGGAGCCTGGAGCCTACTTCTAGATTCTGCATCTCCCCCTCTCTCTACCTCTCCCCTGCTCACACTCTGTGTCTCTCAATAATAAATAAACATTAAAAAATTTTAAATAAAAAACAAATTAAAAGTAGTATTACTGTATGATCCAGCAATTCCACTTGTGGATATATACCCAAAGCAACTGAAAGCAAGATCGTAAATAGATATTTGCATACCCATGTTCATAGCAGCATTATTCACAATAGCTAAAATGTGTTAGCAACCTGAATGGCCATCCAAAGATAAATGGATAAAAGGCAACCTACTGAATTGAAGAAGATATTTACAAATGACTTATCCAATAAAGGCTTAGTATTCAAAATATACGAAGAACTTATACAACTCAACACCCAAAAAACAAATAATCCAATTAAAACCTGGGCAGAAGACATGAATAGACATTTCTCCAAAGAAGATACACAGATGGCCAACAGACACACGAAAAGATGCTCAACATCACTCATCATCAGGGAAATGCAAATCAAAACCACAATGAGATATCACGTTACACCTGTCAGAATGACTAGAATCAAAAAGACAAGAAACAACAGTGCTGATGAGGATGTAGAGGAAAAGGAATCCTCATGCACTGTTGGTAGGAATGCACACTGGTGCAGCCACTGTGGAAAACAGTATGGAGGTTCCTCAAAAAGTTAAAAATAAAACTACCCTGCGATCCAGTAATCACACTGCTGGGGAATACAAAAACACTAATTCAAAGGGATACATACACCTCTGTGTTTACTGCAGCATTATTTACAATAGCCAAATTATGGAAGCAGCCCAAGTGTCCATCAATAGACAAATGGATAAAGAAGATATCTTCTATATACAATGGAATATTACTCAGCCATAAAAACAAATGAAATCTTGCCATTTGCAACAACATGGATGGAGCTAGACAGTATAATGCTAGGTGAAATGAGTCGTTCAGAGAAAGACAAATACCATATGATTTCCCTCATATATGGAATTTAAGAAACAAAACAAATGAACAAAGGAAAAGAAAAGAGACGAACTAAAAAACAGACTCTCAACTATAGAGAACAAATAGATGGTTATCAGAAGGGAGGTGGTTGGGGAGATGGGTGAAATAGGTGAAGGGGATTAAGAATTCACTTGTCTTGATAAGCACTGAATAATGTACGGAATTGGTGAATCACTATATTGTACACCTGAAACTAATATAACACTCATTTTTAAAAATTTTTTTAATCTTTATTTTTATTTTTGAGAGAGATACAGAGTGTGAGTGGAGGATGAACAGAGAGAGAGGGAGACACAGAATCTGAAGCCGGCTCCAGGCTCTGAGCTGTCAGCACAAAGCCCGACACAGGGCTTGAACTCACGAACTGTGAGATCATGACCTGAGCTGAAGTTGGGCGCTTAACCAGCTGAGCTCCACAGGCACCCAACAGTGTATGTTAACTCTACAAGGAAAGAAAGAAAGAAAGAAAGAAAGAAAGAAAGAAAGAAAGAAAGAAAGAAAGAAAGAAAGAAAGAAAGAGGAAGAAAGAAAGAATAAAGAAAGAGAAAGAAAGAAAGAAAGAAAGAAAGAGAAAGAAAAAAAGAGAGAGAGAAAGAAAGAGAAAGAAAGAAAGAAAGAAAGAAAGAAAGAAAGAAAGAAAGAAAGAGAAAGAGAGAAAAAGAGAGAAAGAGAGAGAGAGGAAGAAAGAGTTAAAGAATTCATCTTTCCTTTTTCATTCTTTTCACCTTTTTCTTCAAGCCCTTTTCCAATAACAACTTGGATGTAACTACTTCTAAATATTTCACATGACACTGTTAGTGCTTGGCATGTATTTTCCTCCAGGTGTTAAATGAGTGGCATCCTGCAAGCTAGACAACCTGGTGCCTGCTTAGAATAAGCACAGACCAAGAGAAACCCATGTGTGCCCTCAAAAATTAAATTGTGGAATGAGGACACCTTTTTTATGGCTTGAGTCATGCAATTTTTTCTCCTTACCTAGAAATCTGAAGCAACTATTGTTCAATGTGGCATGAACATAAAAAAGTTTTTGGAAGAATTACAGCTTCTGTTGGCAAATACCTGAAACTCCATTATCTGATTAAAAGCTCCTCAGTTTCTTCCAGGTTTCACCTCTCTGTCTTTCTCTCCTGTGAAATCACTAGAAGTTTCTATTCCTTTATTTGTTGTGTAAAAATAAGAACTGTACTTTTTAGCATCTCTGTACCCTGAGTATAGATAGCTTGTTGTCATAGTTTTCTTCTCTCGACTTTTTCTTTTTCTTTTTTTAATGTTTATTCATTTTTGAGAGAGAATGAGAGAGAGAGCATGAGCAGAGAAGGGGCAGAGAGAGGGGGACAGATGATCTGAAGTGGGCCCTGCGCTGACAGCAGAGAGACCAACACATGGGGCTTGAACTCACAAACTGTGAAATCATGACCTGAACCGAAGTTGGACACTTAACCGAATGAGCCACCCAGGTGCTCCTCTTGACTTTTTCTTCTTTGTTTTTGATTGAAGGAAACTTCCAATATAGATGTGTATAAAGACTTTTTTTTTTAAATGTTTAGTTAACTTTGAGAGAGAGAGAGAGAGAGAGCACGCGCACAAGCAGGGGAGGGGCAGAGAGAGAGGAAGACACAGAATCAGAAGCAGACTCCAGGCTCTGAGCTGTCAGCACAGAGCATGATGTGGGGCTCGAACCCACAGATTGTGAGATCATGACCTGAGCCAAAGTCAGACACTCGACTGACTAAGCCACCCAGGTGCTCCAAAATGTTCATAAAGACTCTAACAAGGTACAAGATTCTCCTCCTCACAAGCCTGGGCCAACCTTTGGCCATTGAGGAACGTCTTCTATTTTGTGAGGTAGAAACAGAATAGGACACAATTCTTATTACTCTTGTCAAAGAAAAGTGGTGGATTTTCTACAGGATTCGAAGAAATAAAATGAACATGCCACAACATGCTAATACTTCAGTGGCTCAGCACCATTTGGAAATAAACTAGTACACATAAGTACACTTCCCAGATAACTGAACATCGCCACTTTCCGGTGCAATTATTACATTTTGGTAAAATGTAAAGATGATCTCCACGCTCGTGAAGTTTGTGGGGTGAGAGTCCCCTTCAACCAGTAGCCTCACGCTCCACTGTTCCCTCCTTTCCTATTAGAGTCACCTCTCTCTAGCAGCACCCTACCTCCCTGTTCCAATTTGCTTCTATTTCTACTGTAGCATAGAGAAACCAGATGACCACACTTGTTGAATTGTGACCCCCAAAAAAGCCTAGTGAAATTCTGGGACATGTTCCTTAGTTGTCCCCCTGTTATTGCTTTATGAGGTCTAAGGCCTCTTGAAATCTTTTTATCCTGGGTAGGGCTGCATAGGCAAAACACATCAATGTTTCATTCATTCATTCAACAAACAATTATCATATGCCTCCATGCTCCATTTACTATTCCAGTTACTGGACATACAGTAGCATACAGAGCAGACTCCAGTCCTTGGGTACATAGAGTTTAAAATCTAGTCAGGCAAAGAGATACTGTGAAGAGAGCTTCAAAAAACACTGTGAGACCATGGCACAGGGGAATTAATCCACCACACATAACTCAGAATTCAAATTTCAAAAAGAAAAAAACCCTACATTTCGAAAGGACAACTTTGCAGCCAGGAAACCATAATAGTCCTATTAGAGGCATGAGTCAGAGGCTCTTCAGGGAATGAGTTGTTTCTGGCAGCAGGGGCCTGTTCTGGAAGCAGGTCTGGTCCCATGCACAGCTTTGCTCTCTGGGGCCCTAACAAGAGACCTGCCCCCTGCCCCTCCCCCCCCCTTCCCAGCCTCCCCCTCAGCTGTTAGTCAAACACTCTGCACAAGCCATGGAGTTATGGGGTCAGGATGTGAATAGTTGAGACATTTGGATTTGTATCCACAGCTGGCAGGAGAAAGACGTTCTGACGGGTAGCTTCTCCTCCAAGGAGTTACGGGAGTCGACCAGGAGCCTTGCTTTCAAGAATAAATAAAATGGGGGAATATGGAGCCCCCTTGGAACAGTTTCAAATTTGAAGAGACATTTGAGAAAGAGAAATATGGGCATTTCCATGAGATACGTATTATGGTCGCTGGTAGAAACATCAAGTTTGCAATTTAGTTTAGGAAAATCTGAACCAGTACTTTTATTCTTCTTCCTCTACAGTTCCAAATTTTGTGCCAGCAAAGTGAAAAGCCCCATTCTCCCCACCCTGCACCTCCCCAAACCTCCCACTTTGTGTTTGTGAAAAGAATATAAGCAGTTGGCTGTCTTTAATGATTCTTGACAATAAGCAGGGCAATGGGCTAGATTATTTAAAAATGAAAAAAAAATCTGTAAAAACATTTAACTGGTGGTTTCTGATGTGTTCCAAAATGAGAGGCACTAAAAAGAAAGGCCTCTCTGCTTCCCATTCAAGCAGGAACTGGAGATATCAAGTCCCAAACAAGGGCCCCTGGAGCAGTAAGATGAGGTCACAACTGACCACATGAGTGGACTTTATCCAAGAAAACTCTTTGAAGGTATCCCTTCTGGTGACTGAATAGATTGTCCCCTGAGACTGAAGCAAACACAGATTAAAAAAAAAAACAAAAAACACTTGGGAAAAGCCATTGCACATGGCACAGGACTGATAAATGCCTGCTGGTTTCAACTACTGACTGCAGGCTTCGGGCTATTTTTCCTCAACTCAGTCCTATACTTATCCAAAACTCCAGAACCTTCCATTGTGAAGAAGAGTCTGATGGTGTCAAATGAGTTTGCTTATCAGGAAAATGATATGAAGGCTTCCCTCCACTTCATAAGAACCCAGGAATTGAAAATGTACATATAATCAGAGACTCCCAGCTCTCCATCCATCAGAATCATCTCCCCAAGAGGTCGTGTTCACTACCCAATGATAAAAAGTCTGCAATGTCTCCCTACCCCTTACATCAGATATAAGTACTTTATAAAGAGCCTCACTGACATGAGCCTTGTCCTGGACATAATACCCATGTTCACTGGAGGCCAATTTCACACACTACTTCAGTGTGTATCTTGTTGACCTCCACAGACTATCTACTCTGCTGGGTGGACCTGCTCATCCTATTTCCACCTCAAGGTGAACTTGAGCCCTGTATTTTTCACACAGCCTTCTCTCCCAGAATTGGTAAACATTTGATTTCTACCCAGTTTTTCATAGATATCTTTACCGCAGGGAGCTAAGAACCTCTGAATCCCAAATAACACCAAGGTCATGGTGTCTGACCTAACAACCTGTAGAAAACTAGTTGCCTGAATCCTTGCCCATGTTTCAAGGTAAAGAGAAGGGGAGAGTATTCTCCACCAAACTTTTCACTCATGGCCAATCTTCTCACCCCTCCTAGAACCTGTGGACATAAGAGATTATTTAAAAATCTAGATCACAGTGTCAGCAATCCAGCTGATACTTCCACTAAAAGAGGTGGTGAGTCCCCTCCTTCACCTATCCCCCCAGCCTGCCTTTGAAAAGTTCCACAGCATGGTGATAATATGGCCACCTTTCCACATGGATGTGCCTCTATGAGGGGCTCTACCCTAGGTAATACCTTTGACCCAACCTATATCCACCCCCATACACTGTTACACTTCCCAGGTTTTGCCCTTGTTCTTCCTGGTATTTAGAACTCCCTTGTCCTCCTTTCCAATCCTGTAGGCATCTCTCCAGCCTTCTCAAACTTTGGCTCAAATATAACTTCTTTCTTCATTTTCCTTTTCCTGAACTCTTAGACAATATTAACTACTCTCTCTTCCCTTATTCCCAAGGTAGATGATTTTTTGCTCTACTTTAGAACTTAGCAGTTGTATATAGTCAACTGTTTATACATATGTCACTCTTAGCCCATGGAGGGGAAGGAATGTCTTATTTAATTGTTATACCCTCAGTTCCTAACCTTGTGCCAACCACATAGTAGATGTTCCATTAATATGAGAGATCAAATGCAAATGTCTAGAGGTTCTTTTTTTTTTTAACGTTTTATTTTTGAGAGACAGCATAAGCAGGGGAGGAGCAGAGAGAGAGAGGGGGACACAGAATCTGAAGCAGGCTCCAGGCTCTGAGCTGTCAGCACAGAACCCGACGCGGGGCTCGAACCCAGGAACCACAAGATCATGACCTGAGCTTAACCTACTGAGACACCCAGACACCCAGAAGCCCAGCTTAGAGCATTATTCTGCTGATTCGAATGCTGGCTAGTGACCCCTCCAATTTTCTCATACCAGCAAACTATTTCTTCTTATTGCAGCTCTGACCCTCACTTCTGGTTATTCTTCTTCCACAGACCTACAGCAGGCCCACTTCTCCAGCTTTATTTTTGTGAACTGTCTGCACAAGCCAGGTGCTTGCCTGCCACCTCTAAATCTCAGTTTCCTTATCTGATAAACCTACTTGTAGCACTGTTGCATAGAGGAAAATAAAATGTATATGTAAAAAGTGTTTTGGGGGCTCCTGGGTGGCTCAATTGGTTAAGCATTCAACTTCAGCTCAAGTTATGATCTCAGGGTTTGTGGGTTTGAGCCCTGCATCAGGCTCTGATGCTGACAGCTTGGAGCTTACTTGGGATTCTGTGTCTCCCTCTCTCTCTCTGCTCCTCCCCTGCTTGCTCTCTGTCTCTGTCTCTCTCTCAAAAATAAATAAAAATCATTAAAAAAAAAGTGTTTTGAGGGGCGCCTGGGTGGCGCAGTCGGTTAAGCGTCCGACTTCAGCCAGGTCACGATCTCGCGGTCCGTGAGTTCGAGCCCCGCGTCAGGCTCTGGGCTGACAGCTCGGAGCCTGGAGCCTGTTTCCGATTCTGTGTCTCCCTCTCTCTCTGCCCCTCCCCCGTTCATGCTCTGTCTCTCTCTGTCCCAAAAATAAATAAAAACGTTGAAGAAAAAAAAAAAAAATTTAAAAAAAGTGTTTTGAACTGAGATATCGAACAATAATGCAAACAAAATATGGAATGTATATTTCACAGTAAAGTATATTTCTAATAAAAAATAGTAATGATACAAAAATAACTCACAGAATATGAATGCAAGGGAGCCAGGAATATATCTATGAGTGGCCAAAAAAAAAAAGAATCAAGAAAATTATAACAATACAAGTATGACTGAAAAAAATACACTGGACTGAAAAGTTACTGAGAATTACCAATTGTCAGAAGAAAAAACAAAAACCTTTCTCCTTTATTCGATACTTAGAAATCTATTATTATCTCCCCATAAACACCTCAAATCCAATGTGTTCAAAACTAAACTAGAATCTCTTACCTAAACACCTCCCCCCACTGTCCCTCGCTGACTATCTTGTTTCTATTCTTATATTCCTTCTCTTGGCCAGTGCCACCACTATCCATCAGTCTTTCAAGCCTGGGAGACCTCATCCTAACTCCTCCTGAGCCCTATTCCATCTGCCCACCCTCCATCCAAGCCAGTCCCAAGTCCTATGGAGTCTAAGTTCTAAAATAGCTTGTGTATTTCTCTCCTCTTATACAAATTCATTGCCCCCACTTTCAGGCCTTTACAATTTGTCACCTGTTCTTCTTCAGTTGTGTCTCATTAGATCTTCTGTCTACAGTTCATCCTCCGTAATGCCACTAGAGAGAGCTTTCAAAGACAAGAACCTTACATGGCACTTACAAATATTCTGTGGCTCCTCATAATTCACACTAAAGATTGAATTCCTTAACATGTCATTCAAATTCTTTTATGACTTAGCCCCTATTTGTCTTTCAAATTATATTTCTGTGCTCTCTTACATATCTTCTAATATAGAAAATCTTCTCAGACCTTCTCCAGGCAAGCTTCCTCCCAGATGCATCACAAGAGTGTGTGCTCACCTTAATTAGAGCATCGGGCTCACACATTGTCATCTCGAATTAGGTACCTTCCCTGTCAGACTGTACACTCTTTGCTTGTCACCGAAAATTTTTACAAGAAGATAGTGGAATTCTTCCATTGCCTCCTAATCCAGACAGGCAGTCCATGAGTGGAGTGTTAAAAAATAGAAGAGAACAAGAATGGGGGTGGAGGAATGAAGAAGAAGTTAGTCCTGACTTTGGAGGGAGAAAAGGAGAGAGCCTTGCAGCCGCTGTTAGTGGGTGAAGAATGTAAAATACCGTATCCAGCATAAGCTTGACAACATGACCCCGGCAAGGATCAAGGAGTTTAACCCTTGATATGAGTCATTATAAAAACAATACAGACACCAAGTCTCCCTGACAGGACTTTTGGGAAAGATGACTGACCAAATAAGCTTTTGCCTGATGGATATGGACTAATCCCACAACACAAATGTTTTCCTGTGAATTATGTCTTGACCACATGCCAACAGGTGATTGCATTTAATGAACTACAGAATTTTTCAGAGTTCTTAAAATGTTCTCATCACTGAAATCTCCAAGGGCAGATAAACATTTCAGAATCAATACAATGGCCCAAACAGAGTAAAAACAGGTCACAAAAATAATACTTGGTAAATTAAACTAGTTAAATTTAGTTCTCTCTGTTCCTCTCTCCACACAAACATCTTCATCACTGGTCTCAATATCTAACCAAGCCCAAATTTATAGCAAAAAAATAGGACATTCTAAATTCTACTTCTTTGGGAAAAAGACTTACACAAATTAAATGAGGATTTTGTCCACTTAGTCAATGCATTCTCAACCAAACTTTCTGCCCTAAAAGTATCAGTATTTATAAAGAACATAACACAGATAGTTAGTTCTAGTGTTATCGTTGACTTTGCTGTCTGCAGTTTAAGATGTACCTCTTTGGATATATCTGTTTTGGTGACTTATATGTCCCTTTTTCCTAATATGGGGTACAAAATAAAACTGTCTTTTTTTAATATTCAAATTAAATAACTGTGCATGCCACTCCTCTATTGTGAAAAAGTATGCCTACCTCTTTAGGTTGTCTCACCTCCCATGCCAAGAGAAAAAACCCAAGGAATCTTACTCGGTCCAGTCATTACCATCTTCATGATGGAAGAAAACTGAAAACCATGAAGAGTCCATCCACTGACAGGTGCCAGGATCTGCCACAGTTGGTGATGATGAAGTGTCTGTAGAAAGCAGGTGGTTTGATAGTGAGATACAATACTTGGTTATTGCTGCAAAAACAGTGGTAGGTCACAGTATCTGTGTTGGCCACCAATCCCCTGAAGAAAGAGACCTTGGTCCCCAATGCACAACTATGCCACTGGTCTGGCAAGAGTTTGTCAAAGGTAGAATATAGACAAATAGATGGATTAAGGTCAGCAGTACTCACTACACAACAAGGATACACTTAACTCATTACCTAGCTCATTCTCAACAAGCATGCACAGCTGTTTCTCAGAGGTGCATCCACAGTTCCGGAAGAATGACATGTATATCAGCATTGCTCATCATGCATTTTGCAGACTTATGCCAATCTGTGAATATTTGTGGCTGAGCCACCATGAGACAAGGACATATTGGAGTATGCATTTAGAAACCTTGAGAGCAATTTGATGCAGCCATAACACTCAAGTACATAATTGTAGACTCAGTTCATTAGAGAGCAAATGGAGCGGTGCAGGGGCTGTTGATCCAGGTGAATTGCAAGTGGCATGAGCTACATTCTAGTGATGATTTAATAGGCTCAGGTTAACACATGAGATATTTTAAGGTTAAGTTTGCCAAGTGTAACCCAAATATTTATACAAGCCTTTTTATTTTTTTTTTAATTTTTTTTTTGAATGTTTATTTATTTTTGGGACAGAGAGAGACAGAGCATGAACGGGGGAGGGGCAGAGAGAGAGGGAGACACAGAATCGGAAACAGGCTCCAGGCTCTGAGCCATCAGCCCAGAGCCCGACGCGGGGCTCGAACTCACAGACCGCGAGATCGTGACCTGGCTGAAGTCGGACGCTTAACCGACTGCGCCACCCAGGCGCCCCTATACAAGCCTTTTTAAATCTTTAAAACATTTTATTTTTATAACGTATTGTTCTATTTCAATTGTTAATGATATTTATATAACATATTTTTCCTTTATTGGGTGAATTAGGGAATAGTATTTGTATTCCTACTCCCATATCTAATATTGACAAGGTAGCTTGTGTTTTCTACAGATAGTTATGAAAAAAAAATTTAAACAACCATTTAAAGGCCCTGGAGAGCAATCAAAAGCAGTAGAAACTGGATGGTAGTCAATCTCTGGAAGAGAACTGAATTCAATAAAATCTGTGTTTATATAGTTTTTGCCTGAGACTTCTCCCCAGTCCACACAAGCCTAAAGCAATCACAGCATAAGCAGAAAGTCCCAGTCTTACTGGTTTGAGAAATCAGAGTATGGAGTTTGAAGAAAGGTTTAATGAATTTAACAATGGGTCAATAGAAATTATCCAACATAAAAAGAGAAAAATAAATAAATAAATAAAAGATTTAAAGAAGATGAACAAAACATCAGGGACCTAGAAGACAACGTCAGCCAGACTAATATACTTGTAATTAGAGCCCCCAGAAGAAAATAAAAGAATGATATAAAAGAAAAAAGACTATTTGAAGAAATAATAGCCAAAGGTTTACCAAATTTTTTGAAAAACAGCATACAGATGCAAAAAGATTAGCAACTCCCCAAGGAAAAATACGGACACACTCAGGCACATCCTAATCGAACAACTGAAAAACCAAAGATAAAAAGAAAATCTTGAACGCATTAAGATAAAAGAGACATATGACTAAAAGGAGAACAATGATATTGATAATTGTAGACTACTCATCAGAAACAACAGAGGTAATAATACCAATCTTACACAAATTCAATAAAAAACTATGTCATCATCTAGCCACTGCAATACAGCCAGTAAAAAGGGGAAAAAAGACAAAAGGATTCAAAAAGAAGTAAAACTCTTCCCAATCACAGACATCACAAATGTTAAGTTGAAAGTTGTTAGGAAGCTACAAAACTATAAAACTTGTATGTGATTTTATCAAAATCACAGGATAAAAAGTCAATATTTAAAAATATATTGTGTAGGATTTCTACTCTTAGCAGCAAACAATTGAAAAATAAAGTTTAAGAAAACTCAATTTACAATTGCATCAAAAAAACATAAAATACTTAGGAATACATTTAGCAAGAATGTGCAAAACCTCTACACTCATAACTACAAAATACTCTGAGATAAAAATTAAAGACCTACATAAATGGAGAGATATGCTATGTTCATGGATGGGAAAACTCAATATTGTTAAAATGTCAATTCTCTACAAATTGATCTATAGACTCACAGCAATCCCAATTACAATTCCTGCAGGTATTTTTAGTGACATTACAAGATAATGCTAACTGTATATGGCAAATGAGAAAAAAAAAAAACTAGTGTAACCAAACTAATCTTAAACAAAAAAAGGCACAAAGTTGGAGTACTTACACTGCCTTATTTTAAGACTTAAATATAAGCTACAATAATCAAGACAGTGTGATAATAGCATATAGACAAATTTCAGTGGGAAAAAAAGAGTCCAGAAATACACTTAAACAATTACTTGATTCTCAACACGGACGCCAAAGCAATGCAATGAGGACAAAAGGAAAGCCTTTTCAACATATGTACTAAAACAACTAGATTCATGTATGAGGGAGAAATGACACTTAACTCCTTCCTATTTTATCATCTGCAAAACTTAATTTGATATAGATCATAGACCTGACAATAAAAGTTAAAACTATAAAGCTTCTAGGAGAATCTAGGAGAGTATCTTCATGACCTTGTGTATGAAGTTCTAAAGCAGGTAAAACTAAATTCAGGTGGTTTTTAAAAATCAGAAAGGAAAAAAAATCACCTTTGAGTATGTGTATTACAGGAAGGACTTAAATGCTATGAAGGGGCAAGAAGAAACTCACTGGAGTGATAGAAATGCTCTTTATCTTGGTAAGGATTGTGTTTCACATGTATATCCATTTGAAAAATTCCATCACATTGTACACTTGAGATCCTACACTTCGGTGGACATATTTTTACCTAATAAAACTATAAATATATATTAAATTCTAGCTAGTCAGTTTGCTTTTCACAGTAGTATGGTTGAGCAATTGTGAAGCTACTTTCTGTATATTCCAGGCATGAACAAATGAGTACTTGTATATTATATAGAGAAGGGAGAAAATTAGAATGTATCCTGTGGTGTTGGGTTGAATTGGATATGAGCATAAATTCATGGCTCTATACCCATACATACAGAGAGAGAGAAGTTCATATATGTACATGCTTGTGTATACGTGTGTGTGTGTGTGTGTGTGTGTGTGTGTGTATCAGCACTACCATTATAAGCATTGATTCACATGTAACAAGAAGCACAACTAGTTGTCAGGTCTTGGTTTTAAATACCACTCTTTACTAAAAAGCCATGGATGTTTGGAGAAAAGGCTGATTCCAAACCTGAAGCAGTAAGGCTTCCTGTAATACCTCATGCTGAAAATTAAGGAAATGTTTAAAGAATAAGAGATCATCCCAAAAGAATAAGGAGCCATCTAGCTTGAAGGAATCCCATTGCTCCAATCTAGGACAATTAATAGAATCAACTGATACTAAATATAGCGGGTAAAAATTTGATTTGTATGACCTCCAATTACTTCTTAGAAAATATATCTGTGCCTTCAGGGGAGACATCTGCTGGACACCAACTTATCCAAATGATCTATGTCAGTATCACTAATATTGGGACAAACTGACACCATGTGCCTTCAGATGTGATGCACTGAGGACATATCACATTATCCTTGCCAAAAATGCATGGTCTGAAATTAATCATACCCAAACTGAGGGACAAAACAGCTAGTTTGTTCTTTTAAAAAATGTCAAGGTTAATTAAGTAGGGCAAAGAAAAACTGAGGAACTATTTCAGATTGAAGGGTACCAAAGAGACCTGACAACTGCTGGTATATGTGTTAACTACGTTGGGTCCTGGATGGGAAGAAAATAGCTACAAGGGACATTACTGAGATAAGAGGTGAACTTTGGATATGAACTACAGATTACAGTGTTATAGTAATGTTGAATTTCCTAAATTCAATATCCTTACTTTCAGTAAAAACCACATGAAATGATTTTGTAGAAAAAGGGCAAGGGTGTCTTAAGCCCTCAAATGGTTCAGGAAAAAAAAAAAAAAAGATTTTATGTACACACACTGATAAAGGAGAGAGAAAGAGAAAAGGGAAAATGTTAAAGTAAATGGAACAAAATGGAAACATGAAGGAATGGACCTCCTTGTAATATTCTTGTAACTTTTCTGTAAGTTTGAAGTTATA
Organism: Lynx rufus; assembly: GCF_022079265.1. Lineage (NCBI taxonomy): Eukaryota > Metazoa > Chordata > Mammalia > Carnivora > Felidae > Lynx > Lynx rufus. Next base: position 210,326,373 of record NW_025814823.1, on the reverse strand, counting down.
TCCAAATAAAAACTTAAGACAAATAACTAAAATTATATAACATTTTGGAATATTAAGTGACCAACAAACTGGTATTCTTTTATTGGAGAACTTACAAATTATTTTATTAAAATTTCTTCTCAGGGCACTTGGGTGACTCAGTTGGTTGAGTCTGACTTCAGTTCAGGTCATGGTCTTGCAGTTCGTGAGTTCAAGCCAGGTGTTGGGCTCTGTGCTGACAGCTTGGAGCCTGGAGCCTGCTTCAGATTCTGTGTCTCCCTTTCTCCCTGCCCCTCCCCTGCTCGTGCTCTGTCTGTCTGTCTCCCTCCCTCTCAAAAATAAACATTAAAAAAAATTATTATCAAAAATAAAATTATTTCTTAAAAAGTTAAAATTAATGTACCTGAGTATATTAGGATAAACTTTAAGTCTGAATGTAAATTATCTGAACATTAAAACTAATAAATGTGAAATAATTATCCTTGGTACACTTTCATGTTTTTAATAAATTGTTTAGCTTGATCTGTCTATAAGACCCTATCACTAGTATTTTTGTAAAGAATTTTTTGATATGTAATTATTATTTTTAATTTTCTCATAAATTTGCCTTCAGTATTATTCATAGTCGAATTTTATGACTAATATATTTGAAATTCATGACAGCTTCAATTGACCCCTTTCTTCTGACCATATTTTTATCTAAGAGATCTAGATCAATCTCTGTACGGGTGCTGGGCACTCTCTAGGCAACTCTGAGCAAAGTCTGCTAAACAGAGCCTATTCTCAGATTTTAATTTTTGAACATCTGTTTTTCTTTAAGTTTATTTATTTATTTTGAGAGAGACAGAGGCAGAGCGAGTGGGGGAGGGGCAGAGAGAGAGGGAGAGAGAGAGAATCCCAAGCAGGTGCTGCACAGTCAGCACGGAGCCTGATGTGGAGCTCAGACTCATCAACCCTGAGATCATGACCTGAGCCAAAACCAAGAATCAGACGCTTAAGTGACTGAGCCACCCAGGTGCCCCTCAGATTTTAATGTTTAAATTAAGGTCTGTTCATATTTCAACTTAAATATTTTTACAGGTACTTTTTTTCCCCCAGAGTATCTTCTTTAACAAATATTTTTTATAAGATAAAGTTCATTTTAAAAGGTGGTTTTTAATGATTTTTCTAAATAGTTCATCAAACGTAGATTATACAGAATCACAGGTCCTCTCAGTTTCAATCCATTCCAGAATAGAATATAAACTTACCAAATTAAAAACCAAATCTTTATCAAAAGATTTTATTCTGCATGTGGAGCTCTTTCCCCATTGGAGTTTTCTTTAATTAATGTGTTTGCTTCTTCCCTTGCTTTTGTATGGATAAACATCAATATCTCCCTGTTTGCAAGCTTTGATTTTAATAAAGTTTGCTATAAACTTTAAGAACTAAAGATCTTGGTTGTTCCTTTATTGAATAATTTGATTAAACATTTCCAACTGATTTTGGATAGAATGCAATCAAACTTTAGAGAAATTCTTCCCCATGGTTGATACTTAAGTTGATTTTGCAAGTAATTTTTCAAAAAGCTCAAACATTCATAAGATTCAATTGATGATGCGTGACTAAGAGAAAATACATACTGCTATGGTGAAGTTCTTGCAGCTTTACTGCACATACACACAAAAATTGTAATCCATTACTTTGTGTATATATATAAATATTTGTAAAATGTAACCATTATCAGTTTCTATTTCAATTGGTAAAATATTAAATGTGGTTTCAATGCAATTAGGATTTGTGCATGGACCAAAATCCATTCCAATTATATTTCTGCTCCCCAGATATCATAATTAGAACACAGTTTTTATCATGTTGATATGCTCTGCAAAAACATATATTCATTAATATCTCCACAGCAAAAAAAAATTTAATCTTCAATGTTAACTTTTTTACTAAATTTATCACAGTATTCACCATTATATCAGATGTTTTGCCTTCAACAGAAAATCTTCTGGAAGCTTTACTTTGACTTCATGAGTTGTCAGATGGAAAAAGAATTGAATCATTAATGGGAATTTAACTGGTCTGATTTCCTATTTGAAGTATCTGATGACCCTGACAGAAAACTGGAATTATTTTAACTGGTTGCAAAATTCTTCTATTGCTAATAGAGCAACACTTTAACATTGTCTTATAAATACACAAGAGATCTTGAAATTGAAAATGATTGAAATTAATTTAGAAGAACAGACATTTGATCTAAATGAAAAGTCACACTTCAAAGAGTGATGTGTAAACATACCTTTCCGCAACTGCACATGTTAAGTTGTTTTCTTTGGACACAATCCTCTTAAAATAACTTCTAACTTTGAAGTAGGTGCTGTTGCTTCTTCAGCAGATGTGTGTCTTTGCTTTTCATGTGTTTAATGATATCACTAAGCCCCTGAGGTCAACAAACATTTTGTGCAAGTTTTATATTCATCATCAACAAACTTGAGAAATGAACATTCAGGACCTTATTTTTCCTTAAATATACTCTTTCAGGTTTGGGGGTTTTGTTCTGTTTTATTGTTGTTTTTGTTTTTTAGCTTGTTTCTGCTGAAAGTATTTATTGCAAAATTTTTAAATAGAGTTATCAAGTAACAAATGGCAAAATCGTGATAGCAAGAGAGTTTATACTATTTTCTGTATATCTGTCTGTGTCAGGACTGTTCAACCTTTACATCCAGCAAGATTTTGCATATCCCTAACTTGTAATTTCCTATGTTTCCCAGTCATGGACAATTTCATGGCTGTGTGAATCTCGCTGGCCATGGCACACATCTGAAGACATCTGGCTGGTAGACCCTGGCCAGCAGAGGCAACAGCTTGTCAGAGAGTAAAAGGAGTTAGCTCACATGTGGAACTGTTTCCTTTTAACAGCTAGCCCCTCGCATGCTATTCTTGAAAAGGAGGGATTCATTACATCACATCTGGAAACAGTTGGGAAAGGAGATACGGGTTTTCATTAGTCCTCTGTCAGCTTTGGCCACATACTAAAGTAAAAACTCTGTCACTGCACTTACATCTTACATGTGACCATGGCAGAAGCTAAAAACACAAGTCAGGAGGAAAAGAAAAAGCTCAAGGTGGTGGCTGGGGAGGGGCAGGGCAGAGGGAAGCACAAGGTAGAGAATTACTCTGTTAGTTTTCTGTGCTGCATAACAAATTTTCCTCATCCATAAAAGTGAAATGATAATAGATCTACTCATAACATTGTTGTAAGGTATAAAAGAGTTAATACATAAATAAGCCTGAGTCAAGGAAACTGTTGTATCAGAATTAGGTATTATTATAATAATCATCATTGCTTTCTAGAAAACAACACCACTATGGTTGCTTCAGCAATTCCTTGTTGTTGAAATTGTTAGAAACGTATTTTCCAGACCCTTCACTGACACAAATTCTTAGTGTTCTATTCGTCCGTTCCTCCCTGTTATGGTTGTGTTTCTGCAGATTGCTGCAACCACAGCAATTAGCTTTTATGGGCAGCCATGTTATATATTTGTTGGCTCATATTAAAATTAAATCTAAAAATGAAAAGAAAGAGGTGCACCTGGGTGGCTCAGTTGGTTAAGCATTGGACTCTCGATTTCAGCTCAGGTCATGATCTCATGGTTCGTGGGCCCGAGTCCCACATTGGGCTCTGCACTGACAGTGTGGAGCCTGCTTGGGATTCTATCTCTCCCTCTCTCTCTCTCTCTCCCTCTCTCTCCCTCTCTCTCCCTCTCTCCCTCTCTCTCCCTCTCTCTCCCTCTCTCTCCCTCTCTCCCTCTCTCCCTCTCTCTCCCTGCCTCTCCTCCACTCCCTCTCTCTCAAAATAAACAAACTTAAAAAAAAAGAAAGGAAAAAGAAAAAAAGAAAAAGAAAGAAAACCTAAGAATATATCACATGATCTGTTATTAAGCCATATTTTGTCCATTTCAAACTCAAACAGCTGGTTTTATGAAGGTACATTCAGAATTTTCCATCTATCCCTATTTTATCTACTCCTGTTAGTTTCAGTCCACAACTCTATTTCTTTTGATATCTTTTTGATAATCTAAATTATTACCTTTGGATTCTTTGTCATTTAGAATATAGATTTGAATTCAAATGGTTCTAGGTTCTAGGTTTAAATACCAGCTGTACCCTTCATTAACTATGTGAACTTGAGCAATTTCAACCTTCTCATCTGTCCAATGGGAATAATAATAAATATTTTGTATCACAGGATCCTTAAGATAACTAAATGACATCATAGCTGGTATTCTCTCAACATTTTATTATAGAAATAAAATATTGCTATAAATATGATATTTATTATAACATATAACTTTAACATTAAATATTTTATAATTTATTATAATAACAAGCTATTATTATGGAAAACGATTCACCAGGATAAGAATGATTTCTGTGATATCCCAATAGAGACCTCCTTACATGTAGGCATATGACTATTTAACAGCTGCAAATTGACATATCAACCTATTTTATTTCATTTTATTTTTATTTTTATTTTATTTGTGAGAGAAAGGGTGCAAGTGAGTGAGAGGCAGAGAGAAAGAGAGAGAAAGAAGTGGGGCTCAAGCTCACCTGATGCAGGACTTGAACTCACAAACCATGACATCATGACCTGAGCCAAAGTAAGATGCTTAACCAACTGAGCCACCCAGGCGCCATGACTTATCAACCAATTTTAAAACCCTACCAATAAGAAATGAGATTGCTCTGTTAAGACAGTAAGCACAAATTTTGGTTGGCTTTTTATGCTCACATCTTTTTTTTATTTATTTAATTTTATTGATTGATTGATTGATTGATTGGGTGGGGGATAGGGGCAGAAGAGAAGAGGAGAGAAGATCCCAAGCAGGTTTCATACTATCAGCAGGGAGCCTGACTGGGGGCTCAATTCCATGAACCATGAGATCATAACTTGAGCCAAAATCAAGTCAAACACAACTGACTGAGCCACGTGGGTGACCCACATCTTTATTTTTTGATGCATTATTTTTTGTGCCTGATTTCTCATTTTATTCTTCAATTCTTTGTGTCCAAATCAGTGCATCCACCCCAGAAAGTAAGTTACCAGGCGAAAAACATGTCTTCAGTTGAGCACCATAAATAAGCATAAAACATAGCATCATGGATACATAGGGATTCAGGAACTGTTTGATACGATGATTTTTCTGACAGCACTTAACATTGTTCGAATACCTTCTAAGCACCAGGTATTTTATAATAATGATAGCCAACGCTTCATAGTTCTTACCACGTGCCCAGCAGTCTCCTCGGTGCCTCACATGTGTAACCTGTCTAACCCTGTAACAGTCCACAGCTGATACTACTGTTATCCCATTTTACAAATGAGGAAACTGAGTCCCAGGAAGGTTAAGTTCTCGCCCAAGTGGTAGAACTGGATTACAAATCCAGAGAGTGTAGCACCAGAGTCCATGTTTTTAACTGCTAGCTATGTTGTGATTGTGCTTGCATGAGAGATAGTGCATGCCTTACCCAGTGATCTAACCAGGCACCTTCACTACGCTGGACAGAGCATGCTGGGAGACAAGGGAGCAGGCATAGGAAACACATTCTGAGATAACACATCCCAAATCCGGCAAATGCTATTCTGTTCAAAAAAAAAAGCCGCCGATTTCAACTGCAGGCACAGAGCGGGCATTCCGTACATATGGAGATAACAGTCACCGCACTGCTTTGTGGATTCTCTCTCCTGTCCTGGTGCCTTGTGAAAGTGCCCTAGGATATCCTACATTTTCCCTTCTCTGAGCTCACTTCCGTTCCCTTCTGGATTGCTTTCAGATCACTCTACATCAAAATAAATCTCCCGCCTCTCTATCTCTCCCCCTCTCTTTCTGGGTGGACTTTGGGGGGGGGGGGGGTGGAGGGGGGTTGGTGGAGAGGATCTCATTGGCCTTTGCCATTATGTCTGAATTCTGAACAAAGCCCAGCACTTCTCAGGGCATTTCTCCTTCACTGAACAACCCCAAACACTCAACCCAGATGTCTGTTCACTATTGTCCTGGCAACCCCTGCTTGGTTTATCTTTCCCTTGCCCTGCCTTTTTTTTTTTTTTTTTTTTTAAGCCCTTTCAGCGTAGCTTTCCCCTTTGGAACACAACAAGGAGGGACAGAGATGGAGGGGTGCTAACCACTATTTGTCACATTCCCCGTAGTGCTAGATGACTAGCTCTTCAGAAGAAGTCACCCCACCCCCAGACCCTACCCTAAGTACCCCTTCCCTACTGGCACTTTGGCCAAGTCGGACTGAGATGTGGTCAGCTGGCCCTGTCCTCCTTCCCCTTTGCTCCATTTCCCTCTCCTGTGACACAGCGTTAGGCCCCGTGCCAGCAACTGCTCCTGGATGGTGCCCTTCTGCCGATGAGCACAACTCCCTGGTGAATGCCAAAATCTTCCTTAAAAAGTCTACTGGATAAGTCCGTTCTTCAAGACTCTAGTTCATATCCTCCTTCCAGAACCACAGTAATGCTCTAACATGTGCCAAATGCCCTCATACTCACTACTTCATCAATATTCCTTCAGGGGAAAATACTACTCACACCTTTAAGATATGTAAACAAAGACTAAAAGATTGGTGACCAGAAGAAGGGAGAAAGGAGCATCTTCTTCAGTGTCTGATACATACCCCAGCTCTAGGGGCATTATCTCCAGGTAAGTGTTCCTGGGTCTGTTTACTGATACAGCTATCAGGCAACCTATCCTAGATCCTGAAGCTACCTGTCCACTCTAACTCCAAAGCCAACATTGTTTTCAACAAGCCAGAAAGAACACCCCAGATCTCTCAGGAATAAAATTGCTCTGTCCATAACTTACTATTATTATTTCCATACTTAACTTTCCATACTGACCACTTCCATAGCCTCCTTTTCCCATCCCTATTTAGGAGGTAAAGACAATGTCTTGTTCATTTTTGTAGTCAACTTCCCTTCTCTCATCTTGGAATTTCTTGGCAATATTCGCTTTATGGAGATGTTTTAAGATAATAATCTCATATCAAGAGAGCTTTCACTGATACTCAGAATCAGGCTCATACATAAAAGAGATTGGAGACAGCTTGCCTGTTTTCCTGGGTGATCCACTCCTAATCTGACCCACACACTCAGCACCATTAAAAACATAACAGATATCTCCTCCTTCTGTCCTTCCATGGGATTCAGCAATAGCCTCTATTATAGAACTTGTCACGGTGTGTCAATATAATTGTCCTATTTCCCTACTAGACTGGGAGTTCCTCAAAGACTGGAGACCATTCACCTCTGTGATGGATGAATGGTAGATGTGGGATAAATGCTTCTGGAAAACATGTATTAACCAAAGATTTCACGAACTAAATTCTCCACTTGAAGTAAGAAGTGGAGTCTGTTGGTATTAGATATGATGTTGTCAGAGTCTTAGATTGAAGGATGCTAGCACTTAAAGGAACTTTAGAAGTGGAGTCCAATTCCTCATTTTATCCAAGAGGAAGCCCAGGGAAATTGAGTGACTTTCCCAACGTCACAAACTTGGCCAGTGAGCTGTGGACATAGACCTCAGGTCTTCCCAGTTCAGTGAGTCCCAACCCTCTGAGAATTTGAAACAAAAAGGAGGGAAGGCAGAAATGTCCCAAAGGGTCTTCCTCTCTCCTTTAGCCCAGGCTCCTCTAGAAGCCAGCCCCAAGCTGCTCTCCTTTCTCAGAGGCCTTATGTGAGGAGTCTGAGCTGAGATTGATGAAGGAAACTCTACCTCCACTAATGTTCCGTTCCTTTTCCCCATCTATTCCTTCCACTTCCAGGGATTTACCTTCACATAAAAGGGAGACAGGTTTATATTCAAGGGACTTTCATCACAAAATTACTTATAACACAAAAATCTTACCGAGTATGAATGTCCAAAATAGGGCAACAGTTGAATAAGTCACGATACAGTTATACAATGACATAATACACACTCGTTGAAAAGTCATACTTTGATGATATAATGAACTCATTCAAGACATGAAAAAGTATTAGCTAACAGCTAATGAGTGCTTACCATATGTCAGGCACTAGCTAAGAGTGGGATGTATACTATCTTATTTAGTCCTGACAGCAATCTTGTGAAGGAGGTACTACTATTATCTCCATTTTACAGATGAGGATACTGAGGTTTACCGAGACTAAGTAACTATCCAAGCTAACACAACAAGTAAAAGCAGAGCTAAAATTTTTAGAAAAATGTTCATAATACTAGGCTTTAAAAATTGGACACACAACTTCATGCATTATATTATTCCAGCTATTCCAACTACCTATTTCATTAAAAGGAAATACCATCTAAGATAGTTCTCTAAGGATGCTCAGTAATTTTTAGGTGTTCAACAATGAATAAATATTTGTCTTGTTTGTCTTGTTTATTTTATGACACAATAAAAGTTATTTTAAAGTAGTGCTCTTCAGAAAATAGCAACCACAACACCAGAATTTGGTGGGGGCAGGGGGTAAGAAAAGGAAAAGAGGGGATACCTTAGAAAAAGCGAAAGCCAGAGAGGCTGAGCCACCTTGGTGCCTGCACCCTGCTCCCACCTCCTCCAAGCCTGTTCCCCAAGCTCTAGCTCAGTTCTTGCCTTTATCAGGGAGAGTTTTCCAACTTAGGAAGGACCTAGAGGAGGGAGACAGGAGCTATTTGCCTCATGTTACCAACCTCCTGAACACCTACCTTAGCGAGTTCATAAAGAATTTCCCCAGAAGCGCTCTGAACGAGAAATGCTGAAGTCTCCTTATTCTAAGCTGCATTTTTAATCTGAGAGTAGGAACCCAGCACACATTTCAGATCTCTTAACTCCGTGAACTCATCCAGCCTCTGTACTCAGAATTTCACATGATTGCACAAGGGGTATTATGGAAGAGGCCAGCGAGGTCAGAGGTAGACACAAGAGTGCCTTGCTCATTTTCTTCTCTGAGAAATAGGCATGAAATAATTGTTTTTAGACCGTGGACAACTAGCATCAGAAAACTGTAACTCTTGGGGCACCTGGGTGGCTCACTCGGTTGAGCATCCAACTTCAGCTCAGGTCATGATCTCACGGTAGCTAACCTTAAAGGTATAAGACCAAAGACGTTGAACCTATATTAAATGTATACATACAGGGATGCCTGGGTGGCTCAGTTGGTTGAGCATCTGACTTCAGCTCTGGTCATGATCTTATGGTTCGTGAGTTTGAGCCCTGAATAGGGCTCTGTGCTGACAGCTCAGAGACTGGAGCCTGCTTCGGAATCTGTGTCTCCCTCTCTCTCTCTGCCCCTCCCCTGCTCATGCTCGCTCTCTCAAAAAATAAATAATCATTAAAAAATAATAATAAACAAGAAAACTGTAACTCCCCAGAGAAGGGAAACAAATGAAATTATTCTGATAATGACCCCTATAACATTTTTCTCTGAAGGCATTTACCAGACTCCAGGCCATGAAAGAAGAAAGCAAGCAGAGCACAGTGGTCTCACTGAGTGGAAGAGATCTTCAATGAAGTTTACATAAGATAAGGTAGCTGAAATTTGCAGGGCAATGAAGACAGAACTGTGCAGAGATATAGCTTTAGAAATCTGTGTAGGGGTCTCTTTGAGTATTTGGCTGAATACCAACCTTGTGCATGCACAGGGTAATACTGCATGAGACCAATCAAAGAAAAACAGAAACTTTACTCAATACCTGAGTTTGTTTTTGTTTGTTTGTTTGTTTGTTTCTTTGTTTTTCCCCACTGAAGACCCAATAAAGGGCAGGGCATAGAATTAGGGCCAAACTAATCCTAGAAAAAAAAAAAAAAAAGTTACTCTATACTTGTCCCTAACAAAAGCTTAAAAACTAGCCTCAGATTGGGATGAGCACTGGGTGTTGTATGGAAACCAATTTGTCAATAAATTTCATATATATTAAAAAAAAAAAAAAAAAAACTAGCCTCAGAATGATGAAGCTACTCTGTAAGTTAACTGCATGACAGAACAAATCTATCCACTCTTCCAGTAAAGAAAGATAAAAAGATCCAGACACTTAAATGCACTGTCCAGCATCCAATCAAAAACACTAGGGGTGCCGGGGTGGCTCAGAAGGTTAAGCATCTGACTGCTGGTTTCAGCTGGGTGGCTCAAGTCATGATCTCACCATTTGTGGGTTTGTGCCCCACATAGGGCTCCACACTGACAGCAGACAGCACAGCATGGAGTCTGTTTGGGATTCTCTCTCCCTCCCTCTCTCTCTGTCCTTCCACTGCTTGTGTGCACACACATGTGATCTCTCTCTCTCTCAAGTTAAATAAATAAACTAAAAAAACCACTAAATATTTAAAGAAACAAGGAAATGTGACCCATAATTAGGAGAAAAATTACCCATAGAAATATACCCCCCAAAATGACAGAAATTATGGAATTCATGGATGATGGATTTAAAACAACTGCTTAAAATATCACAAATATGCTCAAGGATTTAGAGAAAAGCATGAACATAATGATTAGAGAAGTGGAAGATATAAAAAAGAAACAAATGGAACTTCTACAGATGAAAAATACAATATCCAAAATGAAAAATTTACTGGAAGAGATCAGTAACTGATGAACACTACAGAAGAAAAGACCAGTAAACTTGAAAACAGAGCAATAGAAACTACCCAAACTAAAGCACAAGTTAAGAGGGGCTTAAAAATATTATTAGAGCATCAGGGATATGCAGCACAATATCAATAATAGTCTAATATATGTGTAACTTGAGTCCTGGAGAGGATATGGAAGAAATATTTAAAGAAATAATGATTAAAATGTTACCAATTTTGATGAAAAATATAAACTCACACATCCCAGACTCCCAACACATCCCAAAAGAATAAACAAAAAGAAAACCATGTCAAGGCACATCATAATAAAACTGCTAAAAATCAATGGAGAGAAAGATTATAGAAGCAGCAGCAGAAGAGGAAATGCCCATTATACACAAGGAAATAAAAATTATCACTTATTTCTCATCAAAAATTATCACTTATCTCTTATTTCACAGAACAAAATGGACCAACATTTTTGAAGGTTTAAAGGGGGTGGCGGGTAGGATGGGGGAACCAGTCTAGAATTCTATATTTTTTTAAAAAACCCTTCGGGGGCGCCTGGGTGGCTCAGTTGGTTAAGCGTCCGACTTCAGCTCAGGTCATGATCTCGCGGTTTGTGAGTTTGAGCCCCACGTCGGGCTCTGTGCTGACAGCTCAGAGCCTGGAGCCTGCTTCACATTCTGGGTCTCCCTCTCTCTCTGCCCCTCCCCCACTCATACTCTGTCTGTCTCCCTCTCCCTCAAAAAAAAAAATCAAAAAAAATTTTTAAAAAAGATTTTTAAAAAATCCTTCAGAAATGAGATTGAAATAAAGATACTTTCAGACAAAAAAACTGAGAGAATTCATTGCCATAAGCTATGTTTAAAAGTGCTTCAAGGTGAAAGACAATAATATCATATCGAAATTTAAACCTACATAAAATAATGACTAGTACCATAAATGTAAATATACAGATAACTATAAAAGATACTTATTTTTCATTTGTTAAAGTGTTTAAATGATTATTGACCTTTAAGACAAACACACAAATAAAAAAGTACTGTGAGGATTATACCTTACTGAGAAGTAAAACCTATTACAATAATAGACCAAAGAAAGGAGTGGGGGGAAGGAAGTATATCGCCATAAAAATTTTAAATTACATGGGAAGTAGCATAAAATCAACTTTTTACCTCATCCTCTTACACTCTCTGATTGCATCAAATCCGAACGCACCTAATCTTCGTCCTCATCATGATTTCTAATCTCTATTCTTCATCTGTACTAGCATTATTTCCTTGTCTTCTCTCTCACTCAGCAGGACCCTGTGGCCACAACATAGAATCCAGATGCTACAGTACCGACGGTTGGACATTATCCACTGCACAACCCACACCTTACAGATTAAGGAGAATTCAGACCTCCAGCTTCTTTTCCTGGAACAGTGCTCCTACCTTGATCCTTCATTTCCATGATCAATGCCGTTCGCCTTGCCAATCCTCATACTATGCAAACATCGCCATTCAATTTCTCCAGCTTCATCTTTTTATACTCATTGCTGCAGCTGATTGCTTAAGAAACTAATTAAGAACATCAAGGGGCTCGATTGCCGTTTTCTGCACCCAGCCAACTTCAGCCAGGCTTTCAACACTGCTCCTCACTCCTTTGTCCATTTGTAGTTCCTCAGTAGAATTCATAACTTCAATCTCAGATGCTTACCTTTCAGTTTTCCTATATCTTCATTTGTCCTCTTTCTTCCTGTGGTAAACATTTGCATCATTTTTTATTTCCAATACTGGAACTGTCTGTATACCTTCCTATATTTGGGGAATTTCCTATTGTGTTAGCAGACTTCTAAAATAGCCTCCAAGATTCCTAGCCCCTGCTGTACACATACCTCCCAGTTATTCAGACACTAATACTGTGAACTCCTAGTTATTTGAATATTAATTTCAGATGTAATGAAGTCCCCAAATCAATTGACCTTAAAATGGGAGATTATCCAGGTGAGCCTGACCTAATTACACTAGCCCTTTAAATCTGGATCTAGAGATCAGAGACAGAATGTGAGAGAGATTTGAAGCCTAAGAGAGGGATTCAATGAGAGAGAAATTCTCCATTGCTGGCTTTGAAGATGGAGGGGGTTACATGGCAAGAAATGCAGTCTCATCTCTGAAAGTGACCCTTAGCTGACGGCCAGCAAGGAAACAGACCACACTATTACAACCACAAGGAGCTGGATTTTTCCATGACCACATGAGTTTGAAGGAGGACCCTAAGCTCTAGATGAGAATGAAGTCTGACCAACACCTTGATTTGAGATTTACAAGACCCTAAGCAGAGCACCCAAGACTTCTTGCCTATAGAACTATGAGCTAACAAATGAGTGTTGTTTTAAGCCACTAAATTTGTGGTAATTTGTTATGCATCAGGAAAAAAAAAATGTTACACTCACCTTTTATGTTTGGGTAAAAGCAGAAAATAGTTCCTTGCAGGATGTAGGCATTTGGTTCAGGTATTGTCTCTGTTAAAAACAAGACAATAGGCCCAAAGTGGAATAGCTTATGCTAAGCCCCATGTCACCAAACTGAGACTTAACTTGATTACAGCTTGGGCTCTCCCAGAATGCAATTTAACTCAATCAGGAATCACCTGATCAGCACCAGTTAGGTAATCTGCCTGACAGAACCCTGCTGTTCCCTAAAGGAAAATAACTTTGCAATAACCAACCTGCTTTTTGCCTCCAGTAACTCCCTTGTTCCTGCTCCCTTCTGCCTATAAGAGTTTTTCATTTTGTACTGCTCCTCGAAGTTCCTTTCTATCTGCTGGATTGGATGCTGCCCAATTCAAATCAATTTTTGCTCAACTTCTTAAAATTTTTAATATGCCTCAGTTTATCTTCTAACAGTTTTGGCATCAGAAGAGGGAACCGAGGAGACCCTAATGGTCCCCTGGAGCAGCAGAGCAACCAAACCTAGGTACCGGTGGATCCCCTTGGGTTGGCTGCTTCCTCACTACCTCTGGAGGTGGGCTAGGTGGGAAACTGGCCGGAGTCAGACTGGATCCGACTTAGAAACTGGTCTGGGTCAAGCGGGGTCCAACTTAGGAACCAGAGCGGGTTTAGGGTGAGACTGGGTCTGACTTAGAAACCAGACTGGAGTAGCTTACACTAAGCCCCACGTCACCAAACTGAGAATTACAGTTTGAGCTCTCTGAGAAGTAGAATCTTAACTCAGTCAGTCAGGAATCACCTGATCAGCCACCAGGTAGGTAATCTGCCTGAAGGCACCCTGCTGAACCCTAAAGGAAAGTCACTTTGCAATAAACAACCCGCTTTTTTGCTTCATATAACTTCTTTCTTCCTGCTCCCTTCTGCCCTTAAAAGTCTTTCATTTTGTACAGCTCCTTGGAACTCCTTTCTATCTGCCAGATTGGATGTTGCCCATTCAAGCAGATTTTTGCAGAGTTTTAAAATAAACTCTTAAAATTATTAATATGCCTCAGCTTATCTTTTAACAGCTCTCAGATCCACTTGTGCCATACTCAGGAGCCAATAGCCCTATAAGAAGGGGATTGTAATGTTCTCACTCCCCCAGTAGTGTTAGTAACGGCTGCTGAAAATTGAGTTGCCCACATAGACATGGTGGCCATACAGGTGGCCAGCTGGTAACAAACAATAAAAGTCAATATTCCCTAGTCTTTATCATGAATAATCTGTGGTACTGAAACATGTTGATTTTTCTCTTCATTCACTTGTTCAACAAACTTTCACTGACCACACCACACACTACTTTTTCCTAAGCATTAGTAATATAGTGGTTTAAAAAACGGCAGGATTAAGGCCCTGTCCTCACAGAATGTGGTAGCTTAAAACATGTCCACAAATTTTTGCACATTCCTCCCATCAAGCCCTGAAATATGATTAGCCTTAGTAACTCACTTCTTTTTTAAAAAAATTTTTTAACATTTATTTATTTTTCAGAGAGTGAGACAGAGGACAAGTGAGGGAGGGGCAGAGAGAGAGGGAGACACAGAATCCAAAGCAGGCTCTAGGCTCTGAGCTGTTGGCACAGAGCCTAATGTGGGGCTCGAAATCATGGACTGCGAGATCGTGACCTAAGCCGAAGTCAGCTGCCCAATCGACTGAGCCACCCAGGTGCCCCCTGAGTAACTCACTTCTAATGAACTGAATATAGTAGAAATGTTCTGAGTGACTCAGTGATAAACAGTAATACAGCTTCTCCTTGGCTTTCTCTACGACATGTGTTCTTAGACCCCATTCACTGTGCTGTGAAGAAACCCAGGCCAATAATCCCAGCTGAAGTCTAGCTGATAGCCACTATCTACTACCAAACATGTGAGTGTTTGAGATGATTCCACCTCCTCCCCTTGTCTGGCTTTAACTGAATGAGAGACCCTGAGTGATAATCACCTAGCTAAGTCTAGTCAACCCTCAGACCCATGAAAGATAGTAATAAATGACCTTTTTTGCTTGTTTCATGCCACAAAGTTTGACATAGTTTGTTATGCAGCTATAGATGAGTTTACAGTCTAGTGGAGGTGAGCAGACATTAAAGAATTATCCAAAAAAATAAATAAATAAATTTAAATATATGGGTACCATGTTCTCTCTCCTTCACTGACTCATAAGACATTACCCTGTCCTAGCTTTTCTCTCCCCTCTTCCTGGCTTTCCTGTCCTTTTTTTTTTTTTTTTTTAATGTTTATTTATTTATTTTTAGGAGGGGAGGGACAGAGAGGGGGAGAAAGAGAATCCCAAGCAGGCTCTGCACAGTCAGCACAAAGCCGGATGTGGGGCTCAAACTCATGAACCGTGAGATCATGACCTAAGCTGAAATCCAGAGTCAGACACTCAATTGACTGAGCCACCAAGGCACCCCTTCCCTGTCCTTTTTAATGGCATCACTGTCCTGACAAAAACAAAGGCAGAGAACTTGGGGTCATTCTTGACCCATTTTCTTCACACCCGTATTCAGTGGGTTCCTGTATCCTGTCAATTCTATTTCCAAAGGTGCCTCCCATCTGACTCTTTTAGCAATCTCACCACCACTTTAGCCCGGTTCAGGCCCTCAAAATCTTATCCCTGGTTTATTTAAATGACTTCTCCAATTGGTCATTCACCTCCTGCCTATTCGTTGCTCTCACATACGTTCTTAAAGTACATTGCCTAATTTTCCCTCCCTTACTAAGGAAATCTGTACTATCTCTTCCCTGACTGGAAAAATACAGTACAAATGTCTCAGGCCCTTCATGAGCTACTGCTAACCTATGCTCTGGCCTTGCTTCCCACACAGCTCTGTTATTGCACACTACACCCCAGATGATCCAGACTTCTCAATATACTGTAAACAAATCCCCTCTTTGATGTCTCTGAGCTCTCTATCCCTCCATTGGAATGGTTTTTTTTTTCTTCTTCTTCTTACCCCTGTGTCCAGGAGTCTACCTCCCATGATCTTCCAAGGCTCCTCCAGCAGTGACTGTCATGAGCCCTGTGAGTAGGTCATAATGATAGCTGTGGCTGGGATGGTTTGTGGCCCACCATCTCACACAACAGAAGTTATGAGTTTTAGCTAAACACATGGCCAGCTAGACACTACAGTTCCCACCCTTCTAATGCAGCTTGACACAATCACATGACTAAGTTCTGGCAAATGTAATGTAACAAGAAATAGTATGTGCCACTTCTGGGTTATACCTTTAAAAGCAATAAGCATACTCTCCTCTGACCTTCTCCTTCTCTTGCTGGCAGGGATGTGGTAAGAGCCAGAGCAACCATCTTGGTCTTGGAGATGAAGCTACATGTTGAAAGTGATAGAAATACCCTTACAGCCCTGCACCTCCCAGCTCTGGACAGAGAAATAAACCTCTACCACGCTATGCTACTGAATTTGGGGTGGGGTTTGTTTTCTGCATCGGCTTAATCGATGCCCTATAAGGCAGCTGATCTTTACACTGGAAGTTTGCTATGTGGCAGACTCTGTGCAGCACATGAGGAAACAAATGTTAGAGGTGAAGAAACTGAAGTTCAGAAAGGGTTTGCAACTTGCCCAAGGCCACACAGCTAGTAGGGAATGTTGACTTCATTCTGAAGACAGTTGACTTCAGAAACTGTACTTTCAATCACTACTTATCCCTTTGCTCTGATCCACATGCCTAAAGGCACAGACAGACCTCCCTGAGGTTTTCCAAGTGACCCCATAAACACTTAGAAACATGCTTTGTATGTAGTAGATACTCGATAAATGTTTGCTGGACGGATGATTGATAGGTGTTAGGAAAACAGGCTTTTTGAAGGTTCCTAACTAGTGTAATAGGATTCAGTTAACTGTTTCTGGTTACCCAGCAGCCCAGCAGCCCTATTTTATACAGAACACTTCTGGGTGCTTAATACCACTTTCCTCCCTGAAGAATATCATACATTGCAGCACATTTGGTCCATGTCTTTATCCATCTACACAATCAGCTGAGAGCCTATATGAGCTTAGCAGGCAGTTGGGGGAAAGCATTCAGCTCATTGCAGTTATCTGTATTTATTTACACAGCTGTTCTCCCCCTTGTTCAAGCAGAAGACTCTGGCCCAGAAATCAGAGATGGAAATAAAATTAGGGGGCTTTTTGAAGACTGCTGTGTAGCATCCTGCGTCCTGGGTTCTCAGCAGGGATGTGGGGTCCAGTGACTTTCAAAGTCTTCCTTTGTGCTGGGTCAAGGGTACTAGTACAAAGTGAATAGTGATGGGAGCTTCAGGCTGTGGGAGAGGTTATTATAAAGTACTGACATCCTGCTGTGAGGCCTGGATGTGTTCCCTTCTTTGGGGCTGTTATCTGGAGCTCTTCGATAGAAAAGGAGTAGAACAGAACGCCTGAACTGTCCTATGGTTGCCTCCCACCCTCCCCTGGGAAAACTTTGAGCAGTAAACACAAATCAAGAGGAAACTAAAGAATAGTTTTTTAAGGGTCTTCAAACAGCCAGTCTTTATTTTTTCAAGTGGGGGTATGGTACTAAAAGACAAAATTAGAGCCAACTTTCTTTCTAATTAAGTTCCATGGACCTCCCAAACTTCAACACAGATACTGTGATGAACATTAACAAGCTCTTAAGTGGAGTGTGCTTGAACTCAGTAGCACAAAGATAGAGAATGAGTTTTAGAAAGAAAGAAAGAAAGAAAGAAAGAAAGAAAGAAAGAGAAAAAGAGAAGAAAGGCAAGGAAAGAAAACCACACACACACACACACACACACACACACACACACACACACAAAGGCCATGAAAGCTTTTTTGTAATCATGACTTGCATTAGTTCTTTAGGAGGTTATGCAGTAAAGCTCAATTCCTTTTCAGCAGCACATTCAAAAATAAATTCACTCTTCTGATTCCAGTAATGACGTACATTTAAGATGATTCTTTCTCTTCCTATGGGCACCTACCATATTAACATAGCGATTTAAAAGTAAGCAGTATTTTGTTTCAGAACATATGCTTGGGAAGAAAGCCCCTGCTCTGGAATTCCACAGAATCATGTGTCTCAGAGTGGGGCACAAGAGTTGGAGGGCTAAGGGGGATCTACCACCTAGAAGAACATGTGGATTAGGAGGAGCTCAGTGATCCTTGAAGAGACATGTTCCATCCAAAAGGCAGGTCAGTTTTAGTGCAGCCAGATCTCATGGGGTTGTAGAACAGGTGTAGGGTAGATGAATGGCCCTGGATAATTCCAACTTCAAGTTCAGCAAACCAGAAGAGGTGCCAGTCTTCCTCTCCCAGTTTTAGGGTCCACAGCAATAATCCCATAGACACCATCAAGAATAAGAAAAACACTCTATGGAGAGTCACAACACAGCTGACATTGTCTCCTTCACGCGACTCTTACAGCCGTTTCTCTCTGGGCACAATGGCAACTCTTAAGAAAAAACTGATTGCACCAGTCACAGAAGAGGCAACTGTCCCAAACAATAAGATCACTATAGTGGGTGTTGGACAAGTTGGTATAGCATGTGCCATCAGCATTCTGGGAAAGTCTCTGGCTGATGAACTTGCCCTTGTGGATGTTTTGGAAAATAAACTCAAAGGAGAAAGGATGGATCTGCAACATGGGAGCTTATTTCTTCAGACACCTAAAATTGTGGCAGATAAAGATTACTCCATGACCGCCAATTCTAAGATTGTGGTGGTAACTGCAGGAGTCCGCCAGCAGGAGGGAGAGAGCCGGCTCAACCTGGTGCAGAGGAATGTTAACGTCTTCAAATTCATTATTTCTCAGATAGTCAAGTGCAGGCCTGATTGTATCAGAGCTGTGGTCTCCAACCCAGTAGATATTCTTACATATGTTACCTGGAAGCTAAATGGACTACCCAACCACCATGTGATTGGAAAGGATGTAATCTGGATTCTGCTAGATTTCTCTACCTTATGGCTGAAAAACTTGGCATTCATCCCAGCAGCTCCATGGATGGATTTTGGGAGAACATGGCGACTCAAGTGTGGCTGTGCAGAGTGGCGTGAATGGGGCAGGCATTTCTCTCCAGGAACTGAATCCAGACATGGGAACAGACAATGACAGTGAAAATTGGGGAAGGAAGTGCTTAAGATGGTGCCTACAAAGTCATCAAGCTAAAAAGGATATACCAGCTGGGCTATTGGATTAAGTGTGGCTGATCTCACTGAATCCATGTTGAAAAATCTATCCAGGATTCATCCAGTGTCAGCCATGGTGAAGGGAATGGATGGCACTGAGAAGAAAGTCTTCCTGAGCCTTCCACGCATCCTGAACGTTCGGGGATGAACCAGTGTTATCAACCAGAAGCTGACAAATGATGAGGTTGCTCAGCTCAAGAAAAGTGCAAATACTTTGTGAGACATCCAGAAAGACCTAAAAGACCTGTGACTTCTGGCTTCTAAGCCATAGAAATTTAAAACTACAATGTGATTAACCATGAGCTTTTAGTTTTTCATCCATATACATGGATCACAGTTTGCTTTTATCCTCCTAAATATGTGAATCTGGGCTCACAGCATTGAAGCCATGCTTGGTTTAGTGGTTGCAATATGAGCCCTTGAACAAATAAAATTAACTATCCCAAAAAAAATTTAAAAAGAAAAGCACGATGGAGAGGGAACTATGCATGCAGGTTGGCATCACTTTGGGGTTAGTTAATTTGAGGTGAGTCAGACAGAGCCCAAACTGTGGGATAGCTGCCAAGAAAGATGCTATCTTGAAACAAGTACCACTGGAAAAAGCTGAATTTAGTGTTGAAATTGCTACTGGAAGCAATTGAAGTTTGAATTAAGGATTATTCATGAGATTATATTAAAGATTATTTCTAAATCATTTCAATGAAGGAAAATACACCCAAAGCAATGGAGAAATTTATCCTTATAATTTCTCTCATATTTATGTTGGGGTGAGAGAATATTCCAAAATAATTAGCGTAGGGGATTTGTCGAAGGCAAGAAGGGCTTTGCCTATGGAATGAACTGAGGTAGAAGATAAAGATGTCTGTGTGACTTCTTAACATCTTATTATGCCTTTCATCTTAAAAAGTGGGATAATAATTTGCTCATACCAGCATCAAATTGTTAGAAAGGAAATCTTCAGTTTCCTTTTCTATGGAGGGGTAACTTTTAAGGTCTTGCTCCAACCCCTTAGTCACTTCTCCTTCTTGTCCTCTGACAAGTTTAAGAAGAATAAAATCGACCTTCTTGGCTGCTTCTTTCCTTCCTTTTTTTTGGCGGGGGGGGGGGGGGAGGTTTGCTTTTGCTTTTGTTTTTTTTTTTTTTTTTTGTTTTTTTTTGGAAGTGAACAGACTACAGGAGCATTGGTTCCAAAGTCTTACCGGGACAGCTCCCACCTTAAGAGGTTACCTCTGATTCGAGGGGGGCATATCTGTCTAATTCTAAGTTTCAGTTCACAAGCCTATTTGGAAGTATTCTTAACTATCCAACTCAGCCTTGGTCTCTAATAAAAGTTATACTTTTATTTCCCATACGCCTAACTCTTTACATTTTTTCTCAATTTGTTCAAAACATGGACAGAGGGGGGAAAATGCTATATGTTGGTCTCCTCAGAAATCCCAACAAAATAATTAGATATTGGAATGTGTAAGCTAATTTTAAAGAATATATGGAAACAAGCATGCAAGAATAGCTGAGACAATCATGAAAAACAAGAGCAGTGGGAAAAAAAGCTTTATATTATAAAGCTACAGTAGTTAAAACTGTGGTATTGACACATTGGATATGCAGACATATCAATGGAGCAGAGTAAAAAGGCAAAAAATATATGTGAAAATTTAATAGTTATAAAGACAGCATTTTAAATCAATGGAGAAAAGAAAGATTATTTAATAAATAGTGTTGGGGCAGCCAAATGGAAAAAAAAAATTAGGTTGAATCCTTACTTTATTGCAAGATAATTTCGGGTAGATTAAATATTTAAATTCAAAGAATGAAATCATAAAAATCCAAGAAGAAATCATTGCAGTTTTTTATAATCCTGCAGTGGGTAAAACTTTAAAAAAATTTTTTTTATGTTTATTTATTTTTGACAGAGAGAGAAAGAGACAGAGCATGAGCGGGGGAGGGGCAGAGAGAGGGGGAGACAAAGAATCCAAAGCAGGCTCCAGGCTCCAAGCTGTCAGCACAGGGCCCAACGCGGGGCTCGAACTCACAGACCTCGAGATCATGACCCGAGCGGAAGTGAGACGTTCAACTGACTGAGCCACCCAGACGCCCCGGGAAAACTTTTGTAAGTACCATAAAAACCTCCCCTACATTATAAAAGGAAATATTGATCATTTCAATTTTATAAATATCAGAATTTATGTACAACAAAACCTATAATAGCCTTAATCAAAAGATAAATGACAAACTGGTCAAAATTTTAGACAGTTAAATCGCAGAAGAAAAGCCAAAATGTCCTAATATATGCATTCTATAAATCAGCGAGAAAAAACTAACAACTCAATAGATGAAGAGGAAAAGTAGAAATGGCTCTTAAAGATATGAGAAAATGCCCAGTATCATTAATCAGAAGAAACATGTAAATAACTCTACAATGACTTGTCATTATTTTACCTATTAAATTGCCGAAAATAAAAATCCACATAGAACAATACATGGAGGAACCAGCACAATCAATACATTATTGGTGGGAGTGTAAATTGATAATCTTCTACTAAGAATAATGTGATCATATCAATTACCAATGTACATATGCTCTTATCCAGCAATTCCTCTTCTAGAATTGTATTCTACCAATTGATTGCACATGCGTAAGGTGACATATATACAGTATTCACTGCAGCACTGTTTATAGTGGCAAAAGATTGAAAACCATCTAAATGTCCATTATCAAGAAACTCGTTGTATAAATTATGATAGATCTCATTAGAATATAACCTCTATGGGGCGCCTGGGTGGCGCAGTCGGTTAAGCGTCCGACTTCAGCCAGGTCACGATCTCGCGGTCCGTGAGTTCGAGTCCCGCGTCGGGCTCTGGGCTGATGGCTCGGAGCCTGGAGCCTGTTTCCGATTCTGTGTCTCCCTCTCTCTCTGCCCCTCCCCCGTTCATGCTCTGTCTCTCTCTGTCCCAAAAATAAATAAACGTTGAAAAAAAGAATATAACCTCTGTGAGGGAAAGAATTTTTGTTTGTTTTTTCAGTATATATCAGAGCTTAGAAAAGTACTTCATGTTTTCAATAAATATTTGTTGAGTATATCCATACAATAGAATTCTAAGAAGCAAAAGGGAATGAAGAATTTTTTTTTTAAATATAGGTATAGAGGGTGCCTGGGTGGCTCAGTCCTTGATGTGTCTGACTCTTGATTTCAGCTCAGGTCATGATCTCATGGTTTATGAGTTCAAGCCCCACCTTGGGCACTGAACTGACAGCATGGAGGCTGCTTGGGATTCTCTCTCTCCCTCTATCTTTGCTCCTCCCACGTGTGAGCACGTGCTCCTTCTCTTACTCTCTCAAAATAAATAAATAAATGTTAACAGATATATAAAATAAATAAATACACATAGGTATGGAATTATGTCCAAAATATATTAGTAAGGCAAAAATAGGAATATGAAAAACAATGTGTATTATATACTATTTTGTGTGTGTGTGTACAATACACACATTTGCTTATATATGCATAAATACTTCTATTTTTGAATAGTAAATCTTTTCCTCACTTACCATATTTTCAGCAACTTTACTAAGGTATAATCGCTATTTAATAATAAACATACCGGACGGAGCACCTGTCTGGCTCGGTTGGTAGAACATGCGGACTCTCGATCTCAGAGTTGTGAGTTCAAGCTCCACATTGGGGGTAGAGTTTACTTAAAAAATAAGTTAAATTAAAAAAATAATAAATATAGGTATAAATAAACATCTCTATAAGGATACAAAAGAAACTAAAGACATTGATTGCCTCTAGAGAGGGAAATGAGCACTTAAGGCTGGAATTAGGTATGAGTAATGAAACTTTTTATAATAAAACATTTTATGTCTTTAAATTTTCAACTATGTGAATGTGCTAACCATTCAAAAGATAAATAAATAAAATTGAAGATATTAAGAAATAAGAGTAGTTCACTATCTTGATTGTGGTGATGGTTTCATGGGTATACACATATGTCAAAATGTATCCAATTGTATATTTTTAATAAGTTTATTGTATATCAATTATATCTCAGTAAAGCTTCTAAAAAATGGTAAATGAGAAAGAGATTGACTATTCAATAAATGGTTTTGAAACATTTAGCTATCATTGTAGGAGAACAAATTAAAAAGTTAGATCCTTATAGGGGCTCCTGGGTGGCTCAGTCAGTTAAGCATCCGACTTTGGCTCAGGTCATTGATCTTGTGGTTTGTGAGTTTGAGCTTTGCACCAAGCCCTGCATCAAGCTCTGTGCTGACAGCTCAGAGCTTGGAACCTGCTTCAGATTCTCTGTCTCCCTCTGTCTCTCTGCCCTACCCCCGCTCACACTCTCTGTCTTTCAAAAATGAATAAAAACGTCAAAATTTTTTTTGAAAAAGTTAGATCCTTGTATCTGTCAACCTTAAAAGTACAACAGCCAGTTATTTTTTACCAACAAAATGGATTTATTTGGGCATAGCAAAGGAATTGCAATACAAGACTTATAGGGCATGGCAAACCACATGTGAGTCTAGAGGTCAAAAGAGAAGAAAGTTATGTTAGAGAGAAAAGGAGGACATTGGGAGAGGCTGCTTTGGATGAAAGTCCATTGGGAAAAAAGAGATAGTCCAGGTGGTGACAGTTTCTCGTTGGCTAAGTTGTAGTATTTTCTTATTGGCCGAACTTGTTACCAGGCAAGGAGAAATTTTTTCTCCCTCCTGCTGGAGCAGGAAAGTAGGCCTCTTCCTGTTGGGGTCTGCAATTGGCAACAAGTTGCAGGGCATGAGAGTTCCCTCCTCCAACCTCCCTACTCCATTTTCAGTGAGGTTTCCCTTTATTCAGTTTCACACATCACAACAGACATAAAAACGAATTCCAATTGGATTGAAGTGCTAGATGAAAAACAAAACAAAACCCTATAAAAATGTTGGAAGAAGGGGTGCCTGGGTGTCTCAGTCAGTTGAGCGAGCATTGGACTATTGATCTCAGCTCAGGTTCGAGCCCACATTGGGCTCTGCATTGACAGTGCTGAGCTTGCTTGGGATTCTCTCTGCCTCTCTCTCTATCCTTTGCTTGCTCTCTCAGTCTCTTTCAAAACAAATAAATAATCTTTTAAGAAAATGTTGGAAAGTACAATACTTTTATAACTTTGGAGTGGGGAAAGTGTCTCCAAGAAATACTCAAAACCTAGAAAAACCTCAAAATCCATGGAGACAGAAGTAACAATAGCAGACTTCACTACCTAAAGTGAAGGACTCTTGATTTCAGTTCAGGTCATGATCTCACAATTGTGAGATCGAGCCCCCCATTGGGCTCCATGCTCAGTGTGGAGCCCGCTTAAGATTCTGTCTCTCTCCTTCTCCCTCTGCCCTTCCCTCCACCCCCCCATATGCATTCTCTCCATATATATGACACAAAAATGAAAAATAAATAAAAATAAAATCTCAGATGAGAAAAGACACTGTGAACGAAGATACTGTCATTGGTCAAATCCCCAAAATAACCAGTAGCATATGATCACACCATCTTTAAGAGTTGTGTGGTGCTGAGAAGTGGGAAGTATATGCAAGGAATGCACCACACAGATCCAGACACCAGAGATTCTCCACTTTTCTGCACCATTGTCCCCTTTGGCGGTCTCATAAAGTCCCTCCTCAAAATAAAATTTAAAAAAAGTAAGTACATAAAATAAAAAGCAAAAAAATTACAAAGGGAGCCAATTATATTGAAATACAATTGCATGTATTTGTGCTTCATTACTAACAGTAAAACAGATATAGCATCAGGTCTAATAACTACACAATTTTGAAGTGAGGAGCATAGATGTCTGCAGCTTCTACATCATACCCTGCCAAAATCTCTGGTCGGTGGGCAACACTAATTAGCTGGAAATGTATAACAGCGAGCATAATTCCAAAATAGTCCTTTGGGAAAGCAACTTTAAAATTATTTGCATGACATAATTATTTCCAAAGGCAAGTGTCTATAATCCTGGAGAGATTTAGAATTAAATTCAAAGACAATGGAAATCAAACCCATGGGACTCTATACTTGTGTTAAGTTTTAAAAGAACCTGTGACTATGTGATGGGTTAAGTACTTGTAATATTTAAGGTAATTTGGTATATTAGATAATACTTCTGCTTTCTCCTCCCTTACCTTACTGTCTCTCTTCCAATTCCTCCATATATTTTCCATTTCTAGACATTGGAGAGCCCACAGGAACAGTCCTTGATTATCTTTTCTCTAGCTACACTCACCCCCTCGTAGACAACATCCATTACTTTACTGCTGAAATAGCTTCAGACCCTATCTAGATGTTGATAACACCAAATTTAATCTCAAACCAGGCCTTTCCCCTGAATTCCTTCTTTTTTATCTAATAGCCCATTCAACATCTCCATTTGATTATCTGAAGTTTTGATATCTTGCCCTGACCACACCCCACACAAATCTGTTCTGGATCATTCCCCCCAATCAGTACGTTACAACTACAGTCGTCCAATTTCTCAGGCCAAAAACCTTGGTGTCATCCTTTTTGAGCCAATAAATGCTTATACAAATTTGGCTAACAATATGAGGGAGAATAATAGAGATTCATTTAGATATAACTCTAGCCTTTGTAATAGTGTTTGGTGTACTAGCATGTATAATGTTAAATAAAATAACCTCAACTATTTAATTTTTAGTTATTCCATTCCATTTCAGTTATGAATCTTCTTGTCTTCATGTACGCTTACGCACTCCCTGGGCATGCTTATGCCGCACTGCAGCTCTTAATTCCATGTGTCTGACAAGTTCCAAATGTGGGATTCTAGCTTTCGCTCTCTTGGATGCCATTGCTGCCTAGACATTCCATCTGGAGATCTGAGAGGATCCAGAACAGGACTCTTCATTCACTTACACCTAACCGGAACCTTAGGCTCTCCACTCCATTTCAATTAAACTTGATTTACCTGGTTGTTCAATCCTAAAACCTTAGCTCCATCCTTCACTACTCTCTTTCTTTCATACCTTTGTCCAAATTGTCATTAAATCGTGACAGTTTTTCTTTCAAAATACAACCCCAAAAGGGCCACTTCTCACCACGTCTCTGTTAGTGACCTTAATCTAAGCCACCATCATTTCTCACTGGACTATTCCAGTAGCTTTCTAACTAGTCTCCATACAGCTAACCATTCTCCATGCAGCAACCAGTGTTAGCCTTTTAAAAGGCCATCACTCTTCTGCATGGAGCTAAGCCCTAAAATGCCTTCCTATCCACTCAGAGTGAGGTCCAAAGCCCTTTCCAGAAGCAGTGAGCATTTATTTGTATAGGGTCTGTCTCCTCCCAACCGGAATGTAAAGCTCCATGAGAGTGAAAACCTTCTCTTTTTTTTCATGACTTTACAGGGCTGGGCACAGAGCAGGGACTCAATATTTGTTGCATGAAGAGTGAACAAATGGGAGTGAAAATTGAGAGTGTGAAGCAGTGTAGAAAGGCAACACTAACAACTTTATATATTTTACTCTTTTGTGAAGAGAAGATATTTTTGAAGACTCAAGTCTTCAAAAATTTTTAAAGGAAAATATTTACTTATATGTGTCAACATTTACTTAAATGTGTCAAGGGCACCTTGGTGGCTCAGTTGGTTAAGCCCTCAGTGCAGAGTCTGCTTAGAATTCTCTCTCTCTCTTCTCTCTCTCTGCCCCTCCCCCTGCTCTCTTTCTCTCTCAAAACAAATAAGTAAACACTTTTTAAATATAAAGACTGAAGGGGCACTAGAATAAGGGAAAAATCTGTAGGGCCCATGCTGGTGGAGCTGAGGAATCTGAAAGTGTTAAGTCAACATCAAGAGAAAGATCAGAAGAGAGCCTTCCTCTAGTCTACACTCCCTTTATAATGAGAATCAAAATCCCAGCTTTGGCCATAGCCTGTCTCATTCCTTTTGAAGATTATCTGTGCCCTTGTCCATTCTCTCATTTGTTCTTTTCCTCTTTCTCATCCTAATCACACAAATCACATCATGCAGTCAATGTGCATTTTTAAACCTCCAGGCAGCTCTCATCAACTCAAGACATGTCTATAGGAAGGATCTTCTTCCATAAAGCCCAATATCTCAAAGCCTGAAATCTCATCAAGAAGACCCAAGAAAACAGTTCTAAAAGGTCAGCAAGGAAGCACTGAATTGGGCGGGACACCTGGGTGGCTCAGCTGGTTAAGCCTCCGACTTCCGCTCAGGTCGTGATCTCACAGTGTGTGAATTTGAGCTCTGCATCAGGCTCTCAGCTCTCAGTGTGGAGCCTGGAGCCTGGAGCCTGGAGCCTGCTTCAGATCCTCTGTCTCCCTCCCTCTCTGCCCCTCCCACTCATTCTCTCTCTCTCTCTCTCTCTCTCTCTCAAAAAAAAAAAAAAAAAAGCAGTCTTCAAAGATCTGATGATGAAATTGCTATGTTAAAATTCTAATTACCAGGCATACCTTCTTTAAAAAAAAGAAGTTGGGAAAACCAGATATTCCTGGTAGATAAAAGGAATGCCAGAGGGGTAGCTCCAGGACTGACAGGATTGCCTCCTGGAATAGGGCCAGTCCCAGGAGGAGTAAGATTTGCTAGTGCTGGACTATAGTGATGAGATTATAGTGAAAAGTACAAAGGGTAGTCAACCTAGGGTAAACACGCCTCCTTTCCTTAATCCCATCTCCACACACTTTAACCCATGAGACTAGGCTTAGACTGGGACCACATTTTAATCACTAAACTGTTCTAGAACAAGAGGCTTCATGGCTCCAATGTCCTGGAAGAATTTGAAAATGGAACTAAAATTCTGAGTCCTGTTGGATTTGGTGGAGGAAAGATGCAAGTATAAGCAGCACTAGAGGAGGGAGGACTCCACCTACTGCCATGTCAAGGCCATGAGGAGTGAGTTCTGTCTTAAACATCACATGGGAAAAACATAGCAGACACCTTAAAAGGGATTCCAACAGATTACCTAATAAAATCATTCATTTTCTCTACATCTGGTGAAAGCTGCTTTTTTTCTAATCTTTTTTTTTTGAAGCTTATTTATTTTTGAGAGAGAGCACGCATGTGCACATGTGCGTGAGTGGGGGAGGGGCAGAAAGAGAGAGAATCCCAAGCAGGCTCCATGCTGTCAGTGCAGAGCCTGACTCAGGGCTCGAACTCACAAACCATGAGATCTTGACCTGAGCCAAAACCAAGAGTCAGATGCTTGAACCACCCAGGCACCCCTCTAATCTTTTCTGTCTGCCTTGTAAATGTTAGCAACTACTATTTCTTGGTGAATCTATTGTCACTGAGACAGACCTTCCTCTAATGGAATAGAAGAAAACCAAGATTTTAACAAGAATGTGGATTGGGGTGAGGGTGGAGGATGAGAAGCCATTGTTTCTGGTGATGGAGATCCTGGAATATGGAAGAGTGTTGGCCACCAGGGAGTAACTCCCACAGGGTCTTGTTATGGTTGGGTATATTCTTTTTGGCTCATGAAGATTGTGTAGTTCTTAGAAGGTTTTAGGGACTGATTTTGTTGTTGGTGGTGTTACTGCTTGTTATGTCAGATTCTAGAAAGAAAAAAAAAAAAAGACTAGCATTCTGCAAAGTGCATTAGTACAAAGTTACCTTTGATATTGAACATTGCACCTAAAGACTTTCTCAACCTAAGACATGCTCTGAGTGCATCGTCAAGAACACAAGGTATTCACGTTGTTTCTACTTTCTTCCCACTTTTCTGCTTGTCCAAAACATGGTATACCATATCTCTTTGGTCTTTTCTCCATCCGTTAGCCATGCATGGAACACCCATCTAAGGTCCTTGCTCATGCCCCCCACACCACTCCATGTCTTTCACCTAGACACCTCCATTCCTCCATCTAGAATGACTCTCCTAAGATATTCTTAACTGTGGAAAAAAAACTTCCTCATCTTTAGAGTTCCTTGTAAAATACTGTCTCTTCCATGAAACTCTTTTTCCCCACAACTGGAATTAATCTCTCTCATGTCTACAGAAATTTATTTTTAATCTTTTCAGGTTTTATTTTGTCATCTATTTCATCGTGCATTTATTTTCTCCACTGTGTTGTAACCTCCTTGAGGACTGCAGCCATTTTGCCCCTTTCTGTATATTCCACTTTCCCTCCAGCACCTTTAAACATGGTAGGAATTTGTAGAATTCTGAGGGCAGTATTTTCATTGGGAGTGTAAGTTCCAGCAACAAGAATTGTGTGGCCTTTAAGTGCCTAAACTTTGAATGCAAGTGGCCTGGGGTAGAATCCCAGTCCAACCACTTAACCAGCTTGTGACCTTAGCTCGATTCCTTCATTTTTAAAGTGGGAATAATAACACTTAGTAACAATAGAGTGGTTGTGACAAGCAAATGAGGCAAATGTAAAGCACGTGGCACAGTGCCCAGCACATAGAAAAGACTCAACTAATGGTAGCTGTTTTTATTAGTAGTAGTATTACCACTAGCATGAAACCTTTGTGCAGAAACCAATATTCTCATCTTATGTTAATCTATTTAAATTTTTTTTAATGTTTATTTATTTTTGAGAGAGACAGAGCACAACAGGAGAGGGGCAGAGAGAGAGGGACACACAGAATCCGAAGCAGGCTCCAGGCTCTGAGCTGTCAGCACAGAGCCCGATGCAGGGCTCAAACTCACAAACTGTGAGATCATGACCTGAGCTGAAGTAGGACACCCAACTGACTGAGCCACCCAGGCACCCCTGTTAATCTATTTAAATAAATTGGGAGGAAATGGGCTAGAGAGGAGATTTTGCCAGCCAGCCCTGCCAATTCCAAGGACTCCTCCATAAACAGCAAGGACTCCTCTATAAAGAATAATCATTTTATAACAGTGCTGTCCAGTAGAAATACAATGTGAGTCCCATATGTAATTTAAAATGTTCTACTAGTCACATTAAAAGAAGCAAAAAGAACAGATAAATTGATTTTAATATATTTTATTTAACCCAATACCTAAAATATTATTATAGCATAAATCAATATAAATATTTATTAATGAGAACTTTTAACATTTTTTGGATCAAGTTTTCAAAGCTCAATGTGTACTTTACCCTTGCAGCACATCTCAGTTTGCACTAGCCTCATTCAAGTGCTCAACAGCTATATGTCTCTGGTGGCTACCATACTGGAAAACTCAGATTTATAACACTGGATTTTAAAACATTGGTCTTACTAGTGAGTCATATCACACAAGGCTTTCACTGAATGTAATTGGTATAACAGGACAATATGCTTTTCTGGAAATGCTTAGAGCTAAGAGTGAACACTGGGTTCTGGTCTTGACTTTGACATTCACCTGGTTGATTTGGGCAAACCATTCATTTTGCTGTCCTTTATTTCTCACATCTGTCCTGGGGCTTAGCTGGGTCACAAGGCCATAAAAAATGTGATCAGTCCCTCAGTCAGTTCAATCTCATCACCACCAAAATCCCTAGACCTAAGCCTGAGACCTGAAACACATACACCTACACATCTTACCTATGGTGGAATTTACTAGATCAAGTCAGCCTCTATAAAATGTATTAACTGAGGCATTACTAAAACTTGGGTTCTTAGAGCTTACTTTATGCCTTTGGTCTTTTCCTCAGAGTTTAGGCCTGCTTATCAGAGTGTTATTCTTAGAATTTGAGTAACACCTGATTTAGTTGTTTACATATCTTGCCCTGGGAACCAACTCAGGGTCCAGATGCTGGCAGCGGGCAGAAGGAAAGGGGAGGGAAAGCAAGAAGAAGGGCCAATCTAGTGGCTCTGGCAACCCCACATTAGGCTTATTCTTGATGTGCCACATTGCTGTTGGTTTCATGGTTGAGATTTTACTTGAACAAAGGGTTAAAAAAAAGTTTGAAACCCAGCTCTCCTCTTGCCTTTCATCTGGAGGGGAGGAATACAATATTTGCCCAAGGTTTCACAGCCCAACCCCAGTTTTAGTGTATTTTTCACCAATGCCATATTATCTCCCCTAGTTTCACCTGTTGATGTTAAGAGTTTTGGTTGTTTTTTTTTTTTCTTCTTTTTTGGAAGAACTTAGTGGATTTATGCCGTTCTCATAGAAACACCTTTTCACAACTGAGGCCTGTTGACAGGAATGAACTGGTCACCCTGAGTTCATTTCACTTCAGCAGCTGTGATCTTGTGAAGGGAAGCAGCTGGGCAAGGAAGGAGGCTTGCCTTTGCCTCTTCTGTGACCCACAGGTGAATAGAAGTCACCAGGTGACAGCAGTTCCCTGCCCAGACGAGAAAAATGGGATCCATGAGCATTCTGGTGGCTTTCCTCCCTAGTCTTTCTACTCAGAATCAATCCATAAACACAGCATTAGCAGAAGACAGATATTCACTCAGGCGCACAGCACCAATCTTGAATGTATGTTTTAAAGCATAAAATAACTTTATTCTGACCTTACCCCAGATTGCTAGAACAGCATCCAATGACCAAAAATGATTTCAGCAGCTAAGGTTGATTTGTGTTCAAGGCCCAGACAGTTTCCACCATTCACCCTGTTTTCTCAACTCAAAGCTGCATTTTCTCTTGCTTAAAAAATTTGCATATTTTCTCAGTGCCTGTTTCTGACTCACAATAAACAATGCCCAGACCTCCTGCCAAAAAAATGTCCAAATGCGAAATAGTTGCTATAATAGTCGTTTTTGTGATGGCAACTTTGAGCTGTGTGCTTTTAAATTATAATTACTTTTTTTTTCCTTACAAAAGATGTGTATCTGTCTTGATTGCTGTAATTATGATTCTATACCAGCAAACAGTTATAAAAGATTCATGTCATCACTGTGCTTCATAAAACCCGTGCCCTTCAATAAGCTTCCTTTGGCGACTGTTTATGTGTTTGTGTTTAATTTGTGGCAGAGAAATCTAATGAGAAGCCATTAATCATTGAG
Source organism: Lynx rufus (assembly GCF_022079265.1). Lineage (NCBI taxonomy): Eukaryota > Metazoa > Chordata > Mammalia > Carnivora > Felidae > Lynx > Lynx rufus. Next base: position 210,294,280 of record NW_025814823.1, on the reverse strand, counting down.
TGCATATAAAAATCTGTGTCTTTAAATAGGCAGAAGTGGATAAGGCAAGCCCATTATTGGCATGACATGATTTAGAATCACAGAATCTTAATAGGGAAAGCAACTTGAGAAAAATAATGTAGTCCAACCTCATCTTACAGATGACATTCAAAATTGCGAGGGGAGTAACATGTGGCTTAGTGATTGAAGACACAATGGGAACACGAATGGGGGACCAAGTTCTAATCCTGAACCTGGCCCTAAAGAACAATGGCGCAAACCAACCTGACTTCCTCATGCATCCTTGTTTTCAAGGATGATGGATGGAATCCATGGTTTGCCGAGGTGCCTCAGGGGCCTACCTAAGGAGGAGAAAAGAGGGACACAAAGATAGACCATGATACCCACCTCCTACCCATTCAATTAGAGCAGTTCTACTTGAATCTAGTAATGATTTAAAAGGGAATTCATTGGCTTTGTTCCCCCACTTTTTAAAGTTTAATGTTTACTGATGTCCTTTCTCCAAGTCTTAGGATTGGAGTGAATTGATGAAATCTCTTATCTGCGGCTTGCTGTGTCCCTTTTTTCACGCAGCAACTCTTCACTGAGCACCTTCTGTGCTGGTTACTGAGTATGCAGTGGTTATAAACACAGGCTCTGCACTCAAAGAGCCCACAGTCTGTTGCAGAAGAGAGTGGTGATCACTCTGGAGAGTTAAGCCCAAGGAGCCCTGGGAACAGATAGGAGGGGCAATCAACCTGTCAGAGATTGGAGGAGGAAGAGAGGGTAGGCCTTCCTTTTAATGTTCTTTACTTTCTTTTCTGTCTTTAATAAAAGCACCAGGAACTTCTTTTAGAAAAAGATGAGAAACTAAAGATTTTTTTTAATACTTTATTTTTAAAAAAATAGGCTCCTTACCCATCATGGAGCTTAAACTCACAACCCCAAGATCAAGAGTCGCATGCTCTACCCACTGAGCCAGCTAGGCACCCCAAGAAACTAAAGTTCTCAGAAAATTGTTACAAACTCTTGTCACTCGCTGACTGTAACCCTAAGCAAACTGCATAATCCGTATGAAACTCCACACCAATATCTGGATATACAAGACTAGTAATAATAGAATGTACCTCAAAGCATTGTCACAAAGATTAAATTAGATGATGTATGAAACAGCACTTATAAAACCATAAAGCACCATAAAAATGTTGACTGTTATTGTTGCTAGCACTTGGCTGAAGGCTTTAATTCCAATTAACCTACATGATCTTTCTCCACTAAACCAAGATTCTGGTCCTTCAGAGATTTGGCTCATGGTGAGCAACTGGGGAAAATGCCATTTCACAATATGTCACAATTAATAGCAATAACACTTTTGAAATCTTCACTAAAAGCAGATCGTCTTGAGTTTTAGTACAAAGAAAATGTGTTCGATTTCTTTCAACCACCATTATATCCAACTCTTGGCTAACTTATGATCAAATGGTTGGCATAACTTCTCACTGTTTGTGGGTCTACTTAGAGGGTTCCTCGTGTTCTTCCTTCCTTTTATGTTGGGGTTCTCCAGACCTCTGCCCTTGCTCAAACCCCACCAAAGGTCAAAACATCAGAATACATTAAAGATAACTAAAACAAGTGAAGTGGGCAGGCCAGTGAAGGGGGAGTACATACCTCACCTGATGCAGGAGGTCTTGCTCAATGCCAGCCTTCCCTTGAAGGGCCTTGGTACCATGAGATCGTCTGTATTTTTCAATGGAATCTAATTTTTTTTTTGATGTGGGTGTGAACTATCCCAGTTTGTAAATGCTCCACCTTTCCTCCACTTCCTAACTCAAGTCTTTTTCACTTAAAGGATTTGGATCAACTCAAAATTTAAAATCACTCTTGTGCTTAAATCCTGTGCCTCCCTCTTGCCTAGGAATAGAGTTCAAGTTCTTTAATTTGACATCTTGGATCTTCTGGACATACAATGTCCAGACCACTAGCCAGGCACAGCTCCTTCAAGAAGCTCTCAGTCTCTTTGGGAGAAGCTGGTAGAAACAGGCCCCAGCACAGAATTCCCAAAGCTGCCTGTGGGGTTCTCCCCTTGCCCACTGCATAAGGATTGCAGACATGTGTGTTGGTGGACTCCTTGAGGAAAGGGACTGGTGTTTGGAGCACAATACTTGCTCAAGATTTGCTGAATGAATGAATGAATATGATAAAGGTTAATTATAAGCCACCCCTAGAGTTGGGTTTTTCAGGCTTCATCTGGGTTTAAAATAAATCCAGTCAGGGGTGCCTGGGTGGCTCAGTCAGTTAATCATCTGACTCTTGATTTCGGCTCAGGTCATGATGTCACAGTTCGTGGGTTCAAGCCCCACATCAGGCTCCGTGCTGACAGCACAGAGCCTGCTTGGGATTCTCTCTCTCTCCCATTCTCTCTCTGCCCCTCCCATGTTCTTCCTCTGTCTCTGTCTCTCTCTCTCAAAAATAAATAAAATAAACTTTAAAAAATTTCTTTAAAAATAATATCCAAGTAACCACACTTCACACCAGTTTTTTTTTGTTGTTTTGCTTTTTACATTCAAACCCAAGAAAGAAAAAAATTCAAGACAAAACAAAGGACCAAATACCAGTTCTACCTCTACTGTTACTATATCTCTGGTATTTCTACCAGGGTTAAATCAGGTCCCATTCATTGTCTTAACATTCTATAATTTCCAAATTGTAGGAGAACTGACACTCCTTATGAGGATCCTTAAAACATAAGCTATTTGAATAAAGGATGATAAAATCTCTTATGAAACATGAAATTAGAAATAAAAGTGGAGGGGCGCCTGGGTGGGTCGGTTGGTTAAGCGGCCGACTTCGGCTCAGGTCGTGATCTCGCGGTTTGTGGGTTCGAGCCCCATGTCAGCTGGGGTTGACAGTTCAGAGACTGGAGTCTGCTTCAGATTCTGTGTCTCCCTCTCTCTCTGCCCCTTCCCTGCTCATGCTCTGTCTCTCTCTGTCTTTCAATAATAAATAAACGTTAAAAAAAAAATAAAATAAATAAATAAAGGTGGAAAACATTTGGTAAAGGTTAAAAGATTTTCTAATCCATTTCCTTTTCCAAATTCCAGAATATCCTTTCCTTGAGTGCTGAAATTTAACCGTTCTGTACTATGTTACAGCACTTACTTGTTAGTCATGATCCTTCATACATCAAACTAATGAATGGAAACAGTCCATTTAAGAATAAGTTAGATTTGGTGGTCGTTACGGTGACATTTTTCTCAAAATAATAATAATAATAATAATAATAATAATAATAATATGTATAGCATACTTTGTTAATCGTATGTTCAAAGTAGATTCCTGGAAGATTTTTCAAAAGGAGTGGTGTTGCTACATGTGGTTTGTTTGTTTGTTTTTCACTCTGGAATACCAAAATTAATATGATTCCCTGGTTCTGTGTCTCCTACCCAGAGTAGCTTTAAACGAAATCTGGCTTATAGAGGTTTATTCATAACTTCTTGATCTTTCACTTATTGCATATTTCTATGAAGGAAAAAGCTGTTTTAACACTTAAGGGTCTTATTTATGAAATATGGGAAAAGGTAGAAATATGTGCCGAGGAGACCCAAGTTGCCCCAAGGGTATTATTGCTGCAGATTTCCCAAAGAGAAAGTGGGACTTAAAAGAAGCAATTCTCAATATTTCCCCCAGACTTAAAACCTTGTAATTCAGATGAACTCTGAACTGAGACTCTTTGCATCTCATTTTCTCATTAGGTTTTATTACAGCCAACAAAACTTTCAGTGGTGAATTACTTCCTTCTCAGGGGTATACCAGACTCCCATCATGTCTGCACAAACTAAAATAATGAAATGGTTTATAACCAAGCCTTAGGAAAAAAAAAAAAAAGAAAAAAAAAAAGAAAGAAAGGGCAGTAGGGCCTTCTTATCTCTATGCTAACCTAAGTGTGGTTTTTCTAGTCCTTTTACTTGCCTATTGAAAAAACAGAATTAAAAAATGGAAATGACACTTGGCTTGAAACACCATTTAAAATCATTTAAAGATTTCTCTTTTAAGTTCCCTTAAAAGACAAGTCACTTCCGCAAGAAATATGGACAAATTAGTCTTAAACCCATGGCTCAGATAGGACTTAAGGTAGTAAATGCATGCTTTCAAATGTGGTCATGGTGTTAAGAAATGATGTCTGTTCCACGCACCTAGGTCGGAAGCGCCAGCATAAAAACAAATACTTTTGTTTTAACACAGAAGGTTGAAACATACTTTTATGTTACGTTCTGCATTTATAAGAGCTATTTCATGTTTACTATGTATCAAGCATAGGACTGGTTCTTGCCCTCAAAGAACTTATAATTCAGTTGAGAAGCCAAAGCTTAACATGATTTTAAAAAGAAAGGATTAGCAGAAAACAGAGTGTAATTAAGTGTTAAACAATGTGGTACAGATGCTAAGTGACCTAGGAGATCAGAGGAAGAGAAAGATGGCTGTGGGCTGGGACTGTCAAGAGTATATATTTTCCATAAACTCTTAAAATTATGCCACGTTTAAAAGTTGTTATGATTGCTGCTCATTTGTAATTTTAAATCATTTGCATGATTCACCATTGCTTTCCAACCAGTAGCTGTTCGAAAGGGCTTAAAAGAAACAGTTGATGTTGGCAGGAGACGTATCTTTAGCAAATCTCCTGGATTTGCCAATGAGGGAAAAACATACCTTCCTGTTGGATAACAGACACAAGAACTAAGCAGATCTTGCATGGAGAATATGCGATTTAATGAGCAGGAATACAGAACTCTGGCTGCAATTTTTGGTATGCATTTTTGTCTCTATTAAACTTTTCTTCATGCTAAACAACTTCTAAGTTTTGGAGCTGAGTTGAGCTTTTTCCTTGTTTAGATCTATTTTCACAATATATTTTTCTTTCTAAGAAAAGTGAACTAAAACTGCAATGAGAATTTTCTAATTCCTAAAAATAATGGCACTTGCGGGGACGGGGGTGGGGGGAGTGGGGTGAGTGGGGACAGTGGGGGGGGGGCAAGGAGGATGTTTAGCTTCCTTTAAAATTGAAGCATCAATATGCACAGGAACTTATCTTTTGAAATCACAAACCTTCAAGTGTGCATTTACACTCTTGGTCCTAAAATGCTTTTTACTTTATAGTTCAGAAAAGATCCTGGTCTCTGTGCGTTGCTTTTCCAGTCTTTGCAATGCAAAGTTGGAGCTAAATTAGATTTGTTATAACAGAATTTAAACTGCTAACATAGAGGCATGTCTCATCTTGTGTTTTGAGTAACTTTAGGCAACTTTAGAGAATAGTAGCAAGCACTTTTTCCCCTCCATACTTGTTGCGTTCTGGGTCTTCCCAAGAAATGTCAGTTATTTCCCCCAATTCTGAAAAGAGGGACTCTTTCGTAACAGTGTACAACCAGGCAAAAGAGCACTCTCGTGTTTCCTTCAGGGGGAGGAAACCTGTAATAATGCGAGATAATTAAATTTCGTCTTAGAAGAGTCTTCTTTGAAACGTTCTAATCAAGACTTCCAGCTTTCTGAGTGTGTGTGAGCTTTATTTTGCAATTCTTCCTGGTCCCGGTTCTGCATTCCTAATGAAAGTGAACTGACAAAGCGTGAAAGTGGTCTAAGGAGCAAAACAGAGCCAGCAAGCATGCTTCTGGTGAGCCAAGATTAATCAGTATTCCAGAAACCTCGGGTTTGCGCCCTCCTTCCCTGTGGTGTTTTCATTTTTCCCCACTCCCCCTGTCCCGGGCGCAGACTCCTCCCCTTTTCTTAAGTTGCCCCGATAGTAACTTGCAGTTTCAGAGCGCATGCATGCCGGGCTCGTGGCGTTCGTTACTCTTCCGTACCTGCTGCGGAATTCACCTTGTCATTGCCTGGGGTACCTTCCACCCGTTACAAAATCCGAAAAGGTAAGTCTGACGTCCTGTCTTGCCGCCGGGCTTCCCCTCTCCATGCACGTCTCCGCCGATGGATTTTGTTTCGCGAGCAGAGGAGCAGCGAGAGTGAAAAGCTAGCCATTTTGGTAGATAAAGTCCACGTTAGTAATTTAATGTAATGAGCGCATGGTGTCCGCTTATGCCGTGTCCGCTCTTAACTCGGAGTTGAGTCATTCAGGGTGGACTGGGGGTAGATTGTGGTTCGGGAGCTAGAAAAGAATCAAGGCTGAGCTGGTCTGTTTAAAAGTGACTGGAAAGGGAACCAGAGACTAGTTTAAAAAAAAAAAAAAAACTGGTCTCTCGTCTGTCCCCTTCCTCACTTCTCCCTAAACTTCTAATCTGCCGTGACGTCTTCAACAAGCCGTAGGTCTTATTATCACTGTCCCCAAGCTGCAATTTTATTTAAAAGTCAAAACTGTTAAGACGAGTCTCTTTTTCCACACTTGGATTTGCCAAAAGCTCCGGAGGAGTCTTTTGCTTTCCAGTTGCCTCCCCCGCGGACGCACACGCTGGCTGTTGGCGTTGCCATATACACACGTCCACAGGCACCACTGATTTTTACTTGGATTGATCTCGGGAAAGATTGTGGATTACAAACCTTATACAACCGGAGGAATCCTTTGATTTTTTTTTTTCAAAAGAACCGATTTCCACCCGGGAGAGATTGACTTAGATATTTGAATAACCCAGGAGCGCTTTAAAGAAACTAGAAACCACACGCTGTAATGTTTGGAATGAAAATTGGATTCGCCTCATCTGTTCTAGAAATTCTAAAATTTTGAAATACCCAGAAGTTGGTGATGGTTTCCTCAGGAGACTCCGATATGATTGCCACAAAGACAAATGCTACTTTGTACTTATACTTGTGATAAAAATGGAAATAAATGAATTACGATTACAGATAATGCATAGATAGGCTCAGAGAACTTTGCTTGTTTCAGAGAAAAAATTAAAAAGTTACCCTGCAAAATAGTCAAATATATTTCCCAAGTCCTGTGCATATGTTCTTTTCATTGCATTCTTTTCATGACCATATTTATTAGCTGATATTATCGTGGGTTTTTTTCCTTAATGAAGAAAATCTTTATCATTTAAAACAGAAAGCCCTGAGGATGAAATATCAATATCTTAATTCATTTTATTGACCTGGTTACGCCTTCACCGGGTACACAACATAAGCCAGCAAGTAATTATTGAGCGCTTCCTGTGCGTTCAATTCAATTAGACATTTATTGAGGGTGAACATTGTGCAAAAAGCACTTGGCTGGTTCTGGGGGAGACTGAGGGGGTGGGGGCTGCTTAGTCACACTCGGCTCCGATGAACCCTTTTACAGCCTCATTGGAATAGGAAGGGCAAATTTTTAAAAATAGAACACACATTTCTGCTGGTAGATTCTGAATTGATGCACATTTCTCACACGTGGTCCTGTAAAATATGCACCTCCCACCCAGCCTTGAAACCTGGCATTGCGGCTCTCTAGCTCTTGATTCCTACTGAGATTATGCAGCGTGCCAACAGCTTGCCCTGCTGTGGGGCAGCCCTGATTTCTCACCCCTGCAGGCTGTAACTCTTGTCTCTCCTCTCCTTGTTCTAGTTGTGTTCTCTAACACCAAAGAGGTCTGGCTTTACGGGGGTGATTCCGAGACGTTGAAGTGCAAAGAAAAGACATTCGTACAGAAGTAAAATATGACTAAAACCAACGGAGAAGAGCCCAGGATGGGGGGCAGGATGGAGAGATTCCAGCGAGGAGTTCGTAAGCGCACACTGTTGGCCAAGAGGAAAGTGCAGAGCATCACAAAGGAGGATGTTAAAAGTTACCTTTTTCGGAATGCTTTTGTACTGCTCACTGTCACTGCAGTCATTGTGGGTAAGTCATTTGATAACAACCGAAAAAAAAAAAAAAAAAAAAAGGATCTTGTTTCTCTGGGGCATCTGGCTCCCTGGGCGTATTATCAGATGGACTGATTGTAGGTATTCAAAATAATAGTCTAGGCTTTTTTCTCCCACTAAATGACAGTCTGTTGGCATGTTTGAAGCAATATATGGTAAACACGCCAGAATCTGAAAGAAGCATCGTTTGGCCTTATGCAAATCAATCGATTGTGTGGAGAAGAGGAATCAAATGCTTTCCCATCTCATGGAAGCATAAAAGAGTGACAATTTAATCATTAGGCCTGAGCAGTTAAATAACAATAAAAACAAGCAAACATATGCTAGACTTGGCCCAAATGTAATCATACAATGTCGCTTTCACTTAAAGCTAATTTATGCAATTAGTACATGAGATACAGGTTCCTAATAGTAATTATATTCTAACCATTCTAATGGGTGCTGACTTGAAACTGGGTATCATGCCTAGAGGTAGAGACTTTTACGTGTTTCCATCTCCCATCCAGTGACTGGAAAAGGTAAATTGAGACAAATGTTAACACAGATCTTTTTCATTCATTTCTTGCCATAAATAACTATCCCTTCTCTGCAACGTTGCAGCCTCTTACAAACTTAGCATTGTTAACAGCAACCTGTACTAATAAAACATTGTTTTGTTTGATTTATTGGAATCTGAAATTATTGTTTATTATTTATGGGTGGCAGATAGCTGAAAAAACTACTTACTGGGAAATTTTGACTGAACAAATACAGAAATCTTTACGCTGGTAAACATGCAAGCTAATGCCATGTTATAAAAAATTAAATTTCTACTAATCCGACCCAAAAGGGGGAGGGGGCATTAGTGTACAATTTTAATCTCTGTCTTGGAGTTTGCCAAGGTCTCTATCAAATATAAAGAGGTAATGACAATAAAAACTAAGACAATTTTGTGGCATGTAAATATAACTGTATTCAAAAAGATAGGATTCTTAAATTGCAAATAGGAATACGACAGAATAGTTTGTCGCAAGACTTTTGATATATTCCATGTCAATATCTTTTGCTCCTTTTAGAAATTGTTGGTCATCAATGACCGTTCAATTCATTTTAGAGATGTTCAAAGAGAAAATGTCCTGATTGACTCAGGGACATAATGGCTTTCTTTAGTAGGTTCCCAGGTTTAAATACATTCCTGAAGGAAGTATTTCAGTGCTTTGTCGTTGTCTTGGAAGTTGATGTAACACTCGGCAAGCTCAATTCATTTTTTGCTTTGAATTACAGTTGTTGCCAAGCCAAACAATAGCTGCCAAATAATAATAATAGTGAACGCTGATGGAGTACTGTTACAGCTGCTTAAGTAGTGTTTTGCCTAGATTAGCTTACTTCATCCTCAAACAAGCCTATGAGTGAATGGGCAGGAATGATTAGTATGATCCTTATTTTAGAGATGAGAATACTGAGCATGGAGAGATCAAACAACTTGCCCAAAGTCATGCAGATAGTAAACGCTAGAGCTCAAAGTCAGACTCAATTTATCTAGGCCCCGGGGCCATTCTCTTAAACACTTTGCCATCCTGCCTTTGTGCTCTGCAAACTAGTTGGCACCTTGTGAGAGATTCCAGGAAGAGAAATGCTGCTATGTCTTGGTAGAGGCCAATTAGCAAGCAGTGCTACATGCATTCACATAGCATTGTCATTTTACTATATGATTTACCCAATCAGACCCACAGAAAACTTATAATTCTCCAACAAATGATTAAGCCACATCCCTGTCATGCATTTAACAAATACTCATTTATTCTACAATCCTGTACACATCATAATAGAGCTCAGTGATACTGGAGTATGTTTGGAAAAGATGCAGAAACATTTATTCAACATGGTGTTCCAAACACAAGAAGAGTTCAATTTCTAGAACAGAAATGTTTCAGTTAAAGAATAAAGGAATGGAAAGTAATAAAACCTGCACATGGAAAGCAGATTGATGGAGAAGCAAGTTCCTAAGTGATTACAAAGACATATCTCTAATAGAAGGAAGATAATGCCAGGACTTAATGGTCCATTTTCTCTATGAGTTCTGGGATCATTTCCTAGCCCAGCGAGTACTTTCCTAAGATTTGTGAGAATTGCAGTGAGTTGGCTGAGCTGGGGTAGATAACTTGGCAGGATGTCCTCATGGTTGGCTTTACTAATGGAAACTGAAGAGGTAGAAGTAATAAGAAGGCACTAACAAAGAAACAAATAAAAAGAGCTCATTGACAGTCAGAGAGACCACTGAGTCTACACCAAAGACTTGGAATGGCCAATAGACCACTTGGTAGCAAACAGACTTAGGAGAGAAGGAAGAACCCTTCAGTTATCTCTTGGTGTGTCTTCCATTGAGGGCCCAATGAAAACAAAGGCTCCATTTAGCTTGTCACTGGGTACCATGTCTACATCAGCCCTAAAAGAATAATAAGAGCATGTCTGGACTTCAGCTCTCTAATTCATTTGCTGCAGCATTGGACAAAAAATGGACAGATGCTTGCAAGGAAGAAGAAAAGTTCTTTTTCCCAAAGAAGAGAGGAGAAGAACCAAATTCTTAGGTTTTAATAATTTTTAATACAAAAAAAAAGTCCTATATATCGGGTAAATTTTTTATTCCGTCTGTATTCTTTTGTCTTTTTGGAAAAAAAATAAATGTGCATTTAGTATGTTGAAGTGGAAACTAGAAAAGTATTACAGAGGAGGAGTAGATACATGTGAAACCATATAGTCAGATTAAAGTAGAGAATTGTAAATATTTCAGTATTAATTCCTCTACAAGCACAGGCCTAGAACCATGTGTGCAGTTTGATGTCAGTTCTAAGAAGTGACATTCCTAATGCCATTTCTAAGTGATGTCACAGTCCGAATATGCCATGCTATGTCAAAGCCACGTAATGAAAGCAAATTAGCAACCTGAGAGAAGGCAATGCCAAGTGTTAAGTCTCTTTAAGAGGGTTCATTACTAAAGCACTAGATAAAGTGTCTCCCAGGGCTGTTGCAGACATCTGTCTAACAAAAACCACACTGAGAAGAGTGGTTACTATCTTTCTTCCTCCAGGAAGCACTTTCTCGTTTCAAACTGTGGTAAGTGGTATGAGAGTGACCTCAGACATCTTGCTGAAAGAAAGGGAAAGTCCTTTGTTATGTTTAAGTCATAGAATGCCCATCTTTCCACATCCAGGGAGCAAAAAGCACAATAAAAATGAAATCTCAGGCTAAAAATTTTTGAAGAAATGGGTCATAACATCAGCTACGAGGGGAAGGAAACTAAATAGAATTGCATAGAACTGGATGGTGGTTTTACCTGAGGGAGTTCACAAACAGCAACTAGCATCTTTCTCTACACACACACACACACACACACACACACACACACATGCACGCACGCACCTTTTATGTTTGGGTTGTCCTCTATATGGGTTTGAGAAAAATTGGTGACTTTTCAGAAAAGAAAACATACTGGCTACATGTGTATAAAGCATTGCTCATCATTACCTTATAGTCTTTGGCAATGAATGTAAATGGCACTACAATTCAGCGCAATTCGATACTATCTCTGAAAGATATACAAGAAACTGGTCATTGTGGCTGCTTCTGGGATGAGAGCTGGGTGTCTGGTAATGGGATGGAAGGAATATTACTTTACTCTAAGTTTTTGTATGGTTTGAAGGCTTTTCACCACATTGGTATATTATCTATTATCTATTATCTGCTGAATAATTTTTTTTTTTAAAGAAAGATTCAGTGCTATTCAGCAATTTAACACATACTAAATGTTGGGTATCTGGTCTGTGCTATGCAATAGAGAATCTTTGCCCTCAGGTAGTTTAGTAGAAGAGATAAAAATGGGATGACAAAGGAATAGACAAATTTCAGAGGTAGTAATAAGGAGGTTTTTGTTTTGGTGAGGTTTTTAATTATGTCAACATTTTTTAAGTGAGATCATATTATCCATACTGTTGTATATAATATATGATCTTTGTGTTGATACTTTAGAGGTTGTACTTTTCTTGTTAACAACCTAGATGTACCATGTGGGAAAAAAGAATATGGCTTTTGATGAAGCATCGACTGGATTTATATGTGAACTGTATCATTTAATAGCTGTATGATCCTAGAGAAGGTGTTTAACTGCTCTGTGCCTCGGTTTCCTCATCTATCGTTACACATATAATATGCATTGCAAACACTAACACTGTACCAAGCACTGTTGTACGTGCTGTTAATGCATTGGCTTTATTTAATTCTCAGAACAAATAAGGCAGGGAGGTATTCTTATTCTTATTTCACAGATAAGGAAACAGCTCACCAACTGGGATGCAAATCCACTGTTCTGGCTGGAAGTTTATACTCTTACCCACCACACTCTTCTGAGTGCTTGTCCCTGCCCTTGGGGCATGTCCATTCTTGTTTTATGACATCAGTTAGCTGAGGGTGTGCACTGACCCAACAACAGAAGCAATGGAAAGGACACACGGAATTGAGACCTCAGTCCCAGGGGCACCTTGCATCTTGACGATTGATTGATGGCACGTGAGCGTTGACAGAAGAGCCGGACTGCAGCCTGTTGGGTTGGTCCAGTTGCTGACTCGGGTGACCGAGGGTGACCGAGGGTGCCGGTGCTCCCAGTAAAGGTAGAATACAGGAAGAAGATTGGGGGAGAGTGGGAGGGATGATTTCAGTTTTTTGGACATGTTGATTTGGGGATGTAAACATTACAACGGGAATACAGTGCAAGAGGCTCAGGGTACCTAGAGATTTTGAAGGTATTCTTTTGATGTCGAGACCAAACAAGGACAGTTCTGTCTTTGAAGGTTAAATGGATAATGATCCATGAATCGGGTTATCCTCCTGCATCAGCTACTCTGTAAGTGAGACCATTCTCAGAACACAGTTAACTCTTCTTTATGAGTAAAGCGGTAACCTCCCAGCAAGGCCGGGTATTTTGTACCTTCCACACGTACACAGTATCTGGGCGAGTCAGCCAGTTCAGTCAGACAAGTTTACCCATGTGGTTAGCCATCCGCTGCTGCACTCAAGTGATCGGTGATGGGACCAAATGAGCCAAGGGTTTGAATGGCTGGTGCGGGTGTAGAGCGGCACCCATGCACCCGTGCGGGCAGCCTCCCGGCTCACCAAAAGAAGGGAGTCTCCACACAGTTAAACAACAGGAACCCAAAGAACGGTGAATGATTCCCGGGCTGGGATTTATGGTTCCTTCCACACTTCCTGGAAGTAAGAAGAGAGAGAGGGAGCTTCAGGAAGCTTCTAGAAAGGGTGGCTCCTGAGGCAGGCGCTCCCCGGGTGCTGAGCTCCTCTCAGAGGCCCCTGGGGACAGAGGGCTGGGAGGGAAGTGTTAGGCCTAAGGAGCTCAGAAGCAGTGGATTCACAGTGCCATGCTCTGGAGAAGGGACACAAGGATAGGGTGTAGGGACTAGTGATGTTCCTCTGCTTTGTCTTCTCCCCCAGGGAGCAGAAACACAGAAAAATTGTCAGGGGCAGCTATAACAACTACCTGACATGTGCTTACAGCTCACTTGGATCCCAGCCCTCAGTTTCATTCTCAAAAAGCATTCCAGGGAGCTGCCTCCTATCCTGGGGTTTAAGTCTGGCACAGTATAGGGGAGTGGATCAGAGCTATGGACTCTGGAGTCAGACACTTTGAGGTTTATGTCCCAGTTCTGGAACTGAGCCTCCGTTCCTTCATGTATAAAATAGAATAATTGTAACCCCTCTCTGCCAGGATTTATGTTCCAATTCTGCCGCTTACAACCATGTAACTTTTAATAATTTCCCTAAGGGCTTGGCAGGTAAAGTATCCACACAAACTGTAAACCCCTCATCTTTTGCCCGTGCCTTTGCTCAGGCACAAAGTGGAAATGCACACCGATTCGCTGATGCTTTCTGCTACAGGACTGAGACCCAGCGATGGGGGTGGGGGTGGGGGGACAGGGACTAGGAAGGGGAGAAGATGGTCACCTGGTTTACGGGTAGGAGAAGCGGCTTCTATTTCCTTGGCTAGAGAAGAGAGCCAAGCAGAGTTGTAGGAAGAGATTTAGCAGTTGTAAAGCGCTTTGAGAGGCAGAGCTGAAAGCCTCAGAGTAAGTAATACTGTCATTATCTGTCCCTTACCCACCTGGCCTCCGAGCTGAAGCAGAAAGTAATCCCCTGGCACAGCCCTTATCATAATACCGACTGCTCGATGGAGGGAGTACCTGGCAGTAGATGTCTTTCTCAGGAAAGTAAACTTGCTGAGAAAATGTTCTCAGTCAATGTTTGAACCTTCTCGGTAGCGCACTTTGTTCATGCCACTTGGGACCAATCTGAGAGTCAGGCACCTCCCTGGTTTCTCCTTTTTTCCAGCATTTTGATGTCTGCCACTCCTTAACTGCCACCCCTACCAGAGTTGGGCAGGCCAGATGAAGTCTTCTGGAAACCTGGGAGGAGTGTTGCTGGTTTCTAACAGAGTTGGTCAACATTCTTCTGAAGTATGGGGCAGAGGGCTTGATTTGTTCTAAGATTGTCTCTGGATTTTTATTTTGCTGTCTTCTTCCTGTTCATTCAGATAATGAGGAAACTGAGCAGGCAATTTCAAAATTGTTTCTCTTTCAAGTAGGTGATCAAATAAGCGGGTGTGCTCGGAACAATTACCTGCAGTAATAACACCTTCCACCGCGGCAGTGTTACGGTTTACAAAGCGCTTCCAGGGTGCTCTCTCTAGCACCGCAATCCAGGGCCAGTCCATCCTCCTTCTGAGTAGTGTCTGCACAGGTCTGTGATGCAGCTGAGAAAACACTGAGAGTCTCAAAGATCTGGTGACAGAGCCAGCTCTGCCATCCACTCACTCACTTTGTGATTTAGGACAAATCGCTGGGCCTCGTATTTCCTCATCAGCAAATTACATTGGGACTAATGTCTGCTTCCAGCTCCACAGTTCTATCACTGAACATCTGATTTGCCCTTCTCTAAAGCAGAATGAAGGGAATAAGATACATCAGTGTTCCCTGTTCCCTTTCTACTCCTTGATGCCGTACAATGGCAGAGACCTTTTTCCTCTACTGTTGACCTCCCAACCCATCCTCGCCAGTCTTTCCCATCAACAAGCAGCTAAATTCTTGAGGACCCTGGAGTTCCTGAACTCTGGGTGTGATAAACCCGTGTCGGAGCACACAAATGAGGCATGCCGCTGCAGAAGCCACCTCTGCCCAGCACTCTTCTGATTGTCTCTCATAAATCAGAGGAGGAGAGCTGTGAGTCCCTGTCCTTGCTACAGAGACAGCAGAGCTATGAAGAGCCTGCGGTATCTGGAAAAGGCAACTGGAATGAAAGCACTGTCTTTTCCAAGTTGTACATTCCAGGTGTTAGAGTACTTGATATTTATTTATGGAACACTGGGGTGCTATCATTCATCAACTATTTGGTCTGGCAGCTAGGTGAGCTGTATCATTGCTACGAGATGAGGAAACACACAGAGCACTTCAGGGCACAGAGTTCAGCCATTGTGCTCACCAAGTATAAAAATTAAGCGTTTTAGGTCAAGCTTCAGTGCTGTCAATGTTGCCCAGAGCTTACTCCCTAACCCAAGAATATTTCCATCACTATGCCCAATCAAGAGAGGTCCTGGAGTGGTTTTGAAAACCAAAAGAGAAGAACAAAACCCCCAAGACTAGATAAAGGAAGATATTCCCTTTGAATTAAGACAAGCGGGGGGGGGGGGGGGGGGGGGGGGGGGGGGTGGGTGGCGGGAAGGCACTCCTTTTTCACTCTGTGTATCATATCAAAGATTCAAAGGTAAATTAAGGAGCAGCTAGTTAAAAGGCACACTTAAGTTTTGAATTTCAAGACTGAGTTTCTGTCTCCAGAAGGGACAACTCCATTCTTCTTGTACCCAAAGAGACTTCTCCAGTTCTCCAACAATGATTCCAGGCCATAAACTGCTTCTGCTTCCCAGAGAGAAAACAATGGGCTATTAGCGAAAGATTTTCTATTCAGAATCTTGTAAGATGAAGCTCATTTGTCCCTAATGAGAGTAGAAATGGACAATTGCTGCCCTTCACATACTGAAAAGAAGGCCCCTGCCTTTAGACACATTGCATCCCTTGAAATTTCATCTTTCAAGCAAGTAAGGCAAAACCCCAGGGATACGTGTGCTTGCTGGCACCTTCAGCTTGTTGATGAATGTGAAGGTAAAGGCATCAAAAAGAAAACTGTGAGTTTTTTAACAGACTGCCTATGACCAAAGTTATCTTTTAGTTTATTTACTTTTGTCTCCTCGAATTTGCTTTTTTAAGGCAAATGACATAGTCATATAAAAAAGCCGAGATTCAGTGAACTTTGTAAATTCTGACACCGCGATGCTTCACACAGTATGTTGGATGATGAAAGAGTATGATGTGAAAGAGCTTTACACAGTATGATGGATGTTACCTTTGTCTGGTAGTTTCCAACGTGACTTTGCCGCTTTGGTGTACTTGTAACTCCAAGGGCTAATGCGTTGAAGCAGACATGATCCTATAATGGTGGAGTTCAAAGTTTTTTCAGATTCACTTCCTTGTCTCCAGGAAAAAAAGAACTGTTTGGTCAGAAAGTGATCCACTCACTAGAAATCTGAACGCAACTAGCGACTTTCCTCTCCGTGGCCCAAATGAAATACATTCACTGTTAGAGCAAATTAAAGCAAGGTTGAGGAGAAACCAACCCAGACCCAAAGTGAATTTTTAGAAACATCCAGGCATCCAGCAGAAATGATTTAGTTTAGAATTCAGTCAAAAAAATTTTTTCAAGTCTTATTTTTATTTATTTAAGCAATCTGTACGCCCAACATGGGACTTGAACTCATGATTGCAAGTTCAAGAGTCGCATGCCCTTCCAACTGAGCCAGCCAGGTGCCCTGAATTCAGTCAGATTTAAAGATAAAAAATGTGAGCCAACTTTTTTTGCTTATTTATTTTGTTATTTTACTTATGAAATACACTTACATTGCCCAAAATAAAAAATTACAAAAGGATATAAATACCTTGCTATCAGTTTCTTGTGTGCCTTTAGAATTATGAGTATAAAAATAAATACATATCCCGGGTTTTTTTTTTTGGCTTTTGTATACAAATGCTGGCATAGATTATATAGCCTGCTTTATACCTTACTTTTTTGACTTTACAATATGCCTTGGACATCATTCCTTATTAGCACAAAAAGAACCTCCTCATTCTCTCTTGGGGGCGCACTCTATGCATGTACCCTCATTCATTGAAGCAATTCCCAATTGGTGGCCACTTAGATTGTTTCCAACTTTTAGATATTTGTTAAATGGTATAAAGAATAATCCTGTACAAAAGTGATTTCCCCCAGGTATAGTGTATCTGTGGGGTATATGCCCAGAATTGAAATTGCGTTCATGGTTTCTATTTACTCATAACAATATTTTATTTTTTACCAGAAAGGAAAGCAACGGGTGTTGATGATTTTAGTGGGATATTTTTCCAACGACCATGGGGTGGACATTTAAAAGACCTGTAGGATTATTTGTAAGTTTAGTTAGCATTTCGCATAGCCTATGTCAGTGCGCTTTTAGGAAGAAAGCACCAGGCTTTTCAGAGCTCCTCAGGTTCTTCTGATACGGTTGTCTGCCAGAGTTGTATGCCGTGTGGACTTGGGTCTGCGTTAGTTACCCAGAGCTGGTTCGTCTGGGCTCCGCTGGCAGAACAAGGCTGGAGCAGGTATTTCCACCTCCAGCAACAGGAAATACCAAAGGACAAAAGACTGAACGAAGCCAGGGCCCAACTCTCTGAAGGATGTGGGAACAGAGGGGTGGGGGAGGGCCGAAAGGTTGCCTCAAACCCAGTAGCTTCTCACCAGGAAATGCCTGGAAGTTTGGGGTGAAACGGAAGACCAAGACCAGCAGACCTCTTGGGCAAGTAAATTCACCATTATGCCCTTGCCCTTCTTGTTAAAAATAAACTAATGGGACTTTATGTCCACCAGCTTCGGCAGGTTTGCACGAGACGGACTCACAACTTCTCCAGCTTGGGCTACACGCTAGCCAAGTTCTAAAATAGAAACTTTTATTTGATCTTTAAGAATTATTTGTTGTCTACCTGCCGCAATAACTGTAATGGCCAAGTTGACAAAGCATTTTTTGATGTATTAAAAAATGCTGTCATATGCATTATCCAGGACGTTTGAATTCGTTAGGAGAAACGAGATGAATTCATAGTAAAGCAGTTAAGATTTATAATGCTTTTGGTTTACATGGTTCTTGTAAAATCAGAACCTTTAGGCGAGAATATTAAAGGTCACGAGAATTTTATTTTTTTATTATTTTTTTAATGTTTGTTTTTGACAGAGAGAGAGAGAGAGAGAGACAGAGCACGAGTGGGGGAGGGGCAGAGAGAGAGGGAGACACAGAATCCGAAACAGGCTCCAGGCTGTGAGCTGTCAGCACAGAGCCCGACATGGGGCTTGAACTTACAGACTGCGAGATCATGACCTGAGCCGAAGTCAGATGCTCAGCTGACTGAGCCACCCAGACACCCCAAGAGGATTTTAGATATTGCCTTTCTGACCTATCCCTCCCGTTTTGTGACAAAAAAAAAAAAAAAAAAAAAAAAAAAAAGAGGTCCAAAGAGATTATATGATTTGAAGATG
Organism: Lynx rufus; assembly: GCF_022079265.1. Lineage (NCBI taxonomy): Eukaryota > Metazoa > Chordata > Mammalia > Carnivora > Felidae > Lynx > Lynx rufus. The sequence goes on along the minus strand of NW_025814823.1, from coordinate 210,275,812 downwards.
TGGGCTGTGGAAATAGGCAGGCCTAAGTTTCAAACCCCATTCTGCCAACATCAGTTACTGGTCATGTCGCCTGGAACAAGTGGCTTACTCTTTCTCGGTTCAGTCTCCACATCTGTAAAATGGTGATATTAAATCCTGTAGCTTTGATATGAAGATTAAATCTTTAAAGTCCCGACTGACATAATTTGCTGGCAGCGTCAGGCCCAGAACCTCATCCCAGATTCTCGGTCCATGAACTTTCTACCGCCTCACACCCACTGTCTTTTATATTAAAAAAAACAAGCCTTGTGAGAGAAACAGGAATCAGGAGCTATCGCTCCTAGTTTGTGAATCTAAAAACCTAAGCCATATGAGAAATCGTAGCTCCGTTGAGATCCAGTTCCACAGGTCACGACAGAGTAATCACAGTTTGGAGGAGGGGATGCTCCTGAGGGTAGGCTTCTCTGCTCACAGAATGCGGTGGGGAGTGGCATTTGCTGCAAAGCACAGAGCGAAGCGATTGCTCCATTCCGAAATATGTTCAACACGGTTCAACGCGAGCCGGGCCCAGCGCTGCTGGGCACTGGTCATCTGAAAGAGAATTAAGTCATGCTCTTTGTTTATTCATTCATCAACATACCGAGCACCTACTGTGTGCCAGGAACTGTTTCAGGGGCTTGATATATATCAGTGAACAAACATACAGCAGGAAAACCAATGTTGATCTCTCGGAACTTATATTCTAGGGGGCAGAGACAACAACGAACAACAAGCATAATAAGTTAGAAAATTATACTGTGTTTTGGAAGGTAATAAGAACTACTGAAACAAATTAAGGCGGCTGAGGGAGAAATTCAGGGTCGGTTCCAATAAGAAGATGACATTTGCACTAAGTCTGGAAGCAAACCTGGGAATCTCTGAGAAGAGCATTCCAGGCAGAAAGAAGAGCCAGCACCAGGGCCAGAAAGTGGGATCATGTCCGAGGTGGTGGAGTGACAACAAGGAGGCAAATGTTCTCGTTCTGGCCAAAGATCTGCAGGCCACGCTTATTCTGGATGGGGGTTTGAATGTCCTCTGACTGGTTTGCAGTGTCAATGTTAGAAGAGCTGGTTAGCTCATCCTGGGTGGGCATTTGGTGGTATTCATATGGTGGCCTCAGAATATAAAGTCTTCCTCTAAAATCAGTGCCACTGTTACTTTTAGATACCCTTTTGTCATCTGAGCTCTTTGGGGGCATCATATCTTCTTCCGAAGAATTTAGTATTGTGAGTACTAATTCTAGAAAGCTGTGGTCTGCCAATCTGTTCATGACAGTTTGGAAACAGGGTAGAAACTCGAGTAAAATTTTACTGTTTCAAACTGCAACATTTACCAAAAGGTAAATTGGATGAATTGGTCCGAATTTTACTTCAACTTGTGCCACGTTTTTCTACTCTTAAATATTTTCTGGCTTAATATTTTCTGTAATTTTATCAGATTAAATATGGACCAAATTCTTTAAAATAGGTCTTTAGCTTTTAATGTGCTGTGCGTGTTTGGCCTTCAAAAGGAAGCCTATGGTGGTGTTCTTTCTGAGGCTCTAGTGTGGACCTTGTGTCTTTAGAAAAGTGAAATGGTATTTAATCTTCCAAAGAAGTGTTTGTTGTATAGGCTCTCTAGGGGAAACAGTGAACCCCTGAAGAACTCACTTCTTGAGCTTTCTGTGTTAGAAGAAAGTATTTAAATAAAAATGCATCTTGGTTTATAGCATTCAACCAGCACTGTTAATTTTGATCACCTTAAACATTCCAGTTAAGATATTCCCTAGATTCCAGAAATCTTGTAAAATACCAAAACAGGAATGCTAGAAGACTCTTGACTGAGAATGAGCAATCTGAATTGAATTGTGACATCTGTGTTTTCTTTAATGTCACCAAGATGCAGATTGCAAAGTTTGCTTCAGCTGTAACAAACCCATTGGGAAGTTATTCTGATTTTTATGGTTATTTTTGCAGGGTAATCAATAATAAAGAATCTATTCTTTTGCATTAAAGGTCTGGAGGCCATAAAGGTTTTGATTAGCTCTGGGAACATCAATCAATGGACTTCAAGTAAGGCAGAGTCCTCAGCTCTGTAAAGGCAGTGAGCGGCTTTACCAAAGTGAAGAAAACCACCCCGCCCTGCTACCTCTAATTGGTCAGAAGGGCAGAGAGTAGAGGGCTCTGAGAAGTCTGTTCTTCAGGATGTGAGGATGGTTCAGGGAAGGCTTTTTATCGTTGCTGGGCTGTGTAATCAGAAACCTGAACTGCTTACCCAAAAAAGCAATCTTCACGTTCAGAGCATTTCCTCTGTATTTGACACTGAGAGCTGGCTGACCTTATCACACTGGCCTCACCTCTAATATTGCCCAGCAGAGCAAAAGCTGAAGAAAAATGTCTTCTGTTTATTTATTCAACAAATGAACTGCAAAAAGCTAGATGTTGACTTCATTAAGCAAAATCAACAAAACCTTTGCCCAACTTAGGCTCTGTCTCAATTAAACTAACTCAAAATGGAATGAAAAGATGGGCAAAATATTGTGTACTAACTTAGGCTCTTTGAATTAGTACCACGACTGTTGAGAGGCCATGAGTACAGCATAGTAGGTAAGAGTCTGAGCTTGGAGCTGAACAGCCTGGGTATGAAGTCCACCTCAGCCATCCCCCTGACATTGGGGAAGCGGCTTGACTGCTCCCTGCATTGACCGTGGCCCCAACCTCTACTAGCTGTGAGGTTTCGGCAGTTTACCTACCCTCTCGATGACTCCAGTTCTTCATGAGAAGTGAGGTGTAGGCTCTACTAGTCCTGGCTTCCATGGTCCTGTGAGGCAGTGTGCTTGGAGGGCTTGGCATCTTGCATGTGCCCAATGACTGCTGGCTGTTGTCATTAAGCGTGGGACCCTGAAGCATGTTTTCATTTAATGTCCTCTCCAGCTTTGTTACTGTTGGTTTCCAAGGATTAAAATGTGTGCGGTGGGGCAAAAGAGGCAAGCTATTTTAATTAAAAGTTTTATATAAGTTTAGTTAAATCATTCCAAAGAAAGGGATTCAGTGTCACCATTTTAAACAGTGACTTAGCACTATGGTAACCATATTGTAAAGGGACCTGTGAAGGGTTCCAACATGTACTGGGTGCTTCTGGGACATTTCTAGCAGATCCGAGATTATTACTCAAGTGCTTCTAGAGTTTAGGGATTAGAGATGCTGAAGACCCGGGAGCCAGGGTCAGGCCTTGGCTACAAGGGTATATCTGTGTTTGAGAGGCATTAAAGTGTAGTAGAAAGAGAACTGGGTTTTCTTTAGAATTCCCAAATCAATCACTTACTAACTCTGTAGACTTGAGCAAGTTCACTAGCTTTGAGCATCAGTGTATACATTTTTGAAAATAGACATGATCATATCTACCCTCATAAAGTTGTGATGAGGATCATGCCACCTTGAGCCCATTAAGGGTTCAATCAGTATTGCCCCTCCCAACATAACCTCTTCTTTCCTAGGAGTAGAAATGGCTCACTTGGTAAACCCCGAGATAGTAAACGTACCAAAACATAGTCAGGGGCATCACTGACTCAAAGAGTATTTGCAGTGTGCTATCCCTCTAAACAACCCTTCTCTTCAAAGCTTTTGACCTGAAACTATCCCTTTTCACCATATAAATGGTGACTCCTGTGTGCTTTCCCCCTATAAAAAAGAACTTTTAGAAAATGTGGGTTCCGTATTAGAGAATGCAAAGAAACTGAGACATTCTAGAGGAGCTGATGCCAGAACTACACTTCCAAGCAAGATCAGCTTATTGACTACAAAAGCCTTTTGAGACTTTGCCTCCTGGCTGTTTTTCTGCTGCTCTGTTAGGCATGTATCTCCCTGGTAGACTGGAGTTAAGAGATGTCATTCGCCCACTGCCCAGGACTCACTCACTGAGCTGGCTTACTTTCCCTCCTAGCACCTAGATGAAAATTGGTGGCACTGAGTAAATGTGGGATTTGATGGGGGAAAAGGGGAGGAGGTACATGGAACTCCCAAGGAGAGAGTGTCTGGATACAGCTGGTGTGGCTGTAAGAGAGAATATAGTCAGGTTGGCAAGAGTTAGACTTTGGGAAATGGGGTCTAATGCACATAGGTTTAGAAAGAATAATCCCTTCCTTCATCTACACTGGCTTGTGTCTACCTGTATCGTTGATAGAGCAGCTGCTCTACCGGTTTTTTCCTAAATGATAAATAATGTAAATTTCTTAAACAACTTAATAATTTAATTAATAAATAACTTTTGGACTAGCCAGGATCCTACCCATCTATGGAAATATTGTTGTTTTTGAGTTAATGTATTTCTAATAACAAACAGCCAACTTAGAAGTGAAACTTGTAAAACCAAGTCTGGTCTTGTCATTTGGGAGATGTCTAAAATTCCTAATAGCTTGATATGGTCAAATTCCAGGTGACGAAAATGAGTATCTTGTGTTTATTGCACCCATTTTATGTTATAATTGAATGACAAATGTTTAAATGTGTTTTAAAAAAGATCAGAAAACAATCAATTCCAGTGAAATTACATTTGATTGGAAGTAAAGTAAGATTTATAAATATTTATTTATTTACTTATTATAAGATGAAGCACTTATTTCAGTGTGATTTGGCCTTTATATGAACAAGCAGGAAAGAACCAGATATGACCAGAGCCTTTTATAATTCCTATGTGCTGGTGAGGATACTGTGGTGAATAATGCACACTAAAAATTGGAACTAAATGCCTTACCTCAAACCAAGTTCCAGGAAGATTAAAGGTTCAATATTTTCAAACAAAGCAAGTGACCAGTCAAAGAAGGAAAAAGGAATTAAATATTCATCAAATTTGGGAGAAGGGAAATTAAAGTTTATAACTCTCGAAAAAATTACCTAATAAAAAAGGTATGTGGACCATATTTTATAAAAATGCAAAATACCTGTATATTTTAGAGTATTAGAAAAATAGTTATAGCAAATATGTTACACATAGGCAAAGGATAATTATCTTTATTATGTAAAGAATTTATATCAGATACATACACACACACACAACAGACACACATGCACACATAAATTCTTAAACTACTAGAATTTTTAAATGCTTGGAGAAAATACAACTAGGAGAAATGGTCAACATCATTAGATATTAAGTAAATTGAAAGGAAATAAAAAATACATACTATATACTCATCACATTCACAAATGTTATTTGTTTTAATAGTTGTTATGATAATTCTCCCCATTAGATAATATTAAAGCCTTCTCATCCACTAACAGAACATTAAACTGTTGGGCCAACCCACTAGAAAAACAATTTGATAACATGAATCAAGGTAGTGATATTCTTTAATGCACTGGTTTCCTTCCTCTAAACTACACTAAAAAATATTTCTAGTTATAAAACAGCCTTCATATATTTATCATAGTGCTCTTCATAAAAGCAAAAAAATGCTAACCAACCTAACTGTTCAACAACAAAGGAAGTATTAAGTAAATTATGGTACAATCATTGGGTCTGGTATCATGAACCCTAAAAGTGATGCTTATGATAACTACATATGGAAAAGTATATTCTGTGTGATTTCCATATATCTAACTCTGTGTGAGAACATTCTGGAAAGAAACTCACAGAAGCACCAACAGCGCTTGTCTTTGCTCTACTGGAGACGTGGGAAGTACGTGTGAAGGTCACAAATGTGAGCTCTGAGTCCGAATGCCTGGGTTTAAATCCCAGCTCTGTCACTTGAGTAACTTTTTGACTTTGATACTGAGTGGCTATTGGAGTCCAGCAAGTTTGAAGTTCACCATAATTAGATTTCCCCATCAGTACACTGGTGGTAAAATAGTACCTACCTCCAGGGGTTTTTGTGAGGATTAAATATAATAACACAAGTAAAGCACTGACAATGGCTGGCATGTGGTAAGAGCTCAGTAAGCATTAGCTATTTGCTATTTAAGTGAGAGAATCAATAGAGGCAGGCTTCTGCCTTTTGTTTTGCGTATCTTCCAAGTCACCTTTTTCTGTCTTGAACATATTACTGTTACATTGGGAGAAAAGCGATAACTATTTTCCTAAAGGCCCTGAAAACTGGATCAGCCAGATTTTCTGGTCACGTAGATTCAGACTCTTAAGTGCAGTATCACAGTATATAATCAAAGAATGGATACTTCACAGTTGCTGAGACCCAAGAAATGAAATTGGGATTGCTGTAATACTTGAAATGAACTTTGTGTCTCATTTCCTAAGAGAAGGAGCCCATTTCGTAAGAAGTTAGGATGAGCCTGTTTCCTTAAAGGACTGCTTGCTTCCTTTGGAAAAACGTAGGTTCACCCAGTGTTCTCTCCCCCTACACCGACCTCCAGCTTCTAGATAACTCAGTATTTCTCTATAAGGCACATGTTTGAGTAACAGCAGGGCAAAAATTTAGAAAATATTTACAATAATGGAATAAATAAATTTTCCTGGGCAAGGAAAGTAAATTCGGGAGGGGGGGGGAGTACATTGATTCAGTCGGTCTGTTGATTTCCAAACACTTCGAAAGCTACTGTGTGTAATTCAATTTACATATAAAGTTATTTTTAAAATATATTTTAAAGTCCCAGGAGCAGAAGGAAAATGAAGGGGAAAATTGCTTTCTCTTTCTCTTATTCCGCGCCCCACCCCCACCCACCCCCCCCCCCCCCCGTTAGTGTTCAGGGAAAATTTTTGGAAAAAGGTCTCTGCTCATTTTGGAGTCTTCTCTTGCCGGCAAGTAACAAGTCTGTACAACACAGTTGCCAAGGCAATATCGAGACCATGTAGACAGAAAGCATGGTGTACAGACAGGGAGGTGATGGAAATGGATTAACAATGTGAACAAGAGGAATTTTTTTAATTGGAAAAAAATAAAATCATACTGCCCTTTAATAAGTGCTTGTGCTAGCCGTCCTAATATCCGTTGTTACAAAGGAAATTCATTATGATAAGGGTTTTTTTTTCTACATTGCCTTGTTCATGGATACATGATTTGTCTCCCAGTTATGCCCCTATCTTTGTAACTCTGTACCGAGCCACGTCAAACTTGGTTCTACTGCATTTAAGTTAGACAAAGACATTTTTCATTTGCTAAAGCCAGAGACGTTTTTTCTCTAAGTCTTACTCGAAGCCCTGGATTCAGCCAGACCCTGGCAGACGGAAGAGACAGGCACACCCCTTGCTCCTAAAGCAGCACCAATATTTGCTGCTTAAATAAATGTACTCTCGTCAGACAGGAGTGACCACCAGCCAAATACTTCTTCATTCTCCTAGGACTGCTACTTCAGTTTTTAAAGGGGCTCAAATTTTCTCCATCTTTTCTTTCCCCCTTCAGGTACAATCCTGGGATTTACCCTCCGACCATACAAAATGAGCTACCGAGAAGTCAAGTACTTCTCTTTCCCTGGGGAACTTCTGATGAGGATGTTACAGATGCTGGTGTTACCACTTATAATCTCCAGTCTTGTCACAGGTACCATATGCAGTGTTGTTTTTTTGTTTGTTTGTTTTTCTGGGTTGTTGTTTTTTTTTAAGTGTGCTTATTGCAAAAGATCACTTAGAAAAGCAAATGCTTTAGGTTTCTGCTGGATGCATGCTCTGTTCTAGAAAAAAAAAAAGTCCCTTCAAAAATGATGGAAAGGAGGCTTTAGTAATGCATGAATGATTATAACTCTCGTATTTTACCAATCACAAGAGGAAACGGATTTAAACAACCACGTAATCTAGTCTGCCTCACTACAAAAGAGGCACCTGCTAAACCCTACACAACCAGCCTTCTCTGACCACAGCGATACAGTTGACAACAGCGTACAACAGGTCTGTTTTCTCACCCTCTTATCCCACCCAGATAACATCTGGTTGGACAGCCTATTAGCTATTGATGCAAGAATGCTTGTTCTCAGAGCCACCAGGACTTGAGCGGGAGCCTTCTTGGAAGCCTCATCAAGAGGTAATACCCACAACGCACTCACCAATTCTGCTGCCACCAACACTTTATCTTTTCCTGGTGAACCCGCATGATTTCATTTCCTTCTCCAGTTGTCCCCCACCCCCGTTACCTATGAGGCTGGTGGGAGAATGGGGAGGGGGCAGGGGATTTCCCCATCTGGATATTTTTGTCAGCTGACACTTGGATTCTCAAGGAGTGGAAGCTTTGCAGGGTAGGATCTATTTTCTGTGACAGTAAGATAACAATCGACTCCTCCATGGGAAATGCTTCAAGAGTCATTTGTACACGTGACTGGCGAATACAAATGGAGCCAAAAAGAAAAAAAAAAAAAAAAACGGTTACTATACATTCCTTCCTGCCCACTCTTCTCTTTCCCCACAGCACACCTCTGACATGAAGAAAGAATGTCCATAGACACCGTCCCAGCAGGATGGTTTCTAGGTTTGTAGCTAAAGCCCAGAACTCAGGTATTACTGACCCTGTTCTCTTCTCCACCCGTGGCTCACTGTCCCTCCATGGGTATATCTCTCCACCTCTATGTGAGCTGGCTCCAAGCATCTTTCCCCTTCCAGGGAGTCCTCAAGGATATTTATAATCTCTTCTCAAGATCTCTGTGTAGTAAGAATTTCATAGCACAATTCAAAAGTCATAGGGCAAGATTCTGACTGCTGCATGCCTGCGAGGGCTGGCCTAACTTGGACAGGAACTATATCAGCTCTTCCCCCAATGCGTTGCGGATCTCTACTGGCTTCCACTTGTTCAGGTCTTTAAACAAGTGATTGCATGTACAGGAGGCTCCCATTGGAGGGTGAACTGCCCATAAAGCAATCATGTAGGCAGGATGATTGGGATGCTTGTTTCTGAAACAACCTGGTCTATTGCTGACCAGGGGGTAATCCTAGCAGTCCCAATTCTTATCACCAAAACTAGATTCATGCTGACAGGACTTTACATTCTCATTTTATTATCCACGTGTTGACATTTTTCTGCGAAGCAAGTTCTTGCAGTAGTTCTTAGAGGACAGAACTCACATGTGCCATTTTATTCAGTGGGCAAGTGTCCCTCTTCACCATCCCTACTGGCCAGTGTCTGACTTGAGTCCCTACAGTCTTCCTGGATGCAAAGTTGAGGGGTTCTGGATTCCTTTATACTGTCTTTCAGTATAGTATCTAAGTCCCAGTATCTAAATATTGGGACCAGTATTTAGAGGTTTCTGCTTTCTGATATTTGTGCTGAAAACCCACATGTTACCCTTCCAAGAGGAAAGCCCTCATTTGGCACAATTAGAGAAAATATTATTTCCCCTTAATAGCGATCTTGCTCGACAATTACCTCCAAGTGGAATTTCCTGATATTTCTAATACTTAGTACGTCAGCTTCATTGAAGGAATACAAGCTTTCACTGAATAATTGTGCAGGAAAAAAAGCCATGATGCAGTCTCTTTACATGGTTAAAAAGAAATTTGTGGGAAAACCTTGGAAAAACTAGCAACATTTATAATATTGAAAGGAATTATAAGCTGCAAGCAACCAATATAAAATAAACTTTTAAAATGTAACCTACTTGTACGTTGGGGATGCTGCCGCTTGGGACCAATAAGAGAGTCTCAGCCCTTTTCCAGGACTATGTTAAGGCAAGGGATATATGGGCACTGGGTGGCTCAGTTGTTTGCGCATCCGAGTTTTGATATCGGTTCAGGTCATCATCCCAGGGTCTTGGGATCAAGCCACGGTGAGTGTGGCGACTGCTTGAGATTCTCTCCCCGCCCCCCCCACCTCATCCTTCTCCCTAATGTGTGTACTCTCTCTCTCTCTCTCTCTCTCTCAAAAAAGAGAAAAAAAGGGGGGGGATATAATTTAGTTTGCCAAAGATCTTTGTTAGGTATTAATCTTAAAGATTAATTTCCAAGCTACATAATATTTTGGATACTTATGATCAATTACAATGAACGATTGATTCAATAAGACTTTCCTTTAGGGTTTTAAATACGGTGATTCCAAACCAAAAAGGGAGCAGGGGGTATGACCCATTGGGAATGAGGAGGAGGAGGAGCCTCTAAAAATTACATACATCCCTGGAGGACCCCTGTGTGTGTTGGGAGAAGCTCCTGGAGAATGTGTTGTCTAGGGAGGAAACAGAGTCAGGTCCATTATTTTAGAATGGAAAGGCATACTCAAATGCCTCCTGTGGCCAAGCAGGTGATGATTATATATGAAGCTGCCCTTTCAGGGTACTTTTTATTTTCTTTCTATGATCCAGCTGCACAATCGGATAGACAATGGGAGGCAAGGAGACTGTGGTGACCTGAAAAGTATCCGCTTCAGCCGATTGTTGCTCTGTGTCAACAAGGGCCAAATCTTCTGATTTTTTTAAGAGGGTCCAGAAATCTAAAAAAACTTAAGAACCTCCTAATTTTTCAATGTTGATACAATTCACAGAACAAAACACTGCAAGCCAAACAAAGCTCCTCTGCAGGCCAAGTCCAACTCTTGGGCTACCAATATAAGAACTCAGGTGTGAATGTCGGTGTCATTCATTGTAAGAAATGCACTGCTGAGCTGGGGCACCCATGGAGCTCTCCTCACTGGGTTTCCCTTACGGCCTTATTCAAGTGTTGACAGCTCACACCAGAGCTCGAGTCAGTGTGCTGTCACAAAACACCACATTTATTGACACTTAAACAAATAGCTATTGGAAAACCTGTCCTCTCCATCTTCTGTGTCACAGTTGTGCTGATCTTTCCTGCACCTGATAGGAACACCAGAATAAGAACTCGGGGGTGATGCTCCCACAGAAAGTATTTCCCAACGGGAAAATGTTTGACAGACTTAATGTTTTTAAGTCAACAAGTCCCAGGGTCTTGACAGACAGAGATAGAAATGCATGAAGCCCTTACTACATGTGTTGGATTAGGTATTCTGTTTTAGAAGACTCTGTGCATTTTATTGTGCTAAAGTCACATTTAAACTCAGAAATCTAGGGGTGGCTGGGTGGCTCAGTCAGTTAAGTGTCTGACTTCGGCTCAGGTCATGATCTCACAGCTTGTGAGTTTGAACCCCACATTGGGCTCTGTGCTGACAGCCTGCTTCAGATTCTGTGTCTCCCTCTCTCTCTCTGCCCCTCCCTCTCTCTCTCTCTCTCTCTCCCCCTCAGAAATAAATAAACATCAAAAAAAATTAAATTCCAAAATCTAAGTTAGGTTTTCGTATTTGAAACATTTGTGTTTGTGAATTGTGGCTCTAAAGCTCCCATAAGCCATGTTCTCCTTTCCCAAATTCGAAATTCCAATCGTTCCAAATATCCTTGGTGTGTATTAGCAATTCCAGAAGCTGCCAGAGAGAAGCTGGGAGCGAGCCTAATGGCTAGATTTGTACTCAAGTACCTGTGTTTTTGAAGAGGAAGAGTAAGTCTGTGCCAACACACCACACAATAAAATGGGGGGTTGGCACCAATTTCTATTGATTTGGTCAGCAGAGGCAGCCAAACTAGATATTTCATGCCAGAAATATGAGTTGGTTTGGCTGCCTTAGCCTGATTAAATTCACTAGATAATAATTAAACTCCATTTCAGGTTGTACTTTGTAGACATAACTATCAGAAACCTAGTGCTTTCTTCTTTTCTCATCTCTTCTTTTCCTCCTCAATCACTTACCTCGGAGGGAATCTTTTGTGTCTCCAGTTTTCTGGAAGCCGGGAGCACCACTTGACAAACGATCTCTGTGAGTTGGGTAAGAGTGTAAGTAAAGGGGAGTGGTAGGGGAATGTCAACAACAGTAGCAGCAGGGTCTGGGGCCTGTGGTAGGACACCCTGGATTTGAGATTATAAAACAGGTGAAGTTTATCTTTTCACACTCATTCGTCCATTAACAGCTATTTTTTGAGTTCTTGCTATGTCAGACACTGAGCTAGGCACAAGAGATACATGAATACAAAGATATCGTCCCCAAGAGGATATATGTTGGGTGGAGAGGGAGAGCTTCCCTGCATCTCTTAAATCACACAATATACGTAAGCAAATCCTAATTCCAACTGTGAGGGGGTAAGGCTGGTCCTCTGTTAGGTGACCTCTTGCCACGTGGCCACAGGCTGCACTCTGAGCCACCAGTTTGCTGCAGCTGATACAACGCCTGACCCAAACCCAGCCCGTATTAGCAGAGGGTTGGCTCCAGGTCACTGTCCCTACGTAGTCACGTGACATCTGGAGCACTGGGTGCAATTCTGGGAGTGGAATAACAAGGGAGGGCAGCCGGGGCAACGAGAAAGACATTTGACTGATTCTAGGAACATGATTCCAAATCTGACATTTCAAGTCATGGCATCTCCATCCCAAAGTTACATGGGTACCACTCCTATTCTCATTTACTTAGAATGTTCTTGAAATCCACATGCGTACTTTTCTTCCAATGTTTCTAATCATTACAGAAAGTGGAAACCTGTTACTAGTCTAGTGAAGGAGATAATAAATTACAATGTAATAAAGTTCTGGATTGCTTCTGTGCCTGCCAAAGGTCTTGGGAACCTGAGATCTGTGCTCTCATTGTTTAAAAAGGTGTGTGTTTTGGAGGGGGGGGGGCGAGTGTTAATGAGGTGTTAAATGCATTTTAGCACCACAATAAGACTTGTCTTTCCTGTAACACAAAGACTAAGAGAGAATTGAAAGAATGACTTTCTCACTATGTGATTTAATATTAATTAAGGAGGGGTTTCTATCCCACCAGAACAAATAAATACCACTGTATTTACCCCACTTTGGAAAACACTGCTCTGGTCCGTCTAGCCTCACAGTATCTCCTCCAATTTATTGTCTACCTTCTGCCTAGACATTCCCAAGGACAGGGGCGCCTGGATGGCTCAGTTGGGTAAGCATCCGACTTCGGCTCAGGTCATGATCTCACAGTTTGTGAGTTTGAGCCCCGTGTCGGGCTCTGTGCTGACAGCTCAGAGCCTGAAGCCTGCTTTGGATTCTGTGTCTCCTTCTTTCTCTGCCCCCTCCTGACTTGTGCTCTGTCTCTCAAAAATAAATACATGTAAAAAAAATTTCTTTTAACTTTCCCAAGGATAAAAGATCTTTGGAACCCATTTGTCCTTGGAAAACTAACAATTCTTTTTGTATGCAAAATCAAACTTTTTTTTTTTTTTTTTTTTTTTTGAGAAAGAGAGAGAGTGCGAGCAGGGAGAGGGGCAGAGGGAGACAGAGAGAGGGAGAATGAGAATCCGAAGCAGACTCCATGCTCAACATGGAGCCTGACGCAGACTCAATCGCATGACCCTGGAATCATGACCTGACCCCAAATCAAGAGTTAAGAATTGGACATTGAACTGACTGAGCTACCCGGTCACCCCCCCCCCCAAACAAATAGTTTTAAATCCAGAAAAAACAAAACATCACCTGCCTGCCTGTAATTCCTCATCTGTGTGATAAGCTCTGTGACATAACTCTGTCACATATTCCTTAGGCAGCATCCTTCCAAATCTGTTGACCAATGTACTTGGTGGAACATGGGACTTAACTATAGTTAAGGCCAAGAAGCTGCCATCACCAGCAAAGGACTCTTTTGCCTGAGAGAATAAAAGAACGATAAATGTACCTCAAAGTATATCCTTTCGGTTTCAGACAAATGGCAGGTACAATAAGAATAACCTAAAGTTTTATCATTTCTTTGAACATGAGAGGGCTAAAACTGAGCTAGACAATGCCTAATCAGTTACTTGGGCATATGAAGGATTTGTCAAGGGCTTGCAAAAATGAAAGCCAAAATCACTTAAGAAAAATTCAACATTTTGGGGCGCCTGGGTGGCTCAGTCGGTTAAGCGGCCAACTTCGGCCCAGGTCATGATCTCGCGGTCCGTGAGTTCGAGCCCCGCGTCGGGCTCTGTGCTGACAGCTCAGAGCCTGGAGCCTGTTTCAGATTCTGTGTCTCCCTCCCTCTGACCCTCCCCCGTTCATGCTTTGTCTCTCTCTGTCTCCAAAATAAATAAACGTTAAAAAAAAATTTTTTTTTAAAAGAAAATTTCAACATTTTAAACTATTGATTGTCATGGCTCTGGGTATAGATGACACCTGTTTGAAATACCCCAGGCATTAATGTATGAGAAAAGGGACTGTAAATGTCTCCCTTTTTCCCCACACGTACATTTTGTAGAAGAAACAAAAGTGTCTGTCTTGGGTGGGGAGGAGGTTCTTGGGGCCTCCCTTTCATTCTCTGTAAAATGAAGGTGATAACAGTACCTATGTCATGGATACCTATGTTGTGAGCATTTATGCCTGGCACATAGCATGTGCTCGATTAGTGGAAGCTTTTGGCAGTAATAGCATCAGTGAGAGCTGTCCTGGTGGTCTGCTTTGTATAAATCAAAATTCTAGGGCAAGAAGAGACAGTTTCAGTTCAGAGGCAGGTAACTAAGCCTCCAGATCGCACATGCTTCATCTGTGATCCTTGCAGCCATCACTTTCCTATTAAAGGTAAATTGAAGAGGGGCACGTGGGTGGCTCAGTCAGTTAGGCGTCTGACTTCGGGCTCAGGTTATGATCTCACCTCTTTTGAGTTCAAACCCTGCATCGGGCTCTGTGCTGACAGCTCAGAGCCTAGAGCCTGCTTTGGATTCTGTGTCTCCCTCTCTCTCTGATCCTCCCCAAAAAAATATTTTAAAAAAATAAATAAATAAATAAAGGTAAATGGAAGAAACCATGAAGTTAATCGAGTAACAACATGGGAGCCAGAGAGAATTCCTTCCTCACCGCTGGAGGGGATTACTTTCTGCCCTGCAGCATGGGATGTGATTACCTTATCACAGCTGCATAATTCTAAATATTTTCATTGGTTATACAACTCTCCATCCCAGTCTTTCCTGAGACACTGGGGCCCAGTGTGTGGCACCCTGCAATCCACAGGGCAGCGAATTCCACACGCAGTAAGCAGAGCTTTTCCTGCAAACTAGACCTTTAGACAAACTGAGTCTCTGTCTCAACATGTGAAAAGTCTTTGTGGCGGCCTTGAAACAAGCCAGCCAGAAAGAAGCTTCAGCCCAGCTCATCTGAAGCCAATAGGCTGGTCCTGCTTTATTTTCTGTCTAGAGCTGCTTAGAAACATTGGAAAGTAGGCAAGTAATGTCCATCTAGAAAAGAAAGGGGTAGAATATAATGGGAAGACCCATCCATGGGGTAGAGATCACCTGGCCTTTTTTTTTTTTTTTTTTGGCACCATATTGAAAGGAAATCTGAGTAATTATTTTTAAAAACTTATTTTAAAAAATGTTAGTGGATTTGGGGTTTTGTTGAGATGTAGACCAAATCATTTAAGTCTGGCTACCTCAGAAAAAGTCTCCCTTTCTATTACAGACAGCTTCATCCAGTAAGCATTTGTAGAGGCTTTTTATGTGCCAGCCACTTTTCTAGGACCTAGATACCAAAATGAAGACGACAAGGCCCCTGACTTCAAGAAGTTCAAAGTCTGGTTGGGAGATAGACTTGTGACTGCAATATGAGGAGGCAGTGGTGACCCAGGCAGGATGAGCCCAAAGTATGCAGGGAGCAATGGGAGCATCCCTGTTCCAGACTCTCGGGTGTTCCAGAAACGAGTGCTCCCTAGGAGGAAACCAGTGCTCCCTGGCAGGAAACAACTCTGTCAGCCGGAGAGAAGGAGCATTTGTTAATTGTTGCTCCTCATTGTTTTCCTCACACCTGACTCTTGCACCATTAAATGCAGTTAAGAGCCAGGGGTGGGGCCCTGTGGGTTTCCCAATAAAAATCACCCCCTGGGAATGTGGCCTCACAGGTGGGAAGTCTGAGAGAAGAGTCTCCTGACAGGGTTTTGACCACAAAAACTTTCCCTTTCAGAGGGGAGCCATTCAGCTTACAGGAGGCGAGCCAGGAGACCTGAAGCTGTCCTAGCTGGAAGGCAGGCAGAGGGGACACCATACAGCCTGGCACCCAGGGCGGGAATCCCCCCTCCACACTTCCAGAAGGTGGCTGTCAGCTGCCACCTGAACATTCCACTCTCAGATGGTCCAAACTGTTGAGCTAAAATCTGTCTCCTGTGAGGTCTGCCCACTAGTCCTAATTGTGCCACATGGAACAATGAAGGATGAGAGTTCTTCCAGTCAAAAGACCCCTAAACACAGGCCAAGTGTCCCAATTCTTCACCACTCTGGTTGCCCTCCCTTGGACCCCACCCACTCCCAGACTTGAACTCAGTGCTCCACATGTCATATGACTGGGTAGGGACAGGGACATGGACCTAACCCTCTGATCATACTGGCTGGGTTTTGTTCAGCTGTCGTATCAAACCATTGGCCCAGAAGAGTTCAGCCTGTGATCACCTAACCCCTCAGAAATGAATGCCTGTGAAAATATGTTTGTGGTAAAAATGGAACAGTTCTTGAGCTGAAAGATCAGAGGCCACAGGCTCAAGGCTCTGTGTCAGATGCAACTTTCCAGAAGGCTTGGGTCTGCATGAGGTGGGAGCTCTTATCTATAAATTGCAGCATTTTCAACTTAACCTGTGGTTTTGATCAGTTCTGTGTTGTCGGAAATTTTTGAAAGTCTCTTTTAAAAAAAATTAAAAAGAAGGAAATTTTAAAAGCTTCCTTTAAAATTGAACCATTCTCTAAGAAAAATAAGATTTTTCCCCCTTATATTACCAATCTAATGATTTCCTCAAACCACTGTAGAACTATAGATCTGTGGGAGGCGTTGGGAATAGATGTTTTTCTTCTGTTCATGCAATCAATAATGGCTTCCAAGAGAGTAAGTTACCAGATAAATGCTGACTGGAGATTTATGGTCAAGGACTGGAAGTCGTGGGTGGGGGCTGGGGGCAGGGGTGTGTCGACAGCGACATGCCATCTTATGCACCTCTCACTTCTGCAGTTCACATTCTGAGAGTCTGTACTGTCCCATCCAGGTTAATTACACTACACGGGACGTAGTCCCCTGGCCATCACCCACCCCTACCCTCCCCGCAAATTCTTCAATCAATTGGTCTGAAATGGGGCTTGAGAATTGATGTTTCTCTATAGTGCTCCAGGTGATTTTACTGGGCACCCAGGGTTGAGGACCACCGCTTTACAGTTTTGTTTTTTTTTAATTTTTTTTTTCAACGTTTATTTATTTTTGGGACAGAGAGAGACAGAGCACGAACGGGGGAGGGGCAGAGAGAGAGGTAGACACAGAATCGGAAACAGGCTCCAGGCTCCGAGCCATCAGCCCAGAGCCTGACGCGGGGCTCGAACTCACGGACCGCGAGATCGTGACCTGGCTGAAGTCGGACGCTTAACCGACTGCGCCACCCAGGCGCCCCTTTACAGTTTTTCTAGAATCGTTCTTTGCAGGTATGACCACTGAGGCTATACCTTATTAGTTCAGATACCCCATCTTCCAGGAAGCTCTTTCTGGTTTTTCCCTCACCCCTACTAATACATGCTCCCAAAGACATAGGTTCATTATTTATTCCATATGATTTTAGTTAAACTCATTTAAATAAAATGAATGCTTACCATTTGTATGAGCAAAACAATATAGAAATATACAGAGCAAAATATGAAAGTACTCCCAAACACAAAGACACTCAGTCTATTGATTCTCATTTGAATAGACTTCTGCTAGGAGAACCGCATACCCTGAAAATGTTTGGGTACCTGTGTTCCATTATGAAAGACTTGTCTGTGTCCCAGAAAGCCAAGTAAAAAGATGCTGGAATGTCTATCAACAGACACACACACACACACACACACACACAGAATTTCTACAGCCAGACAAGACTTTCTGTGACAATGTCATGGATTGTATGTCTCCAGGGCACGCTAAGTATCCTGTCATCTCTCTGTTCAGTGTTTAGAGAGCATCTCCTGATAAGCAGAAAGAAGATTTTGTGCTGGGATTACTCTCTGCTGGAGGATTGATCTGCCGGGATTATCTAGCCAATTTTGTTTCTGGCTGGAATCTAGTTTTATGACTTTTCCAGAATTTGTTTTTACGTTTTAAAACCTTTTTAAAACTTTTTAGCTGCCTCATGGAGAAAATGTTTGCAATAGTCTCAGATCCCCAGGTTGCAAGGCAGCATACAACCATGATCACACTTGTCTTACTAACCCATCAATATCTACAATATCTGTGTAACACTGTTTTCAAATGTTTGTATCCAGGACTTCCTCATGTGGAGAAAGAGGTTTTGCCATCTGTGTGTGTACGTATGTATGTATTTTAAACAATTGCTTGAGTTTCTACCCAAATTTTCTTCAGAGGAAAGAAAATTCCCCTAAATTACTAAGGGGGTTTCCTTTCACAGGGTACTGCAGGAAAGGTGGCCAGTGTCTGAGTTCTTTGATTCTAGAGATGAGTAAACAAATCAGAAGGAGCTGTTGGCTAATGTCTTAGGAAGAATTCTATAGGAAGAGCAAGATAGGTCTCCTAGATCCAGCCTGCTAAGACAGCATCCATATTACCAGAACTTGTCAGTACTTTCCAGAAAAAATATCTGTATATATACACACACAATCTTGTTTCATCTGTAATATCCCTGGATCCCCTCCCCGATCTACACTCTGTCCCACTACTGGATTATTTTGAAGCACATGCCAGAAATTTCATTACATTTCTGAAAGCAAAGAAGACATAAGACAGGTATAATATTTTAAGATGATACATGTTTTATGTTTCTTTAATGTCCTATGCCATCCCCCAACATACACACATATACCCCAAGAGCTGTCAATCACTTGAAGACAGTTTTGCCAACCAAGCTCTTTACTTTCCTTCCATTCGTGGTACAGACTTCTCTACCGGTGTTTTACATGAATTACCAAAACGCTTCTGCAGACAGAGCATGACACGTCTTTAGTAGGGGATGATGCAGTAGATGCTTATGCTATGAAATTTGGGGGCACAATTTTTCCTTAGAGCACCATATGAACACAATATGTGTACATGCACACATAGCTTTGTATGTTTGTTCTTTTTTCCAAAGTCCTTCTAACTCAAAAAAGTACTGTAGTCTTACAGTGCCTCAGCTGTTGGTAACGCTTTTAATTTACAACTTTTCCAGAATTTGTTTTTCTACTAGATTATTTGTAAGTAAGCTGTAATGTGAATGCAGTGTTCTTAAAGGTGTTTGTGCTAAGAGGTGAAGTTTCATTATTTTAAAGCCATTTACCTAAAAGTATGTCACAAAAGTTTCCCAAATTATAATATAGGGATACATAACAAGAAAAAAACCCTTAATATCAGCGTACACACTAAATATTTAAGAAAAAATGGAAACATTAGTAGCTTCCATCCTGGACTCTTGCCATGTTTTTTTGTTTGTTTTAGAATCAACTTCAGGAGTCTTCTCTTGAGACATATGCTTAATGACATATCTGCAAGCATTCCTTTTTGGCATGGGCTCTGAACATAGTTTTAGAGCCAGGCAATGTAGTAGTTCTTAATCACATTTAGAAATAACAAAACGAAAATTCATAACGCTTTTATGGGTACATGAAAAATGTTTACATATTAAATTCTATATGATATAGGAACACATTTACTATGAGATAGTGTGACTCTTATGCAGTAAAAGGGCAAAACTGTATGGGGCGCCTGGGTGGCTCAGTTGGTTAAGGGTCTGACTCTTGGTTTCAGCTCAGGTCATGAACTCACAGTTCGAGCCCCACGTTGGGCTCTGTGCTGGCAGTGCAGAGCCTGCTTGGGATTGTCTCTTTCCCTCTCTCTCTGCCCCTCTCCCACTTGTGCTATCTCTGTCACTCTCAAAATAAATAAATAAACTTAAAAAAAAATTTTTTTAATAAAAAATAAAAATAAAAAACTAACAACATATGTCCATGTACAGTATAAGCTATTAAACCTAAGCATGATTGGCAATTTTAAATCCTCTAATACCATATAGATATAATAGTTTATGGTTTTCAAGCCCTTTTATCTGCTAGCATTCAGATCAGTAGAAGTTAAGAAAGGCTTAAGAAAACTTTTTGGCAGAAAATCTTAAAACTGAGAGAATTCAATCTATGGACTTTAACCTGTTCATTGCTTTTCCCTTTGAATTGAGCACCCAGCAGCATTTGATTTTAGGAGAAAACATTCGGGTTTAGCTTACAACACAGGTATCCAATGGGAACATGGCTTGAAGTCTCTATATAATTTCCTATCAAATAAACATCTGAACAGTAATTTAACAACTACCAAGGGAGGTTAGGTGCCTGAGAAGTGCTGCATATACACGTAGGCACACTTTGCTTATGTGAAAGACGGTTACATCACAACGTGTTATCAGACTTTCAACTGCTAGAGACTCTTGCTGCAAAACATTACCACCCACCACTAACCTTCTCCTTATTCCTTAGAATGAGAGGAGCTAGGGGCATCTGGCTGGCTAAGTTGGAGGAGCATGTAACTCTTGATGTGGGGGTCGTGAGTCTGAGCCCCATGTTGGGTGTAGAGATTACATACATACATGCGTACTTATATACATAAAATGATAGAAGCCATTTTATGAAGGGGGCTCTTTTATTTCTATGAAGCCCCTAAAATTACTTATTGGTATTGGTAGATTTATGCTTATCTTATTTCAAAGTGACACTTACTGGTTTGTTTGTTTTTTTAAGATTTTATTTTTAAGTAATCTCTACACCCAACATGGGGCTTGAACTCATGACTCCAAGATCAGGAGTCGTGTGCTCTTCTGACTGAACCAGCCTAGTGCCCCTTTTAAGATGGCGCTATTTTTTTTTTAATAGTTTTATTGAGATGCAGTTCATATGCATGCACTTTGTGTGTGTAATTCAATGGCTTTTAGTGTATTCAGAGTTGTGCATCTATCACCATAATCCATTTTAGAACATTTCATCACCCCAAAAAGAAACCCCACACTCCCCATTTCCCCAGCCCTAGGAAACACCAATCTATTTTCTTTCTCTACAGATCTGTGTATTCAAGACATTTCGTTTACATGGAATTTTACAGTATATGGTCCTCTGTGACTGGCTTCTTTCACTTAGTATATCTTCAAAGTTCATCCATGTTGTCACGTGTATTAGTATTTCATTCCCTTTTATGGCCACATAATATCCCATTATATGGACATACCACAGTGTCTTTATCCATTTACTAGTTGGTGGACATTTGAGTTGTTCACTTTTTTTTTTTTTTTTTGCTATAATGAATAATGTTGCTAACGACATTTATGGGCATATGTTTTTATTTCTCTTGGGTATATACCTTGAAGCAGAATTGCTAAATCATATGGTAACTCTGCGTGACCTTTTGAAACACTGTCAGACTGTTTTCTGTAGTAGTTGCACTGTTTCACATCCCCACCAACAGTATATGAGAGTTCTAATTACTCCACATTCTTGTCAGCATTTGCTATTCCTTGGGTTGAGGGGGTGGGTTTTTTTTGTTTTTTGTTGTTTTTTGCTTTTACCTGTAAAGATTCATATTTTAGCTAAAACTTCTGAAGTCATAAGATATGTAGTCTGGGCATTATAATTATGCATTTTCATTTCAAAAAGAGAAAAATTCAAATATTAAGTCTTTGGCTATGTTAAAATATTATTGAAATCCCTTAAAATGTATGTAGACTAATCAGTTATAACTTTTGGCTACATTAAAATACAATGTGTTAATTTCTTGAGTTATAGTGAATAAAAATAAAGTTAATTTTTAAAATGTCAGGTGACACAACAATGTGAATATACTTAACACGACTGAACTATACATTTTCAAAGAGTTAAGATGGTAAATTCTATATGATTTTTAACACAATTTAAATTTTTTCTTAAATCAGGTGTAACCTCTTAATGTCAATTCTTTTGGAAGATGCACTCTAAACGGTTGTTTGCTCCTTGTTCTAACCTACCACGGCTAGAGTTTTAACACAAAGCTTTGAACAGACTGCTTGGGTCAGAGAACTTTCTCCCCATGCCTAATTTTCACTTTTGGAGATATGGAGTATAGATACTTGGGTGAGCAGAATGTAAGTTCTCCAAGGCAGTGATCAGATAATCTCTCTAAATCGACACATTCCTCAGCCGCCCCAGTGGTTGTGCTGAAGGCGTGGTTGGGGGTGAGGTTGAGGAAGACACAGACTGAAGCAAGAGAACCTCTGGATGACAGAGTCAAGCCCCAACCCCCCCACACCCCTCTCCCCACCGACTCAAGGAGTGCAATCGCCAAGACGGAGGTGCTGACACAACCCCCTAGTGTCAGTGGCCTGGTACATCTTGATTTACAGAATGGCCTCCTGCCCCGGTGGTGAGAATTCTGTTCAGATCTTTTACAATACTATTGAATTACATATTTCTTATCATTCTTTTGACTGTGAGCTATAATTCCAGGTGAATTGTTTTCCATTCAGAAAGTAAATGTTTGCTCTCCTGAGGTGTCTGCACTTGGGGGATGCAACAAGAGTCCCTGTAATTGTGTTTTGGGGGCACCCCCCTTTGTCAAGCACTAGTGAGATCTCAAATCCAAATCTTAACTCTGCATCTTTGAAGAATTACTTCTCCTGCCTCTTGACCTGGAAGAGCCAGAATGAAGTTTGCAACTGGCCGTTCTCAGTCACTTGGAGGATTGTTTCATTCAGCTTCCACCTAATTTCTTGAATTCCCAGCAGTGAGTTTTACTTTTGCTTGATGAGCTGATTTGTCATGATCCTGATTATTGCGAACTTTTATGCCTGAATAGGGTTACAGCCCAAGCAACCTCTAGTGTTGATGTTGACATCCTTTTACAGATGTAGACATAATGTATGAGTTAGTTGTAAGTCATTCCTTTGTGTTTCATTAAAGAAACCCCCTGAAGACTCTTCGGTATAAGTTAAATTTAAGCCACTGAACACTTTTTACAAAAGAATAAAACGATATTATTCAAGGAAAATGAAAGATGGTTGGGTCTTTTGAAGTTACCAGCAAGAAGGGCAACATGGGTGCTGCTGCTGGACACAGGGTGGATTTTTGGTCTGACCAAAGGAACTCTGGAATTGTAAAGAACACCGATAGAGTATTACATGAACTATCCTTGATAACAAGGGCTGGGTTTTTTTCACTAACAATTGGTTTCCTCTGTTTATTTTGCTGTTTCAGATTATCCTTTCTGTGTTGAAATCCACACAAGGGGCATAAGATTAAAACCCTCGAAAAATAAACAAAATATCCCAAGCGTTTTGGAAATCTAAATGTTAGACATTGTTCAGTAATGTCTGCCCCCTGTGGTTGGACAAAACCACACTCTGGTATGTGTGTTGGCTTTATTCTCCTGCCCTGTGATTTGCTTTTGGCGGCTCAGAGCCAGAGTGGCCTCTCCAAGTGCAAGCTTCATGAAGGCAGACGGTGTGCCTCCACTTTGATTAAGCTGTGTAGTCAGCCTCCTCTGTGGGTGTCCCCGGCCCCACTCCCCCCCACAGTGCTGTGGAGCAGTTGTCCACGTTGACAATGACAATCTAACCTGCCTACTGGGAAAGCGGAATTGGATATTAGAAGGAAGACAATTTGTGGCATCATATTTGTGGTCTCTTTAAGGAGAAAATTCCACCGAGTGGTTCCTAAGTCTTTGAAAACTTTCTACTTCAAAATTTTTTATTTCAAGAAATAGAAATTACTCACTTTACTCATGAATACTGCTCAAAAAAGGAATTTTTGAGGGAAAAAAAAAGATCTCTTGAAACTCTGCAGGTGCAAGTAATTCCTGCAAAGGGGAGTACAAATAGTGTCCGCGAGGGAAGCAGAGGCAAAGGCAAAAATTTTAAAGAACCACAGATCACCCCGTGTTCATTGTGCTATTGGGATGAAAGACTTAGGGATAGAACTGGTCCCATGGGGTGTTTCTCACTGAAATCATCTCTGTCCACAGCCCAAAAATGCATCTATTCTGGTAAACTATACATCCCTGATGACATCATGTTATAAAATACGTATTTGTCGAGAATTGTGATGGAATTAGACTCTGCCCACATCATACTCACACAAGAGATGCAAAGAAAGCTGCATGATTCTGCATGGCTAAGGTTTAACTTTCATTTGTTTTCTTTAATTAGCCTATTGGAAAAATGTAGTTCTTCCGTGGTAGTTTCAAGTAAGAATCTAATTTGATCATTTTCCTCTTAAAATATTTTATGAATCCTGTGAGTACTCAGCAAACACTCACTGTTAACCAATTTCCATTTTCAGCCACATGCCAGTCATAATACAACTTTTTAAGGGGACTTGAATGAAATAATTTAATTAATTTTAATGCCCAAAAGGCAAAATTAGCTGCCATGAATTTCTCTGGAGCGAAGCATACTCAATCCTTCCAAATAAATGTTTTCATTTTTGACATTCAACCAAGACATACTCAAATTCGAACGTATCTTTTGTTAAGTAAACATTTTCTTTGGCATTCAGAATTCCAAACTTTGCTCAGCAAAGAGAGAGAGAGATGAGAGAGAGAGGAACAGAGATCAAATCCATTAAGGCAAATGTAATCAATTTTACTTTGGTACAATATTCCTGCCAATCTACCCATTGGTCCACTTACACTGAAGAGTATATAAAAGTTAAGGTAAAATCAGTGCTTCTTTCGTGGAAAGAGATTTTTGGTCAGCACCAGAAAAAGGCAGATTGTGGTCCAATTTTGACCGAAAGGCTATTTTCTTAACAAACATCCAGACTCCAATTATCCATTTTATTTTATTTTTACAACTGAAATCCGTTTTTGAGAAAAGGCAGCAGTCATAACCATTATTATGTGGTACAAGAGAGTGGTTTCTTTTATCACAATGTATCACAGTAACTTCATGGCTTTTTTTGTTTCTTGTTTTTAATTTATGCCAGCCTTTATGTGGGGAAGGCTAAAATAGGCTCTGAGAGCTATGGGTTTATGGTGAGCATTTAGAATCCTGCTATTTGAATTGTCTATTATTTTCTATAGCGTTATAAAATTAGGATTAATGTATGATATTCTGCATTTCTGTGTGATCGCTTAGAATTTTCTTTCAATTAAGGCATTAATCAACTTCAGACTTACCATTTGGTTTGTATTTATCCTTTTTTATTTTGAGGATCAAACACATAGATGTGTAGGAAATAGTATTTTATTCCTCTAAATACCTTTCCATCATTAAGTTTCTAAAAATTAATGTACTGTCTCCATGTTGAAATTTTAAAAGATCTGTATATTTGATCATTTTATATATAGACGAGACTAGCCACTCTGAGCAACAAATTTAAGTTTCAAACATTTAATTTAGAAACTTTTCAAGGAATTTTGAGTTTTGTGTCAATAAGAGATTTTTACTGATGACTAATATAATTTGGAACCACATTAAATTAATTTGAGCCTGCAAAATCTACCATTTTTGCTCCCCATAATTAATCAGATCTTAGAACAACTTCCCAATGTATTCTGTACTATATCTCATACTGTCTCCCCCTCTGTGCAATCTGAGTGTTTGGCTTTTACAGTGTTTGGTTCCCCTGAGAAGGTATTCATGGTTTCTATGGGCTTTGTTCACAATCATGGCATTCTTGGAGGATAAACCCTTTGGCCTTCTTGTGACACTGAGCTACTGATACCAGCCTCCCACATGTACAGATAGCTGAAATCCACATTCAAAAAGTGCGACCTCATCAGGAAAGGGGCTTGAAAAGAACTTCTTTAAGCATGAGCAGGCCCACTGTGTTACTGGTCTTTACAGACGAGTATTCTCTCTCTTCTTCCTTTCAACCACATACATTGTCGAAAGACGCAATGTCGAAAGTGCAGGATTTGATCTCTCATGACTCCAGCTGCATAAATGACCTGTGGTTCAAGGGTTACTAAGATTTCAACAGAAGGAAAAAATATGAAAACAAAAAACCATTCAAAAGAAACACCGCAAATATACACTTTTACATACATATAATGAACAGCCCTAATTGTACAGTTCAGTTATTATAGTCTTTATGTGTGTTTAATTATAAAAGTCACCAAGTCAATCCTAGCTGAATGAACCTATCTAATGAGCTCATGGGTAAAAGAGTCTCTGTATTTTTTATCTCTATCAGGAAAAATGGACAATTGGCTTAAATTCCTATTTTAAGGATTCTCGAAGAAAAAAACAACCCTATCTTCTGTTGATTCCTAAGATCGAGACTGAAAAGTGTCACAAAGAACAGGGCTCTAGCCTATCTGTAGTTCATTATTTGTTAAAAAAAAAAAAAATATATATATATATATATATATTCCTCCTATCTCCTTCAGGAACTTCATTCCAGTAGATTTGTTCTAAAACAATTTCCGACTGTTGAAAGATCAAGGTAGAGTTCACTTGGAAAAAATATCCTAAAGGAAAGTCCAGATGAATGGTTCTCAAAATCTGTCCAGTTCCAACCTACTTGAGGGATAAAACTCGCTCTTCTTAGTGATTAATAGTAGCTAATATATTTGTTTGTTTTGTTGTGTCTGTTTTTGGTGTGGGGGGAGCAGAAGGAGCTATGTAAACTTGTGTAGTTTAAAAGGGCCCTAAAGATTTTTGTGATACCCTGATATTCATTTTCTCCTCTTCCCAACCCTTGAGAAAGATGTGCCTTCCCAATTGAGAATAACTGTGCATTTTTCAAAACTAGTGAATTATAAAATGCTCCATCATGGATTACTGTAGTGCATTTAAAATTTACTTCAAAACCTTTAGGGTTATTGGTTTCACTTTCAGTTTCTTTTCAGGAATAAACTACTGGGTAAACTGAAAGTCAAGTCTAGGAATGTCAGCCTACCTCACTATTTTTATATGGGGCATGCAAGTCTTAGTGCAGAGACAGGTGGGGAAATAAGATTAAATGTTAGATGAACTTGTTCACTTTTTCTACCTTGACCTCTAGCTCTGGGATGAGAACGAAAGACTTTTCTCCTTGATACAGGATAGGGACTTTCTATAGTGTGAGGGAAAGTAGTTTCTGGTAGAATCACTTATGTCTAAAAGAGAATTCTTTTCCCAAAACATAATAATGCCTATTATCATTTGTTTAGAAATTAACAATAATCTCTTAATAATATTATCTAGTCCATTTTCAAATAGCCCCATTTCTTTTCTCCCTTTCTTTTTCCAGTTTATTAATTTGAATCAAGCCACGTCTTATGTTGGAAATGTTTTGTATCCTTTAGATTTGTTTTTTATGTTTATTTGTTTTTGAGAGAGAGAGAGAGCGCGCGCGCGCGCGCGTGTACATGCACATGTGCACGAGTGGGGTAGGGACAGAGAGAGGGAGACAGAGGATCCAAAGTGGGCTCTGTGCTGACAGTAGAGAGCCTGATGCAGGGCTCGAACCCGGGAGCCCGGAGATCATGACCTGAGCTGAAGTTGGACATTTAACCGACTGAGCCACCCAGGCTCCCCTGTTTTGTATCTTTTAAATCTCTTGATCTATAGTTTCTCTCTCTCTCTCTTCACCACTCTGTCTCACTCTCTCCCACTCTTTTCTTTTGCAATTTGTTGAAGAGACTAGATTGTTTGTCATGTAACATTAGCTTTCCACATCTGAATTTTGCTGATCATATCTGTCTAGTGTTTTTGACTTCTTTCTCTGTCTTTCAGACCATGATTTTAGGTCAAGAGATTCACAAACAGGTACAAGCACTAGAAGTCTATAACACAATAGAGACCTTGAAGAGCCTTAGTGACCATAGCTCTTAGAAGCTGGTAGAACTCAGTTGGCCAGAGAATATTGAGTTAGGCAGGGCTACCCTTTGAGAATGCGATTCTTTCATTTGTTTCAAAGTGGGCATGAGATGGGGCTCAGCCACCTGGGTGGCTCAGGTCATGACCTCACAGTTTGTGAGTTCAAGCCCCTCATGGGGCTCTGTGCTGACTGCGCAGAGACTGCTTGGGATCTCTCTCTCTCTGCCTCCCTCTGCCCCTCCCCCGCCTGCACACAAACGTGTGCATGTGCTCTCTCTCCTCTCTCTCTCTCAAAACTAAATAAATAAAACTTAAAAAAAAATGGGCATAGGCTACAGAATGAGTTACCAGGTATGTGCATAACTAGAATTGTATACAAAATAAACTTAAAGGCCCAGTAAAGACCTCATAATTCTAAGCTCTCCTCTCTGCCTAGAAAGGACCCACAGGTCCCTTCCAAGTTACTAAGATTTTAAAATGGCTGGTTCATTATTATGAAGATGGTGAGTTCATGTAGAATAAATTTATTCCTGGGGGAAGAATGTAAATATTGGAGGGGGAATTCAGCAATTTTCAATTTAGAAAGAAAGAGAAGGAAAACTATTATAAAGGGGTTTTGCTGTTGTTGTTTTATCAAAGTGAAATGTAGAAACCAGAAGCTACGGCAGAAACTTAGTCTCCTCCTCTGGTTCCTCCCCATCTCCAGGCTTGTGGATTCTACCTCCTTAACTCTGACTTCTGCCTCGGGCCTCCGCCCCCGCCCTAGCCCAGACAAAACCGCTCAGTCCTAATCTACAGTATCAATTCCCCTGCTCTGTCCCCCTGCCTGCTTTTTTGCATGAAGACTATAGGGTCTAACTAAAGAGTTGAGTAACTCTGAGCTTACCCCTCACATTGCTTTTGGAATAAAGGTCAGTTGTG
Organism: Lynx rufus; assembly: GCF_022079265.1. Taxonomy (NCBI): domain Eukaryota; kingdom Metazoa; phylum Chordata; class Mammalia; order Carnivora; family Felidae; genus Lynx; species Lynx rufus. Next base: position 210,247,302 of record NW_025814823.1, on the reverse strand, counting down.
CGTATGTCTTCTACGGCTTCTGCCTATCCCTTTCCATCTCATTTCTCACCTCCCATGTCAAATCTTCTCCAGCCTCTTCACCCTCCTTACTCTCAGGACTTACCTGGGATGTCACTTCCTCCAGAAACCTTTCCTACCCTTGCAGTGTGACCAGCTGGCCCCACTGTCATTCCCCACTTCCTCCAGCCAACTGTAAGTTTTATGGAAGCAAGGAATCATTTTGTTTGGTCCTCATCCCCCGGGAGGCTGGCAACAATCATTTTCGGAGATCCCAGAGTTTTTTCAGTTGTGTTAGAAAGTGTCATGAAAGTCTCCATTTTCATGTGAAAAAGGGTTATGCATTGTATGTTTTTTGGAGATGTCAACATAGAAGGGAAGAAGGGTCAAAATTCCCAGGTGACCTAGCTGTTCCGGAAACTCATTACACTGCTTTCTTGAGTAGTGTCAGGACAGAAAAGCCAACATTTGGACTCTTGACAGAGAAATATTGCACCCAACTGCCAATTTATGAAGTTGGCTTTCTTTTCTTTCCTCTTTCTTTCTTTCTTTTCTTTCCTCTTTCTTTCTTTCTTTTCTTTCTTTCTTTCTTTCTTTCTTTCTTTCTTTCTTTCTTTCTAAAAAGGCAGAGTTCTTTGCCATGCTATTCCTGGAAAGATTCACTGATTCTATCTTTCAGTTAACATTTGGTGGAGAGCCTGCTAACGCCATGGCATGCGGTTCTGCCCTAGGACACGAGAGCGTGTGCCGGCTGAGACAGTGAACATTACATGAGACTTTTCTGGTTGCCAGCTAGTTCGCTCCCCTGATAGGCATTTCCGGACGTGAGGAAAGATTTATTTTGGCACCTCCAGCCCCCACTGGTATGCACGCGCATACACACACACACACACACACACACACACGCTGCATATTCCCTCTCTCTCCTCTATCTTGGAAGTTGGGAAATAGAGTTTACACTACAGCAGGATAGTTGGCTCTTGGTAACTTTCAAGGGGAGAAAGGGCACTTTCCTCCCCTGGAACTGAGTACAACAGCTTAAAAATAGAACAATGTGTGTTTGGTGTTTTCTTTTCATCCTCTGCATCAATAACAGGTGTACAGTTACAGACACAAAGAGCTAGATTCACGTCTTCTGCATGCCTCCGGAGAATTCCCAGAGTTACCCAGGGAGTAAAACTGGGCCTAAAACGTTCAGTAAAAAGAAAGTAACCCAATATAGCTGTGTGTTACTAACACTGCTGCATCACATGGTTTTTTAATTCTCCTCCCATAGTGACTCTACGAGTAGATGCACAGTGGAAGAAAATGTCACCAAAAACGATTCTTAGGAACCAGCGAACGAAGTTAAAACCTCTAAAAGCTGGATTAGGGAAACTGACAAAGCTACTGTAAATTGCAGGCTTTGAAATGGATAGGGAGAGGGTACTGAAAATTGAGCAAAGGTTCAGCTCCATAAACCAAATGTGACAAGTCAGGCTGACGTCCTTGTTGGCTTTTTAGTGCATTTAGTACCTTTTGTAAGATGTACTTCTCAAATTGTTTTGCCACCTCTTAGAAGCATTGACCTCACATGTGCTTTGTGAGCGAGTGCGTCGTCCGTTCTGCGGCATGTCTGTGGTCAGCAGTGGTGTTACTTAATGAAGAAGGTCACACATAAATTTACGGCATGAACGTGGCATCCCTTGCAAGCACACTTCTTGGCAGCTTCTTGCAATTCTTTCACGTTCCCTCCCTGAGGGAATGGCTCATAATAGATTTGAACAGATGCTAGGTGTTTGGCAGCCTTGTGAGGGGTACTCGTTTTCAAAATTCGGGTTATTTCATGTCTCATAATTAGAATTTCAACAGCCTTTATGCCTTCGATGTGTTCCAGTGTTCACATAAATACCTAACCTCTGACTCCACATTTACCCCTCGCGAGTTCTTCTAACCCATTCATTGGTTCTGACAACATCACTACTAAATCCTTGGCTCTCAGAGTCCGAACGGGTAAACATGCACGGGCAGATTTGATTTGGCAGTAAAATTGCTCCTTCTCCCTAAATGTGCTTTTCAAGTTGTCCCCGACAGCAAAGTTAAGTGTTGCCAGAACTCTGGCTTATAGGTTATTACTATTTCCCAAATCCTTTTTCTCCAGGGTCCCTCTCTTCTTGTGCCTCACACCCATCCCTTCTTTCCCAGCCCCCGGTCTAAGGCTCACCCAACACTGCCCTGCCTGCCCCGTGAGCACTGAGAGCAAGCACGAGGTTGTATTTCCCTCTGTAGTTCTGTGCCTGGCATTTACTAAGTGTTCAATAAATTTATCTCAAGTTGGCCAAGCATGGTTAGCTAAGAAAAAGGAAAATGTTCATTATTTTCTTTTTAATCTGCTTTGATGTCAGCCTCCAGCTCTGAGGGGGTTCTTACAGCCCTGCTGGGGCTGCTAGGGAGCACACAGAAAATTGTTTGCACGTATAGAAAATCCACAATGAGCTGGAAAAGCCGGTGAAAATGTTCTCATGCCTCAAAACACTCAGGGGTAGCGGAAGGGGTGTGTTTGTGTTTCTTCCATACCGACTCCCCAACTCCCCGTGGATGGTTCTCCCATGCACCTCATGTCTTTGCAGAGTTTATCTCCCTACTTGAAACATTTTACACCTCTACACATTGGAGAGTTACTCCGCAAGTATTCATGAGGTATTTACGTGTGCTGTGGCCTCTGTAAGACCATCGATACACAGGGGCACAGACTGCACCGTGTCTTTTATTTCCCTTGTCAAGCCTTGTACAGTTCTGTGCTTTCACTGCGTACGCATTAAATAGTGCTGACAGCCTCTGCCATATGTTTTCATGCTTCATTCCCTCCCTCGTCCACACGGCATTTGTGCTCCCGAGTCATGCACAGCCGCTATTGTCGAACTGAGGTTGTCGATTCATTCAGTGTTGAGCTCCCTCGGTTAGCCATGCTAGGTGCCAGCGAAGGCAGTCGCAGAGCTGTTACACGCAGACCCCGGGCCCTGGATCTCCTCCTCTGCAAGGACGAAATGTTTACACTGAGAAGTTGAAGAGGGGCCAGCTGAGTAGGGCAGAGCGTCTGATCAGAGAAGAGGAGCCTCGCTCTGCCTTTATGTATTTGTGGTGATCCCTGTGTGGTTCTCAAGAACACAAACCTTGGGGCTACCCGACTCGTTTCTATACCAGTCACGGTACTAACTCGCTGTGGGGAAGTTGCTTGGGTGCTCACCGCTCGTCTGTGGCGTGGAAATCGTAGTAGTGATACTAATAGAAATATTTGCTATCTGTGCCACCCAGGGAACCCCAGGAGAGCTCAGCTCAGATGGTGGCTGTGAGCATGCTTTATGTGAATTGTAGGCACTAGGGTCCTGTTAGTGAGCACCACCCCTCAGATTCGGCTTCACTACTATCAACATCAACTTCGAAGGCCCTTTTGGCTTCCTTGCTGGGGAGTGTCAGGTGCAAAGCCCTTCCTTGCTTGTGCTTATAGGGTCTGCCCAGAGAGGATCGGTTCCTCAGTGTTGGCCCAGGTCATCTGAGACATCCTCATCCACGACACCTTGGCTTTGTCACTAAACGGTAACCAGTTTCGGAGCTCCTGTCACATGTGACCTCACCTCTTTTCAGCTGACTGGCTGCTTCCTACATCATGCCCTCAGAAACGCTTCTCTGCGTTTCTGAATGAGAAAACTGCCTGTGGGTGAGCCTGAGTAAGCAATTGAAATCCCTCTATTTTCTATGTTAAAATAAAAAACCCACTTGCCAAGAAAGGTCATGACCTTCCAAGATGGGGAAAATGTGACGTGTTATAAACGGAGTTTCAAGTTGGTGTGCTATATGGCAAAGCTTTAAGCCGTGTCCCATTAACAGAAGGCCTGGTGAAACTGTCACTCTGCGCTGGCTTCACCACTAACCAGTAATGGCATTTTGTACCTCATATGTATAAATCTTGGTTTCTTGGCCTCACTCACCAAACCTGGAGGTCCTCAGCTATGACTTAAGCCCCAGTTTTAGGCATTTAATTTTGGCTTTTTGATAACAGACTTGGTTTCCAAGGTTGTTTGCAGATCCCCTGTGGGATTACATTCTCTACAACAAGTTTCCATAGCATTAAGATGTGTGTAAATTAGAGGCAATGCTACATGGTTTACTTAGCCTGGGACAGAGCCGGGCACTTGGTAACTCCTCAATAATTAGCTAAATAATGTGTGGTTTACACGCTAAGCTGAAAATATCTGAGAACATTGGCATCATCTTTCAAATTGTGTTTACTCTCACCTTAAAGTGATAAAATGATTGCATTGCAGATTTATTCTTTGATTCATCAGTGACAATTTTTATTATACCTGCCATAATAATGACTAGCAGTTATTGATTATGAAAGACACAGCAGGCATTGAACACACATATTTGTTATCCCTTCTGCAAGGTCGTTACTACTATCTCCATTGTACGGACGAGGAAACTTCCCAAGGTTTCCCTGCCAGCAAGTAGCTGAACCTGTGTTCAGACTCAGATCCATTTGTCACGAAAGCCCCCTCTCTGTAGTGCCATGTGGCCCCTATTGCAGCATGGCCTCTACATTTGTACTGGACCAATTTATAATGCTAAAGTGTTTCTGTTGCCTTAATTTCACTGCTTACGATAAAGTCTTTTCTCTACATGAACTGAACATTTTCCACAATTTTCCCATTCTTGTGCATTTAATTCTTTATGTCATATATGGTTGAACATTTGATTATTTGGTGATAATATGACTTGTTTACTCAACAGAAGATCTCCTTGGGCTTAGGAACTACTGTTTATACATCTGCATCCCAGGACCCATTGCAGTGATGAGCTCCCGTTATAGTAGATGTTACATAAATAACTTCTTGATTTGTGGATGGAGTACAGTTGCTTATTCTCACCTACTGAATTTGCAGACTATGTCATTCATCATTCATTCACCAAATATCTATCGAGTCTCAATTCTGGTAGCCACAGGGCATATAGCAATAAATGTGGGCCATTGTGTATATATTTATAATTGAAAGATGATAACCTGGAAAATCACAAGCTGATATGTTATCGTGGAAGAAGTAAAAGCGAAGATGAATTAAAGGCACTCAGATAATGAACCTTTCGATGGTCAGTAGAGCACATCTAGAGTTTTTTTCCCGATGAACTATCCAATAAACTTTCCTGAAGCTTAAAATAATTATTATATCTTTCTCATATGAACAACTCATGTTTGTATTAATTCTTGGTGTGTTTGTATCTCTCCCCAAATAATATTACATTCCCATTTAGTAGAGAAAGATATTTATCAGTGTATACCTTTCTAGATTGATACCACTGACCCTTTCAGGAAAAGAGAGTTATTTCCTAAAGCTACGAAGTCAGGCTTACTGGATTCCCAGAAAACAGTTTGTAATAGTTGCATGTTCTACAAGGAATATATTGTGAAATTACTCTCTTCCTATAATAACGTTTAGTGTGGAATTCCTGTCACAATTTGTTTGGGTTGTTCTCAAATTTTTTGAATCTCTAGTACTACTTTTGACAATAAAATAGGACCTAGTAAGACAGTGAAATCAGTTTGAAACTGGCTGAACATTTACACCTAAAGAGTGTTTAGGACCCCATATCAAGCTGGAAAAACCTAGTGAAGTGCAGTGTTGTACTTTTTAAAAGCCCTCTCCTGTTCACATTTTTATCAACAACTTAAAGACCTAGAAGGCACCTACACTGGGTTTTCAGATGACATAAGCCCCAGAAGAATGGCTTCTACCACATATGCCTAAGATCATGATTCAAAATGACTTCAATTGGCTGCAGGGCTGGATGGAAACCAACAAAATGAAGTTGAGCAGGGGATAAATGTATATTTCTGCTTTCAGATTCAAAAAGCAATTGTGCAATTACAGGATGGGGATAGACTGAGCTTGGCACCAGTTCATGTGACTAAAAGCTTAATATGAACCAACAGTAGGATGTGGTGGTGAAAAAAGAATGAATATAGTCGTGTTTACTCAGTTATAATTATTAATAGTTCACTGTACTCTGCGCTGGTCACACTGCATCAGGAGTAATTTGTTAATTCTGAGCACATTCAGGAGTGACTTTGACAAAGCAAAGTAGCTATTAAGAGGGTGCTGAATCCATTCCAAGACACATTTATTGGGCTCCTGTTTTGGGCAGGCACTGTGCTAACCAATGTGGGGAATAAAGGTATGAAGAGACATTGCCAGTCTCTAGCCTCAAGGAGTTGAACATTTAAATGGAGAGCGTAGGGGTGCCTGGGTGGCTCAGTTGGTCCAACTCTTGATATCAGTTCAGGTCTTGATCTCAGTGTCATGAGTTCAAGGCCCCATGCATGACTGTAAAACAAAATCGACCCTGAAACTCAAGGCTCAGCTAAGGAACACTGAGAATTCTAAGTTGCCTGGAAGAATGGGGTAGGCCTGGGCAAGCAACAAAGCTGGGCCAAGAAGGTTTGGACCAGAGCATGAGGGCATTGACTGGTAAGCAGTGAGAGGGATTACAGGTTGGCAATCATCTGGAAATAATGGTACATGAGGATCCGTTGGAGAAATGATGAGTATTTAGTCTGGAGAAAAAAGCCCAATGTCCCTCTGATAAATGTGAACCAGACTTGCTCTGTATTCCTCCAGAAGGAAAATTTATCTCAAGAGAAAAGGGTTATAAGGAACCAGATTTTGCTTCTTCCTAACCACCATTTTTTAAAATTCAAACCTACCCAACAGAGAAGAGCTAGCCAAGGAGATGGTGAGCGCCATCATGGACAGACTCAGAAAGTTCCATAACTGATACTCTAAAGGGAATGGGCGGGGCGGGGGGGGGGCGGTGCAGCTTCACCAAGAGACATGAGAGTTCTAGGAATTTCCTAAGGCCTTTGCAGTGTGAAATTATCCATGGTTGAGTGTTCCTCCTTTCTCCTTTGATTTAAAATGTACAATGGTATATTGACTTCTGAATAAAGCCTGCATGTTAGGACTCCCCAGTTCAATGAGATCTCAGACTAATTCTAGTGAAGGCTGCTCAGTGCTTGGACAGTAGCCATTCATCACCATTGCTTGACTTTTCAACATGTGCATGATCCTTTTTTGTTGTGATGTAGAGCATCCATTCAAATATGAATTTAACAGATTTTTGCCAGGGTTCCCCATTTAGGTGAATCAAATGCAAGTCAACAGTTGATACAAATCCAGTGCAAAGACTTTATCTCACAAAGAATCTCCAGGGCTGTCAATGTAGGGATTAAACAGGGAGTTCTGGAGGCAAGGAAACTTGAGTTCACATGCCAGCAATGCCACTTTTACTAACTGTGTGATCCTGAGCAAGAGATTTAACCTCCCTGTGTCCTAATCTGTAAATGGGGTTGACCATTATTATGACCATTATTAACCTTGCGGGTTTGGGAGGATTTAATGAGATAAAGCACTTAGCAGGTGCCTAGCAGGATGGGGTCTGATTTTACTGATGGAGTTCTCACATTTTATAGTCATGTTCCAAGGAACCCTTCAGAGTTAAAAATATTTTTATAAAACAAAAACATATGCATCATCATCATTGTGGCTAATTTATATGTGTCAGATATCTTTCTAAGGCATCATACATCAAACTCATTTATTCCTTGGAATGACCCTGGGAAGTAAATACCATTATTATCCTTCATTTACTAAGACACTGAGAGGTTGCATATCTTGACCAGTCACAAGTGATGGAGCCAGGATTCAAAGCAAACAAACTCCGGAGTTTATTACAACCATTTCCTTCTAATACGTAACAACAGATTTCCCCGTTTTCCTCCCAATTCCATTCCAAATCATTCTGCTGGATAATTTATGCATTTTACTTGTTCAGGGCTGTTTCACAAAAATATATTTTAAAATTTTACGTCTACTAAAATGTATAAGGACCCTATCAATCATGTCTTTGGCCAGAGTATTGAGAAGGTCCTTCATAAAAGTTGAATAAATGCATGAATAAGTGAAATTTTTTTAATTGTAGAAGCAATGACTATAGCCACTTTTAAAAGAAGCAAGATGGGGCGCATGGGTGGCTCAGTCAGTTAAGCATCCAACTCTTGACCTCAGCTCAGGTCTTGGTCTCTCAGGCATGATCACCATGGTCCTGGTGGTGAGATCAAGTTATCCTTACTATATCCTTACTATCCTTACTATAACTTCACTGCCTTGCTACCTCTTTCCATTATTTGCGATGGGGCCATTGTAGCTGTTTGAATCATTCATTTGAAATCATTCATTTGAATTCAGCTTTTTTTTTAAGTTTATTTATTTATTTTGAGAGGGAGGGAGGGAGAGAGACAGTGGGAGAGAGAGAGAGAGAGAAAGAGAGAGAATCCCAGTCTCCACACTGTCCAAGCAGAGCCCAACATGGGGCTTGAAATCACGAACCGTGAGATCATGACCTGAGCCGAAATCAGGAGTTGGGTGCTTAACCAATTGAGCCACCCAGACTTCCCATATTGAATTCAGTTTTTCACTTTGCTTTCGCTTACCTTATTTATAAATATTTTATCTCATCCCCCTTTTTAACAATGTTGCCAGTTCACTCTCCCCTCTCTCTGTGTTTTTTGTTCGTTTGTTTTTGTTTTTGTGTTTTGTTTTTTGCCATCTAATGTTACCAGATTTTACTCAATGACCCATCCAGTAGTTGTTTTTTCCAAACACTGGCAACTGCATTGTTACCCACCCTATCCTCATTTTCCAAGTTAAAGAATAATTTTTACAATCCAATCCATGCAACATCAGTGCCAAATCAACCACACACCATCTCCACAACCTGTCTCTGCACCCTCCTGGATATCCCTGAAGTCTATTCAGGATAAGTGGAGTTGGAAGGGGCTGCCCCTAATTTTCTTTGGAGAACATGTGGGAATTTCTAAATACCTCTTTAAAAAACATCAAAATATGAAACTGAGAAGCACACAGAAACTATGTACAAAGGTTGCAAAACTAAGGTAGAATATGCAGAAACAACTCCCTTTTGTAGAAGGGAAAAGCTGCAAAAGTCTTGCACCACTGCTGGTGGAATATATCAGGAATAATTCAGTTCCATTGTCGCCCTTGGCCCTGGGGGCAAAAATGTAGCTTTTCCTGTTTCAAGGAGAGACTGTTCTCTTACTATACTTAAGGCAGATGTAAGGGAAGCCAACCCATTCTAGAGTTTGCCACAGTCTTTTTCACTGGGTGAAGTGATACTGCTTTATTGTTTAGGTCAGGTAGCCGGGAGCATAATCTCCCCCTCCTTGGGTGCGACTATTCCTTTATAGATTAGATAAGAACAACCGATGAAGTTTTAAATGCTGAGAAAATTAATCAGAACTGAAAAGGGGTGTGTTGGCCACTGCCCAAGAAATATGCTGACTGAGATAAAGCACCTACTGAACTTTTTCTCCATCCCATGCTTCTCTGCTTGGTGGTCTCCCTTCTCGTCTTTCTCTCTTCTCTCCTTCTGTCATTCTCTCAACCCCTTGTCTCCATAATTTTCTCTTCCTTCTCTGTTCAACCCCAGCTCTGTCCCCAAAGACTTAACTGTCACATTCTTTTAACTGGCCAGAACATGGACTGAAATTTTTGAAAATTTATTCTTGTATATAGTATATAAGGTCCTACATCCTAGATTTAATTTCGAGAATAGCTAAAGTGAACACATTTTATTCTTAATTATTTCTTTTTTTATATATAAGAAATGTATCTTTTTAGAATATGTTCATTTCAGTTTAAATAAACAAACTTAACCTCGGTCCATTTCCAAGTTCTCAGAGTGGTGATGATTCCAGAATCTTTTGATGGCAAGGAATGGGATGGATGTTGAGTTGCAACCGTGGGTATGGCTCCTTTGGCCCCAGGAATCTCTGCTGCTTCCCAACCTCATTTCAGCGGGTGGAGACACACTCCTACCTCAACTGTTCTGGGAAGCTGGGCCAGGTCAAACTGGTTTTTAATGTCCATATGTTGCTTTCAATTTCCATGTGGCTTTCAATTCCTTTTCTTCTGTGAGGGACAGGCCTTCCGTGGGAAGAAAGGGAACCCCTTGAGTCTGACATGTTCTGCAGTCAGCTTGAGATGCCTTTTGATTAACTTTGAACGAGTCTGGCCCAGTTGTGGAATTTAGTCCCACTCAGCATTCTGCCAGCAGGGAAACATGCTGTCTTGACCATCATCTTCCGAAGAAAGTCGCATGGGACACAGGACATAAAGGTCTTTTCCACAGCCAGTAATTCAAAGTAAAGAGGCTGCTTTGGAAATTGCAAGCTACTCATCTAGTGATTGGTTGTAAATCATGATTCTTTTGGGGGAAAAGGCAGAAGGGGCTGGAGCTCTGGCCCTCAAAGAACTTCCTGTCATTAAGCTGAAGTAATTTGCTGCTCTCCACACACTCTTTCTACTGTGAGGGAAGTCACCTACTTTCCCTGGTCACATAGGTGGTCCTGGTGGGTGCTGTTGATGGCTGACTGCATGTTGGCACATCTTTGTACGTGATAGAGGTTTCTTTTCAAAGCCAAGCTTCACAGGTATAACCAGGAGTTGGTCTGATCAGCCCCTTGTCTCCATGGCCCAACCCACGCTTTTTCTTTTAGCTGCTATTTTCTGTGGTCCTGGGTTTCTAAATCTTGGCGAGAAGACAATCATTCCTTTGTGCTCGGCTGTTACAATGAGGTAACCAAAGAAAGGGTCTTGGTCTGAGGCTGTCAGCTGTTACTAATCACTACTCCCCAGCTCATCATGGGTCCTGCTCGCCTCTCCCTCTTGCTCTGCTTAGCACACATAAAGAAGATGAATTACTCCCTGGTTCCTCTTCAGAAAAGCATATTGTGCAGCACATTCCAATATCGTGAGCAAAGGATGGGCTAATGTGAAGGGTAAATGGGTATCTAAATCACCTCTCAGTGTGTCTTGTGCCGGCAGCTTGTGGGCCTGTAGGAAGTGAATCTCAGAGCTGGCTCTTCAGAGGTTTTCTTGAAACCTTGCTGAGAGAGAGAGGAAGTCCCCATGGCAGGTTCCCCGGCAGACCGTGTCACTGGAATGATCACAGGGCTGTGCTAGGCTGTAATGAGAGTCTGGTGGATGGTTAAGACTAGTGTAGAGAAGAGCGACCTTGACCACTCAGAGGACCTCAGCAGCTGGTAATCCAGGAGAAGTATTCCCAACCAGAGGTCAAGGAGGCCACCGGAAGGCCTTTGATATTGGAGGTAGCAGCAGTGAAAGCTGGGTCTCAATTTCCCCTCACTGCTTCCCCGTATGAAAGTTCATTTTCAGAGGATGACTATAGCCAGAGGAAAGGGATGGCTGCTTAGTCCTAGAAGACTGGGGATAAAAGGTGATTTGTGTGACTTTTTCTTCCACTAAATAATATTGTCTGTTCCTTTGAGTTTACTCTTTACCCATCTTTCAGAATAGAACGTTTCCCTTTTGCCTTTCCACACTTCATTTTACTAGTAAACTGTAGAACTCGAAGAAAGACTTTCGTTGACGGTTTTAAGGGTCGAATTAAAAATCAATTTGCCTGACAAATTATATGCCATCACAAGCAATAAATTTGTAAAGAAGCTTCCTTGTCATTCTCATGCAATATAACCTCATAAAATGAAGTGGTATTATAGGTGAATGAAATATGAAGTTTTGTGATATTATGAACAGCTACATGGGAAGGAAACTTTGGCCGAGGTGGAAACCCCTGGGAAGATACTTGTGATTTACTTGACTGTGAATTTCACAAAATTGTTCTCAGCTGCTTATAGAGGTGGTTTGACTCTTCTTCACCGATGAAAGTAAATGCCTCTTTGCTCAAAGTTGCATGAAGCTAAATCTCTTCTCAAAAATGTCCCCTTCTTAACAACGTCTGCAGAATTTCTGTTCATTTCAACTGACCATATGTTAGAGATCAGCACCCTCGTCTCCTTCGTCTCCACTAGCAAGATGACATACATTTTTGGGTGCTGTGGGCAACCCAAGGTCATAGGAAGTGAAGATGACAACGACGGAGTCCTGACTCCTTTTTTAAACGTCTACTATTAACTGAATGGGGGCATCTACCAATGTTTGGAAGCTACTTTTTTTTTTTTTACTAGAACCTACAAATAAAATACAAATCTATTCCTATTTGGGTGCCCCCTTCAAAAAAACAGGAAGAAAAGATACAAATGTATTTTATATTGGGACCTGGCCACACACACACACACACACAGCTGAAAAAAGATCCACAAAATAATACTTAACTTTATCACAGGCGACACCTTTAATATTTTCTATTCTGTCCTCTTTCACTATTGGAAAAAAATACGAGTCATAACCCACGGAATTGATTTCATGACCTGCATCATTAGCACTTGTCAGACCCCATCTCTCTCTTCCGTTCCCTTTTCTATGTTTGTTTTCACTTATTCACTCGTTGTTCTGTTAACATGTGGACAGATCGGACTTCAGCAGTTACTTATCTAGGCTCCTCTGCAAGACTGCATCATGTTAGTAAAAGATGGAAAATTAGGGGCGCCTAGGTGGCGCAGTCGGTTAAGCGTCCGACTTAAGCCAGGTCACCATCTCGCGGTCCGTGAGTTCGAGCCCCGCGTCAGGCTCTGGGCTGATGGCTCGGAGCCTGGAGCCTGTTTCTGATTCTGTGTCTCCCTCTCTCTCTGCCCCTCCCCCGTTCATGCTCTGTCTCTCTCTGTCCCAAAAATAAATAAACGTTGAAAAAAAAAATTAAAAAAAAAAAAAAGATGGAAAATTATATAGGAGTGGGAGAGGAAGGGAAAGAGGGAGGGTGCTCCTGGTAGTGAATAGTAGAGGTGTGCCAGCCTTCCACCTTCCTGACCATCCCAGGGACACCTTGCTGTGAATGACCCCCCAGTTCTGGAAATGAAGCTCCCAGGTAACACTCAGCCACTCTTTCCCCACCAGATCTGTCTCTCCCTCTTCAAGATAGAATGAACCTCACTATTTTGGATTAGTTGGGGGAAGAGAAACTAAAATTGATGAATCAGAATTGCAGAGTATTTTAAACAAAAAGCAACTTTAGTACTTGTAAGTCACAGTAACCTAACCTAAATGTTAAAAAAAAAAAAAAAATGTGTGTGGCCGCTACCCAGCATAACAACAATAATGGTGATAAGAATGATTATTCGAGTATTTATGGGATACCTTCCGGTGCAGGCACTGTTCTAGGCACTGAGGCTACATCAGTGAATAAAACAGATGGTTCTGCCTTCTTGGTACTAAAATTCTTGTAGAGAAACACACATAATGATCATAACTAGCATTTATCAAGAAGCTGCTTTGTCTGGATTCTTTATATAAGTTTTCCCTAAGCTTGCAAATTTTACAAATATTATTAGCTTCTTGTCTAGATGAAATAGAGACTTAGAGAGGGCAAATAATACTTAGGGAATAGATTGCTTATTACTTATAAGCTTAATTAATAATAGCAGCTAACATTTGTTGAGTCCTTACTATGTGCCAGGCACTATGCTAAGTGCTTTCAATATGGAAGTCCCTTTAATGCCAGTGAAAATCCAGTAAGGGAGCTTTTGTTATTCCCATACTACAGTTGAGGAAACTGAGGCTTACAGAGGTCATATGCTACCAGAGCCAGAAGTGAAATCCAGGTCTTCTCACGTGAAAGCCTAAACTCTTAATCACTGAGCTATAATTTTTTTTTAAAAAAGAATATGTTTCCAAAATACCTGCGGTTGGCCTTAAGCAGTTTGAACTATTGTTTAGTTACTTACTGGTTGTGATTCAAAATTGTGATACAATCATTACCAACCTTTTCTAACTTTTTATTGGAAAAAAAAAAAAGACTTTTTAAAGATTCTTTTAAAGATTCTTTGTCCCAGAACCTGTAGAATCATAGAACTTTACTTTTAACTTTTTACTTTTTAAAGATTCTTTAAAGATTCTTTTAAAGATTCTTTTGTCCCAGAACCTATAGAATCATAGAACTTTACTTTTTTTTCAACAAACTAGTCTGTAAAGGGGCCAGAAGGAAATACTTTAGGGAAGAAAAATTTAACATAGTTTTAGATTTAAAATGATTTACTTTATCCTTACTCCCTGCCCCCGCCAACCTCCTCCCTGCCTTTCCTCTGAGCTTTTGGACCCTTTTGCTCACTCTCCTTTCAGAGGGTTCCAGCGTGCCCCTGCTCCAGCAGTGGGTGGCTGCTTTATGACACAAGAGATCATTTTTCAATCTATAAATATGAAGTATATTGTGCTCTTAGAATTTAACTTTCTTATTAACAATTCATCACCTTTAGTCTAATGACTATGGTACGTGCTGGAGCTCATCCTTGGTTTCCTTGTTGTAAGTGTGCCCATTTTGAAATTCTAGGAGGATGGAGAACAGGCGGCTTTCATTAGATGAGTATTTGAGAAGCCCACTGTGGAGAAGGAGTGCATCTAAAATAAAATAAAAACTGAAACAGACAATATTCCTGAATCAGCACTTACCATCCCCCAGCCTCTTCCGTTCTTTCTGGGCCTGATCCAGCAGCCCTGGAAGAACAATGAAACACCATGAGAATGAGTAGTAAGACAATTCATCACAGAAGTCTTCTTCCTTAAATTTCAGTTTTTAAAAGCAGAGACAGGAGTTATTGGGGGCAGTATAAAAAGACACATGAATGGATAAGACACAGATTTTTAGCAGATGGGAGAATAAAATCCATGCAAATAATAGAGCCTTGAGAATTGACATTATTTATATGTTATCCTTTATACTTGGCTTTATACATACTTCATTTATCCAAGAAGTCATACCAAATAATATACCAAAAGAAATCTAATTTACAACATAGACGTATAGAGTTCCACATACATATTTATGAAACACTCCCTCCCCCCTCCATCCCCCAAAACCATGAATTTGGTGCATGTTTGTTAATGTTAACTGATTACCAAAAGACTGTCTTTATAAACAAAGAGGTAAATGCGTATTTACCTATTTGCATTAAGAAACTCTTTTCTTCCTTCCTCTCTGTTCAAAGTGACTGCTGCCTAAAATACTCAGGTATCTGAAGCAAAGTCTTAGTCTTCTACATTCTAAAAAACATCTTATTTGATCTCTTTTATTTTTTTAAGTGTTCATTTATTTTGAGAGAGAGCTCGAGCAGGAGGAGGGGCAGAGAGAGAGGTGAGAGAGAATCCCAAGCAGGCCCTGAGCCATCAGTGCAGAGTGCAGTGCGGGGCTCAAACTCACGAACTGAACCGTGATATCACAACCAGAGCTGAAATCAAGAGTAGGACCCCCAACTGACTGAGCCACCCAGGAGCCCCTCGTTTGATCTCTTTTAGATGCTTACCTCATTGGTGAACATGTAATAGGCAGAAATGATCAATGGATTGCTATCTTGATGGCTGATTCTTGATGGGTTGGTTTTTAGAAAGGAAAATAAGATTCACATACCCATAGCCAGCAAGTATCCATGACCCTTTACATTCCATTAGAACATGTTCTTGGCTGCTTTTCTAGGAATGGTGAGAAATGTGTACTAATTGATTAATTCTCTAGCTAGTCCTTCCGTGACCAGTGTCACCCACTTCCTCTTAAGGTAGGGAATGCCGAGTAACGTGCCAGAGTTTCTCCACAGTTACCTACCTCCACAGAATTTTCCTCCAGCCAGTTGGCTCATCTCAACATTGAACCCAGATGCAAGAGAGTTAGAGAAAGCTAGCATGGATAACAAGCAAACGAAATGTGGGTGACTCCTAGCTTGTCCATAAGAAGAGAGGTATAGTGGAAAGAGTGATCCCTTGGGAGTGTGGGTTCGAATTCTGCCACTGCCATTTACTAGCTATGCAACACTGAACAAGTAACTTAACTTCTCTGACCTCCTGTATCTTTACCTTCGAAATGATATCAACGACATCTACAACATAGAGTTGACATGAAATTAGATGAATATCTGCCATTGATTGGGGGTGGGGTTTTGTGAGTAAGTTAGTGAACTAGCACCAAAGTGAATTCAAAATATATAAAGCATATAAACATAACAAACACGTCTTTATCATTAGAAGACCAGTCATGGTGCTTGTAGCAATTGTACGATATAGTATTTCTTGGGTTTCAAGAAGGTCTCAATTCTGATGGCAGAATTGCCATTCATAATAAAGATGTAAAGATGTCTTGAATGGGTCTGGTTTAGCTAAACCCAGCTCTAATGAAGAAAAAGAGAGCAGTTGAGATAATTATCTTTACTACTTGCTCAGGAATGTGTTTCTCAAATGTATGTTTAGACAAAGCATAGTTGTTGTAACACAGTCCCATCAGTACCTACATAACCGAGTGACCTCCTGTCTCCCTTGCCCTGGTGCCTTTTACCTCCACATATTTTGAAGTGACAAGGTTCAGTTAAAACTTTCCCTTTCCAAACATGTAGGGCACTTCCTGCCAGAGTTTCCTTTTCTACAAAGTGATTTAGTACTTTACCCTTGCCCCCAGATGATCTGACATGTGTGTATAGTCTCTGATGTAGAGCTTTGTCTCAGATTTCAGGAGGCTGGGGAACAGAGATGGTCACAGAGTTTGGGTAAGGGAGAGAAAGAGTGACACTGCCCATATTGGGTTTTGTCTTCCAGAGCTCGTCCTCCATTTTCCTGGTTCCACCAGTACCGGGGCTATTCCCTGCATGTGGCACACTGTCCACATCCGTCCTGCTTTTGCCCTCCTGACGGTGTGTGGCCTTGTCCCCAGTCCCCTTTAGTTTTACAAGCCTGTCTCAGGGGAAGGGGAATGGTCAGGGCTGGTGGGTGGTGAGGAGGAGATGGAGGACCAGGGGCAGAGGTGGGAAGGCCAAGCCCCCTTTTGGGAAAGGACCTACCTGGAGAATCGGCTAATGAAGACACTCCCCTCACCCCAACACATACACAACCCTCTTTCCTTGGCTGAAATAATAGCAGCTGTTGCTTTATCCTCTTTCAAAGGAAAAGGGCCAATATACAGAGATGGGTGAGGCCTCTCATTTGACTGTGGATTCTCCTTCTGGGCTCACTGCTAAAAAAATGCCTTGGTGGTTGTCTTCAGCTATTTCAGAATTTAAAAGTATGGAGAAAATGCTTTTATATTGGTTTTCATTTTTAAATTTAAAAAAATCCTATAAATAATACTCATTTCTTTGAGTTGATAGCCTTGTAGCTGTGGATTCCAGGATAACTTCAACCCCTACCCCATGGTGGGAGGGAGGGAGATTTAAGCCCCCTCCTTTGTTTGCCACTTTGGTTTCCAGTGCTCTGCCTTGACCACTTAGCGCTCTCTCTGAATAGCTATAGGTCGGGAATAGTGGGCAGGAACGTCAGAGAAGCGTTGGCGTGAGAACGGAACAGCACTACAGAATAGAAGGCAAGAGGGAAAGAAAGCATCTCAGAGGAAGAAAATACTGCTGCCTGGTACCCCCTAGCAGAGATATCCGGCCTATTGTGCCCACACCACTTGCTGCAGAAGAATTTCAGGCTTCAGTGGTGACAAGCTCAGGCTATAATGGGCAAGAGAGCAGGCCCCTTCTGAGAGAAATTATTTCAGGCACAGGAAGCCAAAATATTTGAGATGTGATTCAGACCTGAGGATGAAAATGGTGGGACAGGACACTTTGAGAACAGATTGGCCCATTTTGAAGGTTGGTGAAAGTGTTGAAGTGGCATCATCTCAATAAATGGATACTCAGCCCTCGGTTTCTTGAAATGCATGGGGAGGAGAAGTTAAATTCATGCATTAAAGCCAAAGTTGGCCTTGTTGTTTGTGGGAGCTGCAAGTGGTTTTCTCAGAGGCAGAAAGTACAGGAAGATTATTTACATAAAAGCAAAGTTCAAGTTCCCACTCCATTTTATTTGTTGTTAACTAAGACCTGAGACAGTCACTTAAGTGTTTTTAAATCTGTGTTACAGGTTGTTGTTAAAAATAAGAATGTATCATAAGCATAATAATGTGTTTATTATGAACGACAGGGTTCAAATACAAATGAAATTATAAATTGAAAGCTCTGGCCTCAATTCCCACATCAGCTCATTACCATTCTATCATGTTTTTTTGGGCAAACCCAGCCAGTTATCTGGCAACTGTGGATACTATTTTTTCCAATACTTTACCTTACTCTAAATATGTTGGTATGAACAGGGTCACTACCTAAAGATTGAACCACTATTAGAATCTGATACTGATCATTGGGATACAGTATAACCTTTTAATACAATTTATGAAAACACAATTTTAAATAGTAAAGAAAATAGTCCCAATTCATTATAATTGGATTGTACTATAATTGGATTTTAGAGTTTTAGTGCGATTCAGGAGGGGAAAGAAAGAAGAAAAGTGGGGAAATAGCTAATGAAACAGAAGAGCTTATATTATTATAATCTAATCTTCTGAGGGGTTTGTATCATTTCCAATTTTTTTTCCATCCAAGAGGCATTAAGATGTGTTCCATTTGCTAGAGTAGTAAGGGAAATCTTGAAAGTCACGCCTCCTTTTTTACCTAGGATAACACCTCGCCTGAGGTAGACTTTGAAGAATGTCCTGAAAATAAGGGGGTGAAGATGTTTAACATGAGATGAGGTACTCCATGCCCAGGGGATGAGGTGGAAACATGAGAAGAACCCTACCAAAATAAAAAATTTTTTTTTTTTTTTTGTAATTTTGATGAGATGAAATGAAATGAAACCACAGAGAAACTGTTTGAGAACTTTGGCTTTATTACATAATGTCTAATTTAAATGCAAGTTGAAGCTAAGTTAGTAGGTGATCAGAATAATGGCTTCAATTTTGCATAAAGACATCAAAAAAGAGCTCCCAAGTACTTATATAAAATAATAATTCTTGGAAGAATATTTAGTGCCAGTTAATCCTTGCGAGACACCACAGTGAGTTGAAATATGCTCAAGTTATCCTGCCAGAAAATTGTTCTAAGTAACTCTTCATCTACAGATACACACACGCTACTTGCTATGTACACTCATAGCCTTCCCATCCAGTAATAACGTAGGAGACAATTTAAGGTCCTTTTCATATTATTAGAGAGCCATGTGAAATCAACTCTTGAGGCAAGAAAAGGGTGATCAGGTGTTTGCTGACACAGCTGATGACTAGCTATTCTATGGCGCTTTATTTTTCACCTTTTACGATGCCTTGACTAAAAATGATGCCAAGTTCTCATAACTTATGTAAAATCCCATTGCCGGGTGGAATGAGGGCAGGGGGGTGTAGAAGGAAATACTGTTCCCGTTACCCTCCACTGGAGAATTCCTTGGACTGACTTCCTGAAAATCTCCTTCTGTTTGCCTTCACCAGGAATGGCGGCCCTAGATAGTAAGGCGTCAGGGAAGATGGGAATGCGAGCTGTAGTCTATTACATGACTACGACCATCATTGCCGTGGTGATTGGCATAATCATTGTCATCATCATCCACCCCGGGAAAGGCACAAAGGAAAATATGCACAGAGAAGGCAAAATTGTACAAGTGACAGCTGCGGATGCCTTCCTGGACCTGATCAGGTACGTCCTTGCAAGCTCATCCTTTGGGTATGTTTTGACCACCCAACCCCTCATTTGGGGGAGCTAATCAAACCACAAAACAGGTGTCTAACTGAACCAGCCTTGCTGGGCTTTGCAATGAAGGTCACATCTTTACTTCTTTCTAATAGAAATTAAAGTAAATTTCTATTTTCTGATCTAATGGGAAAGAGGTGAGAAGAACAGAGAGAGGATATAGATTTTGAGTGCCCTGTTTTGAGGATTCACTGATCACTGATCACTCTGTTCTCTGATCCCTCGGTTCTCCTTTCAGCTGTGCCGCTTACCTTGGAATATTAATAATAAGCCTTACCCTACTTTTTTCCAGTTTTGCTGTTTAAGGTTAGCTTGTGTTCAAGTATAGCCTGTGGATTGGACTCTTCTAATTTAGAATTTGTCATCTGTATCATCATCCATTATACACAACAATTTCTGTCCAGAAGGGACTTTAAAGATCATCTGGTCATACTTGTTCTAAGGTTTTCCTTTTATACCATTTATGAAGAAAGGATTTGGCAGAGCAGCAAGAAAAGATTAACGGGTGGCTTCTTTGGCATTGTTTTGTATATAAACCATACACCGATTGCAAATGAGTCTTATCTGATTCTTGAAAGGGACTTGATGGCAGAGTCATCTCACACAGAACTGTGAAGTAAACCAAGGTTTGATCCTGACACCTTCCTGTTTGTTCTCTCTACACACCTTCGCTTGCATCAGTCAGATCCTGGCTGGAAGCATATTGCATATTCAAAAGGATCCCTGAGAGGGCTTTGCAAAGGTACAGACAGGGTTAAGGGAGCCTACAAGGGGTGGTAAGGCACCAGGGGACTGAAGGCAATAGGAAGGTGTTTTGTTGCCACCCCAGCTCTGAGGGGCAAAGGGAGGAATTCAGGAAGAGCTGTGGTCTTGGGAAAAGGCCCTGTGACAAGAATAATAGCTCTAATTTAGAGGGAGAGCACTGCTGCCCAACCTGTCAAAGAGAGAGCTGAAGAATGTGCATACCCACTTCCATGTCCCACTGCCCTGTCATCTGTCGGCACATCCCACTGTACAAACCCAAAAGGAAGCCAGAAGGCAAGAGAGCCCACGTGCTACAACCCAAGGGGCCAGACTCCCAGAGTACAGAGCAGGATGGAGAGTGGGTCTAGAAAGACAAATGGAAGATACCCCAGCACAGGCCTCTATATTTCCCACCTGCTTGGCATTCCTCCACCATGTAGCCTTCCCAACCTATCCTCCCCAAACCTGGCTCTTTCCTCCCTACTATACAACTTTCTTACAAAGTGACTGGTTTACCAATCCTAGATGCCTACCCCAAAGGGTCGCCCGTTGATCATCTGAAAGAAAGTCTTCCTAGGGACTTGATTTCACATGCCATCTCAAGGGATGGCTCTGTGGCAGGTAGATTTAGCAGAGATTTGAGCAACAAAGGCTCTCTTCAGCAGCACTTCTGAATTTCTACCATGAATGACTTTGTACCATCTGTTTGTAAGAACAACCCAGCCCCATAGATCCTCTTCTTAAAAGCCCTTTCTAGGAGTTAATCACAATTATCTGAAGGTAAGAAGCCATCCTATATAACATTATTTTATACAAAGTTGTTACCTGATAGCTATGATTTTATTTAGTTCAGAAAATTAATTAAGGCTTTTCACCATTTTTTCATGAACTTTACCATTAGGTAGGTTAGGAGTATTTTATTATATTCTCTTTCTGTATAATTTCTACTCCTTGTTTAAAGAATTGGGATCTTGTCATCTCAATTCTGGTTGATCCATCTGAATGCTGTGTGTTTTTGCCTCTCCTTGCCCGCCCCACTGGTAGGCAGGTATATGACTAACCTATCCCCACCCAGTCACTTGGCTTGAGCATTTTTCCTGAAATCTCCCAAACCCACATTTCTATCAAGATTTATAAAAACATACTCACAGAGCATAGATAGGAAGGAAAAGCAAATAGGATGGTCTAGGCAGTAAGAAGAAAGGGACTAGAGTTTTTAACCTTAAAATATGACTTTGATAGCACACAACTGCTGGGATCTCGGGCTCTGCAACTGCCTGGGCCATGTCTCCTCCCACAGTCTTCAACCTTGTAGTCCAAATGATAGTTTAATCCAGTCTCCTCTTCAACAGATAAATCAACTAAAACCTGAATAGGTGCAGTGACTTGGCCAAGGTCACACAGCTGGTTAGAGACTCTCCAGCTAGATCATTGTCCCTTGAACTCTACCATGAACTCAAACACTGCTCTGAGAAAGTGACAAACTTTGCCACATGTACCACAAGTTTAAGTTTTGTGGGCCGTCTCCCTGTTGGTTACCAAGGAGCCTGAGAAGCTCCAGTAATTCAGAGTAAATATTCCATCCCCCAGAGGGCCTTTGGGAGGACTCTGTAGAGAACAAAATCCAGCAGTCTGACCATGACATATGATTCAGAACATTCAGTCCCTGGACACATGGCACAAAACCAAAATGGCCACTATTCAATAATACCTCAGTTTACCAGAACATGTGTAGCCAAAGCTGTTTCCATTCTCACTTTGGTTCTTCCTGGGAGCGGGATTTGAAGATACAATGATGAAGTGAAAAATCCCATTGTCTGACAAAAGGACAGAGGAGTTGAATTTGAGATTTCCCTGGAAAATATGAACTACATGGGCCCCACTTAGGGATGACCATATGTCCCATTACAAGACATAAAATCCACCAACACCTTTCTTTTTTTCCCATATGCTACTTAGTTCAATTCAATCTTTACCTTAGACACAATGAAAAAGTGTTTAAGAAACAAACTTATTATTTGAGAACTTTTTCAAGTGACCATTATTTTCTTTGCAGGAATATGTTCCCTCCAAATCTGGTGGAAGCCTGCTTTAAACAGGTAAACACTCTATAGCCACTAATTCGCTTTTGAAATTCCTCTTTGGCATACCAAACAGAGTGGGACCTCCTTATCCATTTTGTATTATTTTTTTTCCATTTCTCTGCAGTAAGAAACACTCTTTTGCCAACCAGATGGAAAGCACTAGGGTTTTCTGGGGGATTTGTAGGGTGTGGGGAGGTCTTACCCTGTACTAAAGGCTTATTAGTTACCAGGTACTAAATGTGTCGCATACGAATAGCTCATCGAGTCTCTGTTAATTGTTAAAAAGGCCAATCAGGAGACTCCTTCCCTCTTCTTGTCCCCACATTCCACACACAAAAGCCCACCAAGCAAATTCTAGAAGATACATTTACAATTTGCTTTAAACATTAGAGAGATTATTCAAGTTTCTGGGTTTAATGTAAAAAGTGAATGGGTTGTTTTTTTTAAAGTCTCCTAAGAGCCTTATGGATTCTATGTGCCAAGCACTAATGTTATATTCAGTCCTCACATGAATATGATGGGTATCATTGTCTTCATTTCATTGATGAGGAAACTCGTCTATGATAATTCAGGATTGTCTAATAGGCACAAGATCTTACAAGTAATAAATGGTAGATCCAGAATGCAAACCTACTGTGCTGACTCCAAATTCTATCCTCTTTCTGCTCCTACATTCTGCTTCCTGGAAAGGTTTGAGACACCTCCCTGGAGGCTATAGTGAGGTCCAGTTCCTTTTCGTTTTTGCCCATATCCAAACAGTTCTTGGCTGTCTGTGTTGTGGATACAAATATACTTTGCTGCTAGGGATTAAAGTTCATTCTAACTTCACCTGAATAAAAAAAGCTTTGTGGCCCAAAACATTAAAAGGAAAACACTTAGACATTCTGGGTTAAATAATAGTTCCAAAACATTTCTCCAGATGGTGTTACTTGACCCTAGTTGTAATTCCCTAACCCTATCTGTAAAACAAACAAAATAAAACCCCAGCCTTGTGGAGGACTAAATTTTACATATACAAGTCACCCTTTGTCCCCCCACTTTTTAAAATTTTTGTTGACTATTTTTAATAGGTAATGTGTGCACACGCTGCAAGATTCAAACAGAATCCTTTCTTTAAAAAAAAGTTTAAGAAGCCCAAATCGAACTTTCTTTATTCAAAACCAACAATAACCATAAATAATAAACCCCTTTCAATCCAACAAGCCAACCCCAGCACCATGGGGCTGACTATTCCAGTTAGTCAGCTGGCACTGGACAACATCAAAAATGCTGATTTCTAGCAGCACCAGGAAAAGTGCAGACTTAAGCAGATTTATTGTATTTGGTTTGGGATTGCATTTACAGGATTTTGAAAGGGAAGCAAAAGTATCTTCCCAGATCTATTTGTCTTAGGCCAGAATGCAAACGAGGTTGCTATTTCTGTAGGCTACAAACTGTGTCTAAGGGGAAAGAGTTGGAGGCTTAGGAAAGGCTAACCAGGATTGGAAATCTACCCTAGACAATCCATAAAATGCATAAGCATCCTGATGAAATAGAGATTTGAGAGTTGACGGGAATAGGACACCAAAAAGGGCCAGTTTCTTTGTTACTTAGAATTACAAGCAGTATCACTGGTTGCTCAGAGATGTGTCCCCAGTATTGACAGCTGGCCATCCTTGTTTGAGAATAGTGGTTTCCTATTGGACAAAAAAGTCTCCCATTCACTCTTGGTAGAGACATGGCCCAGCACTTCATGTACAGCTGTGAGAACCAGTCAACATCCATACATTATTACTCTCCCTGATCCTTGACTACCATCAACACAAAGGCCAGGAATTCTGCTCTCATTAAAATCATAGATGGATGGGCTTAATTGTTTTATATGGTCACAATCATATGCTCACATCTTCTGTCTGGGGCATCTATGCAGAAGCTATTGGGAAAACACCATATCTTGAATACGAAGAGAAATTCCTTTATTGACCTGAGAGTTAGGTTGTCATCCTCAGCTATTAATGAAACATCTATTCTTAAGAATAATATTATCAGAAGTGCCTAGAAGACCTTTGTTGGGGAATTTTTAAATTGTTTTAAATTTTGTTAAGTTTTTAAGTTAATTCCAGTTTAGTTAACATACAGTGTTTATTAGTTTCAGGTATACAATATAGTGATTCAACAATTCTATACATTATTCAATGCTCATCATGATAAATTCTCTCTTTAATTCCCATCACCTATTTAATCCATCCTCCCACCTACCTCCCCTCTGGTAACCACCAGTTTGTTCTCCATAGTTAAGAGTCTGTCTCTTGGTTTCTCTCTCTCTCTCTCTTTTCCCTTTGTTCATTTATTTTGTTTCTTAAATTCCACATATGAATAAAATCATATGGTATTTGCCTTTCTCTGACTGACTTATGTCACCTAGCATTATACCCTCTAGCTCCATCCATGTTGTTGCAAATAGCAAGATTTCATTCTTTTTATGGTTGAGTAATATTCCATTGTATATATGTACCCCACATCTTCTTTATCCATTCATCAGTAAACAGTCACATGGGCTGCTTTTATAATTTGGCTATTGTAAATAATGCTGCTATAAACATTGGGGTGCATATGGGATTTAAAAATTTTACTATTCAATGAAATCCCCAGCTAAGTCTAGTCCCTAAAGGGTTTTGTTATTGAGCACCATTAGCCAATAGTAGTGTAGTACTTTAAAATTTACAAGATGTTCTCATATATTCTGCTCAATTTGATCATCACAACAACCCTGTGAGGTAGAACCACCACAGTTCTTTCTGTTTCACAGCTGCAGAACATGAGCTGAAGGATGTTCAGTGATTTGTCCATGATCCCATAGCATGATCCTATAGACAGTAAAGGGACTATTGTGAATGTTTGGATTTATAGTTCTTAAAAGCCCATTATAGTCATTTTATTAGGGTTTCAAAAAAAAAAAAAAACCCTACTTCAACATCTTCAGCCAGATACCTCTTTCCTGTTAAGATATGCTTTATAGTTGAGTGTGTGTGTGTCTGTCTGTGCTGAGGAACTGGTAGGGGTTCGTCACAGATTAGATGGATAGATGATAGATACCTTCTATAACACTATTCTCTGAATGCAAGGTATTGTATATGATTATAGAAAATTTGGACAACAGAAAAGTTAAAAACAGAAAACAAAAATCACCTTTAATCCCTGTTGTGCCTTTTCTTTTAAAGTTTAAAACCAACTATGAGAAGAGAAGCTTTAAAGTGCCCATCCAGTCCAATGAAACACTCGTGAGCGCCGTGATAAACAATGTGTCGGAGGCCATGGAGACTCTTACAAGGATCACAGAGGAGCTGGTCCCAGTTCCAGGGTCTGTGAATGGGGTCAATGCCCTTGGACTAGTTGTCTTCTCCATGTGCTTTGGATTTGTGATTGGAAACATGAAAGAGCAGGGGCAAGCCCTGAGAGAGTTCTTTGATTCTCTTAACGAAGCCATCATGAGATTGGTAGCAGTGATAATGTGGTACGTATTTCCACTGGCTACATATGCTGTATCCAGATGCTTATTACCATCAACATGTGTTCTGTACTGAGGAAGATGCCACCAGGCAGGATAGCCAATTGCAACAATTCCACGTGGGTAAACACAAGAAAATCAATGATTTTCTGGGCCTGTAGTGGCCTTGAACCTGTCTGCAAGCCTCTCTTAATAAGTTTGCTTCCTTGTTTTTGAAAGGTGTCTACTTCTTCACTCCGGTGCTGATGGGATCCCATTCCTCATTCCTTCATTTTATATCTATTTAGTCTATATCTATTCAATATATGTTCATTAAGTGTCTACTATATGCCAAGCATATAATGCCAGGTACTCTGGACATAGCAATGAAGAAAACAGACAAGGATGTCCTAGAGCTTATATTCTTTTAAGGGACATAGAAAATAAACACACAAATCCACCATGTGCTTTAGTAACAAATACTGTGAAAAAATAAATAAAACAGCAGATTTTCTTTTGTGTGATCTGATATGATAAAAGGCAACTGGGGAAGAAGCATAAAATTTGCCTTGGGTGGTTTGGATGGTGCACAAAGGCCTCTGAGGAGGTGAGTGTGTTGCTAAGATCTGACTGACTAGGAGAAGCTAGCCATTCAAAGTGCCAGGGGAACAGCATTCCCAGTGGAGGGAAAAGCAAACATAGAGGCCCCTTGACCTTCAGAAAAAGTGAGATTGCCTCTCCTCCGTTTCAGCCCTAAGAAAGAGACATCAAATGGCAATTTGGTGGACCGCCTGAAGGACTCATGGGAAGCATTATAGAATGCCAATCCAGAGTTTATAACAAAACTTCCTTCAAATAAAGTTGAGAGTAGGGTACAAATGAAAACACTAAATCTGCAAAGGAACATTGACCTTGGAAAGTAAATTCTCGCCAGCTGGGAGAGAACCGTTTGATTGGTTTAGGCCTCATGTAGAGGTTACTTTCCCTTTGGCCTTTATTTTTAATCCAGACTCCTTCTTGGCACTGGAGGGACGGAGGCATCCATTTCTAAGAAAAGCCCTCGCCAACATGATTAAAAATATCCCTTGTCTTTATTGCCTCCAAATCCCAGAGGAATCCATTTTTCAGGAGCTTGTATGAGGTGGATGTGAACTTGGGCACGAAGACTGATCAGAATGTGGTCTCCACAGGAGCCTTTGATTGAAATCCTGGGGCCCCTCCTTTGAAATCCTGGCAGAGCTGAAAGTGGACATTTATCTTCATATTATGAAAATGCCTCCACCTTTCACCTCTTTTATGAAAGAAGCCCATTCAAGGCTGCTGAATGAACCTCACATGTAGCTTTTCTAGCTGTACATTTGCCTGCACATTCAGCCTTGAGTTATTACATTTCTGAAAACAGGTACTCTTATAATTTCCTGGCCTGTGTTTTTAAAGGACGTTTAAAAGAAGCATTGTATTTTTCAGCTTGAAATAAGACCTCCACAGTTCCCAGCAGACCCTTCTCCTTCAGGGTGATTGGCCCCTCTGTTTTTGGTAACGTGAGTTTGGGCGTAGTTCACTGCATACATCAGAGGGAGTTGAAAGCAGGGCAGAGGGATCTTGATGCAACAGGGGTTGCTATACATACAAGTTGTTTTGTGTCTCGTTTGTTCATTCTTGCCAGACTACAGGGGAAGATCACAAATGTCAGTAGCAGCGGGTGGGTGACAAGTACTTAACAAGAACATCTGTAACCTGATCGTGGCGGTACCTGCATACACATTGTTAATTTGAATAGCTTTGGATTGATTATATGGTTGCCTTCGATCTGTGGGAAATGGTACTAGTTTTCCATTGTCACTATAACATGAAATTTACTCAGTAAATTTATTTAAAAGCTGATTTGAAGACTAATACTGAGTGATAGTGTAAGTGGTATGTAATATGGGGAAAAAGTAACAAAAACGGACTTTGATTAAGAGAGATGACTGCAAATCTAAAACACTGAAATGGCATTGTGTGTGTCTTGCTTTAAGCTGGAACGCAGGCTCTGATGTGGGAAACCCTCCCAAAGTCTGGATATCGGTTCAGTGGATTCTGGCTGTGCAGGGTACTTAGAAAGAGAACAAAAGGCAGGGGGAGTTGGGTGGCATCTGAGGACCGCAAAAGTGACTCAGATGAGGTGAAAGGAGAGTGATCTAGAAAAAGAGGTGAAAAAAAAAACAAAAAACAAAAAAAAATAAAAAACCCCACAAAACCTCTGTACCTGTCTTTTATCATAGGCTAAGGAGAAAAAAAAATTGTGGCCTAGCGAAATTCTGAGAGGAAAGCCTGATTATGCGCTATTTATATTTAAATTTATATTTAAAAAAGAAAAGAAAAGGGGCGCCTGGGTGGCTCAGTCATTTGAGCATCCGATTTCAGCTCAGGTCCTGATCTCCTGGTCCATGAGTTGGAGCCCCACATCCAGCTCCGTGCTGACAGCTCAGAGCCTGGAACCTGCTTTTGATTCTGTGTCTCCCTCTCTCTCTCTCTGCCCCTCCCCCAGTCATGCCATGTCTCCCCCCCCCTCAAAAATAAATAAATTTTAAAGAAAAAAAGTTCACAGTTTCTGCAAGTTCTAATAGTCTCCTGGGCACAAAAAGTGTGGAAATAACCCTCACGTTTTCTTGTCACGTGGTAGTTTCTTTGGAATAGCTCATTGGAGATCAGGCTTCCGACTGTGCGTATGTTGCTTCTACATAGGTACGCCCCTCTGGGCATCCTCTTCCTGATTGCAGGGAAAATTGTTGAGATGGAAGACATGGGAGTGATTGGGGGGCAGCTTGCCATGTACACAGTGACGGTCATCGTCGGCCTGCTCATTCACGCGGTCATTGTCCTGCCCCTCCTCTACTTCTTGGTAACTCGGAAAAACCCTTGGGTTTTTATTGGAGGGTTGCTGCAGGCACTCATCACAGCTCTAGGAACCTCGTCCAGGTATGTATGGATATATGTGTGGCTTATTCCTATCAAGAAATGTAGCTCAAACTTAACTTTAATCCAGAACCCTGGGGGGGGGGGGGGCAGGGAGTGCGGTTCTGGGTTTTACACTTCCAGGCATATGAATTGGCCTTTCCACTCAGGTGCTAATCAGACCTAGTTGGGATTGAGGGAATGGTTGGCTCTCCTTTGGGGAGACAAACGTATCAACTATTCCCTTCCTGCCCACTGTCATCTCTCTCTTCCAGTTGACCTTTGCCTGAGGGAAAGATGGCAGAGTCACTCGGCACAGGCCATGAGGATAGGGGATAATCATAAGTGATGCCTCACAGAAGAACCCAGGAGCAGGAGAGCTGCAAATAACCCAGTGAGGGGACCCACACTGTTGCTAACCCTAATCCCCTATTTATACAAGTGCTGACTTAGTTCCCTTTAAATTAGGACATGGGAGAGGAAGGAACTCTGTCCAAAGTACCAAACACAGGGTCATGGTCTAAACCATCTGGACAATCAGCTGACACACCTTTTTTTTTTTTTTTTTTTTTTTTACCATTCTCAGTTCTGCTACCCTACCCATCACCTTCAAGTGCTTGGAAGAGAACAATGGCGTGGACAAACGAGTCACCAGATTTGTGCTCCCAGTGGGGGCAACCATTAACATGGATGGGACTGCACTCTATGAGGCTTTGGCTGCCATTTTCATCGCTCAAGTTAACAACTTTGAGCTGAACTTTGGACAGATTATTACAATCAGGTATGAGGAAAGTTCTACACAACATTTGCTTAAGAATGACTTTACGTGATGAGACGGTGATCAGGGATTGGATAAAGAAACTTGTTGGAAAGCAGATCATACATAAACTGGAGGTTGGGGTTTGTGGTAGTAGCTTTACTTTTGATATTCAGATATTTTTATTAGTTTTTTTAAATTACAGATGTACACATTTAATAATTAAATTCTAAGAATATAGAAATGTAGATAGTAAGAAGTGTAACTTACCTGCCACTATCACCCCCCCATCTTTCCATAGGTGACCACTGTTAATGTTTGGGGTACAAAAACCATTTCTAGTGCCTAGACACACACACACACACACACACACACACACACACACTTTTTTTGTAATTAATGGAATCATACCATGCATACTGCTTGCCACTGGATTGATTTATTTATCAATGTACCATCGATAAAACATCTAACTCTTTTAAAATCTACAGAATATGGGGTGCCTGGGTGGCTCCGTGGGTTAAGTGGCCGACTTCAGGTCAGGTCATGATCTCACGGTCCGTGAGTTCAAGCCCCACATCGGGCTCTGTGCTGACAGCTCAGAACCTGGATCCTGCTTTGGATTCTGTGTCTACCTCTCTCTCTGCCCCTCCCCTGCTCGTGCTCAGTCTCATTCTATCTCTCTCTCTCTCCCAAAAATAAATCAAAACATTAAAAAAAATTTTTTTAATAAAAAAAATTTTTAAAAATAAAAATAAAATCTACAGAATACATAGTATGGATATTTCTTTTTTAAAAATGTTAGATTAGGGGCGCCTGGGTGGCGCAGTCGGTTAAGCGTCCGACTTCAGCCAGGTCACGATCTCGCTGTCCGTGAGTTCGAGCCCCGCGTCGGGCTCTGGGCTAATGGCTCAGAGCCTGGAGCCTGTTTTCGATTCTGTGTCTCCCTCTTTCTCTGCCCGTTCATGCTCTGTCTCTCTCTGTCCCAAAAATAAATAAACGTTGAAAAAAAAATGTTAGATTATACTTCAGTTTTAAATAGCATTAAAATGCATTAGCTTTTACTGACAGTATTAAAAAAAATACACTTGAAAAACTGGATTAACATTTTCTCTTGGGTTAATTTTTAGGCACTATAAAATAGAGGAGAGGCCACATGGACAAATAGATTGAGAATTTTATTTCCGTGGACTATTTTTTAACTATTACATTTGAGGTATCTGGTGAAAGGTAATTTTCCTTTCCACACCTTCCCCGAATTTTTTAGTTTCCTTCTCCAGAGGCAACCACTGTGGCTTGCTAATTTCTTTTATATTCTTCTGGCACTAGCCCATGCATATCCACGTGCATATGTGATTGTAACCCCCCATTTTTACTCATTGACAGTCAGTTATGCACAACAGACCAATAAGTGACTGCAAGAGAGACTCAAATCCAGATCAGACCCTCCTCTTCAGTGTGTGTGTGTGTGTGTGTGTGTGTGCATGCGTGTGTGTGTGAATTATTATCAGCAATTTATTTTGGATATCAAAATAGTTTTTGCACTTTTCATTATAAAAACTATCTTACAAATGGGAAAGTTGAAATAAAATGATGACAGACATCTACCCAAATCCAACAATTAACATTTTACCATTTTTTGCCTCTTTCTCTGCCTTCATTAAATTTCACATATACAGAGTCCAACATAGGTCTCCTGAGAATAAAAGTCATTTTCTACATAATCACAATAGTAGGAATCTTTAAAATACTTCCAGAATACCCACTCTGCATCCAAATTTCCCCAGTTGCCCCAAAAATATCTTGTGTAGCTTTTTCCCCTAGACCACAATATAATCCATATCTGTGGCTTGCATTTGGTTTTTATGTCATTTTAGTCTGTTTTCAATCTCTCAATTCCCCCACCTTTTGTGTGTGTGCACACATATGTCTATTTGGAAATAAGTTATGTTAGACTCCATATATATGTTTTGAGTTACTGGAAAATAATAATAGTCGTAGGATGCGTGATGATTAAAAAATGAGGCCGATCATGGCCAGAAGTGAGTGGCTTGGGGGTTCTGGGAGGCCTGAGCACAGTCTGACCACACTGGGACTGGGAGTCAGTATCTCAGCTCACCATAACCTATTCTTGGGCATACTCTGGTATACTGGTTGAAAATCCCTGAGTTATAAACAAAGGTTCAGTTGCATGTGACAGAGTAAAAACATAATAATAACAATAAGAGTGACTTCAAGACAGAACTGCATTTTTTCCTCATGTGGAACAGCTCTGTTCCACAAAGCCCTCAAGGCTGGTAGGTGTTTTACAGTGTAAGGGACTGGGGTGTCGTTTCCATCGTCTCTGGGGTGTCACCCTCATCCAAGTGGTCCAGGATGGCTTATCATCACCTCCAAATCTTAGCCACCGGGAAGAGGAGGAGGGCATAGCGTGCAAGGTACTTGGTCACTTTCATCCATATTTCATTGGCCAGAACTTAAGCTCCGAGGGAGGCTGGGAAACGTAGTCTTCATTCTGAACAGCCATTTACCAACTAAATACTCTAGTACCACAGAAGAGGGACAATATGAAGGAACCATATAGTCTCCTCCACAGACGTACTGCTTCATTAATTCCACTTTATATCTAGGTAATACTTTACTATTTATAAAACATTTTCCACAGTGTCACATCAGCCTGAATCAAACAGGTATTTAACAGAGTCCTAGACAGGTTGTATGCCTTACAAATCAGGTCTACACTGCCTCCATAAAAAATATTTATAGTCACACAGAACTTTGTTCATAAATCATTTGCTTTTGCATTAATAACTTTGATTTGTTTTTCTGACCACATTAACCTTACAAGTTCAGTAGCTTTACAATCCTCTACTTGGACAGAATTATTGGAAACAAATTGTTATTGTAACTATGCAGTCTTTTAGACCTTGGAAAATATTTTCAGGTATGTGCAAAAGTACATAGCTACCAATTTCTTCATTTAAAAATGGCTGTAGTTGGGGCGCCTGGGTGGCTCAGTCGGTTAAGCGTCCGACTTCGGCTCAGGTCATGATCTCACCGTCTGTGAGTTCAAGCCCCGCGTCGGGCTCTGTGCTGACAGCTCGGAGCCTGGAGCCTGCTTCGGATTCTGTGACTCCCTCTCTCTCTGACCCTCCCCGTTCATGCTCTGTCTCTCTCTGTCTCAAAAATAAATAAACGTTAAAAATAAAATAAAATTAAAAAAAAAAGAACCTCTTCATAAATACTGGTTAACGTTATTGTTAGCTCCGCGGGTTTTTTACACTCTCATCTAAAGGTTTCTAAAGCACGTCCTCTTCTGTTAACTTGGCAAGTCAGACATCGCCGCTGTGTATGGTTTTTCCAGGGCCTATCATTTGGGGAGATGTGTACAAATGTTTTACGTTTGGGGAATTCTTTTAACAGCATCACAGCCACAGCCGCCAGTATCGGGGCAGCTGGGATTCCTCAGGCGGGCCTGGTCACCATGGTCATCGTGCTGACATCCGTGGGCCTGCCCACCGACGACATCACGCTCATCATCGCCGTGGACTGGTTTCTGTGAGTATGCTCCGACTGCCTCCCGGCTTGCTGTCGCAGGGACCCCCCCTCTGTCTTCCTAAGGAAACTGGCAGCTGGGCACTCCTGCCAAAAGGGCTCCAAGAGCAGGGGCAGCTTGGCGTGTAATTGAATTGTCCTCACCGCCTGGTCCCTGCCCTTATCTGGAGGCCAAGTCCCAGACGCCAAGCGCTCTCGCTCCCTTATCAGCCCAGGGGGCACATCTGGCAACTACACTTCTCACTCCATAAAGCCATCCGGCGATTGGGAAACCGGCTGTCTGAAAGCCGACATAAATCAGCAAGGCATTTTCTGAATTGCACAACACGTCCCCGTGGTGGTGAGAACAGAACTACAGGCCCCACACACTGGCTCAGGCCCTTTTCCTTGTGCTTCCCATTCCAATGGCGTAATGCAGCACAGATGTGCGCATCCGAACCCAGCGGGGAGAGGGGCAGCCGTGCAGTGGGAGAACTAGTGAAGCAGAAATGACTTTGGGCTCTGGGGAAAAGGCACCCCCCATCCCCTCAGACCCTAATTTGGGGGGCCCAGCCCTCTCTCATGTTCCCCTCACCCTTCCAGCTGACATTATCTGCCTCTTTTCTCTCATAAATTCCCTTTCCGTTGCAAAAACATCTTTTCACAGGCTGCCCAAAGCCAATGCCTAGAAGGACACAGTAGATGCTGGAGTCAACTGTATGTTGTCTTCACTAGAAGGGTCACGAGGAGCTGACGGGTGTGCTCGAGGCACGATAGGTGGCAGCAGGGTAGGCAGTTGAGAGCATGAGTCCCACAGTCACTTGGATCTGTTTGCATCCCAGCCCGGTGTGACATTGGGCAGCCTCACCAGCCACCCCAGTTTCCACCTCTATAAAATGGAGATGATAATGCCATCCACCACCCCCTGGGGCTGTGAGGATTAACTGCAAGGATGCACAGAAAGCATTCAGCCCACTGTTGGGCCCACGGTTGGCACTCAACTCCTTGAGGACTTTTATAGTGTAAAACTGTGATTCTCAAAGCTTTTAGCCTCAGGACCCCTTTATACTTAAAAACTACTGAGGATCCCAAAAGTTTTTATCTATATGGATTCTATCAATATTTATCATATTAGGAAAACAGACAGTTTTTTAATTTTTTTATGCTTTTATTTTATTTTTGAGAGAGAGACAGAGTGCGAGCGGAGGAGGTGCGGAAAGAGAGGGAGACATAGAATCCAAAGCAGCCTCCAGGCCCTGAGCTGTCCGCATAGAGCCTGACTCGGGGCTTGAAGTCATAGACCATGAGATCATGACCGGAGCTGAAGTTGGATGCTTAACTGACTGAGTCCCCCAGGCGCCCCGAAAACAGACATTTTTAAGTGCTAAATTCATTTAAAGGTTATAATAATAAATTCATTACATCTTAACATAAATAATATTTTTGCAAAAAAATGTCATTTACCAAACTAAAAATTTTGGGAAAAGAATGATACCCTTTTATTTTATTTTTGGAAATCTCCTTGGTGTCTGGCTTAATGCAAGACTGATGGGGTCTCCTAACTGCTTCTGCATTGAATCTGTTGTGGTATCTTTTGTGTTATGTTGTAGTCTTTACAAAACCCCACTAGGCTTTCATGAAAAAATGAGAACAAAAAGGGCAAATAACATCTAGCATTATCACGAAAATAGTTTTGGGGCATCTGGGTGGCTCAGTTGGCTAAGCATCTGGGTAGGCTCAGGTCATGATTTCATGGTGGGTGAGTTCGAGCCCCAAATCGGGCTCACTGCTGTCAGCGCAGAGCCTGTTTTCGGATCCTCTGTTCCCCTCTCTCTCTCTGCCCCTCCCTGTTCGTGCTCTCCCCTCTCTCTGTCTCTATCAAAAATAAATTAACATTAAAAAATAAAATAAAATAGTTTTGACCACAGGCACCCCCAGGGGTCTCTGGATCACACTTTGAGAAACGCGGATATAAAGGAAGGTGAATTGTAGGAAAGAGAGGCAACGAGAAATTTTAAATAAAAGGAGAAAGGGAAGGGTCATTACCCACTGTTAGGACTGGAACTAGTAACTGAAGATTGGTAATCTATATATCCTTGTAACTTTTAGTAACTACTATTATAAATATTATGTGTATTATGTGATGTTGCAATTGGTGGATACACCAAGCAGAATTTTAAAAAGATGCCTCTAAAGACTTAGCAGCTGGTTCACAATATGAGCTGAGCTCACATGATGTTCACAGGAGCCCCGTTTTTCCTCCCCCACACCCACACCCCCAGGGACCGCCTACGCACCACCACCAACGTGCTGGGAGATTCTCTTGGAGCCGGCATTGTGGAGCACTTGTCAAGACATGAACTGAAGAACCGAGACGTAGAAATGGGTAACTCGGTCATCGAAGAGAATGAAATGAAGAAACCCTATCAGCTGATTGCCCAGGAAAGCGAAAGTGAGAAACCCATGGACAGTGAAACCAAGATGTAGACTAACACACAAATGTTTTCTTGAGCAGCAGGTGTTTGCAAACCATTGTAAAATGTTTCCATCTCGTTACAACTCATTCTGTCCAGTAAGCCCCTTACCTCCCTTGTCCTGCATAATACACTGATAGGATTGGGAAGTATTCATCCAAAAACAAGGGAGGATTTTGCGAGTCGGATCAGATCTTACAAGTTTATGTGGTACACAAAACTGTAAATGTGGTTCTTTTATAAGGTAGAGAGTCAAACAAATAGTAGGCTAAAACATGCTTTTAAATCAACCTACAAAGTTTAAAAATCCTTCAGAATACAATTCAGTTTTAGTATCAAAACAACTTGATAAACCACAATCGGTTATCAAATGGGACAGTAGAAGGGTTTGTTCCTCTTTCTCTGCCGATTTGTGTTTTGATTTTATTAATAGCAAGACAATATGAATACTCACCTAGTGCACCTGTGAGGAAGCACATAAAAGTGAAATTTCCATGTGGCCATGGGCACGTTACATCTCCTCTCTAGGCCTCAGTGTTCTCATCCGTAAAATCAAATGAGTTCCCCAGATGCCTTTATAGTCTCTTCTAGCCCAAACATCCTGTGACATCACGAAGAGCCTCCCCTCTATTTTCCCTTGGAACATCCTGTCCCAAGCAGGTATGATTCCATGGACCATGGGACTTTCAGAAAAGACGTTTACTAGGAATGAACATTTCTAAGTAGGGGACGGATGGCTGTGCGGTTTAACCAGGTCCTGTGGCCAGAATATCAGTCATGCAAGTCACCAGGCTGGAGGCCATTTCGGGAGCAGAATTATTCACGAAACTCTGCTCGGTCCTTCCCAGTACGGGAAATAGGCCCTTCTTTCCTATTTTTCCCAAACCGAAGGGACTTCTCTGGGCAGGATGTCTGCCACCACTCCTCAACTGACTATGGACTTTTAGGAAGTAAAATGTAAGACTAGCAACCAGCAGGCATGCTCATAGTCTTACTACGGAACACTAAAGAGCCAGGTAGGAAAGAACGGAGCATGGTTGACGTTACACAGGGGATTTTGAGACACCAAGATTTATAGATGATCTTTAAGGAAGAATTTAAAAGGAGAGGTTCTTTTTTTTTTTTTTTTTAACCTGAAACACTTTGTCTCCTCAGTTCAAAATCATCCCCCAAGGAGGTCCGCATATGAAAATATGAGGTCACTTCTTATATATAAAGAAGTCAAATGAATGAGCTCTCTCTCTAATAGAGGTCCGTGAGCTGGGTGGGTGGTCTCTTATTTGAAAAAAGTTTTTGCCTATAATCAGAAGTTCTTAGAATAAGAGAAACAAGATATTTCTTTGTGTAAGAATTCCACATACCAAGTCATTCAAACCCTTCGGCCGGAGTGGGGTTTGGTTTTATTTTGTTTGTGTCCCTGAGAGAAATGGTAGAAGATGAATCAGTATAAAGACACGGTCAATGGGGTTCCAAGAAAAAAACAGCAGGGGCATTAGTTTCAGGCGAGGCAGCTCCCAGGTTTAGAGGAGATTAATTTTTTACCCCCTAAGGAGTATTCATTCAGTCAAAGACATGAAGTGGGAACTGTCAGACAATACCAGCTGTGTTTGAATCTCTGACCGAAAATGGTGAAGAATGGGTTTAATTATGCTAACAGACTGGATATCTAGACATACACCCTCTGATATACAGTTAGAGACATTTTTTCTAGAGATCGTGAGCATCACGTGTGTACAAAAGTTAACGTTAGGCTGTGGTGGAATAACCATTTAATGCCGAGGCCTTATTTGGGAGATACACTCTGAAAGTTAATGTACATGGCTGTCGTCTCACGACACCAGTAGAGCAAAAATTAATCATGTCAAATTAATTCTGTTACGCCGTGTGATCTTTTTTTTTTAATACTAACCATTTCTTATGGAAAGTAAATCCTCTAGGACGATCCTCTCGCCAGCCCATCACAGGCTCTGCATATAACATGCACCCCGTGTGGACTGAGAAACATTACTTTGTAGATGTATTTTCAATAAAGAAAAAAAAATAGTTTTACATTATAATTTTGTATGTTGTTGTTATTCCCATAAAGTTCCCATTCATGGAAGTATTGCAGTAAGCTCAGGGCAATGCCGGGAAGGGATCCCCTCCAGATCTCTGTAGGTTTTTACTAGGCAAAAGCTTGGGAGGACCAGCTGGGGGAGCCAGTCACAAGAAAATGAGGAAGGACACCTGCTCTCCCGCCCAAGTCCTAGAACTAGGCTTGGTGAGGGAAGCACTTTGCAGTAACAGCCCGCCCTTACTTGTCCACATAAATTTCTCAGAGAAATTGAATCATTTCCACGTGGGGATTAGAAAAGTGTAATGCCACCGTTGATTCTCCCCAAAAAGTAATTTCCTGCCTGGCCTTCAAATTAGGTAGATTTATCTATGTGATTACTGCTGCCATTTGTGAAAAGAGCTGAATAAGATCTCAAGGGATGTTTCAGAAGCAGCCCCCGTGCTAGTAAACCCTTCTTTTCATAAAGAACAACTTGTGGACTACTGCATTTTCCCCCTCGGGCTTTTTAATAAAAAAAAAAAAAATTGGCAGACAGTATTATGGAATGCCCAGGTTGAAGTTGTGTCTGGAGACTCTTAAATGTGACCCTCTACCTGTAGGTAACAGTCAGAGGAGAGGCTCTTAAGTAGGGTCTGGAAACCCTTGGGTCATGGGTTTCCATGTGAAGACCTCAGTGGGTTTGCATAGCCCTTGAAATTGTAGGGAAGGCTTTGTGCGTTTTCTTTTTTCTGGGGTAGAAACTTTAATTTCCATCTGTTTCTCTGAAGCCTCTTTTGACCAAAAAATTTACAAATCAGCGTTTGATCAATAATACATCCTAACTTATTTCAAGGCATCTGTGGTATTCACATAGCTGATTGGGGAGGTTCACAACCCGAGGGAACCAAACCAGCGCTGGCCACCTTGAGGGGACCCATATCTGGACATGTGTGAGAAGCTGGTCATCCTCCTGTGGGAGGTCTGTGGAGACACAGCAGCTCGGTCAAGGTGTGACTGTATGGCCTGTTTTGGGGGGCGGGGTGGGGTGGGGATGCAGAAGATGATGGGGAAGGAAAACATAGATCGTTAGGCGTGGTCGTCACAGATCTGTTCACAATATAACTGGACATTTTTCAGGTGAACTTCTTAAAAATGTTTCTGATAAGTAAATACATTTCTAACAAAGTTTTTAAATCCTACACTTTGAGAAGCTGGGGGGGGGGGGGGTCTGTGTGTTCCCTTTCTCATATTTATCCTTTCAGCACCACTGTCTTGCCCCAAGCAGGATTCCCTTTCCCAAGTTAAAAAAGTCTCACTCTCCAAGTAAAATCCTTTTTTGTTGTCTTTATTCATAGGCACCACGTCGAAAACAGGGATTTTCGTGCTGCTAATTGCGTGGGTCTGAACGAGGTTAGAGGAAGGGTTCATTTCCTTGGGAGCCGAGTGAGGAGCGTCCTGCGGGGCGGTGGGGAGGGGGGTGTGGAGGAAGGGGGGGTTGGGGGCCGGGAGCCCTCTTTCCGGGCCGCCTCTGGGCACTTGACCCGAGGCTGCTGTCAATCATCCGGCCTCCGCCGCGGGTTCGCAGCCTCAGCTCCCACCCGGGTGGTCCCCCGAGCTGGGGCAACAATGACCAGCTCTGTGTGGCCTGTTCCCGGGCGCCAGAACAGTTGGGAGGTGTCACGTCGAAAGCAGGCTCCGAATGAATAAATAAACCGACGGAGAAAGAGCAAGGCAGGAAGAGCGAGGGAAGCTGATGGGGAGCTTGTCAGAGGGAAAGTGGGAGATGAGAAATCTCTGGCTTATAAGAGGCCCGGGCTGGGGGAGCGATACCCAAGACAGCCAACAGGGGGAGCCCGGAGCTCTTTGCGGGACGGCGGGGGGTGGGGGGTTAGGACTGAACTTCCTCTTAGAACTTGCTTGGATAAGCACCTAAGGAATTCCAAGGTCTACAGAGCAGAGGGAGGATAAGTATAAGAAAGTCATCCAGCTGTTTAAGAGTTTTCAATGCCCCCATTTCTGTTTTCGCTCTAGTCTTTCTGCGTCTCCAATAGCCTCTCCC
This sequence comes from Lynx rufus, assembly GCF_022079265.1. Classification (NCBI taxonomy): domain Eukaryota; kingdom Metazoa; phylum Chordata; class Mammalia; order Carnivora; family Felidae; genus Lynx; species Lynx rufus. The sequence continues at coordinate 210,207,654 of NW_025814823.1, read as the reverse complement.
CCAGGAACCCCTTCCTTTCTGGGTATTCTTTTGGTCTCCGTGTGTCCTGCCTCTCTCCCCTCCCAACGCCTTTTTTGCCATCCTGTTCTGAATTCTCATCTTCCTTTTCCGTCACTTATGCTTCCCAGGCACAGAAAGGAACTCGGAAAGCGTGATGGTAACATTTTCCAGCTGATCTTTCCTCATCATGACCACAGAACTCTTTGTCTCAACCTTCAATTTGGAAAGTCACGTTTACTGAATCTGCACACACAAGTAGGGTGGTCGGATAAAATAAAAGACGCCCAGTTAAAAGTAACAATGTCTTAGTATAAGTATTAAATAACAATGTTTTAGTGTGGGTACATCACAAATATTGCATGGGGTAACCTGTAATTTAATTTGTGAATCTAATAACCCTACATACAAATGAAATGAAGAATTCAAGACAGTTTATGTTTGCCTCAATGAAGTGATACTACAGATAAAAGTTTGTGTGATTACTAAAAATAATCATCCTAACTTCAATTTCTCTCTGCAAACAACACGCTTTAAAAGGCAGTCCAGACCTGGGATATTTCCCACTATTTATTTGCTTTGGGGACATTATCACTCATTACATGATTGTAAATCTTGTGGCTGCATCTTAAAAGCCTGATCAATCACCTTTTAGACTTCACAGAATAGTCTTAAATAAATTAAACAGTATTTCAGCTATCCATGCTTGAAATATTTTAAGATTCACATCTGTTTTTCTTTTCTCATTCCTTTTTTCTCTCCTTTCTTTTTCTCAATCCTTCCTCCTGACCACCACCCGCTCCCCCCCCCCCCCCCACCAAACAAAATATTTTCTGTAATCCATTACAGGGCTGAAAAATTTGGCATCCACATACTGTTTTCCACTGGTGAACACATTTTTTTCATTTGGGGTGCTCCTTTTAGGAAAGCGCCCATATTTTTTTCATATTGAGCTATTCAAAGGCCATCACTTAGCAGTCATTGTAAACTTGGGAACGAGGCATTTCTCAAAGGTTTTTTCAGGGAACTTCCCCATCCGTGGATGGGCATCATTCCTACAAAAGCCCCTTCTTTAAACCCAGGCTGAAGCATATGAAAAGCGGGGCCCAACTGATACTGCAGAAGGACAAAATATGCCCCTAAAAATCATAAACTGTTTCCCAATAATTGCATATGCACATGTTAAAGATAGCAGTGAGTCTCAGAGAAGATGGTGTCAGATGACTTTTTCAACTCTGCAGGTTCAGGGGATCCTAAGAAGGCCTGAAGGCAGCCAGCCTGGAGTTTACAGACACTGCAGGAGAAAATAAAGACCATCCAGGAAGTCAGCTAAGCCACTAAAGGAACTGATGATGAGTCTGCCCTGGGGAGAACTTAGCACTTAAAGATTCTGTCACCAAATCCCACTGCCTTGGCACCACAGGGCCTCTGTGAAGCATTGTTTCATTTAAGTTGATGATGAGCTATTTGCCAAAGAGGTAGAAAACAAACTGGAGAAAGTCCACGTGGGAATTAGAAAACTAACACAAGTAGACTAAAACTAGCTGCGTGTGTCCTAAAACCCAAAGGCCTTCAGCTTCAGAGTGGTGGTTGAACCTAAACTTGTCCGCAGCACTGGGCTGAATCCACACTTGTTACACCTGAATCCTCGAGCAGTTTCCCCAGGGTCCCAGGATCGTCTTCGTCAACCCTGGAACGTAATCCATTGACTTCGTGGTAATGGCAGTTCTAGAACAGCTTCACTGGACAGGTCAAGTGGAAAGCAGACTTAGGGGAAAAGGAGGTTTAGTCTCTCACTTGCTTTTAACCACCTGTGGTTCCTTGACCTGATCGTCCAGCGCCCTCATCTGTACATGTGGGGGACTGGATGAAACCTGCAGTCTTCAAAGCAAGGTTGGTATCAAGTTTCTGCACGTTGGCAGAGGTGTCACAGCGGGCTTCTGGGGTCAACTAAACTTGACGCACGAGAGATTAAACTTCAACTTCCTCATCCTCAATTAATATAAGAATACTGTCTTCATGAGGATGTAAGGAAAATGAAACAGATGATAATAGAAAACCCCCAGCACGGTTTCTGGCACTTAGAAAGATTCTTAAGATGTTTAGAACAAAACAGGCTCAGTGAAGGAGGAAGAGAGTGGGGGTGACGCTGCAGAAGGGGGGAGTGTTTCCCAGCTCCATCTGTGGGCAGGACGGAGGCCAGGAGGCCAGGAGGCCGCAGACCTACATCTTCTGGGAGGGGGGCTGTCGCCCCTGGAAACCGGCATCATGAGAAACCCGCGGGCCTCCTCACGGAGGGGCCGGGGCCTCTGCGCCCGGGCGGACCAGCAGCCCTGCCAGTCTCCTCCGAGGGCTTTTGTTAGGCTGGGCTCCCGGGAGCACCGCACTGCATGGCGGTTTTGTGCATGGCACAATTTGACACTCTGAGGAGACCACCCAGCTTCCTCCTGAGTCTCTCAGAGAACAAAACTGCCCCTCTGTGTGCCAGTGACCTCCCCTTCTGCTAGGCCCCCTTCCATCCTCTGCCTCCCTGCCAAGGGGAACCAGAGAGGCGGTCAGGCCCTGGCTCTGTGAGAACCCAGGGGATGTTGTGCTAATGAGCTGGCCCCAGCAAGGACAGACGTTGTACCTGCGGTGCTGCTGCCACCCCGTGGCAAAGGTCTCTCTCCGGGCTCCTCGTGGCCACTCCAGACCAGGCTACGTGGAAACAGCTTGCCTGAAACTCATTACTCAGTGACAAAAGCAAGGGCCACAGAGACAGAAAATAGTTCAGAAAGCTGAAGCAAAAAAGGAAATTGAAGCATTCTGTGTCTACAGCAGTGATGCCCAAGGTGTGGTCCCCAGACCAGAAATATCAACATCCCTTGGGAACTTACTAGAAATGCACATTCTCAGATTCCCACCCTAGGCCTACCTAATCAGAAACTCAGAGGGTTTAAGACCGAGCCCTGCCATTGGTCTTAATAAGCCTTCCAGGTCGTTCTGCTGCACACCAAAGTTTGAGAACCACTGGTCTAGAGTCCAAAAAGAAACAGACTTTGGCGTTGACAGACTGTCCTAATCCTGGCTGTGCCTATGAGCTGTGTGACCTTGGGCGAGTTACTTAACCTCTCCACGCTTCAATTTGCCCAATAATCAATCCTATTTTCTAGGATTGTTGAAGGCTAGATAAGAAACAAAGGTAAAGTCACTGACATATACACATGCTTGATAAGTGGTGCTAGTTTGGGGTGTTATTATAATGGGAATACATGTATTCACAGTACCACTAGAATACACAGAGAAAATGAAGTTCTTTCCTCTATTTGACATATATTTATAGAGCACCAGCCATAGTAATGGGTAATATAGTCACAGGGATGTACAAAGAAAGTCCCTCCATTCATAGAGTTATATTCCAATAAACATGCACTATGGACTAAAGAGTGTACCCTCCAAAATTCATGTGTTGAAACCCTAACTTCCAATATGACATATTTGGAGATGGGGCTTTTAGGAGGTAATTAAGGTTAAATGAGGTCATAAGAGTAGGGACTTAATTCGATAGGATTGGTGGCCCTCTCTCTCCATGCACACACACCGAGAAAAGGCCCCATGGAGACATGGGGAGAAGGCTGCCATGTCTAAGCCAGGAAGAGAGCCAACCATGTGGGCACCCTGAGCTTGGACTTCCAGGCTCCAGAACTGTGATAAAATGAATCTCTGTTGTTTAAACCGCTCAGTCTGTGGTATTTTGTTATGGTAGCCCAAGCTGACGAAGACATAGGGTCAAGTTGGAGCATCTTGGTGACTCAGTTGGTTAAGCTTCCAAATGCTTGGTTTAAGCTCAGGTCATGATCTCGTGGTTCATGAGTTTGAGCCCCACATTAGGCTCCATGCTGATAGTGCTGAGCCTGCTTGGGAATCTCTCTCTCCCTCTCTCTCTCTCCCTCCCCAGCTCACATACTCTCTCTCTCTCCCTCTCTCTCTCTCCCTCCCCAGCTCACATACTCTGTCTCTCTATCTCTCTCTCTCTCTCTCTCAAAATGAATAAACTTAAAAAAAAAAGACATTGGGTCAAGTTGCAATCACTGTTATGAAGAATGAAAAAGCTGGGAAGAGCCTGGAGAGGGATCGGACCACTATTTAAATAGGATGATCAGGGAAGGCTTCCTGAGGAGCCTCTGTTTTAGGAAAGACGTGAATGGAGTGAGAGAGCAAGACTGGGGATCTCCAAAGACCTCCAGTGTGTACTCCAAAGCTGTGTGGCAGAAACAGCCGGGAGGTCAGGAGGGCTGGACAAAGGGGAGGGGTCAGAGAGGGACTGAGGGAAAGCCCTCTGGTTGGGTCTTGCAGCTCATGTGAGGACTGTAAATTTTATTCTAGGCGGGGTGGGATGCCTCTGGGAGTTTCAGAGGCAGGAGATCCTTCTTTGTCCTCTCAGATTAACAATCCTAGTGCTTGCCCATCTAAATAGTCTCCTTTGGGTAACTCGGCTACCTTCAATTTAAATGCTTTGTATCTTTCAGGGCAGTCCTCTAGACCTCCCATTCTCTCCCCTCTTCTCCACATTCTTCACCCAATTCTGTAATTTCCACTAAGGTAGGGTCCCCATCAGACCTAATGGCTCTCAACCTGACATGCACACCACACAGGAAATGAGAGAGGTCTTAGGTGCAGCCCACACCTTTGTTGGTGCAGAGCAGCCCAGCACAATGAAGGAGGGGGCTCAGAGCTCTCTGCCCATGGTGTTCTCATCAGCTTATGGAACAACTGCCCTCATGGCCTCCCTTCTTTTTCCAGCCACACCATGGATGGAAAGGATGGGTTTTCTGCCACCCACTTCTCTTCCTGCATGAACCTCCCAAATGAAAACGCTATGGTCTTGTTCGCTGGCCTTGTTCGCTGGTCTCAATAAGATGAGGAAGGAAATGAAGGAATTTAGAAAATCTCTCTTCATGGTGCCTGTTCTCAAGTCTATTACCTTGAAATAAGACCCTATTTTGGAAATCAGAATCTGAATACTATCAATTTCTTTCTGCAATAACTTCCCTAATTTCTTAAGGCAGACAAGGGCCCTTGGCTGGAGTGACAGAAATATACTTAGAAAAGCAAAAGAGAAAATCATGTCAATTTTTCCCATCAAAATATTATGTAATAATAATAAATCATTATTATTATTATTATAAAAAATGAGGCAGGGGCAGGGAAATCTTCACTGGGGTTCTTCATCATCTGATGGATTTTTCCACTGCCTTTTCAAAGACTGATTTTTTTACTTCTACTTAAGAAGTCTTTATCCCTCTGAGATTTATTCACTTATGAAATGAAAACTAGTTTGGGCCCTTATGTCTGGCCTTGGTTTTTCTTCCATTTTCTCCTCATTTCCTCCATTTGTCTCTCTCATGAGAGACACTGGTCACACTCCCAGGTCACCCTGGACCTCTTCACTGCACTTTAGAGGCCCACTGAGGTCCCATGGGAGAAAGACTAAGGACCCACAATTGGAGAAAAGCTGAGGAGTTATAGGGCTCTGCCACTGTAAAGGAACTCACCTTATGCCTTCTGGCCCCTGCAGGGTTGGCCTGGATCAAGTCCGGACATTTCCCTCAGGCAAGAGCCCTCTTGAGGTGGAAAGAAGACTTGAAGTATAAATAATGGAAATGTTTTTCAAATCTAATCCATCCCCCCCCCCCACCAAAATCAAGGAAAACCTTGACATAGGAAAGAAGTCACCATTTACTATGTGTTTCCTGCACTAATGGAAATCAAAGACCAAGAGAGCAATACCATCTCTCAGAGGCCCTTGTTGGAAAAAATCAAGGAGTCATTCCAAGAACAGAAAAGGCTCCCTTACCCACTCATCTCAAACTCTCAGACTCCAAGCAGATGCCCCCTTGTTCCTGCCTTGTCCCAGCTCTGTGCTTATGAGACAGCAAACCACCTCCCCCACCCCCCACCCCTGCCCCCACTCCACCCCAGAGTGGTTGAGCCTGACCGTGACTTGCCAATTCAAACCAGACTCCTTCACCTAAGTGTCATGTGCCCTTGGGACAGTAATGTCACTTCTCTAAGCCTAACTTCTCCTCCTCTAGTGAAGTATTGTGGGGTTTTGGGGTGCTGGTGGGGTCTGGCGCTGACCACCAAGAAAGAATTCTTGAAGACGCCTTTGGTACAAAAAGGTGATTTTTATTAAAGCACAGGGACAGGACCCATGGGCAGAAAGAGCTGCACTGGGGTTGTGACATGTAACTGATTATATACCCTCAGGTTGGGAGGGGGTCAGGGACAGTGTAAATCTCTAAGGAATTTTGGAAGCAAGGTTTCCAGGACCTCGAGGGGCTAGCTGCTATTAGGAAAACAACATTTATTACCACTTAGAAAAGCCTCAGTCATGAGACCCTTCAGATGTATATCAGGGGGCCATAAGCTTAGAATATGATTGCCAGCATATATCTTGGGGAAGTTGAGATAATGGAAGTTTCCAAAGGAATTTTTATATATTAAAGTAGATTTACGGGATCCTCGAGGTTGGGATAATGTTAAGCCAAGTTTCCCTTTTGCCCCTAGCAAAGTGTCATCATCAAGGCAGCTGAGCTCCTAGAGGGAAGTCATTCTGTCTCTTTCAAGGACTCGTCAATGGGCTGTGGGCAGTAAGGGAATTTAATTTTTCATTTGTCTTTGTTTCCCACATCACCATGGCAAGCACTTAAATCCCCTTACATCTTGATGAGGGTGATATTAGGGCTCCAGGAAACAGAGTCTATGGGTTTCTGGAGATTAGGCTATGGATAAGATTGCCTTTTTCTTGCAGTTTACTAAGTTATCTGTAAATTGAAGGAGACTCCTGTCCTGCATGACTGTGATCTCTATCAGCAAACCATTTGCTTCCTTTCCTTTCCTCTGTCCTTGGGCAGCCAGGAGCATCCAAGGAATATCACACATATCCCACCTGGTGGGGGGGAGCGGGTTGCTGTTAGCCTGTACTTTGCCTTCAGCTTGCCCCATGCTCCCTCATCAGTATCATCGGCATCATGGAGTTTTATGGGTATTTAATTAGGTAATACCTAGCTGATGCCCAGCACATACGTGTGCTCACTACACTGTAGCAATTCCTGGGGCTGAAATACAGCTGAAAATCAGTGCACCAGGACAGCCACTCCAGCTATTTACTGCTGTTTTTACTTCTGATTAGTCAGCATCCATGCTTTAGCAATTGTAAAGTAGTTTTACTTTCACCCTTGGCTACTGTTAGTACTGATGTTATTATTACTTTTGTTTCATACAGTGTGTGTAGGGTGGCTTTATCTGGAGAGAGAGAGAGAGAGAGAGAGAGAGAGAATCTTGCCACATGATGGCAGCAAATAATCTCCAAAGTCTTTGCTGTCTTTTCCAGCTCTAAAGTTCCATGGGTCTGTGAAAATGCTCTCTCTATAGCTGGAATGGAGTCAGGCCAAAGAGGATTGGGTTGTAACACAAGTCTGTTCTCAGAGCCAGAAGCATCAGTCTCTGCTGCTTCCCATCGAGGCAGGAATCCACAGGTGTCTTTGAGTGAGTCTGGGGCTCTGTTCCTGAGGCTCAGAGGGTTTCTCCACCTCCCTGTCTTACTTCTCTTTAATCCTCTGCTCTCCCTTTGATGAGGGAGCATAAGGCAGGCTGAGGGCAAAGTACAAACTAGCATACCACCCCCCACCTCCATGGGGTATGTGTGATATTCCTCAGGCACCCCTGGCTGCCCAAAGACAAAGGAAAGGAAACAAATGGTTAACTGATAGGGATCATAGTCATGCAGGACGTGAGTCTCCATCAGTTTACAATATCTTAGTAAATTACAAGGAAAAGGGCAATCTTATCAATAGTCTAATCTCCAGAAGCCTATAGACTCAGTTTCCTGGAGCCCCAACATCACCTTCCCCTCCATTGTGATATGAGAAACAAAAGCAAGAAGAAAATGGCAGATGAAATTAAATTTCCTTATAACCTACAGCCCACTGACAAATACTTGAGGCTGGCAGAGTAAAATGTTTCTCCAGGAACTCCCTCCTGTCTTAATGTTAATGCTTTGCTAGAGGGAAAAACAACCTTAGTTTGACAATAGCCAGGCCTCCGGGATCCTGTGAGTCTTCTTTAGCATACGAAACTCACTTTGGAAACTTCCCCTGGGATTTATCTCCCTCAACTCCCAAGTATGTAACCAGTCTCTCCTCGTGGTCCCAGGGCAGCTCTTTCTGCCCACGGGTCCTGTCCCTGTGCTTTAATAAAATCACCTTTTTGCACCAAACATGACTTCAAGAATTCTTTCTTGGCCGTCGGCTCTGAACCCCATCACCCCAAAACCTCATCACCGTGACTGCATGTAATCACTGTCTTTCTTTTCCTCTCTCTCTCATCCTCTCTCCCTCTGCCTAGTCCTCTCACCTAGCCTCAAAAGGCTTCCTGGTTTTCCATTTCTAGTCCCCCTAAAGCATCATCTCTCACACCACCATTCCTCAGGCTCTATGCTCCGAAGCAATGCCCCCACAGACCAGGCTCAGGATCCTGAAATGCTCTATTCCAACCCGGAGCTGGACAAGTTAGTCTCCCGCTTGTCTGTAAGGAATCAGATCACAAATTCCTGGGTCTACCAACTAACCAACCATCAATTTGTATTTATCGAGTGCAAGCATGTGGAGGCCATGAAGAAGGGAGGTGCCATGAGTGCTGTGGGTATGTGCCCAGCTCTGGCCTTACAGGGATGAGTTTGAATCCTGGCTCTGCTATTTCCTAACTGTGTGACCTTGAGGAAGTGTTATACCCTCTCTGTGTGTCAGTCCTGTCATCTGTAAAATGGAGATATAACAACATCTACGTTGCTATGGTAGCTTTGAAGGTAAATGATCATGCATACATAGAACAGGTAATCACACAACAACCGGCATCATCATAAAACAGATTCAAGGAATTTACAGTCTAATGGGGGAGGAGAGATAGAAATACATCACAAGAGAACAATGCCAATGGTGGTATGGATTCTTATGCCAGATGTTCTGGGTCTCTTCCTCAGGTAACAGAAGTAGGAGGCTCTCACAGACTGAAAAACAACAACAACAACAACAACAACAACAACAACAACAACAAAACAGAAAACAAACCTGTCTAAGTAGCTCCATTATAAAGCAAATCACAGCATCCTAGTGATTACTATTCATTACCTTGAAAATTAAAAATTCAGTCTTTCTAGCTCCTCCCTCAGTACCTCACAGGGGTTCTTGGCTAAATTCTTCAGATGAGAAGTCTGACCCATAATTTGCATTAATTCAGCAATATTTTGGGCACCTACTGTTTACCAGCCAAGCCAGTTCCTAGCAGGGGAAATCATTAAACGAGTAATAACATGCATGCAATAAGCACTAGGAGAAGGTCAGAGAGAGGAATTCCAGTGAAAGCATCACTGTAAACCAGACACGTCTTCCTCTCCCCAAACCTCCGAGAGGTTTCCTGCACTCTGCCTCTGAATGCAATTGTGCCTGAACTCCACGTGCAGGATTACTCTAGTCCTAAATCAGTGCTCTTAGCAATAATCCCCTTCCACTTCAGAATGCCCTCATTTACTTTAACAGTAAGGGACTCTAACCAGGTAGAAGATAAAACCCTTCCAGTACAGAAGGGGAAGGCATATGTTCAAAACCTGCTATGTGCCAGGCAGCTCACAACAGTTCTGTGAGGTGGCATTATTACATCCATTTTATATACAAGAAAGGTGAGCTTCAGAGAATAAGTAACTTAAAAATAGTTGTAGTTGGAGTCCAGGTCAAGCAGTGGCTTTCTCTGTTAGAATACTCTAATCCTGGAAATTAATTCTGGTCAAGCATTGCAAACCCAGGACTTCATCTGAAACACACTGTGGGATAATCTCCTAGGTCACTGTTTTTCAAACTATGGGTCATAAGTTTTGTGGGTCCCAACTAGCATTTTTTAAATGTTTATTTATTTATTTAGAAAGAGAGAGAGAGAGAGAGAGAAAAGAGGGGGCAGGAGGGGCAGAGAGAGACCATCTCAAGCAGGCCCCATACTGTCAGCACAGAGCCAGATGCAGAGCTTGAACCCGCGAATTATGAGATCATGACCTGAGCCAAAATCAAGAATCCAATTGAGCCACCCAGCCACCCCCACTAGCATTTTTTTTTCCTATTTTCACTTCTTTTATTCAACATTGTCTTGGATGTCTAGCCAATATAACAATGCAAAAAATGTACATATTTTTTTTAATTTTATTTTTTATTATTATTATTTTTAATGTTTATTTATTTGTGTGGGTGTGTGAGAGAGAGAGAGAAAGAGAGTGAGCAGGGGAAGGGCAGAGTGAGAGGGAGACTCAGAATCTGAAGCAGGCTCCAGGCTCTGAGCTGTCAGCACAGAGCCTGATGTGGGGCTCGAACCCACAAGCTGTGGGATCATGACTTGAGCCGAAGTCAGATGCTTAACTAAGCTACCCAGGCACCCCAATTTTATTTTTTATTTTTTAAAATTTACATCCAAGTTAGTTAGCATATAATGCAACAATGATTTCAGGAGTAGATCCCTTAGTGCCCCTTACCCATTTAGCCCATCCACCCTCCCACAAGCCCTCCTGTAACCCTCTGTTTGTTCTCCATATTTATGACTCTCTTCTGTTTTGTCCCTCTCCCGGTTTTTATATTATTTTTGTGTCCCTTCCCTTATGTTCATCTGTTTTGTCTCTTAAAGTCCTTATATGAGTGAAGTCATATGGTTTTTGTCTTTCTCTGACTAATTTAACTTAGCATAATACCCTCCAGTTCCATCCACGCAGTTGCAAATGGCAAGATTTCATTCTTTTTGATTGCCAAGTAATACTCCATTGTATATATATACCACATCTTCTTTATCCATTCATCCATTGATGGACATTTGGGCTCTTTCCATGCCTTGGCTATTGTAGATAGTGCTGCTATAAACATGGGGGTGCATGTGTCCCTTCGAAACAGCACACCTGTATCCCTTGGATAAATGCCTAGTAGTGCAATTGCTGAGTTGTAGGGTAGTTCTATTTTTAGTTTTTTGAGGAACCTCCATACTGTTTTCCAGAGTGGCTGCACCAGCTTGCATTCCCATTAGCATTTTTTAATAAAAGAATAGAGTAGAATAGAATAGAAAATATCAGAGTGTCCTACATGTTGGATTGGTTCAGGAAATTCTTATTCTAATCATGTATGTATGTGTATAGGCCTGCATCCTGAATAAATTACACTCCATGATTTAAAAGTTTAAAGCTACATTTCAAAGACTTTGCTGAATAATAGCCAATCAGTAACTCACGAATTCAAGGTTTTAAATGCCTTTTGGTTTCCACAACTGGCCACCCTCAAGGAACTTTTATCTTTGAAATTCAAGTTTTTCCTTAGGAAGTGATGATTTGGACTTCTATCTTCAAGATCCAAGTGTTCAACCACTACCCATTTTCCAAATTCAGTTCTGGGCTCCGCTAATAAATGTGCCTCTGACCCAGCCCTCCAAAATCACTCTACGCATGGATAAATTTGAAGGTGGATTCCATGGCAAGGTTAAGTTTCTCTTAGAGAGACATATCTGATGGTGCTTCTTGCCAAATGAAGATTTAAGTCTACTCTGGCACTTAGCTCTAGAAACAGAAGGAAGGGGAGAAATTCCTTGTTAGCACTGACCTCTGGTGGTCATCAAGAGGCTGGCACTGCAGTATCTTGAACTTGAAAGCATTAACCTGGGAACCAGGTACCAATTCTAACTGCAGCTGAATTAATGCCTCATGTCCCCACACCCCCTGCATCACCTCCCTTCTGTGGCTGGAGACAGAAAGGAGGAGGAAAACAACAGGGGCTTACAGGCAAATATAGCCAAGGGCCCATCGCTCATCATGAGACCCTGGGTAAAACTCTGTAAGACTCGGCTGCAAAATTGGGATAAGAAAACAACCACTGACAGTGGGCATGGGGGTATCTTATTTTATTCAATGCTCAAAACAACTCCTTTGATGTTAAGTTACAAGTACTTATTAAGCATTCAAACAAAATTGCTTCTCTTGTCCCTTTCATCATTTTATATAAAGCACTCACTAATTGTCCTTTAAAATCTAGATTCCTATTTCATTCCTATCATTGCTTGCCTGCCTTACTCCATTAAAATTATAGCAAAGATTCTTGGACAGCTTACTATGTGCCAAGCATTGTTCTAAGAGATCTACATGGTTAAAATCAAGTCACTCCAGCCCTTTGAAGTGGAGACTATTATAATCCCCCATTTTACTGATGAGGAAAATGAGGTACGGTGAGTTTAAGTAGGTTTCCCAAGGCCACAAGCTGTGGGACTAACATTTTTAATTCAACAGTGTGGGTCCAGCAGGCGCACTCTTAACCCTTCAGCCAAATTTAGCTCTTCACCTCCCTTATAAAAAGAGCAAACACTCAGTGAATGCTTATTATGTGCTGGGCTCTTTATACACATTGTCTCATTTAATCTTTATGAAAACTCTGAAGATAATTATTATCATTATCCCCATTCTACAGAGGAGAAAACTAGGTTAAATAACTTGCCTGGGGTCACAAAACTAATAAATGGTAAAGTTGGAATTCCAACTAAGATGATTTGATTCTGGAGCCTTTGGTCTTTTTTTTTTTTTTTTTTTTTTTTTAGTTTTCTTCATTTTTGAGAGGCAGAGAGAGACAGAGTGCATGTGGGGGAGGGGCAGAGAGAGAGTGGGAGACACAGAATCAGAAGCAGACTCCAGGCTCTGAGCTGTCAGCACAGAGCCCGATGGGGGGCCCGAACTCACGAACCTTGAGATCATGACCTGAGCCAAAGTCGGATGCTCAACCTGCTGAGCCACCCAGGCGCCCCTAGAGCCTTTGGTCTTGAACACACTTCTCCTTCAGACTTTCATACAATTCCAGCCTCCCAAACTAGCTTGTGATCTCAAAGGCAGAGCGGTCTCTGTCTGCAGGACCTACTCCCTCTCCAGGTGGTTGATGATGGTGGTGGTGATCATGGCCAAGGGGGTAAGGGAGGCTGGTCCAGCCTGTGTGACTCATCACAGTGCAACCACAGGAGAGAGATAAACAGAGAAAGCCCAGGAGACTCTCAGTGTGTTTCCTGTCCAGTGTCTGAAGGCAAGGGGAGTGTAGAACGAACACTAAGCAAGTTCTCAATTCAAAGGCAGCATCTTTAACTTGATGAATTCCAAATGACCAGTGTTAGCATCTGTTTGAGTACTATCCTCTTCCCTTTTGGTGTCTCTCATAGACAGGTTACTATTATTTCGGTGAGACAAGCCATCAACGACTGCCCTGAGAACTATAGGCATGGGGCATCCCGGATTGCTGACACCAAATGTTGCTTGTTCCCCCACCCCTCTACCTTCTCCACCACCCTTCCCCATTTCCCACCCTCCCTTTCCTGTTGCTGTGGCAACCAAAAATACCCTCACACTTTTCTAAATGTCCCCTAAGAAGAACCTTCCCTGGGTCAAGAACCAATGTAGCTAAGAGGTGGTTTTACTCTAGATGGAGTATAATTTCCCTGAATCAGGCATTCACAATGTTTCTGGAATTTTGATATTCTATCTCTAACACTCTTGCTTGTCAGTTACCTATCATGGTAAGCTCCTTTCATCCTGGCACTGTGTTCCATCTGTTTTCCTTTATGAAATTAAAAAACAACAACAACAAAATTCGCTTAATTTTGCACTACCTTCTGGGACTTTCAGTAGCACAGATACGATGTGTATGTATTTGTATACATATATTATATGTATACAGATATGTATATATGTAATATAAACAAACATATACAACACAAAAACAATTCAATGACTTTTTTAAAAATTGAGAACTTAGAGGCACCTGGGTGTCTCAGTCAGTTAAGCATCCAACTTCAGCTCAGGTCATAATCTCACAGTTTATGGGTTCAAGCCCCACATGGGGCTCTGTGCTGACAGTTCAGAGCCTGGAGCCCACTTGAGATTCTGTGTCTCTCTCTGCCCCTCTCCTGCTTGTTCTCTCTCTCTCTCTCAAAAATAAACATAAAAAATTTTTGAGAGCTTCATAACACCTTTTTTTTAATGTTTATTCATTTTTGAGAGAGAAAGACAGCATGATTGGGGGGGGGGGCAGAGAGAGAGAGGGAGACACAGATTTCGACCTCCAGGAAACCTCTCGGATGATAGTGAACTGGAACTGCTCAGCAATAGCACTGTCACCATGGGTCTGCCCAGGATAGGGATGGAGGGTGAGGTGAGGAGGAGGAACCCAGAGAAAAGAAAATGCTACTTACATGGCCAGGGCAAGCATGAGATAGTATCCTTCTTTTTTTACTAGACCTACTCTGTGAAGACAATAAAACCTCTTTCTGCTTTTCCATTATCCATGGTTAACATCAAATATACAAGCAGTAGACATCAAGTCTGTGTCAGAGCAAATGGCCAGCCTGAAGAGGAAAGCCTTATGTGCTTTGAAGATGGTGCTGGGATTGAGGAGACTTAAAAGTTGTGTTGAATATTCAACATTGCTCATACCCAGTTGGATTGAAAAAGCAAAAATCCTTAAGCGATTAGTGGCCTCAGTTTCCTCCTCTGCAAATGAGGATTTTGGGGGGAAAATGCCTCTCACTAACTGGATAGAGCATGGAGGAACCTCAAAAAGTTTCCTTAATGAATGGGCCATTCATCTTTCTATTTTGTAGGATAATCATGGCTTAACTCAGGACTTGTGTTTCAGAAATCAGTGTCAGCACATGAAAGAGTTATGTAAAAGGCTTGTAAAACTCCACTATTGTTTATTTTATACTTATAGGCCCTGATCATTTTAATCAGCTATAAGACACCTTGTTGAAAACAATTAGCTTTGGCAATACACGGATAGACAGAACGTTACATTCTAAACGTGTTCATTTTCTTCTTCCCTGCCACAAGTGGTAGATAATCCAGATAAGAAAAGCAGGTGGAAGATGATGCTAAGTAATCTGAGGGCATTATTACAGACTGAGGCTGGGGAGATTTTTGTCCTTCTGACAAATTGAAAGAAGCCGACAGAACAAATCTTGTTTCCGGAGTGCATTTTCACTTAGCTGTCCTCTAAGTGGAAATGCATTACCCCTAGAAAGAAAAATCAAAGTTCTGCAACGGACGAAGATAAAATGGCCAATTTGGCTCCCAGCAATACATGCTTGATAGCTACTAGAGTTCCAGGAAAAGAAAACAAAAAAATTAAATTTGACAGAAATGAAGAGGAGGAAAAAAGAAAGAACTTTTTTCCAGTTAGTGTCTCAGTGCCTTTGAAGAGACTTTAGGGCAATTCAATAAGAGGTCACTTAGACATCTCCCCCATTTTATCCTATAGACAAGAGTGTTAGTTTCATGGAGCTGCCACCCTACATACCACAGGTGGTGTCTACACGTGTAGACCACGGATTGATTGCATGATAACTTACTTGAGACAACCTAAGAACAAGAGTGAGCAACGACTTGCCTGGAAATGAATTGTACAGTTTTCCATCGGCTCTCATTTCTCTACTCAAGAATGCACTTCTGGGGCGCCTGGGCGGCTCAGTCACTTAGTGTCCGACTTCGGCTCAGGTCATGATCTCACGGTTCGTGCGTTCGAGCCCCGCGTCAGGCCCTGTGCTGACGGCTCAGAGCCTGGAGCCTGCTTCCGATTCTGTGTCTCCCTCTCTTGCTGCCCCTCCCCCACTCACTGTCTGTCTGTCTCTCTCTCAAAAATAAATGAGCATTAAAAAAGTTAAAGTAACTGGGAAAGATATATCAAAAGCCCCCAAAACTCCCATAGCCATTGACTCAGTAATTCCTCTGCTAGAAATCTTTTTCAAGGAAATCATCAGTACATGGTCAAAGATGAGAAGCATAAAGTGGGGGTTATAGAACATGGAGTCTAAGTTCAAATACTGGCCACTCTACTTACCAGTAATATAACCTTGTGCAAACTCCTGAACGTCACTTGCCACATTTGAAGATAGGGATAATAGTATTATCCATAAGATTCCTGTGAGGCTTAAATGAACTAATATGTGAAACACTTGACACTTGGTAAACACAAAAATGTTAAGGAGTTATCCTTAAAGCAAAAGAAAATGCAAAAACCTCTAGCAACAGCATGTGGTGTCTAGAAGCAGTATGTGGCCACACGAAGGGTGCCAGAAACTGCTAGTCAACCCTCAGTGTCAGTCTTTTCCTTCTACAGAAGGAGAACCTAAAGAAGTAGAAACACTGGTTTTTAGCAGGGCAGAGAATCACCTAGAATAAATACATTTCCCGTCCTACCTTGCAGCTAGTTAGAGCCAAATGACCAGTCTCGTCAATGGGATGTGAGCAGGAGTGATAGGCCTACATTCTGGGTTGTGTCCTTAAAGATTAGGGGTGTGTCTTCCCTATCTGCTTTCCCTTCCTTCTTGTGTTCACATAAACGGGGTGGTGAGACAGCTTGGATCATGCAGATGAGGGCCACCCCAGGGGATGGCAGAGCTATACAATAAAGGAGCTGAGCCTCGGAGCCACTGGCTTGGAGGGCCACCACAGAGACACAAATTTCTACCTTGGTGAGCCCACTCTTATTTTGTGTCTCTTTCACAAGAGCCAAACCTGTCTGCTATTAGCACACAGAAATATTATGCAACTATTTTAAATGATGCTTTGAGGAGCGATCTGAATGTCACAAAAGAATGTTTATGATATTGGGGCGCCTGGGTGGCGCAGTCGGTTAAGGGTCCGACTTCAGCCAGGTCACGATCTCGCGGTCCGTGAGTTCGAGCCCCGCGTCGGGCTCTGGGCTGATGGCTCAGAGCCTGGAGCCTGTTTCCGATTCTGTGTCTCCCTCTCTCTCTGCCCCTCCCCCGTTCATGCTCTGTCTGTCTCTGTCCCAAAAATAAATAAACGTTGAAAAAAAAAAATTTTTTTAAAAAAAAGAATGTTTATGATACAGTAAATGGGGAAACACTGGATACTAAATTGTATATATAATATGATCTCAGCAATTCTTTAACAAATTCATGGTTAAACACACCAGAAAGAACTATGCCAAAAAAGATTTATGTTTGAATATTTTCCTTCTACTTGTCTATACTTTTTCAAATTTTCTGCGGTATGCATCCAATATGTTGATAATCAAGAGAAGATAAGGTATAAAAATTCTAGCCACCTGTATTTCAAGACAAAGCTGCCCCGGCTGCCAGAAATACCCCCTCCTCTTCTGCACTCATGGGTCATTTCATTCTCGGCTCTGTTATACTGTAAGCAAGCACCCTGTCTTTTGTAACTTTGTGCTGCTCGGAATTTCACCTCTGATAGACAACAGGTATTTGATGGATGAATCACAATTAGAAGGGCTGCGATGTTTATAAATACAGCCAACTTAAAGCAATAAGTTGGCTGCTTTATTTGTACTTTACTTGTCTTACCAGCAAATTAGTCACAATCCGCTGTATCTAGTTTATCTTCCAATATTAAACTTAAGAACAACCACAAAATTAATGTAGCTGCATTCAAGTTTTGCACATTTTTTTCTTAATATTTACCACCACCCTACTAAGCACGTATTATTATCCCCCATTTTACAGATTTTGAAACTGAAGCTCAGAGAGCTTATTTGCCCCAGATCATGGAACTACCAAGTGATAGGGCTGAGACTGTAATATCGACCTTTTTGACTTTACCACATTATCCTACATAACATCTTTTTATCCAAACATTTATTTGAGTGTATGCTTTTAACATTTTACCTCATAAAATAGCAGTTCTGGTAATACATAATACCCATGCAGTATAGACTAAAGGCTAAATAACATCTTACACAATATTTGTATCTGCATACACATATGTACTCTTTTAATACTGACAATAATCTACACAAGTACTTTTATTGTACTAATAATATATTCCCTTTTCTATTAACTAGTTTTTAATTGAAAAAGGAAAACATGCCACAATCTAATCATGAGAAAAACATCATAAATCCCAATTCAGAGATATTATACTGACTAGTAGCCACTACTGACTAGTACTTACTGAAACTGTCAAGGTCATCAAAAACAAGGAAAGTCTGAGAAACTATCACAGCAAAGAGGAGCCTAAGGAGACAGGACAACTAAATGTAATGTGAAATCTTAGATGAGATCTTGGAACAGAAAAAGTACATTAGGTAAAAATGAAGGAAATTCAAATAAAGTACATAAATACTGTATCAATATTGGTTCATTGTGACAAATTGTGAAAAATGTACCATATTAATAATATAAGATGCTAGTAATAGGAGGATGTGGATGTAGGTATATGGAACCTCTGAGCCATATTTGTAATTTTTCTGTAAATCTAAAACTATCCTAAATCTAAAAGGTTTTTTTTTATATTTTATTTAGTTATTTACTTATTTATTTATAATTCCAGTATAGTTAACATACAGTGTTATATTAGTTTCAGGTTTACAATATAGTGATTCAACAGTTCTGTACATCACTCAGTGCTCATCATAAGTTTACTTTTCATCCCCTTCACCTATACGCCCGTCCCCCACCCACCACCCCCCTGGTAACCATCTGTTTGTTCTCTATGGCTGAGAGACTGGGTTTTGGTTTGTCTTTTTTCCCATTTGTTTGTTTTGTTTCTTAAATTTCACATGTGAGTGAAATCATATTGGTGTTTGTCTTTCTCTGACTGACTTATTTCACCTACCATTATATTCTCTAGATCCAACCATGCTGTTGCAGATGGCAAGATTTCATTCATTTTTCTGGCTAATATTTCATTGTGTATATATGCCACATCTTTATCCATTCATCTACTGATGGACACTCAGGCTGCTTCCATAATTTGGCTATCATAAATAATGCTGCAATAAATATAGGGGTGCATATATCCTTCTGAATTACTGTTTTCATATTCTCTGGGTAAATACCGAGTAGTGCCATTTCCTAGATCATACGGTAATTCTATTTTTAACTTTTTGAGGAAGCTCCATACTGTTTTACACAGTGGCTGCACTGGTTTGCATTCCCACCAACAGTGCAATAGGGTTCCTTTTTCTCCACTTCCTCACCAACACTTGTTGTTTCTTGTGTTTTTGATTTTAGCCCTTCTGACAGGTGTGAGGTGATATCTCATTGTGGTTTTGATTTGCATTTCCCTGATGAGTGATGTTGAGCATTTTTTCATGTATCTGTTGGCCATCTGGATGTCTTCTTTAGAGAAGTGCCTATTCATGTCTTCTGCCTGGTTTTTCTAGTTGGATTATTTGTTTTTCTGGTGTTGAGTTGTATAGTTATTTATCTATTTTGGATACTAACCCTTTATTGGATATGTCATTTACAGACATATTTAGTAGGTTGTCTTTTAGTTTTATTGATTGCTTCCTTTGCTGTGCAGAAGCTTTTTGTTTTGATGTTGTCGTCCCAATAGTTTTGTTTTGGGGGTTATTTGTTTGTTTTTGGCTGTTTGTTTTTGTTTTTGTTTTGCTTTTGTTTGCCGAATCTCAGGAAGCATATCTAGAAAAATGCTGCTGTAGCCAATGTTAGAGCAATTATTCCTGGGCTCTCTTCTAGGATTTTTATGGTTTCGGCCTCACATTTGGGTCCTTAATCCATCTTGAGTTTACTTTTGTGTGTGATGTAAGAAAGTGGTCCAGTTTCATCATTTTGCGTGTAGCTGTACAGTTGACTCAACACCATTTGTTGAAAAGACTGTCTTTTTCCCATTGCATATTCCTGCCTCCTTTGTGGAAGATTAATTGACCATAAGACCATGGGTTTATTTCTGGGCTCTCTGTTCTGTTCCATTGATCTATATGTCTATAAAAAGTTGATGTTTTAAAAAAAGGAATACATGCATTTGAAAAAAGTCTCAAACAGAACCAGAATATATAAAATGTAACAGTAAGTCTGCCTCTTATTTTAGATTCTATTCTCTTGGTTCTCCTTCTCAGAAGCAACCATGGCTGCCAATTTCTCGTATCTCCTTCTCTACAAGCACATGCAGGTTCTAACATATTTTCCAGTAGAGAAAACTATATTTATGACTTAAGACTCTAACTCACGAGGTTCAAGGTAGGTAAGTGTACTAGGTTCCTATGACTGCTATAATAAATGACCACAGACTTGGTGGCTTAAAACAACAAAACTTATTCCCTCACAGTTCTGGAGGCAAGAGATCTGAAACCACTGTCATCACTGGGTCACATCAATGTGTCAACAGGGCTGAGCTCCCTCCATAGGCTCAAGGGTAGACTCTGCTCCTCACCTCTTCCAGCTTCTGGTGGCCATCAGCAATCCATGGCTTGTGGCCACATCCCTCCAATCTCTGCCTTCATAGTTATATCACTTTCTCCTCTTCTGTGTATGTCAAATCTCCCCTTGTGTCCTTCTTGAAAGGCTTACAGTATGATTATGCAAGACTATCTTTCCTTCTCCGGATCCCTAACTGAATCACACTTGTGAAGACAATCTTCCAAAAATAAAGAAGTAGTCTCAGGTTCCAAGTATTAGGACCAATCATCTTTGGGGGCTTTTGTTCAGACCACTCCAGTAAGTTGTGGATCAGTTAACATTAAAGCTTCCTTTCACAAATTAATGACGATATCTAGAACCCAACCATTGCCCAGAACTTATTCATGTTAACAAAACTAAGAAAGGCTGATTTTCTGATGAATCTCTAACATCCCTATCACTTGCCCTGTGAGGGACTTAACTGTACCCCCTTTAAGCTCATCTTAAAAGATGTAGGATGGTCACAGGTCGTATGCAGCCAGTAATTTAAGTTCAGTGTCTCAAGACATTGTTTTCAATTTCCCTTCCCATCTTCCCCCCTGCAAGGGCCACCTAACTCCCCGTGCTACCAGCCCCTTCCGTCCTGTTGCATCAGTTTCCAGCTGTGGTTGTTCCAGCCTCATTGTCATTGTCAGAACAGCATGATGAAAGACCTACAGCGTCTGATGCAAGACAGTGCTCCCTCGGTGCCCTCTCACCCAACAAGCTGACTCTGTCCCCTGTGTGAGAACCCAGCTGCCTGGCTGGGGAACATCTGCCAGTCCCCAGAGCTCCAGATTCTGACTTTGAAAGCAACCTTAGGTCTTTACATGTGAAGCAGAAGAACTCTGGAGAACTCTGCACACAGGTGGGTTCACTATGACGGTCAGGAAGGTAAGAAGGTGATGTACACGCCAAGAAAAGGGAAAACAAACAAACACCCCAGCCTGGGGATCCACAGCATGGACCTGCCACACCTTCCTGATTCATTGCCTCCAACCTTCCAGAGACAGCTTGGAACATCTTGCCTATGAAATACCTAGCACAAAGACTTGGTACTTTTATTTTCTCTTAGGGTTAAGTACTGAAAATGTTGGTTACTATTGAGCCTACTAGGAAAGTTTAATTTAAAACTTAACACTTTCAGGGTGCCTGGGTGGCTCAGTCAGTTAAGCATCCGACTTGGGCTCAAGTCATGATCTCACAGTTTGTGGGTTCGAGCCCTGCATCGGGCTCTGTGCTGCCAGCTCAGAACCTGGAGCCTGCTTTGGATTCTGTGTCTCCCTCTCTCTGCCCCTCCCCCACTCATGCTCTGTCTCTCTCTCTCTCTCTCTCTCTCTCTCTCAAAAATAAACATTAAAAAAAAATTGTACAAAACTTAACACTTTCCTACCTTGTGGGCTCTGACACATTCCTACCAGTGTTAAAACAACTCCAGGGAAAGAAGCAATGCCATTTCAACATAAAACGACAGCTCCCAGGACTTTCATTTACCACCAGTGATTACTGCTCAGGGAAAGGATTAAAAGTGTATATAAAGCATAACTCCAATTCCCCACAGTCCACCTGCCAGTTCCTTTCTGTAGCCAGCATCATATTTACCAATAAATTTTAAGCCAAGCATGAAAAAGTCAAGAATACCAATAACTGTTATTTGGAGTGCTGACAACGGGCATAATGCTGCTATTAACCAGCACGTCTGACTGGGCTCATTACACAAATATGCCCATCCTTCTGGAGGGCTGTGGGGAGGAGCGAGTGAGGTAATGTATCCGGGGTGCTTCGCACGACGCCTGGCAAGTGGTAAAGGCTTGATACATAGCAGCTACCGCTATTATTAAGCACAGCAGTGGGGCCCGTGTGGAAACTCCATACGGTATTAGGCAAAGGGAGGAGGAAAAATGAGGAGAAATGCACAGTAAGAGGTGGGGCGGGGGAGAAAGAGGAGAGAAAAAGAGAGACCAAGAATCGGACAGACAAGTTTTGCGAGTTTTCCCCAGGATAACTTCTACCCTAGACGCACAGTCCAAAATGACATTTTTTAAAATCTGATTGTTAGATGCTGCCAATTGAGCTAAAATTGTATATTTTAAATTTATGCCAGATTGGAAATTCAGTTAGCTATATTTAGTTTCCTTCCTTTTTTTTTTTTTTTTAACAAAAATGAAAGACCCAGGTGATAATTTTTTCTACCTACTCAGTCCTAAGACTAAATCCTGGTATGTGATCATTTCATGGGCCACTTGCCTATCTGGAATACTTGGAAAATGTGCCTGATAAGGTAAAGCTCCCCTCTCCTGACCCAGGCAACCAAGACCTCCCTTGATCAACACAGTGAAATGGGTGATATTTCATCATCCCCAAGGCTCTTTTGATGTACAGGAATAAAATACATAGATGACGTTCATCACCAGTCTCTCAATGGGGAGAAGGACATCAGTGTCACTGTTCTGAATATTTATTTGTGTCCTGTATTAGTCCTCGGGAAACTTGAAGAGCTTTTCAGCAAGAACCTGTACAATAATATTATGACATAATATAAATTAGAATAAGGAATCAACAGCAGGGATAAAATAAACAAAAATAGAAAATCAAGCCTAAGGAAAGCCCAAGGCAGCTAATAGAGAGGCTAGAGTGTGCCTCAAATTCAGCTACAGAGAGTAGTTTCCAGGAAACCAGAGCAGCAACCCAGGAGCCAGGGCCCATGAGGCCAACCTCAAGCCTAGAGAGGAGGAAACAGCAGGAGCCACTGGAATCAAAAATGGGATTGCAGGGCGAGGCTGAAGATCTTGCAAGTCTGGACTGGGGACAGCCAGTGGGCCAGAAATATCCAACTTTATTTCCATTATTTCAACCCAACCCCACCCACCTCTCCATCTAGTATGGCCCCAGGGAAACACAGATCACTAGTTTCCAAAGACCCAGTGTGTAGATAGTCCGACATGCTGGTTAAGGGTGCTTCCAGATGCTTTTAAGATCAGACGAATAAGTGGTAAAGTAAGCATCTGTTGAATACCTGCCACAAAGGCAGGAATTTTCTCAAGAGACATGGTCTACTCTAGCATGGCAACAAGTAAATGCTAAGGTTGTGGCATTCTATACCATGGATCGTGGCTCTGATGCTCTTGGCATGGACTCTAGTTAAAACAGGTGTTACCAATCATTCAGCAAGGTCAAAAAAAAAAAATTTTTCAGAAATGCTCTCATGTGCAAAAGCTTCCCAGTGAACCTGCCTGGATGAATTAGTTGCACAACGTGCCCCTAGAGGAACTACACGAATTAGCCTGCAGCAGTCGTTACTAGATACAGAGCAATAAATTTTGGAGGACATCTGCCAAAAGAATAATTATCATTTTAGAATAGTTAATGTCAAATGGCTCTTAAAAAGAGAAAAACAATTAGCTAGCAGGACCATCTGTTTGTGGCAGACCCCTCCTGGTTCCTTACAAGAGGGCACAGATCAGTAAACTGGAAGGTTTGCATGTTTGTATTATCCTATTATCTATAGCCAGGTATCCAGGTGATTGCACAAAAGTTTCAAATCATTGAAATATAATTTTGCACATAGGTGAAAAGTGACAAACTAAACAATCCCAAATTATTATCTAATTTCTTAACAATCCATTCTGGCTAACCCTGCTTCTTCCAGAAGTATGAATATACAGTGTACCAGGCTTCCCATCACATCCGAATTAATATTGTAATAGGTTTTTTTAAGATGGATAGCTCCCATACTGAGTTGCAATAAGTTTTGTGGTTTTTTTTATCTTTTCTTTTTTTTTAATTTTATTTAAATCCAAGTTCGTTAACATATAGTGTAATAATAGTTTCAGGAGTAGACTTTAGTGATTCATCACTTACGTGCTCATCGCAACAAGTGCCCTCCTAGTGCCCATCACCCCTGTAGCCCAACACCCCACCCACCTTCCCTCCAGCAACCCTCAGTTTGTTCTCTGTTTTTAAACTTTTTAAAAATGTTTTATTTAGTTTTTGAGAGAGAGAGAGAGAGAGCGCACATGGGGGAGAGACAGAAAGAGAGTGGAAGAGAGGATCCAAAGGGGGTGGGGAGGCTCCGCACTGAGAGGCTGATAGCAGCCTGATGCAGGGCTCAAACTCACAAACCACGAGAGCATGACCTAAACCAAATTCGGACACTCAACCAACTGAGCCACCCAGGCGCCCCTGTTCTCTGTATTTAAGAGTCTCTTAAGGTTTGCCTCCCTCTGTTTTTGTCTTATTTTATTGTAATAGTTTTTGAGTGACTTGGCCCCTCCAATTACCTTTTCTGATTCAAAAGTATGAGGAAGGAATCCCATGGGTGTCTATTCTCCAGTGTCCTTGTCCATTATTTCCTATGATAAGCAGAATGGCTCCCCCAAAGACATCCACATCCTAACCTGCAGAACCTGTGAATATGTTAGGTTATACAGTAAGGAGGAATTAAGGTTGGAGTTGGAATTAAGTTGCTAATTAACTGACCTTGAGAGGGGAGGATGACCCTAGATTATTGTAGTGAGCCCAATGGAATCACAGGGTCTGTAAAAGTGGAAGAGGGAGACAGTCAGAACTAGGAAAATGGCATCATGAGAAAGATTCAACCAGCCTTTGCATGCTTTGAAGATAGAAGGGGGGCAAGAACCAAGGAATGTAGACAGTATCTAGAATCTGGAAAAAGCAAGAAAG
This sequence comes from Lynx rufus, assembly GCF_022079265.1. NCBI lineage: Eukaryota > Metazoa > Chordata > Mammalia > Carnivora > Felidae > Lynx > Lynx rufus. Next base: position 210,182,724 of record NW_025814823.1, on the reverse strand, counting down.
CAGAGTCTCCCTTAGTGTCTTCAGGAAGGAACCCAGCCCTACAGTCACCTTAATTTTAGCCCAGTGAGACCCATTTTGGATTTTTGACTGTGAGATGGTAAATTTGCTACTTTACTAGTATTTTATTTCTCCCCAGCTGCAACTCCTACATAACCCCAAAATTCACCTCTCTCTTTCTTCCCAGACTTAACTGATTCTTCAACCTTGAAAACACCAATTGGAATCATCTGGGGAGCTTTCAAAATACTGAATCCTGGGACTCACACCAGAGATTCTGACTTAATTGATCTGGGGACAGCCCAGGTCAGGAATTTTTTAAACTCCCCACATGATTCTAATGTGCAGGTGAGTTTGAGAACCACTGTCATAAAGGGTGTGACATATGTTCTCATTAACCCCTCTGTGTCTCTGCAGTTTTTGGTCTCAGATTCTTCAGACCACACTGCTTCTTATTAGAATCAAAAGCAGATAAAAAGCAATAAAAGATATAAGCTAACATGTCATTTTTGACAGACTTCTCTCCAGAATAAGTAGGGAACATAACCAGCAGTAGTGGAGAAGCCACACCTGAGCTTTGCTTGCTCCTCATGTAAAGTATGGGCTTAGGAATAGTGGTCTCCTAAACCCGTATATATAGAGATCAGATTGTACGTGCAAAGAACAGAATCCATCATAGCTGTGTTAAGTAGGAAAAATACTTATTACAGGCCACTGCAAAGGCTTACTGAATCATTGGGAAAGCTGAAGATACAGCCACCAACTCAAGCTTTCAGGAACAAAAAGCCACAATGCAGAAACAGGTCACCAAAGGAGTTTCTGCCTTTGCTGCAGGAAGCAGCTGGCTCCAGCGCCACGCTGCACTGCTGTGATCAGGAAGCTGCTACAGTGGGAAGGCTGCCACATCAGAAAGTTGTATCATGCCTACATACATACCAGCCTAAGGGAGGAGCCAACGCTCTGCCTCTTAGTACTCAAACCAGCTAGGTTACTAGACACTGGTACCTATCTTGAAGCTGCCACAGAAAAAAATAAATCCCCCCCGCCCCCCGCCCCGTGACTCTGCTTTTCAGAAAAAAGCAAGCACAGCAGAGTATAGCCTCCACTCCACTTCCACCTTCCAAATCTTACCCAAGTGTGTTTGATTGGCCCAGCCTAAATGACACCCAAAATGTTAGCTGCAAGAGAGTCAACAAGTATTTTACTTTCTAACTTGTGCAGATCATGAAAGTTCACAGAACAAATCCTGAACGGATATTGAGCACCGATCCACCATAAATGCCATAGACTGTTCCTCCGGCTCGTCAACATCCATCCATACTTACGTTCTCTCCATATTTAAACTTCCAAACAATAATAACATAACTGTCCCTGTACTTAAAAAAACATGTACTCACCTCCCCTCAAAAGAAACTCAAAGTTCCATGAGTCTGCATCTATCTTTGAGTGATATTCATTCCTTCTCTAGCTCAGTTTCAATTCCACCAGGGTATTTATTATATATAAATTCACTTATAAAATTAACCACTATCAGTAGACCATATGTAAAGTTGCGATGAAAGGGATAAGGGAGGAAGAGAAATGGTTAATTATATAAAATATACATGTCAGAGCAAGGAAGAAATCATTGGTGGTTATGATAGTTCCAGTTTCAGGTGCAAGTCTATAGTTGGTATTTACAACTCTTGTCCTCCACAGCCCATTGTAGGTTACTTTTGTCCTCAGTCAGCATCACGGCTGGGCCAACTTATTTAGCTGATGGAGTCACCCGGATCTTTATTCCTAGTGAATCTGAACACTAGGGGATCCTGATTATATTCAATTTCTGTAGTCTTCCATTAAAGGTATATATATTTAAGATACACATTAAAAATATAATTTAATATAACTTTTACCACTGGGCACAGCACTACTATGAAATGCCCCAGAGAATCCCCTCCATTCCAAAAATACTTCTCCCTGCTCCCACTGTATAATGGCAATCCTATTTCCTCTTGACAACGGGGCTCAATCACCCAGCTGACCTAATGATGACCCCTCTTCTGTCTGTTGGTTCATTTGCATGAGGTGCCCAAATGGTGACTGGCAATCTCAAATTTCAGTTTAATGGTACGAACTGATATCATGTGCCTCCTGGTATTTTCACTGAGGACCCAATATTAGTTAAGTGATATTACTGCCAAAAAATGCATAACCTGAATCTAATTATGAGGAAACACTGTCAGATCGTGGAAAGAGGCTTACAGATATCCACAAAATAGGTCAATGTGTCCAAATTATTTCTTAGCAACTAATCCTCAAAACACGCCCTATCCTGAACATGAAGATATGTGTGACCATCCTAACAATTCCATTCACATACCTCTTCCTCAGTCCTTGACATCAGTCCCCCTATGTTTTTCCCTCTGTATGTCTAACCATCTAGCTATTCCAGTGCCCATTAACCATCACCAGTGATTCAGCCTGGACCTCTGAACATCTTTACTTTCAGGTAATATTGACAAGTTCTTCCCACTAAGACATTGTTCTTTCCCTACTGTCCTTCAAAATTACCACCGAGTGGGGCTATCATGCTACAGAAGCTGACTTCCAGCTGATACAAGCGTGTCATGTGGAACACATCTATAAACCAGGCTTGATTTTTTTTTTTTTTTACCCAGTTAACACGTTCATTGGGCCCACACCCAAGGATCTATAGGTAGTGATTAAGGGAGAGGACAATGCAACAATAGGCGATACCCTGGGAGTGTGAGCCCTTTGTTCAGGCAATGTACCTGTGCCTTCAAGACCACTTAATGATGAAGTGTTGAAGAATGAAGAATGAGAAGACCCATTCTTATAGCTTGATTAATCAGATAACACCAAGCCCATGGACAGCTCAGGTCACATGGTCACTTGGTATTCCATGAAAAATAAGCCAGGCCTATTTCCCAAAGGGAGTATTTTTGATTAGGTATGTCAAGTGGGATCCTGACAGACCAGTCATCTATTCCATTCCTGGAAACATCATGATCCTTAACTACTCATGATCAATCAACTACCCAATTAACTATTCCAGCTCCCTTACCAGAAGCAGCTTCCACCTTGAATCGTGCATTTAACTACTGCTACTTGTCTTCTGCCACTCCAGGATCTCAACAAGCCCACTGCAATCAAAATTCCCATTTCAATAGCCGCATCTCTCACCTTTACCCCTGCCCTGACCTAGAGAGGATTACACTGCAATATTTGCCAAGGATATATTTCTCACAATTTTGTTTCTCAGTGCATTGGTGAAGAGAGCATCCTCTGGACCTCTTTAGTTAGTTACTGGGTCATACGTCATATGTGAAATACCTACTTCAATGGTTCTTTCTCTCAGGATTCCTCCCCCTACATTATACCATGGATTTTTGATGCCTGAATTTCCTTCCATGTAGGCCACCTTTGAGTCCCATTTCCAGTCATTCAGCCAGGCCAAGAGTTACAACCATTACCGGTTGCACCAACTAGAACAATGAGTCCAGAATCTTTGGGAAATGCACCCACACCAACAAATTAAGCCAGATTTAAAATTAAGCTTCTTCCTCTCTGGCCTAGATTCTCATAATGCATTCCCACACCTGTTCCCTAGGTTTTTGCCTATATAAATGAGCAAACTCTTGCAATTCCTCAGTTGTGTAAACCTTTGCTTCATAAGATAGACATTGTACTTGTCCTTCTGGGGACATGCTGGTGTCTGACTCTGCTTACAGATCTGGAACAATGAGTGGTGGGAAATAGGGGCAGGAAGAAAACTGAAATCCCCTAGCAAGGAACTTATCTCAGTAAGGTCATTACAGAGTCTCTAAGCAAGCCCTGACCAGCCTTATCAAACAGAGAAGGACAAGATGCTTTTATGGCAATGAGGTTCAATGGAGTTTTGGGGAACTTGGTACTCAGGTTCAACTGAACCCATCCAAATAGTCCCAATTCTCAGGGTCCCACTCTTTCCCAATCAATACCTAAAGTTTTTCATAAAAGAACTAGTGGTTTTATGAGTTTAGATTATCTTTTAATCATCAGCCCACAGGATCAAATGGCATTTGATGTTAGAATGCATCAGCTCTGCAGCTACATGAAATAAATGGTTTTTCTAGAAAGTTGTGGAAGCTCCTTAGTCCTCTGATATGTCTCATGACAATAACCTTAAAATCCTGATCATATCATTTTCTTTCTTGAAGTTCTCCGATGTAATTATAAACAGCCACCCAACTCCACAGATCTTGTATTCTTTATTCTCACCATGGTGGTCAGCAGGCACTCTACCAAAGTCTTTGCCTTCACTGGGCGCTTCATTCTAAGTGATCAATATTTGAAGAAACTACTTCACCACTACATGTCATATACTGCTAGTATTCCATATTCTAATGCTAACATAATCATTGCTACTTTCAAATCAAACCCAATCAAATGAAAAAAAAATCCAAATTTCCAATTTTTTAAGAGTCTGTTGCCTATAACCCTCCTGGTACCAATCACAGTCATGGACAGGGTTCAATTCCAGGGAACATAAGCAATTCTAGCAAGAAAATGAAGAATGAAAAAACTTATTATAGGGCATTAGAAAGCTTACTGAATCAGGGCGCCTGGGTGGCTCAGTTGGTTAAGTGTCCAACTCTTGATTTTGGCTCAGGTCATGATCTTGGGATTTGTGAATTTGAGCCCTGCATTGGGCTCTGCATTGATAGTGAGGAGCCTGCTTGGGATTCTCTCTCTCCCTCTCTCTCTGCCCCTCCCCCACTCATATTTTCTCTCTCTCTCTCTCTCTCTCTCTCTCTCTCTCAAAATAAATAAACTTTAAAAAGAAATAATTTAAAAAAAATTTTTTAAAGCTTACTGCATCATTAGGAGAGTCAAGGATTTAGGTTGACATTTCAGAAATGTCTCCCGAAATTACATGGTAGATCTGGGTCACCAGGGGAGCTCTTGGTTCTCCCAAGATTAGGAAACTGCCACCTCTTAAACGTTATGACTACCAAAGTCCAGAAGCCATTACAGTGGAGCGGCCCTCATGGACAGGAAGCTGACACCACACCAAACCAGACATGCTTTAATCCTCACTTGCAAATGAGCTTTCTGTGACTGTCTCCTGACAGTCACACACTTCTGCTAGTGCTGCTGCAGAAAATTCAAATGCCTTAGGGCGCCTGGTGGCTCAGTCTGTTAAGTGTCCGACTTCCGTTCAGGTCATGATCTCACGGTTCTTGAGTTCAAGCCCCACACTGGGCTCTGTGCTGACAACTCAGAGTCTGGAGCCTGCTTTGGATTCTGTGTCTCCCTCTCCCTCTGCCCCTTACCCACTCTCACTCTCTCCCTCTCAAAAACAAATAAACATTAAAAAAAAGAGAGAGGGAGAGAGAGGCGCCTGACTGGTTCAGTCGGTTAAGTGTCCGACTTTGGCTCAGGTCATGATCTTACAACTGGAGGGTTCAAGCCCCACATTGGGCTCTGTGCTGACAACTCACAACCTGGAGCCTGCTTTGGATTCTGTGTCTCCCTCTCTCTCTGCCGCTCCCCTGCTCACACTCTCTCTCTCAAAAATAAATAAACAACTAAAAAATTAAAAAAAAAAAAGAAAATTCTAATGCCTCTATGACCAAACTTCAAAGAAAACACAGAAGCAGTGAAAGCATGGCCTCTGCCTCATTTCTACCTTCTAAACATTGCACAGTGCAACATAATGGCAGAACTTAAATGACATCCAGAGCCCTGAGGGTAGGGTAGTCTGGAAAATGTGGTGTTTGGCTCTTCAGCCACTACAGTACAAGAAGGCATATTAGAAGGCAGGTGGCATAGACAGTAGGAGCAGATCTAGCAAACCCATCACAAACCCCAAATACTAAGTTCTAGTCTTAAGCTCTGACAAAGAACTTTTGTAGATGTAACTCTGTTTGCAACCAGTGGGTCCACTACTTACATTTCTTTATATTCCCTACATACCTATTTTTTAATTCCTCAACAGTGATAAATAAATTGTAAGTTCCAATTGATTGAATGACTGGTTTAGAATATGTTATAACAGAGAAAAGCATTTATTTTTATTTTTCTGACTCATTTCTAGAAATCACTGGGCAATGTCTCCTCCACACAGCTGCAGCACAAAATATTTGCTGTTTACCTTGATGAGATACCAGAAGGTCTTCTGAATCATCTGAGTAACAATAAATTATATTTGGTAGCATTGTAGATGAAGTACGTTGTACAGTATACTCATTTCTGGAAACTGACATGGCGAACCAATACACCCCTTTTTTTCCATTCACTTCAGAAAACAGAGAGTTTACTGTCTCAAGGAAAGACGCACTTTCATGGCCTCTTGAAGTCAATAATGTGACTTACAGAAGAATCCCAGTAGAGATGAGCAGTCTGTCTTCTCCAAGATATCCCCTTTCTTATCGTGCATTCAGTTGTCTTGAAACTCCCAAAGTCTCTAGAGTAATTGTTTTGCCTGAAACAGAGAACATCTTTGTGAGTGTTTCTCAGAGGAACAACTGACCCAGAGAACTATAGGCCCTTCCTTCAAATTCTATTCTCAGCAGAGTACTGGTTTTGGGTATATAAATACCCAATTCATTCATTGTGCCTAGTATTGGCCAGAACCCAAACCTTGCACAGCCCCTTGGCCTGCTCAGATTTTGGGAGGGCAAAGGTCATCCTGTCCATCATCCTGTTTTCAGCCAGGACTATGCAAAATTAATCCCAACCTACAAGAAACTGATTGTAACCTAGGAATGACATAAAATAGCCATTTTTTTCTCTGATCTCCTGTGTTACTTCCTAAGGCATTGATTGAAAGAAAACAAGTAGCTAATAAAAGGTGAAAAGATTACACTTCAGAAGCACCAAGAAGACCTTGACAAAACCCGTATGGGCTCTCAAAATGATTTTTCAATGATTACTGTGTTTTACTCAAAGAGTTAAGGATTTGGGAGACAGCCCACAGCAAGCAATGTAGAACACATTGACTTGAGCAGACCAGATCTCTCTCTCTGCAAACAAAGAGGGAAAGAAAGAAAATGAAGATAATTATTGTAGTAATTCAATAGCCCCCTTTCCTCCTGAAATGCTAAAATCCTTGCCTCAAACTTTGGTGGAGACTGATTACAGCTTAGTAGCTGCTCTGGTCATAGACCTTAAGAGCATTTTTCAGAGTGGAACGGTCTTCCATTCCACGTCCCCACTGCAAACTTCGTGCTCCTCAGCAATACAGGATAATACCCTTCACTTTCTTTTGACAGTCAGACCCAAACTTTCCTGTCTAACCCTAAATTCTCAAGGCTTTTCTAACAAGGAATGCAAGGCGCCCCCTGGAAGAACTGGCCAGGATGGAGGATAATGGCCCCAAAAGAAGGTGTTTACTATGCCTTTTTTTTATTATTTTTTTAATGTTTATTTATTTTTGAGAGAGACAGAGACAGAATGCGAGTGGGTTAGGGGCAGAGAGAGAGGGAGACACAGAAGCAGAAGCAGGCTCCAGGCTCTGAGCTGTCAGCACAGAGCCTGACACGGGGCTTGAACTCACAAGCCGCAAGATCATGACCTGAGCCAAAGTCAGACGCTCAACCGACTGAGCCACCCAGGCGCTACTATGCCTTTATTTTTAAAAGGAACCATGGGCAATTAAATGTCGTTTATACTCCTTTTTAAGAAATCAAGGAAGGAGTAAGAATAACCTCTCAGGTTATCTTTTTAGAATCCTGTCTGGCCCTCAAGGCAAGTCCAGCTGTGTCTTGTCCCTTTGTGGCATCTGCCTGTCATTGTCTTACAACTCCTTCCCCCAACATGCACCAATGGAGGCTTCTGCCTATGCTTTGCCTACCAGACCTAATTTGTGCATTTCATTCTCCCTAATTGTCTTACCCCTGCCACACACACACACACGATCCTCTATCACAACCCCAACATAGTCATAAAAGGCAATGACTTCACAGCTAAATAGTGTGAGATCTAATTGTGGCTCCACCATATACAAACCGTTGGGCAAGTTCTATTCCTCAATGTTCTAATCTGTAAAATGAAGTTAATAATAGCATCTACCACAAAAAGTTGCTTTTGAAGGTTAAGTTATGAATGCTATTCAAGTGATTAGAAAAAATGTCTGGCATAAGGTGGTACTCAATATATATATATATATCAGCTCTTATTGTTACAGGATATGGCATCTAGATGGCATATTGAGTAATTACATTTCCTTCCTGTTCTAACAAACAGTAAAGTACTAGATGTTGGCTATGCCCACATCTCCATTCAGAGGAAAGTGGTCATGGATATTCTTTATTCTTTATTAAGATACTATCGCTGATGGTCACTGAACCAAAAATGAGTGCCCAGGACTGAGGCAACCACATGTCCGTAAGATAAACATGAGCAAGACATTGCCAAGGAGACAACTTGACCTAAGAAGCTACCTAATCAGAGCACTCCACATTGAGTGGTGACAACCCAGCCCGATCAGAATTTCTCTCTTGGAAAGTTGGAATATAAAAGCACACAGGGAAGAAAACAATAGAGGCCTGTTTGAAAGACATTGAAAAAATGGCCAGATCACTAGTAGGGCAACCATATTCTGAACGGCAATTATTCACTGAGTTCTTCATGAAGCCAGAAGAACTTTAAGCCTGGGAAGCAGAGGATCCAGTGATGGCACAGGTGGTGAGATAATTTCCCACATTTTTTTTTCACTTCATTCACACACTTAACATATGCAACTTTCATCAACCAAAAGAAAAAGTCCCAAATGCACAAGTGAAAAATATCCAAACTGTTAACATAGGATTAACTAATACCAGCTACTTTTAAGTACAGCTGTATAAATTCAAAAAAGCTATCCTGTATGTATATACAAAATTGTTTATACACAAGTCTATACATAGGGTCTATACATTTATTTCCTCAGAACCCTTAGGTGTGCCACCTCTTGGTGAAGACACCAACACTTCATTCACATATTTTACGAAAAAAGAAAGACTATTTCCAGGACTGACAACACTGTGCATATTGTATTCAGATCATGTGGGCTCCATTCAATTGATTAGGATCTTTCTGGTGCATCTTTGTGTTAAAACCTATCTCTTAAGTGGTGATTTTCAACCTTCAGTGTTAATAGAAACCTGTAAAATTTGTTAAAATGTAGACTCATGGGCCCCTTCCCTAGAGATTCTGATTCAGTAGAACTGGAGTGGAGCCTCAGACAGGGAGGGTCACTATTTGTGACCTCACAGGTTATTCACCGTACTCCTCCAGGAACACATTCATACTGACGACAATGCGAATGCTTCCTGAGAGTTGTGCAGTGCACAACCTGCCCACCTAAATGTGGTGGCCATGAATAGTCCTCATGTAAGTGGCTCTAAGTTCACACTAAGAAATACGGAGAGTGACTTAGATATGTTCCTTTTTTGCCATCTCAAAGAATCCAACAAATATGAGTTCCCTGCTGATCCACCCAGGTCCTAGTTACTATTCATGCTTAACAAGGTGTCTACAGTTGGGCAGGACTAAAGCAGAGAGGGAAAAGGATAGGCAGAAAAAGGACCAGTGCATTTGTGTTTCATTATAAGCTTCAACAAGAGGCTTGAAATCTAGTCTAAATATATGTCCCTTCTGAGTGCTACTGCTGTGAAGCAATTGGAATGAAAGCAAATACAAAGAGCACAGAATGAATTGCTGGTGAAAACCCTACAACACCCTGAGGCACTGGCATTGTGCTCCCACCTCCCTGCCCCTCATTATAGATGTTGCTTTCGAAGCCCCATTAATTGGTGAGGGTCCCAATATACTTAAGGAGTAGAAAGATGCACAAGCCCCTGAAAAAAATCATTGTGCTTCTAGAGAAAGGATTTTTTTAATTTTTTATTCAAGTTCCAATTAGTTAACATATGGCGTAATATTAGTTTCAGGTGTACAATATAGTGATTCAACACTTCCATACATCACCTGTGCACTCCTTCATCCCCATCACCTAGTAAATCCATTCCCCCCTCCCCTCTGGTAACCATCAGTTTGTTCTCTATAGTTAAGAATCTGTTTCTTGGTTTGCCTCTCTTTTTTCCCCTTTGCTCGTTTGTATTGTTTCTTAAATCCCATACAAAAGTGAAACCATGTGGCATTTTTTTTGACGAACTTATTTTGCGCAGCATAATATTCTCTAGCTCCACCCATCTCGTTATAAATGGCAAGATTTCATTATTTTGTATGGGTAAATAATATCCCATTGTGTATATATACTACCTCTTCTTTTTTTTAATTTTTTTTAAGTTTATTTTCGAGAGACACCGGGAGTGTGGGGGAGGGGCAGAGAGAGAGAGGGAAAAAGGATCTGAAGCGGGCTCTGTGCTGACAGCAGACAGCCCAATGCAGGGCCTGAACTCACAAACCATGAGATCATGACCTGAGCTGAAGTTGGATGCTTAACGGACCAAGCCACCCAGTTGCTTTTCTTTCTCCATTCATCTATCTATGGGCACTTGGGCTGTTTCCATAATTTGGCTACTGTAAGTAATGGTGCTATAAACATCAGGGTCATGTATCCCTTTGAATTAGTATTTTTGTATTCTTTGGATAAACACCTAGTAGTGTGATGGTTGGATTGTAGGGGAGTTCTATTTTTAACTTTTTGAGGAAACTCCATACATACTGTTTTACACGATGGCTGCACCAGTTTGCATTCCCACCAACCATGTAAGAGGCTTCCTTTTCCTCCATATTCTCACCAACACCTGTTGTTTCTTGTGTTGCTGATTTTACCCATTCTGACAGGTGTGAGGTGATATCTCATTGTAGTTTTGATGATAAGTGATGTGGAGCATCTTTTCATGTGTCTGTCTTCTTTGGAGAAATGTCTATTCATGTCTTCTGCCCATTTTTTAATTGGATTATTTGTTTTTTGGGTGTTGAGTTTTATAAATTCTGTGTCTATTTTGGACACTAACCCTTTATCAGATATGTCATTTGACAATAACTTCTCCCATTCCATAGGTTGCCTTTTAGTTTTGCTGATTGTTTCCTTTGCTGTGCAGAAGCTTTTTATTTTAATGTAGTCCCAATAGTTTATTTTTGCTTTTGTTCCCTTGCCTCAGGAGAAATATCTAGAAAGAAGTTGCTACAGCTGATGTCAAAGAAGTTACTGCCTGTGTTCACTAGAGAAAGGATTTATCATCTTGTATCAACTGAGTTCAAGTCAACAGGTTTTTGCTGAGCTCAGTTAGGTGCTGATGGAATTAAAAAAAAAAAAAAATTAGAAGACTCCATCTGAAGCCACCCAAGGAGAGAAGTGTCTCTTGTGAAGAAGAGGGACACAACTAAAACATGTAAAGAAACTGGAGGACAAGGAAGAAAATATGTCATCGAGTACAAAGTTAATGAGGCGGTACCTGAATTAGAGCTCAGGAAACCAAGAGACAAGTGAGGCTGTGCAATGCCACATGGAGGCACTTGAAGAATATTCTAGCAGCTACTTTTGTAAACAGTAGAGGTGTCTGAGGTTTGAAAGGAGAAACACACTTGGTCATTTTTCTGTCGGTCGGCATTTCCTTTGATCCCAGTATTGGACTTGGTCACATTCACATGCTCTGGACCCTAACATTTTACTCTGATTTTCCCGAGTGCACCTCACTTCTGCCACATCCTTGCCTCGACTTCTCAGACACTGGGCTAGGACACCAACGGGAACCACCCAGCACTTGTGCGAAACTAGTGAAGCGAGGGAGATGACACCTGGGGGCAATCCTTGACATGTCAGGGCTGAGAACTTGCGGGTGCCTGTCCCACTTGTGTCCCTTGAGTGGACAGTTCTGAGAGGCATTTTTCATGGCTCTCAGTCCCAGAAGGAACAGGCCCCAGTTTCTCACAGCAGTGACCAAACTTGACAACAAGCTCTTTACCAACTGGCTTTGCCGCTTGTCTTGTTTTCCTTCTTCCCCATCCCCCACTCCCATCCGCTGACCTCATTTCCCAAACCACCTGCATACAAACCCTTGTCTTATGCCCTATTTCTGATAGGAACCCTGGTATAAACAATCTCCTAGAGAGATAATGGTTTCTGGTTCCTGATATTTTATGCTCAATTTGCAGGGAACTCTGACACAGGCCTTCTCCCCCAAGCACACTCATCTCAGGAAGGTTCAAACCAAAATGTACTGTGTGTTTCATCTGAGGTTTTGCCAAAGGCAAGATTATAATTCCCTAAGGCCCAGGATATGAGGACAAGGAGGAGAAGGGAGTATTTTATATTTCCCAAGTCCCCGTTATGTGCCACTACTGTGCTATATGTTTGTATCTTATCAACTATTACATAAACCTGATGAGGTGGGTAGAATCTTTTTTTTTTTTTTTTGTAAGAAATGAGGAAACTGCTCAGCAAGCAAGAAGTGATAGAATCAGGATTTGAATTCAAGTCTGACTCTCAAGTCCATATTTTGCCCACTTACCTGATGTTTTCTCCCACGTACTAATTCATGCCTGGGGTTAGGTGCCTGTTTCTCAACAGCGTCAGGGGTCTTCATCTTTCAGTTTTGTCAGTTTGGGAACTCGAAATCAGTGATCTGCAGCAATTAGGTGGCATTTTAATCTCTCCAGGTTGTGGCATAGAGTTGTCCCTTTAAGCAAGAGAGAAAGTTCAGAACATAGAAAGCTGCTTATGTCTGTATGCTACACCCAGGGATTTAAAGCCGGCTTCAGTTTGGCTCTGAGAAATGCAAGGCACCTGTCTGGCCAGTAATGAACACAGAACGTGAGTCAGACCTATCATGGCTCGGGGCTCAATGCTGAGCACACAGTAGGTACACAAGAAACATTTGCCAAACTACCCGTGAGCTCTGAGAGCCAAGGCTCCGCTTCCCTCCGAGTGCCTGCCAAAAGTAAATTGTTGGGGGTCACGTAATACATCTCTATGCTCTCTACACCGAGCCCTACTTGTACCTTTTACATGCCAGACCCCAGAATAACAGGGATCTAAACACATTTACCGAAGTCACACAGTAGCATTTTGAGACTGAGAACTGCCGGCCTCCTTTGTGATCACATAGCTTCTTAACCCACAGCTCTTTGAGCTGCCACTGTTTATATTGCTCATACAGGATTAACCAGATCCCCACTGCTTTGTGCCATCCTCTGTGCTCTTCCTGTTTTTGTGTTTATTTACTAATTGGCTGGCTCTAGTTGTTTCCTATTGATTTACCATTCAACTCAGAAAAAGTGATTTAAGTGTAGAGTATTGAAGGCTTGGATCTATATTCTTACACAGCTTCTTTGGTCAGAGACCATGTCGTCTCTGGGAATATCCACTCACCTAGCATTTCCCAACCTTGGTGAAGAAGAGATCAGAATCATTAAACCTCCCAGAGTAGACAATGCCACATTCATCCATTCACTCATTGAGACAGAATACATTATTTCTACACAAAGAAAAGTAGGGGGGCATGTGGCTGGCTCAGTTGGTAGAGCACACAACTCAGTCTCTGGGTCGTGAGTTCAAGCCTCACGCTGAGTGTGGAGTCTACTTAAAATACAATAAAAAAATTTTTTTAAGTCTAAAAATAAAGACAAGTAGGGACTTTAATCCATTTTCTTGAGCACCAGGATGCCACAGAGTTAGGACTCTATGCAGTGTTTCTCAAACTGCAGTCCCTTCGACCAACTGCATCAGAATTCCCTGCCATGATTATAAATATAGATTCCTGGACTCTTTCTCAGACTTAATGTAACAGAATTTGGTTTTGGTTTTTTACCAGGTTATTATTAACCAGGAGATTCTCATCACACTAAAGTTTAAGACCCCCCCCCCAAGATCTATGAGGACTTACATGCCCTACATGGCCAAAGATTTCATTAGTGGACATCACCTATGCCTTGTCCAGTTCAGAGCCCTCAGGCAAGTTCTGGCACTGTATCACTTAATCTTCCTTCATTACATGAATTTAAGTCAATGAATTGGTAGGGGTGAAAAGAAACTGAGAAGAGAAGAAAAATCAAGGTACTACAATCCAAGAAATTCACTGATGAACTCAGGAGGAAATTGCCCCAAGAATAAACCATGACAGTTAAGTCACAGAAAACACATATTTCCAACTATTTCCCACATCTGTGTATGGCCTTCAATAACTTCCTGCAGGTATCCCCTTTTGGCTCCAAAACTGTAGTTATCCAACTTATACTCTGGAAGCAGGGAGGAGTTAACCCAATTGTCTAATTTCCATTGGGAATGCAGGAGAAATTTGGCTTTATCTCCAAGCTATGTGTTATAATAACACCATTTTACAATTTACAATTGCAAAGTAATTTATGGTTTCTAACATCTTTTAAGGATAATACCCCACTTAAACTTTGCATTGTTAGAAATACCCAAATTATAATGTATACACTAATAAGGTTAACAGCAAGCCAGGATTTGGTTGTCTCCTCAAGTAGTTTTTTTATTTTTTTTTATTTTTTTAAATGTTTATTTTTGAGAGAGAGAGAGAGAGAAAAGGGGAAGAGAGAGAGGGAGACACAGAATCTGAAGCAGGCTCCAGCCTCGGAGCTGTCAGCACAGAGCCCAACTTGGGGCTCAAGCTTGTGAACCACGAGATCATGACCTGAGTTAAAGTCAGATGCTTAGCTGACTGAGCCACCCAGGTGACCCTCAAATAATTTCTTTTCAACACAATGAGGTCTTGAAAACAAGATGAGAAGACATTCTTCAGCAAGGATGGAGAAACATGCAAACTCTGACTCATAGTCTGAGTTTCCCAAGACAACATCAATGTCCAGACATGTACTCAATGACAGAAAAAAAAACAAAAAAACAAAAACCTGATGATTTGCCAGAATGAAAATTAGCTCCTCTGATTCAGTGGGTTTGAGTGTATAAATTTTGTTAATAAAATCACCTGCTATAGATCAGATTCCAGGAGACCTATCATGTCTTAAATCATTTCCTGAATTTATTCAAATCTGCCTGTTGAAGAAAGGTTCACTCTCATGCATAATGCCTTTGACCACAAATAAAGTCTCTGCCATCTGTTTTCACACTAGGAAAACACTATTTGGATTCAGTGATGAAATAAAAAAAAAATCCTATTCACATAAATCCAAGTTTTGTTCTCTTACCCTGGGATCCCTCCTGCTGAAATTACAAGGAAAAGAACTTTGTTAATTAAAAAGATGAAGTGTGAACATGTGTTATTCAAGAATATTGATACCTCCACCTACATCTCCAAATTATTAACATTCACATGGCCCTTGGTTTTTGTTTGTTTATCGGCAACAAGAGCTTGTTTAAATCAGGGCTTCAGATACGTCATTTTATCAGGCACCAGCAATGTTTCAGAGGGTACATGGAGATGTCTTTCTTTTTGGAGCTCTTTATAGCCCTTTTAAACAAATATTTCAAGGATATTTATTGCCACTGAGTATCTTATTGAAATAGGAAAACATAGGTGGATTCGGTCACTAAAGAACTCCAGAGAATTTAAAACTGGTTAGACAAGGAAATGTCATTATCATGGTTGATACAGATGGATACTGAATCTTTAAACTCCCCCTGTTGATGACTTTTGCTCTGGATTATGGAGGACATTGATCAAGGGTAAACATATAGTCTTCAATACAGCCTGGAGTTTCAGTATCACACTTCCAGTTCTACCCTGGGGAGCTAGTTTTGAGGACTTTTTTTTTTTTTTTCCTCCTTTAATACCAGACCTAGAATTAGAGCAGGCTCGATAGCCTGTTACTTGTCTATTTTCTCTCCAGCCCTCACTATGTTCCTGACTCTCACATCTTACCATTGTCCCTCCAGAGAAGGAAGTAGGGGAATGTGTAAAATGTGAGGGAGCCCTTCCTCTGAACTATCCCCTAGGCTTCTTTTCCCTGGCCCCATCCACAGGAGGACCTCAGGCCTGGAGGTGCCTGGAACCTGACTTTCTATCATCCTAGAAAAGACAGGGGGTGAAGGGTGGTTCTGTTTATAATCTTTACACTTCTCTCAGCAAGAGCCCCACCTTCTAGCATGCTGGCCTCCTTGAGTGTAACTAATCCACATCAGCCTCCCTCCTTTCAGGGATAGAATACGGGGCAGTGGGAGGATGCTTCATCCCTGCAGCTTGGAAACATTATCAACCCAATATCTCAGGGCCACACAAGTCAGAGGTCCTTTCTGCCACCTCTTACTTCTGCCCATGACCCCATGATTCTCCCAGGGCAGAACATCCAGGCCATGCTCTTCCCTTTGTCCCAAATTAGTTCAGATGAATCCTTCACACCATCTCTTACATCTGTAGCTTTCCATATTCACTGCTTTGACTCTAATTCAGACTTTACTATTTGCATACCAGGATATTTTAGAAGAGGCTCTTATCTTGTGTTCCTTGACTCATCCACCAATCACTCTCTGTTGTTTCAAAGGACTCTTCCTGAGAGTCATTGTTTTCATGTCATGATGGTGGTATAGGAAAATATTAAGGGGCATGGATACTGAGGTCAGTCTGTCTGGGCTCCAATCCTGAATCTGCTACTTATTAACTGTTACTTTGGGCAAGTTACTTAATCACTCTGTGCCACAACATCCTCCACCTGAAATAGGGATAATATATACATATCTCATAGGATTAATCTGAAGATGAAATGAATTAATATAGAAAAGGGTCTGGTATTTAATAAGCATCCAATAAGTGGTAGCTATTATTACTATTATTATGGAATATGGCTCAGACTTCTTGGCCCAGCATCCGTTGGCCTACACAATCTCTACTCTGGAACTGTACTCTTAAAATGGTAGATGCTATCTTGGAGCTCCCCATAGCTTCTAAAAGAAATTAGAAACCCACTTAAGGTGATAAGCATGGTGGCCAATGAGCAAATATTTAATTCGAGCCAAGAGCCTAGAAGAAGTACAAAAAGCCGGGGAGGAGATGTGGTTTTCTTCCCTCTGCTGCTCCTGGGGACACATGCTATGCTCTGTGAAGCCAGAAGGAAGATTTGAGCTGATTATAATCTAATGAGGCTGCCAAATCAGTTTTACTTTCCAATACAGCATAATGACTGGTGAGTCCCATGGGCCCTAAGTCAGGGTTATTTTAACTGGTGGCATTATCTGGGTCAGACCAGTCAGCCTCCACCGGGAACACTCTGGGAAATGTCATCTTCCAAGGCAAAGTGGGAGCAGCCCTTACCACTCAATAGATGGTGATACCCATGGCATTTCCAGGGCAATTTCTGAGTTCGTGAGATGTAACAAGGGAACACAGGATGGGAAAAACAAAAGGGAAAGGAGAGAGAAGAGGGACAAGGACAGAGCATAGCATGGGGAAAAAAACAATACAAGTGGAATAGCAGTTAAGGGGCAGAGGAAAAGTGATTTAAAAAAGAGAAGAAGAAGAAGAAGAAGGGGAGGAGGAGGAGGAGGAAGAAGGAGGAGGAGAAGGAGGAGGAGGAGAAGGAGAAAATAAAAAACAAAAAGAGTAGAAAGTAAAGGAACTGAGTACTGGGGGACAAAGCATGTCTGGAAAAAGAACTAGAAGCTCCAAGGGGCTTGTGTGACTGATGGATTCCGAAGACCTAAAATACACAAGACCAAAAAAAAAAAAAGAGGAAGGAAATACACAACACGGACACACCTTTGGCGTCTAAGCAGTGTCATCTAGAAAGATTTGTTAATAAGCTCGGTAAAGTGCGAAATCGAAGACTGGTCTGGCAAATTCGAATCAGCCAGTTAGATTCTTAAAGCCTCAGACCTCTCTTCTCCAGCCCTAGCAGGTGGCGTGGGCAAGTTACTTGGGAGTTCCCCCATATACTGCTTGGAAATAAGGCTGGTTCAACAGGCTTTGAATCCCCAGGCAAACCCATGCCGTTGCTGAGAGGAAGTGGGATCCACCGGGTTTGCCCCAAGGTTAGCAGCACGGGGGCGGGGCCTCTGCCTCCCTCCCCATTAACGGTCTGGAGGGGAAGGAGGCCTGGGCAGCACCAAATACGCTTTGGGGCAATAATTTAGCCACCCCAAATTACAGGGTCTTCACAAAATGGTCACTATCTTTCCACACTACATTGTGGAGAGACGGTGAAAGAGCTTATATTTCTGAGCTCTTTATCTCGTATGTCAAAAACATCATGAAAAATACACTTGAAAACCACTGCTATCACCTACAAAATCAGGAGTGGAGATCAGATTTACAGACCAGTTTATCCTTTATACCGCCCTCCACCCCTCCCCCAAAGTAATAAAAATGGGAATATGGGGAAATGCGAAGGTGCAATTCAACTAAGCAATATTTTTCAGAAGTTGAGAAACCTTTCTCTATTAAAAGTTCCAGGGGCACCTGGGTGGCTCAGTGGGTTGAGAGTCTGACCCTGGATTTCAGCTCAGGTCATGATCTCCCAGTTTGTATGTTCAAGCCCCAGGTCAAGCTCTGCACTGACACTGTGGAGCCTGCTTGGGATTCTCTCTCTCTCCTTCTCTACCCCTCCCCTGTGTGCGCTCTCTCTTTCTAAAAAATAAATGAACTAAAAGACTAACTAAATAAAAAAAAAAAAAATTCCCACACAGGAGATGGATGCATTGAAACTAAGGAAGGGGGGTGGGAATTAAATAAAATAAACCTTTAGACTAGAGGGCACTACTTGGTTTTCTTTTGCTTCTCCTAAAGTTTCCCAACGTTAGCCGATTGCAATGTGTTTTTTCTTGGTTTTGCTTAGTTTAGGTTTTCCATTTACCCTAGGGCTATGACGGGGACTTGGTAACGATGAGGTCATGTTCCACGGCAATCGGTTAGGTTCTTAGAAGGTTTTTGAGTTTTTTCCGCCTTTCTCCAACTCGAGGGCCACCCCTGTAACGGAGCCACCACCACCTCTCACCGGCTTTCCTGTCGTGGCTTCCACACTTACCAGCTTTACTACCAGCTGTCCACGCGGCAGCCGGCCAGCTCTGCACTGCCTCTACCACGCCCCCTGCCACTTCCTGCACCCTGTGCTTCTCCTTCTTGGCACTGTCCACAGTTTGTAAACGTGCAGAGGTGCAATTATTTGACTACCGACTCTCTCCCGCTGGACTATAAACACAGGAAGGCAGGGGCAGCGCAGAGCAGAGAATCCTCAGGGCCTGTTACACCGCCTGTTACCGCTGGAGCGGTGCCGGCGGGCTGGCGGGATCAGGTCACGTGGGTGGGAGGGAGGGCAGGGCAGGGAGGGTAGGCTGCCAATCAAAGGCCACGGGCATGTGACCTTGGCTGGCCAATCAGAATTCTTTGCTGAGTTGTTAAAAAAGCGAAGCTGTGCGAGGCCTTCTGTGTTGGGTCGGGGTTTTCTAGAAGCGTACGTGGACTCGAAAACTCAGGCGCAAGTGCGTTTTTGAGGCAAGGCTCCAGAAGCCTCCCAGGAGAAACTAACAAGGAGAAGGGGAAGCAGGATAGGGAAGAGGCCAAGCAATGGAGGAGGCGTCAGGAAAAAGACTTTGGCGGCTACCCTGGAGCCCTCTTCTGGGCTGTTGAGGAGGTAAGGTTGGTTCAGACAGGAAGGTTGGTCCAGGTAGCTCTTTTTTTCTCCCATCTCCTTGTCTCTTCCCGGAGTCCTGGGCTCTAGATAAAAAGTTGCCACAGCCACCTGCGCGGGCTTTGGTTCTGGCTCGCTTTTCATCTGTTTTATCGAACTCTTTCTGCCTTGGCATCCCTCACCGGAACCACAGATTTTGCATTTTGCTCTTTTCCATCTGCACCGGTAACCTGGCTCCCGATGTTGGAACCACGCATATTCTCTGCTTGCTTCCATGCGCTGCATCCCAGGCACGAGGTGCCTCCGCGGTTTCTATGCGCCTTATGGGAGAGCCGAGGCTCAAAGACCTAACCCAACTCCAAGACGCTGTGCTTACATGAGCTTTTTTTTTTCTTTTTTAAATGTTTATTTTTATTTGAGACAGAGACAGAGTGCGAGGGGGAGAGGAGCAGAGAGAGAGGGAGACACAGAATCTGAAACGGCTCCAGGCTCCGAGCTGTCAGCACAGAGCCCATCCTGGGGCTTGAACTCACAAACCGTGAGAACATGACCTGAGCTGAAGTTGGACACTTAACCAATTTTGCCACCCAGGCATCCCTACGTGAGCTTTTAAAAAAAATAGTTCATATTATTGAAGGAAAACCCCGGAATCTATTAAAATCTCTTGATATGTTTAAATTAAATAGAAATGTGGTGATTTTCCCCCAATATTTCCATCTAAGGCAGCTTAAATGACTATGATGGGGGAAACTGCCCTTTTAAAATTCAGTGCTCCATTTCTTTCATGTATCTCCATCATTGATAATGTAAAGTACCACATTTAACGGCACATTTAATGCCAGGGTTTGTGTATTCACATACAAATTTCATTCTCAGGCTTGGGGAAGATAATTGCCCCAGAGTCACACAGCTGGTAGGTGGAAAGGCTTAGGTGCAAATTTGGGTCTCCTTGACTCCAAATCCATGCTCTTAACTGTTTCACTCAACTTTTGCTAGTAATTATATCTCCTGGGCTGAATGCCAAGACTTAAATCCATAGGGATTTGGGAGTAGAATGAGGAGAAAGAAAGTAGGTCTTTGGAAGTGCTTCGGAAATGGTTTCTACATATCTGGGCAGCATTCCATGACCAAAGGATCCCAAGTCCTTTACCACTTATACTACAGTGTATTCATTCATTCAACAAATACAGAACACTTCTTGTGTTAGGTACTCTTCTAGGCACTGGGTGTTTGTTAATGAACAAAACAGACCAAAAAAAAAAAAAAAAAAACCCTAAAACAAACAACAACAAAAAATACCTCTATGCTTGCTCACAGGGTTTACATTCTGGGATGCAGGAAGGAGGCTGAGAATGGTGGTAGGCAATAAAATACTAAAAACTAAGTAAATTTTGTAGTGCTCACTATGGGGGAGGGGGGAAGCAAAGGAAAGGAAATTTGGAGTGCAATTTAAAATAGGATGGTCACGGGCACCGGGGTGGCTCAGTTGGTTAAGCGTCGGACTTCAGCGCAGGTCATGATCTCGTGGGTTGTGAGTTCAAGCCCCTTGTCGGGCTCTGTGCAGAAGGCTCAGAGCCTGGAGCCTACTTTGGATTCTGTGTCTCCTTCTCTCTGCCCCTCCCCGACCCATGCTCTGTCTCTATCAAAAATAAATAAACTTAAAAAAAATTCTTTTAAATAGGATGGTCAGGTTAGGCCTCCCTGAGAAAGTGACTTTTGAGCAGCCTTGGAGGAGGTGAGGAAGTTAGGCATGTAGCTATCTTGGGAAAGAGTGGAATAGGCATAGAAAAAGAACCAGTGCAAAGGCCCTGAGGCATGTCCAAGGAACAGTGACATGGCCAGTGTGGCTGGAAGTGAGGGTGATTAGAGATGATGACAGAGAAAAAACATTCACCAGAAAGGCCAGAAGTTTAGGGCACTATTTCATGTTCTGGTCTCTTGAAAAATCAGTAATGTACAAAGTCCTTGAGGTCTTTATGTACTTATCATTTTCAGGATTCCAAATGAAAAGAATAATGTAGTCCTGATGGTAATATATGGCAGCTTCTGTTGCTCATTAAGCCAGTCCCCTCCTACCCATCCAACCCCGACACCCACACTTGGTTTTTTCAAGAAAACCTTTTCAAGAAGCTGGAGTAATTGGAAACCAGAAGAGACAAAATTCCCCACGTCTCAGGCTATCTGCAGCTGCCACTTCTGCACGCCTTCTCTCCCTACAGAGCCGGAGCCTTCCCTTTCCCTGTGTACTCAGGGCTAGCCCCAAACCCATGCTGACCTTCTACAAGAAGACTCTTAGAGAACTTCCACTTTGTTCATGAGACCCTTCCCCACCCTGGGCCCATTCTGTGTAACTTTCTTCCTTATACCTGATTTTTAGCTGTTGACCTGGTACCCCACCTCCTCTAGGACTCAGGGCATGCCTTGGTATTGTCAGCCCCCAGCCTGGCACATGTTCAACATGCCAGCCTGCTCGGAAGTCACAGTGACCTGTCAACCTATGGGGACTAGCCTTTCTCTGGGGACTGGGGCTCCCACCTGAGGTCTGGGGAACCGGTTTGCGGAACTGGTCTTCCACGAGGCCTTCTAACTTATTGCTGCCATGTCACCTTCCTTCTTCACTGTGAATTCCTATCCATGATGATCTACCCGAAAGGCCTACAGCAGAGTTGAGGGGAGGCGTGCAAAGTGTAGCAGAGAGCGGCTACTTGCCACTGCTGACCTCTGTCCAGCCGTCACACCCTTGGGTGCTCAGATCCTCCTAAGGCAAGCTCGAGGGGAGGGGCGAGGGGCATTGGCCAAGGGAAATCTGAAACCTGTGAGCGGAATAGGGAGTCCTGAGAGTACTAGATCAGATGGGCTTCAAGTCCTACCTGTCGTCTACATTTGTGGCAGAATTGTTTCAGTTATTGCTACAATTAATATATAGAAAGCATTAGCTTTTTAATTCCAAAACTCACACGTGCTTATATATTTTTTTTGAAGTTTATTTATTTTGAGAGAGATAGAGCATGCAAGCAGGGGAGGGGCAGAGAGGAAGAGAGAGAATCCAAGCAGGCTCCACACTATCAGTACAGAGCCCAGTGCGGGGCTTGAACTCACGAACCGTGAGACCGTGACCTGAGCCCAGATCAAGAGAGCCGGGCGCTTAACTGACTGGGCCACCCAGGCGTCCCTCACACATGCTTATTTTTAAGAATTCTGAAATAAGCTTATTTTCATAATCCTGAATCTTATAGGCACTCCCTGCACCCTATTCTGATCCTTCCTCAATCCCAGCCCCACTCCCAGTCCCAGACTATTGTTAAGAGTTTGGTATATATCATTCCATATATTTTTCCTATGCAGATGCCAAGCCATAAAGTTTATCTATTATATACACTGTTCTGCAACTTGTCTTGTTTTTTAAACTGAACAGTATACTGTAGAGCCATTTGTAGCCGTACATCTGGGAAATATTAACACATACAACCATGTCATGTTTTTGACAGCTGCTTGATTCTATAGTATAAACATATCATGGAATCAAGTAGCCTTTATTTGCTTAATTAGTATCCTATTGATGGATATCAGAGGGGTTTTCCTTTTATTTATTTATTTGCTAGTACAAACAATACTGCAGTGCACATTCTTTTAAATGTAACTTTGAACAGATGCATGAGTAGTTATATAGAATAAATTCCTAGAAGTGAAATTACGGGACAGCAACTGCCAAATTGCCTTCCAAAGAGTCTATTTACCCTCCTGCCAACAGTGTATCAGTAAGTGAGAAGATTAGGATTGTAAATATTTTTTACAAAGTACTTTTTCCAAGAAAGGGAGGCAGAATTGCAGTTGAGAGCTAACGTCATTAAGCAGGAAAGCACCAAAGTGTATCAAATCTCAGGGACAGGATGAGCCCATGATGAGCAAATGAGTAACAAAATCAGGGACCAAGAGAGATACCAGGTAAGATGCAAGTTTGGGTTTGGTCTAGTTTCTTGAGGGGAATGGAGAATTCCAACTTGTGCCATAGAGGTGGTTATGTGTTTAAAGGAGTGCTGCCAGTCTGGACAGGTGTGACTGCAAATCTCACCGTCCTGAGTTCAGGTCATCCATTTTATTTATCTTAACTTATTGGTAGGGGGCAAAGCAGAGCTTTCTGCTTCCTGTGGCTCCATAGAGGTGACACTGGCACGTGTCAGCCTAGATTGTTTACAAAACACATTAGCCCCACTGCTACTCTCCCCGGAGGGAACGTGACACACAGCCAAGCTCACGGTTTCAGTCTGGAGTTAGAGCTGCCTATGAACACCACCCAGCATTTGGAGTCCTACACAGGAAGAAGGCAAAACCATAAGACGAGAGAGGTCAGAGCCTTGAGGTTGAATCCCAGATCTGCCACTTAACAGCTGGGTGGCAAGTCACTTAGGTTCTCTGAGTCCTTTTCTTTAGAAAACCAGACCTCAAAGGATTGTGAAGATGAAACAAGATGTAAAACACCTGACACAATGGCTGGCCAGTAGCACCTGCTCATATCACCTGTTTTGGAGGAACACTATCCAGGATATCCTTTGGACCACAGAATTAGATGCCACATTTGAGAACCTAGGAGAAGATATGGAAATCTGAATGATACTCTCCACAATTTACTCTCCACGATAGTGAATCCAACCTTAGATTCCTGAGCATCAGAGGAAAAGTAGAATTTTCAGCGTTTAACCAAGGGCTTTGCAACAATGACTCCAAACAAGCACAAGAAAAATCCAACTTGGATATCTTGTTTGTTTGTTTGTTTTTAGTGGATTTTATGGAGGAAAAGATTTAAATAAATGAAAAGCTTATTCCAGTACAACACTCTCTAAAATGATTCTAAGGAAAAGGCAGCAAGTAGAGATCTCTTGGCAGTATTTACTTCCCTTGATGTTAATTTACATAACATGAAATTGATTTCAAAATATTTTCCCAAATATTTACCCAAAATCATTAAAGGCAAGCACAGCTAATGTTTGTGTAAAAAGTCACCTCTTTCTTACAAGTTTTGGACCTTCATAAAGATATTTTTATACAAAAAATAAAGAAGCTGGCATTAACTGGCCAATATTTTAGCAAGAGAGTCAGAAAGATCGTGGGTAAATTCAGTTTTTTTTTCCCCCTTTAGTTGGTACACACTGTAAGAGGTAAATGATTTCTAAGATTTACCACCAGAGGGCACTGATGCAAAAGTGAGTCACAAAGAGTGTGTTTGGTCTTTTATCACCAAAATGCTGCCCTTTAAACAAAATGCCCCCTTTATTTGAGCAAACCTTTGAATACAAATATCTCACACTAGCATTTACTGAAAGTAGAATGTCTAAGTACATGCAAATACACAAACACAAATTATTCCAGTATAGTATTCTTAAGTGTTGTTAATGTCTTGTTAAAATTAGAAGGTGCAGGAGCACCTGGGTGGCTCAGTCAGTTAGGTTTCCAGTTCTTGATTTCTACTCAGGTCATGAGCTCGCAGTTCGTGGGATGGAGCCCTGCATCTGGCTCCGTGCTAAGCTCATGGACCCTGCTTGGGATTCTCTCTTTCCCTCTCTTGGCCCCTACCTGCTCACACTTGCTCTCTCTCCCTCTCAAAATAAACGAATAAACTTAAAAAAAAAGTAGAAGTCCATAACATTAAAAATAGGGTGGAAACAAAAACATGTTCAGAATGACCAGGCACTTCTCTCTCGAGCTCATTTCTGCATTCCTCCACTTCTCACCGCTTATACCACTCCTTTGGGCTTAGTGCCTAATAAACTCCAGTGTAGTATGCGTTTGAATCCCAGCTTTACCACATAAGAACATCTCCAAGCCTCAGTTTTCTCACCTGTAAAATGGGAATAGTAATGCTTACCTTGCAGAGCTTTGGTAAGGTATAAGAGATTATGCTTACAATAAAGTCCCTAGCACGTTCTGGGTGCCTAATTCTTTTACTAGGATTATATATGAGATTTACACACACAAAGAAGTACTATTATTAGTCCTATATTATGGACATGAAAACTAAGGTTAAATAACGTGACAGATGTCACAGAGCTAGTAAGTAGCAAAGAGGTTGACAAAGCTCATATTATTTTCATTTACTTTCCACACTGCTTCCCCTTGGAGGATAGAGGGTGAGTGGGTGGGTATTGCGTATTATGCTTCTTTGTACCTCCAAGGCTGACAAACATAGTTGGTACTCACATGCCTGATGGTGATGAATATGCAACTTCTTTAAAAAATGAGACAGGGGCACTTGGGTGGCTCAGTCGGTTAAGCGTCCAGCTTCAGCTCAGGTCATGATCCCACGGTTCATGGGTTCGAGCCCCACATCGGGTTCCATGCTGACAGCTCAGAGCCTGGAGCCTGCTTCAGATTCTGTGTCTCCCTCTCTCTCTGCCCCTCCCCTGCTCATACTCTGCTACTCTCTCTCTCTCCCTCTCTCTCTCAAAAATAAACATTAAAAAAATTTTTTAAAATACAGTTTGCTCTGACAAATCAAAATAACTTTACCAAAGCGATGTATTGTTATTATTATTATCATCATTATCATTATGATTAAATGCATCACTGATTTGGCAGATTGTAGGGTAATGATATACAGAGACTGTAATTCAGTCTAAAACATGCTAACTTTCCAGGAAAGAGAAAGAAGGGAGGCCAAGCTGGTGCCCAGGTAGTTCAGGGTTTTTGAGGAGAGAGAGAAGCTAGGCCTGTGCAGGTAGAGAAACCAAGGGGAGCACTGAGACACACGTAAGCTGGTCTGGGGCCCAGCAGGTAGCCACACCTGGATCAACGACATCCCCCCAGCAAGACCAAAAGAGTGGTGTGAACCCAAAGTGGCTTCATCCCTGAAGCCAGCGAGAAAGATGTAATCACCTTTTGCCCCTGGTCTCTGTGTGTTTATCCCTGCCTCTGCCCCCATCATGATTCCTTGCAATCAAAGACCATGTCTAGCCCATCAGTATATTCCCAATGCTAGGCCTAATAGCTTGCTCAGGAACTCTCTGTAGCCTGAAAAATTAAAGGCCCAGCACTCACCACCACCACCACAGGAAGAGGCTTTTGCCAGCATCTGTCCTGCAGCATCAACATCAAGGGCTTTTAGCTACAGCACCCTCAGAGCTCTCCTCAGAGCTCTGGGACCAGTGTTGTCTTGCAGTAAGAAGCACGGGCCTGCTGCTGCTACAGCAAGCCAGACAGAAGCTAATTACAGCAACTTGAACCCGCCATGACTAACATGCTTATTTAATTTCAGATGTTTCTTTGTTGACCCACAGAAATCAAATGCAGCAGCCTCACAGGCCAGGGCCCCACCGCGGCCTGAGGAGCCATGTCTGTGTGCACATCAATTACATAGGCCCCACCTGGGCAGGAATTGGCTCTCACGGTGATACCTGGAACAGAACCCACTCTGGAAAGATGTCAGCCCTTTAGGGAATGTGGTGCAACTTTGGCAGCAAATGAAAGGCATGAAGTTGGTCACGGAAGGCACTTGGCCAGTGAGGGCTCTCCAGCATGAAGGCTAATTTGCAGAAGTAATAAAATAGCTAATTCATTTATCAGGAATCTACTATGCATCCTGTCCTTTATGTACATTATCACATCTATTCCCCAATCCTTATGAGACTGATAGAACTCTTCTAATCTCACAAGTGAAACACTTGAGTCTCTGAGAGGTTAAATAGCTTCCCATGGCCATATGTGAAAATATTACTGGTAACAAATATTTATTGGGTACCCACTATAATTCTGAGCTGAGCGCTTAATGTAGTACCATTTAGTCCTCGTACTAATCCTATGAAGTAAAGATTATTTTAACCCCATTTTTCAGATGAGGAAGCGGAGGCTCAGGGAGATTACGTAGTTTATCTAGGGAATAAGGATTTCACCATACACAGTCTTACTCTACAACTCAAGCCTGAAATCACTGGGCTATGCCGGCTCCCTGGGCTAGGCTTCCTCAGATCATAAGATGTGAAACTAAGATTCAAATTCAATGTGTCTGGCTTCAAAGCCCATTCTACCTTCTGGCTCAAGATTACACAATTCTCCAAATGAGGCTCTAGTCTAAGAAGCAGCATCGCCCCATTTAAATACTGACATATTGACACAGGCTACTCTGACCCAAGGGTAGTCAAAGAGAATTGAAAGTGGAAGCATCTAGGGGCGCCGGGTGGCTCAGTCGGTTAAGTGTCCGACTTCAGCTCAGGTCATGATCTCACCTTTTGTGAATTCAAGCCCCATGTCAGGCCCAGTGCTGACAGCTCAGAGCCTGGAGCCTGCTTCGGATTCTGTGTCTCCCTCTGTCTCCGCCCCTCCTCTGATCTCTCTCTCTCTCTTTCAAAAATAAACATTAAAAAACAACACACACACACAAAAAACTTAAAATGGAGGCATCTAGAAGGAGAAGGGAATCATAAAGGAAAGACTGAAGCTGGATGTTAAGGCCCATTGCCCAAATCAGCAACCACGCATCCCCATTACAGCCAGAAGTAGGTGCTGTCAACATCGGCATGAGAGGCCATCTGTACATGGGAATTTGGATCAGGCTTGGAATGATGCTCATGACCACTAATATTTACCGAGCTCCAGCCAGGTACCAGACATGGTTCTAGGCCACTACATGCATTCTCTCACCTCTTATATCCCCATTTTACATACAAGATAACTGAGGCTCAGAGGCCTAGAAGCCCTGCCCAAGGTGAATCATGTAGGAAGGAAGAGGCAAAGCCAGTACCCCGATCTCAGTCACCCTAGAGCCCCCAAGCTGAGCTCTTCCTGCCACTAACATCACTAGGGGGTGCGCTAATTCAATGCCTCATTTAACTAGGTTTCATCATCTACAAAATGAGCTCATAAGTTCCTCTCCTCTTTTAATAGGGAGTGAATGTTTTAAGCCAGTTTAAAAAAAAAATCTTCCAAATGCTTTAAAATTTTCCAAGCTGTCATTAAATGAATCTACCTATCACAGAAAGGATGCAAGACCCTTAAAAAAGACAGTGACAGGGGCGCCTGGGTGGCTCAGTTGGTTGAGCGTCCGACTTTGGCTCAGGTCATGATCTCACAGTTTGTGGGTTTGAGCCCCATATCAGGCGCTGTGCTGACAGCTCGGAGCCTGGAGGCTGCTTCGAATTCTGTGTCTCCCTCTCTCTCCGCCTCTCTCCTGCTCACACTCTGTCTCTCTCTCTCTCTCAAAAATAAGTAGGCATGAAAAAAAAAGTGACAACATCAAAACCAGGTACATTTCCAGTGTTTACTGTAATCAAATAAGCCCATAAAACCGGAAATGGAACTGTATCACATCTCATTAAAATGCTAGTTACACACACACACACACACACACACACACACCTTTACTAGCCTATAATTTATGGCAAGTCCTTTCTGCAAGGACTTTAAACAATGGGCAGGTCTATATGAACTGAGCAATGTCAAGTTAAATTCCAACATTATAGCTCCCCTACCTCTATAAGCTGTTTCTGCCCAGTGTATTAGAGAGTTTCTAAAGAAATCCCTAAAAGATTCAACAGGACTAGGAACAGATCTCACAGCTTCATTGATACTCCAACACAGTCATTAGTCATGAGTCACACAGAACAATGTAGAAGTTATCCTAGAACTTCCCCGTCATGAGGCAGAAAGGACTCTTTCTCCTCCGCAGCTTTTCCCCCATCGTAAGAAAAACCACAAAAGGTTCGTGTTGGTTTTGATACTTTCACTTGAACTCAGGCAACTCATTTTAATTCATGTTTGCCTCAGAGTCACAATATCAAGACCAAAAAAAAAAAAATGCTAGCAAGTATTTCTTCAAAAATATTCATTTCTGCACGTTTTCACATAGCACTAGAACCTTACTACGATTGTCACAAATTGGTACTAAAGACCACATATTTAGCAGTTCTGTGTGATGGGTTTATTACTCTATACGCTACTAAGTCCCTAGAGAGTGTCACTTAATTAAATGCAAAGAAGTCTTCCTGGATATATTTCTAATTTACCGTTCCTATGCCAAGTCTCAGAGGTCTCATTTCCTTTCAGAAAATTCTACTGCCACAAAAAGAATAATGAAATCAAATGACTACTACGTCTTGTAAGACTGAGACCTGCTTGTATCTGAACTATGGATTTAGGGCATAGGTCAAAAGAACACTCTTTCAAAAGGGAAAACCTCTTTCTTCCATCGACTTGAGGACCTCTCACATGCCAGCAAATGCCCAACGGTAGCATTCTTTGCTTCTAAAAATCCATATAGATTTTGCAAGATTATTGGAACTGAAGTATTTAAAATCCTTACCAACATGTTTCTCCACTCTAGCCACCATCTTGGCAGAAATTCTTATAAAATGAATGAAAAAAGTCAGTGTTGAGACCTTATAAAAACATTCAAGGCTTGTCATGGAAGAATGCATGTGGCATTGTTAAGTCGTAGGGACAGTTCCAGCTTCTGGTCCTCCTGTCAGGTTTCCTCATCTCTGAACAAGCTAACAAGAATGTCTCTGTGGTGCAGTGTTAGACAGCTTAAAACAGAACATGAACCCTGTTCCCTGTCTCACCCACATCTATTCTGCCCCAGGCATAGTTTACCTTAGTCTGAGGGAATGAAAGATTTGGTATTTCTTTTTTTTTTTTAA
This sequence comes from Lynx rufus, assembly GCF_022079265.1. Taxonomy (NCBI): domain Eukaryota; kingdom Metazoa; phylum Chordata; class Mammalia; order Carnivora; family Felidae; genus Lynx; species Lynx rufus. Next base: position 210,152,623 of record NW_025814823.1, on the reverse strand, counting down.
TTTTTTAAAAAGTTTTTTGCTTATTTTTGAGAGACAGAGAGAGAATTGCAAGCAGGAGAGAGGCACGGAGAGAGGGAGAAAGAATCCAAGCAGGCTCCAGGCTCTGTGCTGTCAGCACAGACCCCAACCACAGGGCTCAAACCCACGAACCATGAGATCATGACCTGAGCCAAAGTAGGTCGCTTAACTGACTGAGCCACCCAGGGGCCCCAGATTTAGCATTTCAAAAGACATCTTTAATAGAACAAAAGTTTGTCTGTTGGGCATTCAGTCAACCAGAGTGCTTTATGAAAACTAGCCTGTCTATGAATGTGTAATGATTATCATTGTTTAAAGTGACAATTTTGATTATCATTGTTTAAAGTGACAATTTTGATTATCATTGTTTAAAGTGACAATTTTGATTATCATTGTTTAAAGTGACAATTTTGAGGTCTTATGATCCTGCTGCATCAGCCAGCAGTCACTCAGTGTCTGTGTCCTGTGGATTCTGTTTTCACAGTAATTCTAACTTCTCATCCTCTCTGTTTTCACCCCCTTCCTCAAATGAGGACTGTATCCCCCCCTCACCCAGTCTGCCGTCATCATCCCCTAACTGATGTTCTCACCGATCTGTCCCACGCATCACATACTGCCATGTTATTCATCCTAGAGAACAGGTCCAGTCGTCATTCCTCTATTCAAAAACCCTCAGCATCCCCCTGCTGCCCACCACGCTGTGATCTGCCGTTGCATCGTCTCCACAAGATGATCCCCCACATCCACCTTTCCAAATTTATCCTCCAGTGGCCACCATTACATAGTTTCCTGTGTTTCCTTCCACCCTTTACTCCTGCGATTGCAAATCACCTTCCTGCTCCCACGTCTGCCTGTCAGAACCCTACCCCTCCCCACAAATACACACCACATATGATCTCCTCCTCCTCTGAATCCCCTTGCCCTTTGCACTTTTCTGAAGATGACACACCCTGCCCAGCATGTGAGCTACTTGTGAACTTGCCCTAATCACAAATACCTTACCGCGTCCCATGCAAATTTGTGTTCTTACATTTGCTTAGTACAGGGGGCTAAGCACACACCGAACATTTGGGAAATATCAGTGGGCGCTATGGATTGATAATGTGTCCCCCCAAATCCATCTGTTGAAGTCTTAATCACCAGTATGATGATACTTGGAGGTAGGACCTTTGGGAGGTGATTAGGTCGTAAGGGTAGAGCCCTTATGAATGGGATTACTGCTCTTATAAGAAGAGACACCACACGAGAGATGATAGCTCTCTGTCCACTGTGTGAAGACATAGCAAGAAGGCAGATCTGGAAGCAGGTTCTCACCATACACCAGATCAGGTGGTGTCTTGATCTCAGACTTCTAGGCTCTAGAACTGTGAGAAGTAAATTTCTGTTGTGTAAGCCACTCAATCTACGGCATTTTGTTACAGCAGCCCAAACTGACTAAGACAGTGGGTACATCCGTGCAAGCAAACAATATGCATTCATTTTGCTTACAAATATACTTAGAATTTTAAAAATTTCATACTGTTAATAAAGAATTTTAAAACAAAGCGCTGTGCTAAAAGGCTTAAAAGTAGATGATACCATGCAAAATAAATAAGATGTTTTGATCAACTGAGCCACCTTGCCATAAGTGAGCGAGAGCCTGTGGGTTTGACAGTTCTAATGTATAATATTGTGAATGCTGATATTTAATATATCCCAATGATCTGAAGCCAGCCTTATGTTTCCATCTCCACTCCTTATCCTTTTCCTCTGTGTAGTTTCTTTATAGGCTTTTTTTTTTTTTTTTAACGCAAGTTGGTACTGAATTTTTGGCACTTAAAAACCTATCACTTTAAAAAGGGAGCTCAAAAAGTAATAAGCAGACCCAGATTTGGGTTCAGTGCCCAAAATAAAATGCAATTTCTCCACTTTAATCAGATCCAACCAAATGGCCAGTCCAATATGCAACATATGTCCAGCCAACTGGTTGGAGTCCATGCATTTGGTTCCTTCTGCAGATTAATGAGATTATGGCATTGTTTAAAAGAGGCAGAAAATGCTAATTTGACATCTACCATGATATACTTTACAGTTTAGGGGGTTTCTGCATTTTAAGACATTTTTAATTACTTTGGTATGCTGTGCCAATGAGGACCATATGCCCGTTCTTGTGCCTCCACGGCTGTCTCCATAGTCACCTGCACATTCCCAGGCAGTGCAGACTGTCAAGAACTTGTTTATCACAGCCCCTATCTAGAAGAATCAAAGGGCAGCCTTCTCCCTCCACTTAGGCATGCGCTTTCTGGTTAAAGCTGTTTCCGAAGAAAATAAAAGTCACCTCATATGCAGAGCTAAAGAATTAACTGACCTGTAACAAAAACTTTGTTCAAAAGTTACCTTTTTCAAAAGGTACATTCCTCTGTGACTTGGAAAAGCTTTGGAATTTTACTCATACAATGAACATTATCTACATTTAAAAAAAAAAAATCATCTGTGGTTCTGCAATTTGTTACTGGGCTTCATGCTATAAGCTAACCCAGAAGTTTGCTGGGGATGATTGATGTGACATGTGTTAACATATAGGATATTATTTCATCCTTTGCAAAGGCTTCTGAATATTCTCAGAAGCTTTAGCAAAGCAGAACTGTACCTCCCTCTTTCGATCCTCAGGGAAGCCTCATCCGATAATCATCGCCTTGTACACTGATGGACTTCACACGGACAGGGTGCTCAGGATGAAGTTCTGTACTACTTATCTCTCCAAAGCTTTCCTAAAAGCATATTTGGAGCTGAGGATTAGAATTCCCCCCCCCGCAAAAAAAAAAAAAAAACTATGCAAAGTAATTAATGAATAATAATGGTAGCTTGACACTATGAAATACCTACTATGTGCCACATACTCTAATTAACTCATTCAACCTCATAATCATACTGTGAGACAGATACTATTATTACTTCTTTCTTACAGATAAGGAAGGGGGGGGGCACAGAAATGTTACGTAATTTGCCGAAGGTCACCTACCTAGAAGTGTGAGATTCAGGATTTGAACTCTGGAAGAGACTGCACCCTCACCCACTACACTATACTGAGGAAAAAAAAAAAAAAGAAGAACAAAGACAAGCATCCTGCTGAAAATATAAAGACGGAGAGAACAAGCTGACTTTTCCAAATTCTCCTGAGAAATTATTGAAAACATTTTGTTTACCATGAAAGCGATTTAACATTTGGGGTTCCAAAATACGAAATAATGGCATGCAGATTTAGTTAAACATTGGCAAGATGGCAGCCGTCTACTGAGGAGAAACACGGAAAAAACAGTGCGCAAGCATAGGCACCTCGAATCCACCCAAGAACACGAATGGCAGCGAAGAGAACATGAGCATCTCGTCCTCTTCACCCCCCCCAAAAAAAACTTCCTCTTCCAAGGTGGGAATCTGGTTCTTCTTCTTCTCATGTTTTAGGAAGGCAGCGAAAGACGCCCAGATGTAGCTTCCCCACCACCTGCAGGCAGTCAGGTTGTTTCTTGTACTGATGTGTAATGGACAGAAATGTCAGCCCCAGGAACAGGGGTGGAAAGCAGTCAAGAGGCAGTCAAGAAGCTGTCATAGAACTGTTCCTTGGTGCCAGCAACTGTTGCTTGGTCCCCAGGCTAAGACACACCCTCTTCTGGGCCATTGCAGGTTCTGGGGAAATATATAAAAAAAAAAAAAAAAAGGGAAAGCCTGTGAGGGGCTGGGAGTAGGGAGAGGATATTGGTAGAAAACCACAAATGAGTCACCACCTTTTCTTCTCCAGTTTGTGGAAGTGTTTTCTGACAACATGGGATGAGTTTCTGAATTAGATGGAATCTCATTTCCAACCCCAAGTTACCACTTTCTAGTCATGCAACATTGGATAAGTCCCTTAACCTGTTCCTACTTTATTTAAGCCACCACTACCTTCATCCTCTGTCAGGTTGCCTTAAAAGCAAGTCCGAGCTTATTATTTATTTATTTTTAAATGTTTGTTTATTTATTTTGAGAGCCAGAGAAGGCCAAAGAGAGAGAGAGAGAGGATCCCAAGCAGAATCCATGCTGTCAGCACAGAGCCCGACCCGGGGCTCGAACTCACAAACTGTGAGATCATGACCTAAGCCAAATCAAGCGTCAGACACTTAACCAACTGAGCCATCCAGGCACCCCAAGTCTGAGGTTTTCATGATAATACTTAATACCTGGTCACTGCTTAACTCTCCAGCCTTATTTCTCCTCAAAACCTGTATTCCGGCCAGAATTAACTCTCAAGGATCATGGTAGTTCTCACCTCTGGCCTTTGCATATCCTGTTCCCTGGAAACACTTTCCTTCCCCTTTGTTATATCCCTAGAGCCCGGCACAGTGTTCAGCACATAGCAAGAAAGTGATAAATATGGTTGACTGAATGAATAAACAAACCTCTCTGAATCTCCATTTCTCCATCTGTAAAATTGGGGGAAACAATATTCATCTAAATAAGCATGTGAAAAGTCAGTGAAATAGCATGTACAAAGCACTTGACACATGGTAGGAGTCAATAAATGATAGCTATGTATATCCAGTACACAGCTTCATGGTTGCAATCACCCTTTAGGTCCAGAAAAAAAAGAATGTGCATTCAGCAGGTTGCTCACACCCCAGCTCAGAAATATCACTATCATTTTGCTTAAAAATCTCTAGAGGGGCGCCTGGGTGGCTCAGTTGCTTAAGCGTCTGACTTCAGCTCAGGTTATGATCTCACAGTTCATGGATTGAAGTCTGGCATCGGGCTTTCTGCTGTCAGCATAGAGCCCACTTCAGATCCTCTGTCTTCCTCTCTCTCTGCCCCTCCCCTGCTCTCTCTCTCTCTCAAAAATAAATATTTTTAAAAATCTCTACAGAGGAAACCACACCTCTCCCTTTAGCAAATACCTGTTTCACAGGCCCTGTTCAGTCAACCAGTCAATAAGTATGTATCAATTATCAACATACGCTAGATATGTGCTTATCTAGCTTATGTGCTTATTTGATATCCAGAGTAACAAAACATTTCCAAAAGCAGTTATTCGTGGCCTTTTTCACCTATTCTCTCTCTTGCTCTTTTGCGCTCTCTCTCTGTCACACACACACACACACACACACACACACACACACACACACACAGTCTCCAGAACACAAAAAGTTTTCAGTCACCATCCACTGAGGCCTCACCTAGTGCCAGCTAGAAATATTCAGCTGAGGCAGAGGGACAAAGAGAGATGGACAGGAGCCATGCCCTTTGGGAGTTCGCAGGCTCCAGGTAGGAACAAACATAAACAAATAACCACAGTGTAGTAGTAAAGACTGTGGAAAATGCAGGGTAATACTGCGGGAGCCCAGAGGAGGGAGCTAGAGCACAACCACAACCTAGGCAGACCTTAAAATGGACTTAGAAGCAGGATTTCTATTTCTGACAGGATGACTCTATTGGCTACACCTTCAGCCCAGTTGCTCTCATTCTGTCCTCTGTGAAGATGGAGAACACTTCATCAGCATCTTCCTCAGAATAAGGGCCTTAATCCATCATAAAGGCCAGCTCTCACGAACACAGAAGTCAGCAAGGACACGGTCCTGGTCTGAATATTTCTCTGTCACAGGTCTACAAGACAGGACTTGGAATCTGTCCAGGTGAATTAACAGGAGCTTTCTGGACACTTGTTATTCTATCCTTTCATAGATAAGCTCTTTGTAGGTGGTTGTGCGAATATATCACTCTGTTTGTTTCCTCTGAGGGCTACTTTAAGTGCTAACTTGGTCTTCAACCCCCATGTATTTTATTCTGTGTTTTGAAAAATAGGGCCCCACCAAGATTTAGAATCATTATTAAATGAAAAGAAAAAAGTATGAGTTACAAGTGCAGTAAAACTCATTTTTCTGTCTTACTAACGAGAAGGGACACATTTCTTTCTGTTCTGAGCATGCTTTCGGAGGAAGGCACATGGAGAATCTATTGCCAGAGACAGCCTTAGGAACAGGTGGCAGAACAGTCCTCGAACAGCTGTGAGCTGGGTACTCAGAAAGGCGTCTTTGACCAACTCTCTCTTCCACAAGCTCTGCTCTGGACACCAGAGTCCCCACCAAGGGGAGCCTCCCAAGATATCACTGTTATCAAGGAAGGATAACCTTGTTTTTAGTTCACAGGGGACAACATTTCTGATAGCTACTAAATACCACCCACACCATATCCAGATAATCAGGGGCTAGGAAACAGGCTGTTAAAACGTAAGCAGAGGGATATGTTGGCAGCATGGAGCGCCCTCAGCTCAGATGGGCTGGAGGTACAAGGACACTGGTCCCTGGAGGAGAGCATTCGTTTGCTAGGGCTGCCATAACAGGATGCCACAGACTGGATGGCTTAAACAACAGAGATTTATTTTTTCACGATTCTGGAGACTAGAAGTTGGAGAACAAGGTGCCTGCAGGGTTGGTTTCTTTCCTTGGCTTGTAGATGGCAATCTTCTCCCTATGTCTTCACGTGGCCTTTCCCCTGTGTGTGTCTTTGTCCTAATCTCCTCTTCCTCTAAAGGCACTGGTCGATGACTTCATTTGATCTTAATTACCTTTTTAAAGACACTGTCTCCAAATACAGTCACCTGCTGGGGGACTGCGGGATAGGATTCAATATATGCATTTAGGGGAGACACAATTTAGCCCATAAAGGGGGAGGAAAAGAGGGATGAGGCTAGGAATCCACCCATGTGGGCACTAACACGGGTTTGACCATGAAAGCCTAGGGGGCCGGAGTGAAGGATTTCAGCCACCACCTCTCTGCTAATGATGGCCAAACCTCATTGTCTAGCTCTGACCTCTCTCTTCCAGTTCCACATTTCCAATGGCCTCCTGGACATGTGCCACCTGATGACCTGCCAGCATCTTCAACAAACACAGCAACGCTCAAAATGAACTCATTTCTCATTTCTATTATTTCCATTACGAGACTTCCAAGAATTTTGTATCCGTTCCCTCTGTGTCACTAAGGCCCTCTTTTCTTTGTTCTTGCTTTGTCATGTCTCTTTCGTCCATCCCCTTTTCTGAAGCTGATTGCTATCACATCTCCTCCAGTCACTACTCTCTGGACCACTGAAGACATCTCCCAACAGCTCTCCCTACCTTCAGGTTCTCCTCCCACCAATCCTACATTTACTACTCTTGGATCAACCTTCCTAAACACAGCTTCCACCAGGAATCTACCTCTGCTCTAAAACTTCCCAAGGTTTTCTGCTAACCACCAGGAAAAAAATCTTAACTGTATAGCCTAGTATTCAAGCCCCTCCAGTCTGGTCCCTCCAAATCCGATAGTACACTCCTTCCCTAACCACTCCAGAAGAAAAGTGGAAATGAATGAACACCCCTACACAAACCCTCCATTCCATAAGATGACAAGTAAATCATCTTATTTACTGTCACCTTGTAATCTGTCATGTATATGCTCATGTGCCCGACATTTCCCCCTCTACCTGTCTATATTTAACCTTTCTTTTAGTCCCAACACCAATCCTGCCTCCTTCATTCCTACCTTTCCTGCTTACTGAAAATATCTTACTTCACTCAATAGCACTTACTGCCTATAGTACCCCATTTAGCACTTTAGTAGGATGCTGTTCTGCATCTTTATCTGTTCCTGTGTGTTATCTGACTTCACAGTTACATGTGGAGTACGCTGTATTCCCCAAACTCCACAAGGCCAGACACCATGCATTATGTATCTTTGCAATCCTGACAGATTAGTAATAATAAACAAAACATTCATTGAGTGTTTACCATGTGCCAGGCTCTGTGCTAAATATTTTCTAGCATTATCTCATTTAATTCAAACAACAAAACAAGGTGGGTACTATTACTATCCCCTTTTCCCAGATGAAGAGATTGAGGGTTAGAAAGGTTGTGTAACTGGCCCAAAATCACGTAACTAGTAAGTGGCAGAGCTAGCACTCAAATACAGGATTATGAGACTCAGGAGTCCCTGCTAATAGTACCTTTCACAGAGTAAGTGCTGAACATGTTTCTGAATTAATTAAGGCTATGCCTCCCACCAAAGCAATTGGGGTGTGTGGCAGGCAGAACAGTGGCCCCCAGAGATGTCCACATCTTGATCCTCAGAGCCTATGAATAAGGCTTCCCCTTTTCCACCCTGACTGCACTATTTTAAAAACCGTCTTACCAAGAGGGACATGAAACTCCGAGGGAAAGCCACGTGTTATTGACAGAATTCTCTCAGGAAGATTATTACAATCTAAACATGTATGGTATCCTTTTAAAATATCATTACCTAATGCTTTTATTCCAAAGCACTTCCCATATATTGTCTTAGACATCTGTGCCAGCCCTTCAGTGTACATAAATGACAGTTACAAGTGCATACCATGGCTTTTGCATTGCATTTTTTGAGTCATTTCCAAGAATTTTATTCGTAAAAGGCCCAAATAGCACTGTAGAAAAATGTATTTTTCAAAATAGCAGGAAAACCAACAGTTTAGTATTTTTTGTACTGTTTTGAGCTGGTAGGTGGCTTTAGTATAGACTCACAGACTCAGGCCCCTTTTCACTGGGCTTTTCTGACCCTATGGCTTCTAATTGTTTTTCTAGGGTCTTTAGCCGTGTCTGGGCTGTGGACACATTTGGCAAGGTGGTGGGGATGAGGGTGACACATTGATGGGGTTGGAGCTGGGATCCATATTCCTATTCCCCAATCCCTGTTCAGCTGCCTCTGATGGATTTCCCATAACCACGTGGGCCCTCACCCCCCTTGGTCACTTTCCTTGTAAATCAATACTGGGTCCATTATATCTTAGCTAGGATCAGTTTGATGAGTATGTGCCTATAGCCACCCCCTCCCTGCTATTTTCGAGGTACTTTACATACATACGTATTATCGCTTAACGTGCAGTTTAGCATAATGGTTAGAGCGTAGACTTTTCCTTTCCAATCCCAGCCCTACCACTCATCCGCTGTGCGGTTAACATCTCTAGGACTCAGTCTTCCCATTTGTGGAACGGCAATTTTAAAAAGTGCTTCTTTGTTGTTGTGAGGACTGAGTGCTTAGAAGAGTCCTGCAACATAGTCGATACCGCATAAGGGGAGAATTAGCGCGGCACAGGAAAGTATCAACTTGCCCAAGGTCACATAAATTTAATGAGGGGCAGAGGCAGGATTTGGAGCCAGGTCATTTTGTCTGCACCTACTTCCCACCCTGCGGCACTATCTGACTTTTGTCCCTGATTCCTTCAGAACCAGCCGCGCCCACCCTGCCGGGGTCCATCCAAAGATGAAACGGGCAGTCTCTCGTGCCAGACCTCCACTCCGGGAGCTCCCCCGGAACGCTTAGAGAAAACCGGGAATTGAGAAGTGCGCCCTCTCGCCGGCCCCAGGCGTGCGCTCAGGAGACGCCAGCCGACCTGCTCCTCCTCTGCCTCGGCGGGCAGGGCAGCCGGACGCGGTGGAAGCGCGCGAGGCTCCGTCTGCGAGCGCACCCGGAAGCCCGCGGTCGGAGCCTCGCCGGCGATGCGGGCGCACAGCGCGCACCGTGGGCTGCCTGCTGGGAATCCCTCCCCAGCTGGGGAGAAAGGCAGTTGTTTTCCCCCTGGCGGAACGCTCCACTTGAAACCGTTCCACCAGGGCTGTTCTCGCCTCCGACTCGGGGAAGAACTGTAATTAACACAGCAACAAACGCCCACGACGCTAACTGGCAAAGGGAGTGTAACACGAGCCGCTTCTCCAACCGAACTGGGCCAATTGCTTTCCCTTCTTGCCTCCCCATTTGGTCTGTTTTGGTTCCGCAGTCATCCAACTGTGGCGTTTCTTAAAACATGTCAGTGGCTGGTGTTTGTGTTTGGGGTTGAACAGTTTCACACACGTCGCTGGAGACGGTGCTCGGCCAGCTGCTGTGCTGGGTCTTCGCTTTCTTCGGCTCCAGGAGTGTCAGGTAGAAAAATGAAGAAGTGACTGGGGAAGGCGGGGGGCGGGTGGAGGTGAGGAAGGACGCCGGCCTCCTCCGGTTGCCTGTAGTTGGATCGGTAGCCACTTCTGGACGAGGACGGGTAAAACCGGTCTGCCGGGTTTCCAGGAGGAGCAGTTGGAGATGTCCCACGTGAGTCGCGTCGTCTGCCCGCGCGGCGGCGCTCACCGGGCGTCTGCGCTCCGACTCCGACTCGGAGAGTAGGGAGAGGCAAGCCTTTCAGGTCCTTGCAAACAGCTGTCATAGGCCAGCCAGGCGCGACTACAAGCGGGCGAACTTGGGGTGCTGACCCGGCGGGGCGGGGGTGGCCTGGAGAGCGGCCATGGCTAGGGGAAGCGCTCTAGCTTCTTTATCTAGGGTTGTAAGAGTCTGGTCCCTAATGCGGCCATTACATATAACCTTGCATCAGTCAAGTCTGATCCACACAGAAGCCCCGGCATCACGTGGGAGCTTGTTACCAGCACAATTTCAGGCCCTGCCCCAGGCCTATTGATTCACAATCTACTCTTTAACAAGATCCCTAGGTGATTGCTACGCACACGAAAGTTTGTGTAATGTGTATACTTTCCTCCAACGTCTTTTCATCTGCGTTCTGTACTGTCAACACGTTGCCTTCAAAATGTGCGGGAAAGGCACGGCTTTTGGAGAAATGTAACCCTACCCTCTGCTAAATGTCTGCACCTGTTTGATGCTTAGCAGCAATCTATCCACTAATTACCGCTAAGGAGTAATGAGTGGAGGGAGGGCAGAGCCTGCTCTACAGTCCAGCCCTGTTAAAAGCTCAGAGATTCGGTGGGGAGCCAAAACCCAAATAAGAAGAACGAAGTAATTATATGAGATAATAATTCAAGGGGTCACACAAGGCAGAGTGACTCTCATATGAGCAGCTTAAACAGTATGTACTACCTATTTAGTAAATTCCCTGTGCTAAATAGCTACCACCAATTTTGTACATGTACATTTTCTCTATATACAGATTCATATACAAACGTGTGTGTGTGTATTAGAGAGAGACAGTATGTATTCTAACGTGGTGCCTCACACATAGCAGGTGATCAATATTTATTGCATCAATAGACGGATCCTGTTACAACATATTCTCCTCGGAAGAGAAAAATTTTGTGTTTTAAACCAAACCAACGTGGATCTGTTCCAAAATAAAATATATTACCAATAACCAACAGTCCATTTAATATGTCTTTTATTTATTTATTTTTAAGTTTATTTATTTTGAGAGAGAGAGAGGCAGAGTCAGAGAGAGAGAATCCCAAGGAGGATCCACACTCAGTGCAGAGCCATATGTGGGGCTTGAACTCACGAACGGTGACATCATGCATGACCTGAGTCAAAATCAAGAGTCAGGCACTTAACGGACTGAGTCACCCAGGCACCCCTAATATGTCTTTTAAAACATTAATTATACATGATACAGAGATATGTGGCTCCTATTTGGTAGGAGCCCAGAAGGGCCCAACATAGCTTCTTTAAGAATCCTGCAAAGTCTTTTATGTCAGAATAACCCAACACGCCTCTCCATATCCATTCAAGCCCCCCAGACCACAGTACCCTCATAGATCAGAGACCAACTTTTTTCAGAGCCATTTCAGTCTTATGAGTTATTGATCTGTAAGCCAAATGTTTTCAAACGGAGACCTCGCTGAATGGCCTGTAATAGCTCCAGTTTATTTTGTCAGATACTCAAAGTTTCCTAACCAGGCACTTAATCATGTGCGTTTGCCTAGTGAGCACTGGTGAGAAGCAGGGGTGGGACACCCTTCATTTCTTGGTGGTTAGAAGCATCTTTACAATTTTTAAAATTCATTTTTTTTCCCCTCTGCAATGTTCTGTTGGCATTAGGCCACCAGGAGATGAGGGATGCTCCTTGGTACTCACTAGGCACAACTCACATGACTGGGTGCCTAATTAGGGAATTTTGAGTACTTGACGGAATAAATGGGAGCTCTCACAGACCGTTCAGTGGGATCTCAGAGTATAGGTAAAGAAGGGCAAGGGTGCTTCTGTCTAGTACAGTTAGGGCAGCGATTGGGGAAAAAAAATCTTTAAAATTTGCACCCCAACCAGATTAAGGTTTTCAATTTTACCAGTTACACTTTGATTCATGATGAGAGTTCAACAGAGCCCGTCTGGATATACTATCGAATACTGCTGAGTAAAGATGAATTGTCAAATGCTAATGAATGAACGAACATTCATTATGAAGCAGTTGACATCTACAGCGTCTCCATTCTGAAAGCTTTCTCTGCCTCCACCATTACATTAAAACAAAACCAAAAATTCTTTGCAAAACTTTCAGGAGAGCTGAGCAACAAATACCTGAACTGAACAAGAGTAGTCCATTTTTTGTGGCAAGCCACATGGGTACCTGTTCAGTACCAGTACAATTTACTTTAAAATATTGGGAATCTGGGGGTGCCTGCATGGCTCATTTGGTTGAGCATCGAATCTTGGTTTCAACTCAGGTCATGATATTCTCGTTTCGTGAGTTCAAGCCCTGTGTCGGGCTCTGCCCTGGCAGCATGAAGTCTGCTTGGGATTCTCTTCCTCTCTCTGTCCCTCCCCTTCTCATGCTGTCTCTGTTTATCTCAAAATAAATAAACTTAAAAAATAATAATAATAATAAAATAAAATATTGGGAATCTTGATACTGAAAGAATTCAAAATGTGTTTCAAATGAGAACTCTGAAAACTGAGATTTGAAGAGATTGCCACAGGGAATATTGTTGATAAACTTTACAAATAGCATTATTGGTTTGCAAAAGTCACCAACATACTGTCATGGTTCTGGTGGAGCTAGGCACTGTATTCAGGAAAAAAGAAAAGTAAAAAAAAAAAAAAAAAAAAAAAAAGCTTTCATCATCAGCAATGTTGAGAACCATAAAATCAGTTATTAGATTTAGAGAAAAGCCAGTGGGTGTTAAAACCATAGTAATGCAATCAACTAATCCGGAGCTGGTTAGAATTCTGGCATTGCATGGTCACCAGTTGCTATCTTTGCTGACACAAACCAAAGGAATGAAAAAACAAACAGAAATGACTATTGATAATAATAAAGAAGTCCACTGTTCCTCCTTACTGACTCTTATGATAATTATTTTTCAAATATGCCATCAAGAGGATTTTTAATGCCATATTAACAGGAAATATTCTGTAGAAAATCTGTATACAAATTATGTGTGAGATGTTCATTAAAGACCATGAGATTAATAACGGAGGTTTTTTTTTTTTTTTTTTTTTAATCCCAAGCAGAATTTAGCCTTTGTAAACAGAAAAAGTAAAAAGATCTGTTTAAAATTAAAAACATCTTTGGGGCATCTGGGTGGCTCAGTCAGTTAAGTGTCTGGCTCTTGATTTCAGCTCAGGTCATGATCTCGTGGTTGGTGGGTTCGAGCCTCACATTGGGCTCTGCAGTGATGGCACTTTGGAGCCTGTTTGGGATTCTCTCCTCTCTCTGCCCCTCCCCTGCTCATGTCCTGTCTCTCTCTCTCTCTCTCTCTCTCTCTCTCTCTCTCTCTCTCTCTCTCTCAAAATAAATAAACATGAAAAAATTTAAATTAGGGGCACCTGGGTGGCTCAGTCGGTTAGGTGTCTGACTCTTGGTCTCTGCTGGGGTCATGATCTTGCGGTTCGTGGGTTCAAGCCCCCACGTTGCACTCTGTGCTGACCGTGAGGAGCCTGCTTGGGATTCTCTGTCTGTCTGTCTCTCTCTCTCTCTGCCCCTCTCCTGTTCACTCGCTCTCTCAAATAAACTTTAAAAATTTTAAATTAAAAACATCTAAATATTTCTTCCAGGGGTAAATATAAGGAATCAAATGCACATATTTACAGACTACAGTCCTATTAGATTATTGGACATTTGTCATTCCTCTTGGCCACCGAGTGTCTGAACTTCTTCCCAGTGTCTAAAGGACACCCCTCCCCAGGCCCATCTGCACTCCTCAGAGAGAGCCCCTTTTCCACTATAGAAGTTGGAAATGCCAGGCCCTGGATTTCTCAGGCTTCCTATGGCTCCATTCATTCCCCTCAGAGTTTAATTAAAAGAGGAAGGGCTGCCCACATTTACCGTGGAGATGGGTGTTAGTGGTGGCAATGGCAGCATCTGATTTTCAGAGGCAGCAATGACAGTTATGGTGGCAGAAGCTGGTGGTACCAGTGTCAGGAATATAAACAGTACGAGCCATAGGATTTGGTTTCCAGAGGAAGCACTTCTCCAACATGATTTGGCCATCGTTCATGGCCTGTAGCTTCCCCACAGAGTCTGTGAGCTGCCCGATATCCTTTCCTCCAGCTTCTGAAATCACGTGGGTTCTTTGACACAATTATCATTCACAATATATTGGAACACTGCAAAATGGCTTGGAGCAATTGTATCCATTAGAAAGAAGGGAAAATGAAATTTCATCAAATACCCTTCGGGATGAGGATAGTCTAAAGGCAGTCCCTTTTGCCACCAAGAGAATTAAGAGAATAAAACAGGAGAATAAGCCTGTATGCCTACAAATTTAAGTATGGAAAAGAGAAGGGACAACCTTTTATTCTCATGCAAATCCTAATTCTCAGTAAGTTTTTTAAAGAGCAATTTTTTTCAAAATCTTCTTAATTTTTTCTTGTAATTGGTAAAAAAAAAAAAATGTTCAGAGAGATAGAGGGTTAGAGTATTAAAAATCCATCACTAAGTACAATATTTCAAGCAGAACATGAAAGAGAGGCTTGGATGAGAACATGTAGGAAGCCGTAAGTGACAGCCCAAAATAAGCAAAGGTCAGTCTAGTTGAATGACCTTGGACAAGACACTTTACAATGTGAAATGCATTTGATCTCTCAAAGAAAAATTATCAAAATTCCGTCTGGAGACAGTTAAAAACCAGCCAGACATGACACTTACTATCTAACAAATTGTGGCACAAAATAATAGTTAACACAAAAATAGCAACAGGAGAAACACCTTTCATTAGGGGATCAAGGTTCAAGCAAACATTCCCTAATTAATCCTTTCAACTGCATCAGGAAGTCTGTATTTAGCATTTTCATAGATAGCACTCAATGTTTTCAAAGTGTTTTACCAACAGTAATTAGTTGTTCTCATCAACCTTTTGAAGTAGGTCAATATCATCATCTCCATTTTAAAGAAAAACAAGGCACTGAATAAATATGTGCAGAGCATAGAGACCCCTGGCATAATCCTTATGTTGATCAGTTCCCATTTTCCTATCACTCCTTTAACATAATGTAAAGGCCTTTTAAAAAATTGCTTCATTTTAAAGCCCTTCAAAAAACCCAGTGAAGTAGGCAGAATTGCCTCCATTCTGCAGATGAAAAAACCTATATACACACTCCTCAAACCAGAGAGCTGGTTGCCTATTTATGTCTACACATAAGTCCTAACTCAACGTTGGTCCCAGAGTCCAAGAGGAGTGATGTTGCCCAGACAGACAACCTTCAACTTCTAGGACAATTCCCATTCAAAGAGAAAGAAGTTCCCAAGCATCAGTGTAATACAGGATAATGGGTTTTACCAGATTTCTTCTTACCATGAACAATTTTGAGCTTATTTTATTAATAGCAAATCAATGGAACACCAATCCCCTCAGACAACTACACGCACCATTTTGAACAGAAAAAATGACACTTGTTATATATGAAAAACAAAACTACTAGATTCCCTAACGGCTTTTGGAAAAGCAGTCTTGTTGAGAATAATATGAACTGATTGTCTGGTTGGTTGTTTTTTTTTTTAAGTTTATTTATTTTTGAGAGAGAGAGAGTGGGAGAGAGAGAGAGGTAGGGCCAGAGAGAGAGAAAGAGAGAATCCCAAGGAGGCTGCTCACTGTCAGAGAGGAGCCTGACGCAGGACTCAAACTCACAAACCGTGAGATCATAACCTGAGACGAAATCAAGAGCCGGGCACTCAACAGACTAAGCCACCCAGGTGTCCCTGAACTGATTGTCTTTAAGAAGATTAATCCAAAACTGGGCAATCAGATTTAAGAAACTAGTTTTGACCAAAACAGAATCAACTTAAAACCTATTTACAAAGGTTTTCATCATGTATGGTATTTCTTCACAGAAAATACAAAAATTAACCATACCAGTATGCCTTTTTTTCATTCTCTGTAATTATACTGGGCTTAACATTTTCCTTTTATGAAAAGAAATGTCAGCTGTGTATTTTATTTGTAACTTAGTTGGACTGTTTGCTAAATGTTAGCAATTATAGCAAAATATGAATAATAAAAAAGAAAAAGTTGTCAGATCAGAATCTGACCTCCTTTTTTTCCCCACAGCATGAATTTTGACTATATCAAAGCAAAATAAATTGGAATTAGTAACATGCTATTTTCCATTCATCTAACTGACAATTAAGCTAAGTGAAGCAAATTTGGCCTTGAAGTATATAGAATTATTCCACATTAAACAAAAAAGAGCTAGAGCCAGTCAGTGTATCTTCGGTCACTACCCAGCAAATGATGTTTTGTTATGTTGGAAAAGCTACTTTAGGAAACTTAAGTTTTAATATACACTATTTTTTAAACCTGTCCTTTCATTATAAGCACATTATAGTAATTCTAGTTAAATGTTTATTTTCTTTAGCTCCATCTTACTGAATGCTTCATCTAAGGAAAGCACCAGTTGGAGAAGCCAAACCTGAGCTATGATAGAATTCTACAAATAGAAAATGACTTAGAAGTTTTCATTGGAGAAGTTCCAAAAGAAAGGACATGCCAAAACCCAACAAATCAACACTAGGAATTTCCCTTTAATACCTTCCATGAGTTCTTGTTATTTAGCTTCACTTAGGAGTTGAAACCAAAGGCCTTCCGTGATCCCCTGTTTAATGATTTCTTCTCCTAATTCAAGTACTCCAACTTTGAGCGGAGGTATAGCTGGAAATTCCTCCCTTTGAGGGAGTTCTGAGAGCAATGCCACTCTGTCCTCATCAGAGTACCTTCTGTGGATAGCTCAGTATATTGAGCACCGTTTCGGAACACTGGGAAAGAGCTTGGGAAGGGGCACACACCCCAGGAATGGTGAACAGTAGAAAGCAACAAGAGTGAGGGGCCGTGACAGAGCAAAAGGTAGCTGGATCTGTCCCTTTCCACTGTATGCGTAGCCAGTTAATCATACCCTTAACCTTGCTTTTCTTCTCATTAAAGTGTCTACACTCCATAGACCATCTTCATATGGCAGTCTCCTTGTGTCCCTGTGTCTTCACCTTACAAGGACACCAGTCATACTGGATTAAGGGCCCACCCAACTCCAATATGACCTCATCTTAACTAATTATTTCTGCAACAACCCTGTCTCCAAATAAGTTCACATTCTGAGCTACATCTCTCTTTTGGGAGGACACATTAAACTCATAATACCTCTTAAGGGAATGAGAGTGCAGAATAGGGTGGGGAACACGTTTGGCCAAGATATAGGTTCAGTTCGATTCCAGCCTCAGCCTGATCCCTCAAGGATTTCTGCAGGCTGAATGGCATCATGAAGTTGTCCCCTATTGAACAAAGGGACTAACAGCCTTTTGTTCTTCCTGAATCATTCAGCCATTGGCTGCAGATAACCCCTGAAAGGAAGATGTATCATCCTGGGCATTTCTGCTCTGGGTTTCCGTTCACTCTAAGGCAGTAATTGACCAACTTTAATGTGCATGAGAAACACAGGTGGTTGGACCCCAATCCCAAGTTTCTTACTCAATAGCCCAGGGGTGGGACCTCAGAATTTGCATTTTTAGCAAATGATCAGATGATGCTGATGCTGCTGGCCCAGGGACCACACTTTGAAACCCACTGATGTAGGGCAGTTCTCAAAAAGAAACAGCTTTTTTTTTTTTAATTATATGTATAATGTACAGTGTTATATTAGTTTCAGTTGTATAATATAGTGATTCAGCAATTCTATACATTACTCAGTGCTCATCAAAACAAGGGTATGCTATTTTTAAAGATTTTTTTTTAAGTAATCTCTACACACAACATGAGTTCAAACTCACAACCCCGAAATCAAGAGTTACATGCTCCACCAACTGAGCCAGCCAGGTGCCCAAGACAAGTGTACTCTTAATCCCCTTCACTTATTTCACCCATCCCCCCTCCCCCTGGTAACCATCAGTTTGTTAAGAGTGTGGGGGTTTTTTAAAAAGTTTGTTTGTTTTTCTATTTTTTCTTTGTTTGCTATGTTTCTTAAATTCCACATATGAGTGAAATCATATGGTATTTGCCTTTCTCTGACTTATTGCACTTAGCATTATACCCTCTAAATCCATTCATGTTGTTGCAAATAGCAAGATTTCATTCTTTTTGTGGCTGAGTAATATTCTACTTTATATGTGTATACCACATCTTCTTCATTCATTCATCTATTGATGGACACTTAGGCTACTTCCATAATTTGGCTATTGTAAATAATGCTGCAATAAACGTAGGATTCATATATCTTTTTGAATTAGTATTTTTGTATTCTTTGGATAAATATCCAGTAGTGGAATTACTTGGTCACATGGTAATTCTATTTCTAATTTTTTGAGGAACCTCCATACTGCTTCCACAGTGGCTGTGCCAGTTTACATTCCCACCAACGGTGCATGAGGGTCCCTTTTTCTCCACATCCTCACCAACACTTGTTGTTTCTTGTGTTTTTTACTGTAGTCATTCTGACAGGAGTGAGGTGTTATCTTATTGTGGTTTGGGTTTGCATTTCCCTGGTGATGCGTGATGTTGAGCAACTTTTCATGTGTCTGTCACCCATCTATATGTCTTCTTTGGAGAAATGTCCGTTTGTGTCTTCTTCCCATTTTTAATTGGATACTTTGGGTTTTTTTGTTTGTTTTGAGTTATATAAGTTCTTTATGTATTTTGTATACTAACCCTTTATCAGATAAGTCAAATATCTTCTCCCATTCAGTAGGTTGCCAATTTGGGTTGTTGATTGTTTCCTTTGCTGTGCAGATGCTTTGTATTTTGGTGTAGTCCCAATAGATTCTTTTTGCTTTTGTTTCCCTTGCCTTAGGAGACATGTCTAGAAAGATGTTGTGACAGAGAAGGAAGCAGCTCTGAGTGGTCAGTAGCCCCCACTTAGAGTAGCCAGCAAATGGGATGAGGGCACCGAGGGGAAGGGGAATCTGGGCAGGGCAGCAACAGTATAAGAACTGCACCATCCTTCTTCACAAGCCTAAAGTATATGGAGAAAGGAAAATAAACCCAAAAGGGATGCAGGAGAATCGGTGTCCTTAGGAGACAGTCAGAGTTTTGCTGTAGCAAAGAAAAGGAGAAACGTCTCAGAAAGACAGACGATACCACCATAGACTGCCAAGTTGTCTAGATAACAAGCCAGAAAAAGAATTTCTCTATTTTTTAAACAATCAGTGAGACAAGTGGGGTGCACAGTAATGATGCGGGTGATCTTAAAGCTACAGAATCATTCGTTCTTGGATCTCCCCTGCGTGCTCTGTGACCGAATTGGCTGCCACCACCAATTCGCTCTTTTTTGCAATCTCTCTGAATCATTGGGTCACCATCAACTATGCAGCAACACCACTCAGTCATTAAGGACACCTGAAGAATCCCATCAAGTGTGCTACAGTCTGGTTATTTAACCGGTAGAGTCAAAGCTTTATGGCAGCTTTGAGCCGTGGCTGAAGCATACATATGGCTCTTCTAGTAAGAGAGTTACCAAAGATTGTATAAAATTGCATCAATTTTACTGAACCCAAGAAAATGTTCTGTGGTTAGGAAGGGAAAAGAAATTATTTCAAATGCATCATATGAAAGACAAATTAAAATAGACATTTTTTTAATGGACTAAAAATAAGTAAAGGGAGCACAGAATGTATCAGCTTTGATATCCACAGAGGTTGCTGGAAAAAGGATTTGGGAATAAAGTGTATATTAATTTAGCAGCATCAGACTGAATTATGAAAATAGAGGCTTGGAAAATAGCAGAATATCTTCAAGTTAATAGCAAAGAAAGGAAAAGTTTTCTAAGGATATCTTTTTATTTCAAGCTGAATGGAAAGTAGTTGGGAAAGTCTGCATGAAACAAGAGAGGAGCTTCCTTGTGGAGTAGCATATTCATAAAGGATCCACAGTTTCTGAAATCGAGACCAACTTTATTAGGCACCTCCCCAAAGAAATCTTATGGGACAAAAAGTTGGGATATTCAAATGTCTTTGATTTTGTATTGGAAGGTTATTTAAATATACATATAAATATATGAAAAATCCATTTTATTTTATTATTTTTATTTTAGTTTGAGAGAGAGGAGGGGCAGAGGAAGAGAGAGAGAGAGAGAGAGAGAGAGAGAGAGAGAGAATCCTAAGGAGGCTACACTCCCAGCACAGAGCCCGATGCAGGGCTCAGTCCCACGACCCTGGGATCTTGACCTGAACCCAAATCAAGAGATAGACACTCAATTGACTGAGCCACCAGGTGCCCCCGAAAAATTCATTTTAGTGAAATTATTAGCCTCTGTACACCTCAGCTTGTGGCTTTAAATGAGTTCATATAAGCAATTAGAAAAGCATCTTGCATGTGCTGAGTTACCAGTTAGCTATTGTTATTTATCTTATCTTTTTTTTTTTCTTTTTATTTTTTTTTCTTTTTTTTTTTTTTTAATTTTTTTTTTCAACGTTTATTTATTTTTTTGGGGACAGAGAGAGACAGAGCATGAACGGGGGAGGGGCAGAGAGAGAGGGAGACACAGATTCGGAAACAGGCTCCAGGCTCTGAGCCATCAAGCCCAGAGCCTGACGCGGGGCTCGAACTCCCGGACCGCGAGATCGTGACCTGGCTGAAGTCGGACGCTTAACCGACTGCGCCACCCAGGCGCCCCTGTTATTTATCTTAAACAAATCAAACTTGGGGGGGAAAAAAGGACAATTTAAATCACATGAGCAATTTTGTCCATTGTTCCATTCAAAGAGCATGTGCCTTGACTGAGAGTGAGATGGGAGATACAAATCTGTCATCTTGGTTGCCAGGTACTTTTGTGAGGAGTCTAATATTTAAAGATAGATATTCTTGCCAGAACATAGCCCCCAAACACAAGCCAACTCCTTCATCTGCCATCTCATGTGAAGAAACAACACTCCATTCCAGCGCTTGCTGGGGACAAAACTTGCTATATTGTTCTCCAATGTGGTGTGTTCTTTTTTTTTTTTTTTTTTTAATTTTTTTTTTTTTTAACGTTTATTTATTTTTGGGACAGAGAGAGACAGAGCATGAACGGGGGAGGGGCAGAGAGAGAGGGAGACACAGAATCGGAAACAGGCTCCAGGCTCTGAGCCATCAGCCCAGAGCCTGACGCGGGGCTCGAACTCACGGACCGCGAGATCGTGACCTGGCTGAAGTCGGACGCTTAACCGACTGCGCCACCCAGGCGCCCCCAATGTGGTGTGTTCTTAAGTGATTTTCAGGGGTCAATGATTTATCTGTATATGACTTTTGCCTTAAATTCTGGTATCTAAGATGTCACTCCACCATATGTCCTTTGCTGCTGGAACAAATTGCCACAAAGTTAGTGGCTTAAAACAACAGAAATTTATTCTCTCACAGTTCTTGGAGCCAGAAGTCCAAAACCAGTCTCCCTGGCCAAGATGTCAGCAGGCCCACACTACCCCCCTCAGTGGCTCTAAGGGAGAATCCAGTACTTTCCTCCCAGTTTCTGGCAGCTGCCCACATGCCTTGGCTTGTAACTGCATCAGTACAATCTCTGCTTCCGTGGCCACACGGCCTTCTCCTCTTCTGTTGTATCCAGTCTCCCCCACCTCCCTTTTATAAGAATATTTGCAGCTGCATTTAAGCCCTCCCCCTTGATGATCCAGGTTATTCTCTCCCATCTCAAGACCTTTAAGTTAATTCCATCTGCAAATCTCTTTTGCCATATAAAGTAACACTCAAGGATTTCCGGAATTAGAATATGAACATACTTGGGGACCATCACTCAACCTACCAAAATACTCATTCCCACTAAAACTTTCTGTGTCTCTGTGTGTGTCTGTGAGAGACAGACAGAGACAGAGAGAGAAAGAATGAGTGAAATGAGAGAGAGATATCATGAGTGAAACCAAAACTGTGGTTTGATTTGATTGGACTACCACAGGGCCAACCCAGCTACGTTCACAGGTACAAACTGATCTCCAGAGAAATTGGTTGCTGCTCAACAGGCTTTATAATCTGCTTTGAACACACCAGGTGGATCTTCAATTACAATATTTCCCAAGCTTTAGCTTAACAAAGCAAGTTCTAGCTCCCCATCCTCTCCATGTGTTGTTTTCAGTAAATACACATTTGGTCTTATGTGGATAGAGAAGATTTCTCAAGCCCTGTTTCAGGATCCATATATCCTATCCCGTTTGTCTGATTCCACCACCCTCACACCGCCCTTGCTGGTTTTTCAGATGCTTTAAAGAACAATCAGTTTTGCTGACACATAAAATCCAATTTTCTAAATTCTCTAATGAGATTTAACCCAGCCAGTAGAAGCCAGAAACTGCCTTTCATCAGAAGGCAAGGATTGCATGCCTTTATGCATATTGTCAAATTTTTTTGAAAAAGAAAATGGAAAGATGGAAAAGTGACTCTCATGCATATAACAATCAACCCATTTTTTTTTACTCTTCTCTAAATTAAAAGGAACTGATGTTTAAGAATTGGTGCTAAATAAATAAAATAATAATAATAATAGCACTATTGGAGAATTATATCCAGAATTTATGCATGGAAAAGACCAGAAGACGCTAACGTTTCCCTATTAATAAAGGCAATTATACCAGTTGAAGAAAGTTCAAGAGAATACAGGTTATGTGCCCCAATTTCTTTTACTGGGATGAACAATAATGTGAGAGACTGCAGATCTTGTGAAACTTCTGATTAGTATTCATTTAAATTCAGAATTTGTTGTTTTGGAAGCAGCTAGATCAAGGTCAAGATTGCATGAAGAAACTGAGTGGAAGAAAAGAAATGGTTGAATCTGGGTAGCTCCAGTTATTCCTAAGGAACCCACCACAATAACCATAATAGTCAATATAAACAGAAAACAAAGCTTCAAAAATATAAATTAATAATGAATTTATCTAAACTGCTTATACACTTGGGAATTTAACTATACTCCCTCCACCAACAGCCCTAACCTCCCTACCTTGAGATATATTAATATTAAACACCTCTCACCCAGAAAGGCTCACTCCTTTTTTTGTCTCCGTTGGCCAAAACCTACTTATAATTCTAACCCTGCTTCTTGTTTAAAATCTTCCTAAGTCATCCAGCTTATTTTGATTCATACATACACGCGCGCGCGCACACACACACACACACACACACACACACCATTGTACTTGATAGAATTCTATCAGTTGTTTTTGTATGTGGCACACACTCCTTTGTATTATTTAATTACAAGGATCACTAATTAGGCGATGAAAAAAAGGAAATAACTTTTTGCCACCATGTCAGAGTTGAGATCCCATTCCTAGGCCAGTTGCTTGAGAGCAGCTTTTTTCAGAAACTGCTGTAAGGAGGGCTTGGATAGAGTAAGTGCTCGATCCCTGGCTGAAACTTGAATCTATTGAAACCTTGACAGGACGTATGGGAGCTGGAAAACTGCCATTTCAAAGCATCTAGCAGTTTGGTGTTATGCAAGAAGCAAAGAGTTGCACACACTTTTCTTTGTTCTGGAAAAAAACTACCTCTAAGGTATATTTACGAATGTAAAGACCACAGTCTGAAAAAAAAAAAAAAAAAAAAAAGATGTTTGAGACTGGCTCCAAGTGGTTAGGGGCTAAAGCTACAGTGGATGATAATATCTGTGTCAGCAGATACAGTTCAGTAGAATGATGTTCCATTGAGAGAATGTTTCCTTTCCAAGTGTGCATTTGAAACAGATCTGTTGCTGGAAAACTGTGGTTCCCTGTCATGGGAGTGTGAGTGTGTGTCGGGAAGATGCTGTCAAGGGCTCAGAAACTGAGTGTTAGAAGCGAAAGCAGCTCTTTGCATGAGAGAAGTTCTGAGACTTGATCTGGATCAAGCTGCTTTGAAGCCTAGGTCTCTTTACTATCATTAGCACTGATCTAGTCCTCCAAAGAAAGATGGCTTTGGGGAGACAGTATCCCTGGAAAATGCTGCTGGGTAACTACACAACAGAAACCCACACCGCCCCCCCCATTCTTCTCTGCCAACAGAACCTTGATCTAATTTGGGGTATCCATGAGTGGAGCCCAAGGAAATGAATCCTAATTGACTATGCCAGTTATATTTATCCTGTTCCCCTTCATCAGGTGATTGCCTTCTCAGACTGCCTTGAAGGTAGGGCATTTCCTGAGACCTAGTTCTGACCAATGAGATGTAACAGGAAATCTGGGTGTGTGTGGTTGGAGATGGGGGGATGACATCTGCTGCTTCTGGAAAAGGTTTTCTGGTTTGAATAAAAGAAAAGAAAGCTCCTGCTGGACACCGTGACATCTAAAATTGTGAAGGTCCCCTTGTAGCCACTAGGTGACTTGTACAGGGACAGAACCAACATGCTGAGGATGGCACAGAGAGAGGCAAAGAGCCTGAGCTACAAACATCCGTTGAGCCAGTTTCAAACCTAGACCTGCTTTCCTCCAGGCTTTCTGTTATGTGAGAAAATTAAATGTCTGTATTACTAAAGATATGGTGGGTTAAGATAAAGGAGAATATTCTGTTACTTGCAGCCAAAAGTATCTTAAATAATAGAACACTTCAGTTTTGTCACTGAAAATATCAGCAGCAGAGGCCATGCTGGGACGATTTGGCTAGCAGACCAAAGTGAAAGAATTTGAGTGAATTTTTCCTGAACAAATATGAGACAGTTTTCTAGGGACTCTCAGAGCATGGCCAAGTTCTTATGCAGATAGTTGGGGCTCAAAGTCATCATCACAGTCTGGACCTAATAGAAATATGATTTTAATTGGACTCCCATCCCGGTGAGTTACAGAGGGCGGACACACACATCCTTATCTTCCACCATGATTAGCTGATCAGACCCGAGTTATACTGCACTGCGCACGGTACAAACATACAATGAGATATGGAGCTGGCACCAGACTGTAAACCAGCTTATTGCTTCCTCCATCGAGAAGTCTTGCCACCAAAAAAATAAAGTAAACTGAACTAAACAGTCTGTTCAAATGATGTAGTTCCTTTACATTTGGTGACAGGCTCCTTATCTCCTTATCTCTTGCTAATTGGTAACAGTTTGCAGACCCATAGCTGGTTCACACACTACACAGGCTAATGAGCTAGAGGTCAGACACCTGGGTAGCCCACATATGACAATTTACAAGGAAATTGACAAGGAATCCCATGATGCTACTCTGAAACCTACTCCAATGATCACAGTGGACAACTTCTCTACATCTAAGTGCATTGCCTACCAAATTATAGTTCCTTTGAAATCCTCTTGGATACTCAATAAATGCATTTGTAGGCATCATTGCCCACTTTAAGTAAAAAGTCAGTATCTCTCTGTTTAATTATCTCATTTGAAATTTGCTCACAAATGAGAAGGTGGCAACTGTGTAGCTAAGCAGATGGTTGGAAGTAAATAAATTTATGTTCCCTGTGATTTCCAATTAGATCTTTCACCTATATAGCACAATTCTCTTTTCCATATATATATCTATATATGCTAAATTCTGGAATATATACAGTATTTATTTAGTATATATAAATATTTAGTGTATATAGATATATACATACTAAATATATGAAATTATACACACACACACACACACACACACACACACATGCACATACACACCAAATATCTATGGTATCATTTAGGGAATTGCATTCAGCTATGGGAGATAGAAACTTGAAGGGGAAAAAGTGGCTAAATAAATTAAATGTTTTGTTTTTCTCACCTACAAGAACCTGGAGTTAGGTGGCACTAGGTTGGTACAATGGCCTTATGATGCCATCAGGTCTCTTGTCTTTCCACTTGGCCGTCCTTGGCTGTTGCTTCATGGTCCCAGGTTGGCTACTACACTGTCAGATTTATATTTCCATTCCAGGCAGGAAGAAAGGAAAGGGCAAAGAGCAAAAGACACATGGGAGCTAATTCTGACCTATTCTAGAAAGTTCTAGCAAATGGTCAACCAAGGAATTTCTGCTTGTATGTCTCCTTGGCTAGAATGCTGAGTCATGGCCACCCATGTTTGCAAAAAAACTGAAAAACAAAACAAAAAAAGGTTTTTGTTTACCTTTTATATTAGTTTGCTAGGGGTGCCATAACAAAGCACCCACAGAGTAGTTATTATTTTCTCATAATTCTGGAGACTAGATATCCAAGAACAACCTGTCAGTAGGATTGGTTTCTTGTGAGGTTTCTCTCCTTGGTTTGTAGATAGCTGCCTTCTCTGTGTTTTCACATTGTCTTTTCTCTGTGTGTAATCTGTATCTTTTTATTTATGCATTTGTGTACTTACTAAATTTTTTTAAATGTTAATTTTTGAGAGAGAGAGAGACAGAGCACAAGCGGGGGAGGGCAGAGAGAGAGGGAGACACAGAATCCGAAGCAGGCTCCAGGCTCTGAGTTGTCACCACAGAGCCCAACGTGGGGCTCAAACCCACAAACCATGAGATCATGATATGAGCCAAAGTTGGACACTTAACCAATGAGCCACCCTCACACCCCATGTGTTATCTATATTTAAGTTTAGGGGCACCTGGGTGGCTCAGTCCATTGAGCATCTGACTTTTGGTTTGGGCTCAGGTCATGATGTCATGGTTCATGAGTTCAAGCCCACATCAGGTTCTGTGCTGCCAATGCAGAGCCTGTTTGGGATTCTCTCTCTCTCCATCTATGTCTGTGCTTCACTCTCTCTTTCTCTCTCAAAATAAATAAACTTAAAAAAGAAAATGTATAATTCCTCTTCTTATTAGGATGCCAGTCTATATTGGATTAGGGCTCATACTAGTAACCTCATCTAACCTAATTACTTTTTTAATTATCCTATCTCCAAATACATTTACACTGTGAGGTACTGGGGGTTATGACTTCAATATATGAATCTTAAAAAGACACAGTTGAGTTCACAACACCCTTCCAAACATAATCAGGGTTCTATTTGTAAGAAGGGGGAAATTGATATAGGATAGACACCGCAACGCCCGCCAATCCTACTATATTGATCGATTTTCTTTTTTTTTTAAGTTTATTTATTTATTTTGAGAAAGAGAGAGAGAGAGAGACGAGGGAGGGGCAGAAACAGAGGGAGAAAGAATCCCAAGCAGGCTCCACGCTTAGTGCAGAGCCTAATGCGGGCCTTGATGCCATGCACGGTGAGATCATGACCTAGGCCGAAATCGAGTCAGGCCTAACTGACCTGAGCCACCCAGGCACCCCTGCTTGATTTTCTTTAAACAAACAAACAAGCAAAAATGCTTGAAAATTGCCCCAAATTCCGTTTAGTTATAAATATGATGCATGGTGAGGTGTACCTACCTGTAACAAAACACCTGTTTGTTTATTTAAGACATTTTATTTGTCTTACAAGAAAAGACTTTCCCCAGTTGCCATGAGCTAGCATTCAGAATGCTCTGGAAGGCACCAACAGGTGTCCATTATGTTGAATAGCAATTACCACAAATAAAGGAGAATTTGCTTCCTTGAGGATCACTATTCATATGTTTGCTGAGGCCTTTATAATTCACTTTATGATTAAGTTGGGCAATTTATGATTAGCTGTTTCTTCCTAACCTTTTAGTATCAGAAGACTTTTATCTTTCCTGATCATTAAGTGGAACAAGTAAAAATCCTTGATTTTGTTGGTGATATTTTCCTTTCATTTTTGTTAGATTGTCCATCATATTAGTTAAATGACCATGAAAAGAAACTACCTGAAATGTTGCTACGTAGGTCTGTCCTTCAAAGTCTTAGGGAAATGCTACATAGGAAGTTTGAGAAATTATTTGTTAGGCAAAATTCTTTGATGTCTTACTCTGATATTTTTCATAAATTTAACAGTTGTGTTGAAATACAATTCTACCTATCAAAAGATTCATGCTTTTAAGTTATAAACTCAGTGATTTTTAGTATAATCAGAGAGTTGTGCAACCATCACCACTATCTAATTCCAGAAAATTTTTATCACCCCGAAAGGAAGCTCCATTCCCATTAGTAACCCCCCACCCAACCCCCACCCATTGCCCTTCTTCAGCCTTGGCAACCACTAATCTACTTTCTGTCTGTATAGATGTGCCTATTCTGGACATTTCATATAAATGAAATCATACAATATGTGGTATTTTGTGTCTGGGTTCTTTCACTTAACATAATGTTTTCAAGTTTCACCCATATTATCATATATATCAGTATTGTGTTCCGGTTTTGGTTGTTGTTGTTGTTTTGCTTTTGTTTGTTTTTGTGTGTGTGTGTGTGTGTGTGTGTGTGTGTGTGTGTGTGTGTGTGGTTTTTGTGTGTGTTTGTTTTTAATGGCAATAGCTTTTATCTAATCTCCCTGGCTCTTCCTCCTCCACTCTATTCTCTACAATACAATGGAGGTGGCATTTCTCAAATACAGCTCTTTTTTCCCTCTTCTATCAGTTTCTTTTTTTTTTTTTTCCTTTTTAGTTCTCCTGGAAATTATCCACTGAAGGATAAATACATCATCTAGTTGTGCCTGTCAAATGAAGAAAGAAGATACTCTTTGAGTATTACAATCCTCAGCTTTTAATGAGGGAGGAATTCATTTATGCAAACATGCACACAGTAAATGCGTGCCGCCTCTATTTGTGAGCACATCTGGCTCAGAAATAGAAGAATCTAGTAGTCAGAACCACCTGCAAATCCCACAAACACAAAAAAGACAAACCACACCAATTCTCTTTACATCTGGTCTAACTGAACTTGAAAAAGGATGCCTGTTATCATATTGTGTATTCTCATTCCAGAATGTCTCTCTTTCATTCAATTCACAGGGGACTCTGTGGGTGGGAGTTGAGAGCATGGATGTCAGCATTGATTAAGCCACCGCTGTATATTTTATAGTGAGAAAAAGATGAAGAGCAGCTTGGGTGAGAAGTAAATACATGTGGAATATCTGTATATATAAATGAAAATAAAGGGGTTTAAAAGAATATATAGGAAGTGATTAATAGGACTGGAATGCCTTAGTAAGGCATACACATGTGGCAGATAAATTTAGGGACCTGCTCCTTCAGAGAAGTTTCTGGAAGTCCAATAGATGGAACATCTCAGAATATCTTCTCAAAAAACTGAAAGAGGTGCCACACTTTGCACCCCTTCCCACCAAGAAAAAGGCACAGTGCTTGATGGATCTCCTGGGATTTAGAAACAGCATATACCACATTTCAGTGCATGGTTCCTGCCCATTCACTAAGTGACCCTTAAGGCAACCTGTTCTACATGGAACAAAGAGAAACAAAAAGTTCTTCAGCTGGCCTAGGCTAACATGTGTTCCTTACAACAATATATTCAACGAAGTTTGAAATGTCAGTGGCAGATCTGAGAAGCTGCATTCAAAGCATCACTGTCCAGTCTCCTAGGGTTTCCTAAGAAAGCCATGCTCTCCTTAAAAATAACTATTTTCCTTCTGATGGGATGCCTGGATGGCTTAGTCTATTAAGCATCCAACTCTTGATTTCTGCTTAGGTCATGATCTCACAGTTCATGGGATCAAGCCCCGTGTAGGGCTCCATGCTAACAGTGCAGAGTCTGCTTGGGATTCTCTCTCTCTCTCTCTCTCTCTCTCTCTCTGCCCCTCCCCAACTCTCTCTCTTTCTCTCTCTCTCTCTCTCTGACACACACACACACACACACTCTCTCTCTCTCTCTCAAAATAAATGAATAAAAACTGGGGCACCTGGGTGGCTCAGTCAGTTGAGCATCTGACTTTGGCTCAGGTCATGATCTCATGGTTCATGGGTTCAAGCCCCGTATTGGGCTCTGTGCTGACAGCTTGCTGAGAGCCCAGAGCCTGCTTCAGATTCTGTGTTTCCTTCTCTCTCTGCCCCTCCCCCCACTCTCACTTTGTCTCTCTCTCTCTGTCTCCCAAAAATAAATAAATGTTAAAAAAATTAAAAACAAAATAAGAATAAAAACTTAAAAAAGTAACTATTTTCCTTTTGAGAAACAGTTTTTGGCTTGCTACTGTGCCCTAGTAGAGACTTAATATCTACCTGTATTAGTTTCTGCTGTAACAAATTACTGCAAACTTGGCTGTAATAGGCTAAATAAGGACCAACCAAAGATATCAAGTCCTAATTCTGGAACCCATAAAGGTTCTTATAGGGGAAAAAGGGTCTTTGCAGATGTGATTAAGTTCAATGTGACATGTGTGATTATGTGATAATCACACATAAGAGAGAGATAGAGGGCAGTTTGAGGACAGAAGAGGAAAAGACACAGAGAGAAGACAACGTGAGGACAAAGACAGAGATTGGAGGGATGTGGCCACAAACTTAAGGAATGCCAGAAGCCACCAGAAGCTAGAAGAAACAAGGAAGGAATTCTGCCCTAGAACCTTCAGAGGGAGTGCAGCGCCCCCTCCCCCGCCCCCCCAATACCTTGATTGTAACCCTCTGATACTGATTCGAGACTTCTGGCCTCCAGAATTGTGAAAGAATACATTCCTGCTGTTTTTTTTTTTTTTTAATTTTTTTTTCAACGTTTTTTATTTATTTTTGGGACAGAGAGAGAGACAGAGCATGAACGGGGGAGGGGCAGAGAGAGAGGGAGACACAGAATCGGAAACAGGCTCCAGGCTCTGAGCCATCAGCCCAGAGCCCGACGCGGGGCTCGAACTCACGGACCGCGAGATCGTGACCTGGCTGAAGTCGGACGCTTAACCGACTGCGCCACCCAGGCGCCCCATTCCTGCTGTTTTAAGCCACAAGGTTTGTGGTAATTTGTTATAGCAGCTACGGGAAACTAATATAGTGCCTAAAACAATGTAAATTTATTCTCTTCACAGTCCTGGAGGTCAGAAGTCTCAAATCAGTTTCACTGAACTGAAGTCAAGGCTTTGTTAGGACTTGTTCCTGCCAGGAGCTCTGAGGAGAGAATCTATTTCCTTGAATTTTTTGGCTTCTAGTGACTGTGGCCCTTGACTTCTGGCCCCTTCCTCCTCCTTCTCAGGGCATCACTCCAATCCCTGCTTCCATCCTCACATCCCCCTTTCCCCTGATTCTGCCTCAGATTCCGCTTACATTCTTCTTATAGAGAATGTGATTACACTGGATCCACTCAGATAATCTTGGGTAATCATCTCAAGATTCTAACCACATATGCAAAGTTGCTTTTGCCAAATAAAGCAACATTCATGGGTTCTGGAGATTAGGATGTGGATGTACTGGGGAGCCATTATTTAGCTTACCACACTATGGAACCATTGGATTTTAAGTGACTATGCAACCTGATCTTCCCGTCATGCACTGAGGTGTTATCTGATCCAGTAAACACTAAAGCTGTGTGCAACTATACTCCATCCTCAAGGAAAAAGATTAGGCTCAAGCAGGTTCTAAAGACATTAGAATTTTTAATGGCACCTGGGTGGCTCAGTCAGTTAAGCGTCCAACTTTGGCTCAGGTGATGATCTAATGGTTCATGGGTTGGAGCCCCGTGTCGGGCTCTGTGCTGACAGCTCTGAGCCTAGAGCCTGCTTTAAATTCTGTGTCTCCCTTTATCTCTGCCCCTCCCCTGCTAGTGCTCTGCCTCTCCCCTCTCAAAAATAAACATTAAATGAATAAATAAATAAACAAATAAATAAATAAATAAATAAATAATTAACATTTTTCACAAACATGTAGCTTACATCCTTAGTATTCCTACTCCTGATGCACTGTCCTATCCCCTTCTTCTCATCCATTGCCTAGGGAATAAGAAAAATTAAAGAAGGGTTTTCAGGTCATTCTGCATAACATGTTAGCACCTTCTGTAAATGGATTGCCTCAGCATTACAGGGCTACTCACATTGGCTATATGAAGGACAATAAGGCAGACACATTCGGTGACAAGAACTTTAAGCAGTGTATGTGTTTATCCTCTGTTTGGAAATATACACACCCAGAAATATAGATCAATATCAATCCATGTGTAAGGGCTACCAATTTGGGTATACAGTGAGGATCTTGGAAGGAACAAGAATGAAAATCGGTGATAAGGAAGTCTACAGAAGAAGTATATGATTGTGGGGCAGACTCTTATTTTCCACAGATGACCATACCAGTATATCTCATCCCACATGCACTCCTTATAACATGACACTGACATTCTCCCACTGAGAGATGAGATCTGTGATCCCTCTCCTTGAGTCTGGCAGGTCTATGACTATGGCAGAAGCAATATCATGTGACTTCTAAGGCTGTCATAAAAAGCAACACAGCTTCTTTTACTCTTCTTGGGATGTTTACCTTTGGAACCCAGTAACCATGCTGTGAGTAAACTAAGCACCCACATGGAAAAGCCGCATGTAGATGTTTCAGCCCAATCCCAGCCAAAGACCTAGCCAATCGCAGCATCAACTTCCAGATATGTGAGTGACCAAACCTTTAGAATAATCCAGCCTCGGTCTTCAAGTCAGTCCTAGTGACACTAAGTAGAGCAGAGATGTATTATCCCTGTAAGATTTGCCTAAATAGATTCAGAAGCAAAATAGATGTTTTCTTCAGCCATTAAGTTTGGGATGATTTGTTAAACAGCAATAGATAACAAACAGATAATCTCTCAGAATTGGCCTAAAGTGTGAAACTATTTGTGCCCTTGTGAATGCTAATCAGAAGTCAACCACTGTTGATGAAGCACTTAAAAACCTGGAGGACAGGTAGAACTGTTCATGGATGTTAGTCAGACTCTTTCCCCAGTCACCCAGTACTTGCTCAATAGGCACCCATGATGGGAGGGATGGACTTTCCCTCACCAAGGCTGATCTGGCTACTTCCACTGCAGAGCAACTTAATCGGCCAACCACAAAAACCAGCAATGAGCCCATGATACAGTCCCATAAACTAGTACCTAGTGACAGGTTGACCACAATGGAAACCTTCCATCATAGAGAAGCAGAGATGGTCCTAATGGAATAGAAATGTATTCTGGATATGTATTATCTTTCCTATTTGTCCTATTTCTGCCAGTACTACTATTCGTAGACTTACTAAATGCCTTATTCACTCAATTACTGACCAAAGAGCTAAATGTACAGAAAAAAAAATGGTATGGGATGAATCGATGCCTATGGCAAACAACGATCTTACCATGTATCCCCACACGCAGAAGCAATCAGTCTTGTAAAACAGTAGAACAACTTATTGAAGTAGACACTGACGATGTCACCTGGGAAATAATACTGTGTTAGGTTGGAATGCTTTCCTACAGGATGTGATACAGGCTCCAGTCAAAAAATCAATAAGGGACCAACATGTAATAATAGGGGCAGATTTATGCTCTCATCTGTCACATCGACAACGGAAGGAGAAAGTATTTGAAAAAAACAGTTTTGAAGACACTAGACATCAGGCAATGAAGAATAGTGATCCCTGAGGAACAAGAAACAAATGATGTGAACCCTGCAATTACCTTCACTTACTGGCTGGAGAGAGTTTCTAGGCTGTAGTGCAGGGAGGAAAAACCCAGGTGGAACTAGATGGACTTCCTGAGTTAAGGAGAATGAACTGAAAGTCTAGAGAGACCAAAATGACAGAATTCACATGACAATACCAAAGAAGAGAGAGCTGCGCATATACAGGACCTCAGAGATCCACAAAGGTTATTCCTTCAGTATTCAGGAGAATAATGATCATCCTGTGTGCATGAGGAAAATTATCTTAGGCACAGGAAAGAATTAGGGAAAAAAAAAACAGTGCCTGGCATCCAAACTGGGTCTGGAGTGGTGCCTACCAACTAGATTGGAAAACCTCATCATCCACAGGACATTGGGTAGAGTACTTGGAAGGTTTTTGCCTCAGTAGTGAGAAATAATTAGCCCTAGACTAAGCCTGGCTTAAATCCTAAAAGCAAGACTCAAAAGAATCAAAATGTGTTCAAGTAACTTACCTGCGTTGAAGAACAAAGCTCAAGAATATTTATAGAAATACAAAAATATCGAACACCCAAGGTATGCCTTCCTGCACTACAGAAGCTAGAAAGCTATAAACAACATTCCTGAGATGTATTTCCATGAGACTTGAAAGGCAGAAGTAAAGCAGAGACATTTTTTTCCCCTGAAGCTTTGGTTGATTCTAAAGATACACACACTGGTTTTATTCTGGAGCCACATCCCCATATCCAGGTAGGAGCTTTGTGGGTATTGCAGCAGTGGCAATAGTAGCAGAGGCTTCCTGATTCATTTGGGAGAGCCCATTGAAATCAGCAGTTTCAGGGGGGAGTTTGTCGATTTTTCACTTTCTTAATAGCCTCAGAGGTGGCAGCTCCTCTTATAGGTGAAAATAGCGGTGTGATTCTGCAAATATGGCTGAAATACCATTTCTCCAGTCCTTTCAGCTCCTAATATTATACCTCTTTTAGATTAAAACAGCTGGAATTAATTGCATCTTGAAAATAAATCCTAGTATAGGAATTTGTATTAGTTATCTGTTGCTGTGTAACAAATCCCTTCCTCCCCAATTTAGCGGCTTAAAATAACAAATATTAATTGTCTCATAGTTTCTGTGGGCCAGGAATTCAGGAGAAGATTTACTTGGTGCTTCTTGCTCAGAGCCTCTTAGGTGGTTGCAAGTCAAGATATCAGCTAGGGCTGCAATCATCTGAAGACATGACTGGGGTGGGAGAATCCACTTCCAAGATGGCTCACTGACAAGGTCATTGACAAGATGCTTCAGATCCTAACTTGCTATTAGCAGGAGGCCTCACTTCCTCACTGTGTGGGTCTCTCTACAGAGCTGCCTGGTTGTCCTTAAAACATAACAGTTGGCTTTCCCCAAAGCAAGCAATCCAAGAGAGAGAACAAAGAGGAAGGTGCAGTGCCCTTTATGACCTTGTCTCCTAAGTTGCATGCTATCACTTCTGCTTTATTCTATTTGTTAAAAGCGAACCCCTAAGTCCAGCCCACACTCCAGGAGAGGGAATTTAGACTCCACTTCTTGAAGGTAGGTGTGTCAAAGAATTTGTAGACATATTTTAAACATATTTTCTCTACAGACATGAAAGTATATTATTTTGCATATTTTATATGCAGTTTGTATATAATATCTAACATTTATAAAATACCTCTCATCATTAGTAATAATTCCAGCAACCCCAAATCAGGCTATCTCATCTCTTTTGGCAACTGGTCACATTTCTTCAGTCTTTCTTCTATCACCCCAATTTTTCTTCTTCAAAGACAAGGTTTCATGAAGGTTAATTTGCCTCTCCTTACTTAAGCTAATGTAAAGATAAGATTTGTTCCCCATAGTCACTATGGATACCATGATTTTTCATACTAAATAATTACCAATAACCACAGACCTATCTTTATATGAGTAAAAAATAAAATGCTACAATTGTTTCAAGGCAGGAGTCCCCAAGAATAACTAAAATATAGGTATATCACTTTAAAAGTGTCAGTGTAGGGGTTACCTGGCTGGCTCAGTCAGAAGAGCATGTGACTTTGATCTCAGGGGTATGAGTTTGAACCCCACATTGGGTGTAGAGATTACTAAAAAATAAATAAATAAATCTAAAAAATAAATAAATAAAAAGTGTCAGGGTAAAGGAGTAAGAAGGGCTTGAATTATCTTACTGAATTCATTGAAGAAGTGAATCCGAATATTTAAGAATAATTTCAATTCATTACGTATTTTTTAAAGAAGCAATCGAATTATTTTTAAAGGGTTCCCATTGGGGGTGCCTGGGTGGCTCAATTGGTTAAGTGTCTGACTTCAGCTCAGGTCATGATCTCACGATTTGTGAGTTCAAGTCCCACATCAGGCTCTGCACTGGTGGTGTGAAGCTTCCTTGGGATTCTCTCTCTCTCCCCCTCTCTCTCTCTGCTCCTTCCTCCCTTGTGCACATGCGCTCTCTCTCTCTCTCTGTCTCTCTCTCAAATAAATAAACTTTAAAAATTCTTTTAAATAAAAATAAAGGGTTCCCACTGAAAAAAAGAAGCATGCCCTTTTTTGAACAGAAACCACCCTCATGCAACAGTAACCTTTAGCAAGATATTTCAGAAGTGTTTTGACAATGCAAAAGAAAAGTTCCTAATGAAGCTATAGTTATGTCACAAAAATTATGAAATTGCATTATCCATTCAAATCTACTTTTGTGCTCGCTTCGGCAGCACATATACAAATCTACTTTAATGTCCCAAGTCCTAACTTTGAAATTTAAACATTTGAAATGGTATGTGTGTATGTATATGCCCTAAACCCTACCAGCAAAAGTGACCTAGCACTTAGCACAGTGTGGCAACAATAGTTATAGATGTAGAGTGAGTGCCCACTAAATTTCCTTGTATTAATTGATGGATTTATGTAGCTAATGAGTGAGATCCAGCCACCTCAAGAAGAGTGGTATCAACCTGGCTGGCAATCACTTCAAAATTCATTAACCTTCCAGCTCATTTCACTTGACTTGACTGGTTTTCTTTTATGCCCTAGATGTGTGAGCCCATAACAATTTTCAAAACTAATATGTGGGATACACCATAAGACGTAGCCCACATCCCCACCCCAGCCTGCCTAATAAATGGAAATACTAAAGCATGACAGATAATAGTGAATGAAGTAGGGATGCTGAATTCTAAAGATAAATCCCTGGCACAGGTATCATCAAATTCTTATTACTGATCGTCTTTTTGCAATACTTCATGCGGGTCGGCCTGTACCTGGTTGGCTTCTTGTCAGGCTATTCTCGACTCTTCTTTACTCTAACTACATATATGTAGTTTCCATCTCAAAAGCTAAGATAAATTGTGCTATAATGTAAAGCATTGCATGAGACACGAGTGCATTTGACATGGTTTTAATGATAAAACTGACCTCAACAGATATATGGGGACAACAGATGGCACCCACTATTGAAGGGTGAGGATAAACAAACTTATGTAGACTAGAAAGTGCAAAGCATTTCAGCACTTGAATAGCCTTTGATCCTGAGAATGCTACCAACTGTGAAGGGAGGTATATTAAAACACAGTATGTAGGCACACACCTGTTAATTTCGGAGAATGCAATAGCCTTGACTTACATAAGCCACCCATCAAGAAAGGGAACACCCAAGAAATGAGTCATGGGCCTTTTCTTGACTCTTTGGCTGTATTGGTCAAGTGTGTTGTTTAACACACACACACACACACACCCCAATAATAAAAAGTAATCATTTGCTTTTTTCACAAAAGACTATTGTCAGGACATAGATATGAAATTTGAGGAATCTCTAGCAATCATACTATGAATACCATCAATACCTGGAGAAGATATGATGACCATGCCCACAATGTTCTCTCCAAATGACTTCTACAATCTAGTCTTCCCAGTAGGATGAGGCAAAATGATGCACTTGACCCTAACTATAAGGAGGCTTGGGAATAGTCTAGTCTCCAAGAAGAGTTGTGACAGCAATTCTTCTGGTAGCATTAGATAGTGACTAGTCCTACAGTCCTCTAATTGTATGTTTAGCTCCTCAGAAAATGAAAAATATGTTTTTAGATCTGACAAGCTTAATAAAAGATGTCTGTAAATCAGATTGGAATGTTTAGTTCACACATTAAATACATATGTTGATTTATTCAAAAACTCTTTACATACCTACAATTGTGCCAGACATTCTGCTAGGTGATAGGGGCAGAAAGTGGAATAAAAAGATGATAAGACTGAATTCCTCCCTGCATAGGAATTTACAATCATATAAGGGGAAAACAAGGGAAGAAAAAATGGGGGGAAAGTTCACATTGTCCTCCCTGTCACTCTTCAATATATATATTTTATATTTTTTATTTTATTATCATTATTTTAAGTTTATTTATTTATTTTGAGAGAGAGAGAGAGAGTGCAGGGGAGGGGCAAGAGAGAAGGAAAAAGAATCCCAAGCGGGTTCCACACTGTCAATGCAGAGCCTGACTTGGGGCTCGAAACCACAAACCGCGAGATCATGACCTGAGCCGAAGTCAAGAGTCGTTTGGTTAACTGACTGAGCCACCCAGCTGCCTCTTATTATTTTTTTTTATTTTAGAGAGAGAGACAGAGAGACAGAGAGAGACACAGAGACAGAGAGAGAATTACAAGCAGGCTCCATGCTCAGCATGGAGCTGGATGCAGGGCTGGATCCCACAATCCTAGGATGACGATTCTAGCCAAAATCAAGAATCAGACACTCAACCCACTGAGTCACCCAGTCGCCCCTGTATATTTTTATTTTTATTTTTATGTTTATGTTTATGTTTATGTTTATTTTTATTTTTGTTTTTATTTTTATCAAATACATATGGTTGATTCTTTGAACAAGTAGTTCTTCAAGGTTTTCCCTTTCACTTTCCATTTAATAAAGGCAAATGAGTCATTCTTCCAGAAGGCTCATGGAAAAGGCAGCACAGATTTCTGGGTTTTTTTTTTAAGTTTTTATTTTAATTCCAGTATAGTTGACATACAGTGTTATATTGGTTTCAGGTGTAAAATATAGTGATTTAACAATTTTATACAGTGTTCGGCGTTCACCATGATAAGTGCACTCTTCATCCCCTTCACCTGTACACCCATCCCCCACCCACCTCCCCTCCCCAAACCATCCGTTTGTTCTCTGTAGTTAAGAGTCTGTTTCTTCATTTCTCTCTCTCTCTCTTTTTCCCTTGCTCATTTTTGTTTCTTACATTCCACATATGAGTGCAATCATATGGTATTTGTCTTTCTGACTTACACTCTCTTACACTTACACTCTCTAGCTCCATCCATGTTGTTACAAATGGCAAGACTTCATTCCTTTTTATGGCTGAATAATATTCTATTATGTATATATTATATATATCCCTATATATATAATATATAATATATTCCAATATATATAATACAATCTATTCATATATAATATATGTAATATATTCCTATATAATATATTCCAAAATATATAATATATATTATATATATTACAATATATTTACAATATTCTAATATGTATAATATAAAATACATATATATTTATCTATCTATAGATATATAGATATATATCACATCTTCTTCATTTATTCATCTATCAGTGGACACTTGGGCTGCTTCCATAATTTAATATTGTAAATAATGCCGCAATAAACATAGGAGTGCATGTGTTCCTTTGAATTACAGATTTTGTATTTTGGGGGTGAATACCTAGTAGTGCAATTACTGGATGATAGGCTAATTCTATTTTTAACTTTTTGAGGAACCTCCATACTGTTTTCCACAGTGGCTGTGCATTCCCACCAACAGGAGACAGCACAGATTTCTAAAATAGGGTTGGTATGGAAAGACATGTTCTGTTTATAGACTCCTGAATAGGAGGGTTTGCTTGGGAATACCATCTGGTCTAGATTTCACTAATAGAAAGAAGAAAGAAACATTAATTTGCACCATACCAAACAGCAGAATCTTTTTTTGTTTTCTCGACATCATCTGGAAGGCACTGATAATCACATAGGTGGAAAATCCCCATGTGATAATCAAGAATTGGCTGCAAATGTATCGACATGTTCCCATAGATGACTGTGATTTTTCCTGATTCTCCTGACTCACCTAAAAAGATCATAATTCAGGAAATAAATTAAGGGTCAATCTTAATGGTCTAAGTGGGAAACTTGTTTTGGATGTCTGCATTGATAATGTGCCCTTTGTCAGTAGTAAAAGTATTAGTATTTTTAAGTATTAGAACTATGCACATATCTTGAGAAGATGATTTGTAAGTGTACATATTTCAATGTTTATAGTATATGTAAAGATGCTAGTACAGTTATTCATTTTATTTTTTCCCTAGCTTTATTGGTATACTTGACGAATAATTGATTTTATTTAAATCAAATGCATTCCATCAACCTGCCTTCTTCACAACAAATACTGTTCTGGGCATTTTGCAAACATCAATCCATTGTATTGTTCTAACAACTCTTTGAATTAGGTATACTTAGGCCTAATTTATTACTCAAAATCTCAGGTTCTGTCTTCTGGGATACGATATAAGATTAGAACTTCTTCAAAAGACTTCTATCCTACTTCACCTAACAGAATGATCCAAAACTTTACTAGCAACCACCAAACAAGAAAAGGGGTTTAAGCTAGTGCTACAAACCTTAACATCAGGTGTTCAAAGAAAGAGAAGATTCTGGAGTTGAGCAGAGAAGTGGCTTAGCTCCTAACACCACCTCCACCACCCAGACATTGTAATGAATTTGAAGAATTCTCACTAATCTCAAGTCTCGAGAAAAGCAAACTGGATAACCACCCTGTCTTTCTCTCTCCTCTTCCTCCTTTGTTCTTCTTCCTCTTCTTCGACATTCTTTTCACAAAGCAGTAATGGAGAGGCACCTGGGTGGCTCAGTCAGTTGAGCATCTGACGCTTGATTTCAGCTCGGGTCATGATCCCAGGATCATGGGATCCAACCCAGTGTTGGGCTCCGTGCTGAGTGTGGACCCTGCTTGGGATTCTCTCTTTCTCTTCCTCTGCCGTTCTCCCTTGCTCACGTCCACTCTCCCTCTCTAAAATAAAAAATTTTTTAATGTTTTTTTAAAAAAAGCAGTAATGGAAATTGGCAAAGAAAAAGACAGAATGCTCAAACCCAAAGAAAACCTAATTCAAGGAACAGAAGGAAACTCCCTGAACTTGCATCACTGTATAAAAACTGAATAAGAATATAAACTAAAGAAACCAAGAAATGAATCAAGAAACCAAGAAAGATCAAAATAAAATAAAAAGAGGGCTTGTGAATCGAAGGGAAAATTTTTTTTAATGTTTATTTATTTTTGAGAGAGAGAGAGCAAGCACAAGGTGGGGGTGGGGCAGAGAGAGAGAGAGAGGGAAACATAGAATCTGAAGCAGGTTCCAGGCTCTGAGCTATCAGCACAGAGCCAGATGCGGGGCTCGAACCCACGAACTGTTGAGATCATGACCTGAGCCAAAGTCAGATGCTTAACCAACTGAACCACCCAGGTGCCCCGAAGGGAAAACTGAAGACTAAAATAATATCATTAAAAAGCAAATAAATATATAAAAAAAGAATAGTGTCTACTAAAAATTTGAATTGCTGAAATAGAGGAAAACCCTGAGATAATTACAATATATATTGATGAAAATGAAAAGAAGTGGACACAGAGAGAAACTGAGATGGAAAATAAAGACAATCAAATATAAGGATAATTGTTGTCTCTTATTTAGAGAACCAATATAGAATCCATGAAAATACGCCACTCAGATCTCCTACCTTGGGGAGTGTGACTTTCACTATTTTTCCTTCTACGATAAATGTAGACAAAAGCATGGTTATATTTGTTTTGCCTGTGACCTTGTTGTCATCAATATAAATTAAATATGTTCATACGAATTCCAATTAATGCAGACTTGTGAAATATCTTTAGTGCTCATTACAACTTCAAAATTATGGTAGTTATTAGTCCCATCACTAGATCTGATTGTTTAATATGTAATAAAGAAGGACATATATTTCTATATCACAAAATTTTTAAAATATTTTGATTATTGAATATGTTGGACTCCTTTGCCATCCTATGTGTTATACTTTTAAGCTTCTTTAAAATTTTTTTTTACTATTTTTGACAGAGAGAGACAGAGGGTGAGCAGGGGGTGGGGGAGGGGCAGAGAGAAGGAGACACAGAACTCTGAGATCATGACCTGAGCTGAAGCCGGATGCTTAACCTACTGAGCCACCCAGACACCCCTACTTTAAGCTTTCTTAAACAGTTATTTATTTTTGAGAGAGAGTGAGAGAGCAGGGGAGGGACAGAGAGAGAGGGAGACAGAGGATCTAACAGGAGAGAGCCTGATGCCGGGCTTGAAATGTGAGATCACGACCTGAGCCAAAGTCGGATGTTTAACCAACTGAGCTACCCAGGTGCCCCTGGACTTTAGGCTTTCTAAAAAACATTTTTCTGAAAAGGGCTCCATAGTCTTCACCAAACTGCCAAAGGGGTCTACGACACAAAAAGTACTCCTACAGTCATATCCCAGAAGCCTGCAGCCCCTACAACATCACATAACACATGGAAAGGATCCATGTAAGTGAAGGATCCTGAAACTGAATCTTCATTAGTTTTACAATAAATTGATCACTGGTGTAGCTGAATCAGCCATTTTCAACCAAAGGATTAAAACCTGAGTGTTGGGGCACCTGAGTGGCTGTCGGTTGAGCATCTGACTCTTGATTTTGGCTCAGGTCACGATCTTGCAGTTTGTGGGATCGAGCCCTGAGCTGGGCTCTGCACTGATATTGCGGAGCCTACCTGGGATTCTCCCTCTCTCTCTCTCTGTCTCTCTCTCTCCCTCTCTCTCTGCCCTTCCTGCATGCCTTCTCTCTCTCTCTAAATAAATTAAAAAACTAAAAAACAAAAAACAAATTAAAAAAAAACACTCTCATGTGATCATGTCAGAGTAACAAGATAGTGCTCCTGAAACCATGGCAAAGTCATACTGTCACTAAAATGCCTCTGCAGACTTCTTTGCGAGAGAGAAATAATCTGTCTTGCTTAAGCTACTGTAATTTGGTGTCTCTTTTGTACAGCAATCCAATCTGTTTCCTAACTGACATATTACATTTGCAAATATGACTCCCAAGAGATAAAATTATTCCCCACAACTGGCAATAAAAAGGCAGACGAAGAAGACAGGAGGAGCAGAGTTTGGGGCCAGAAAGGACCTTACCAATAATAGCAACCTAAAATGTGACTCAACCCACAGAAACCTAATAAATGGTAGAACTGGGCAGAGTTATATATTCAGTATTAGTTATTTTCCTTCACAGTATCTAATCTCCTAAAAATATCTAATGTCTTACAAATACGAATATTCAAGTGAAAAATTTTTTCATGTTAACAATGTCCAGTGAAAAGCATTCCTAAATTTTTTAACTTTTTCCACCAAAAGAGAAATGAAGAAGGTTCCCAATATATGTTTAGCTGTGTAACAAAAGTAACACCACCATCCCTTTCTCTAAATTCTCCAAAATCTTCATTTTATAGTGATGCTTTAAAAGAGGAAACAACTTCAGGGCACCTGGGTGGCTCAGTCGGTTGGGCGTCTGACTTTGGCTCAGGTCATGATCTCACAGTTTGAGAGTTCGAGCCCCGCGTCAGGGTCAGTGCTGACAGCTCAGAGCCTGGAGCCTGCTTCGGATCCTGTGCCTCCCTCTCTCTGCCCCTTCCCTGCTCATGCTCTGTCTCTATCTTTCAATAATGAATAAACGTTAAAAAAAATTTTTAATAAAAATAAATAAATAAAAAGAGAGGAAAAAACTTCACAGAAAATCAGGGGTTTTTAGATGAAAAATCAGGGCCTGAACTGATACATTGCCTAAACTTGTTTGATAATTGCTTTTGGAATTTGAACTCTAGGTATTCCCTCCCTTTAATGAAAAAGCAATATACACATCAAGTTGACTTTGTACTTGTGCTTTGACCCTTGTTAACGTTGCCTGTGAGTATTAATTTCAAATTATGTGGCTTATCCATTAACGTTCTCAACTCATAAGAAACAAATGCCTACATTTTGGGAAGCTATGCATCAAAGATGGTTTCTCAAAGAGGAATTAACTTAAAAAAAAAACACTGCTTTTCCCCAAAATACTAACTTTCCAAATGGATTATTTTTCCCCCAATAGCTGTCAAGGAACATATGTGGAGTGTTCAAGTTTGCAAACAGCCCCACAGTGTTTACTTGCCTAAAAATGAAGATCCCAAGAATCACACAAAGAAGGCATGGTGGTCCTTCTGCCTGAAATGTATCTACAGTCTTCTTGGCTTGGAAATCTCCTCCTAATCTCTCAGTGCCTGTTAGTTCATGCGCCTTCAATGGCGCCAGCTAGAGTTAGCAGCTTTGTCTTCTGTTTCCATAGCATGTAAGTTAGGTCCCTATATTAGCACTTGCTACCTACTACTTGACTCTGATTACATGGCTGTCTCCTCAACCAGATTATGAGTTCCTCAAGGTTCAGGCCAGAGTTGTCAGTTCTCTCAGTGATGCAGAGATAAAATGGGTGTGGAATCAATAAGACAGAAACCAGGGAGAACAAAGTTTGACAGGGAAAGTAGGAGGCAGAGTCCAGAGTAACTCCTCAAGCCAACTTTCACCGGCAGTGGCTTTTTCCTTCCAATGTATTCGGTCTCAATGCAGAAGATGAAATGAGTAGGGCTCATGGCCAAAGAACCTTACTCACTGTAGTAAAATAATTTTCTTATAAGAAAATCAAGGTAATTTAAGGTTTACCTCCAACTGTGCGTTTAACTGAGGCTGACTCATCACACATTGTATAACCAGCACAAGTGCTCAAAAGTGAAAGCTAGGTCCCAAGTCTTCTCTTCTAGCAATTGCCTTCCACCATTTTGCTTTGCTTTTCCCACATTTGTTCTTTGTTCGCACTACCTACCCTATACCCATCTCAGTTTATCACACCAGAACTTCCTGACTTTTTCTGCT
The DNA here is from genome assembly GCF_022079265.1 of Lynx rufus. NCBI lineage: Eukaryota > Metazoa > Chordata > Mammalia > Carnivora > Felidae > Lynx > Lynx rufus. Next base: position 210,108,043 of record NW_025814823.1, on the reverse strand, counting down.
GGAAATCACTGGGAGGGAATTTGAGTCCATTTTCAGGCTTCATAATGCAGCTTTAAGGCTTCAGGGTTGTAGTTGGGGTTGGAGATGGAAGAAAGAACCCTCAGGCAAAGACTCAGGCACTGGCAACTGGAAGTTCAGGAAAGCACACTGAATTTTACAGGGACACGTTTAGGACACTGACAGCATGTACTACACATTGTCTACTATGGGTTCAACTAATACCTTTTTTTTTTTTGTATAGGAGGAAATGCAGCCATTTTATGCTAGTTCCTTATTAGGACTATTACATGTAATTAGACTATTACATAGATGATAATGGGATAAACAACAGTCTTGGCCCTACCCCATATTATTCTGATCCCAAAATGAGCCAGAGGGTGGAGGGGTAGCCAGAGTATACCTATATTTCTTGTCTTTAGGATTACCGTCTTTATAAATTTGATTACTCTAGGTACCTCACATTAATTGATTCATACAGTTTTTGTCCTTTTGCGACTGGCTTACTTCACTTAACATAATGCCTTCAAGGTTCATTCATGTTGCAGCATGTATCAGAATTTCCTTCCTTTTTAAGGCTGAATGTATATACTACAGTTTATTCATCTGTTGATGGGCATATAGGCTGCTTCCACCTCCTGGATTGTAAATAATGCTACTATAAACATGGGTGTATAAATATCTCTTCAAGTCTGCTTTCAAGTCTTTTGAGTATGTACCTAAAAGTGGAATTGATGGATCACAATTCTATTTTTAATTTTTTGATGAACTGCCATACAGTTTTCTATAGCAGCTGCACCATTTTATGTGCCCACCAACAGTTCAAAGGTGTTTCGATATTTCCGTATCCTTGCCCACATTCATATTTCTGTTTGTTTTTCTGTAGTAGCCATCCTAATGAATGTGAGGTGGTATAGTTATCCTAAACAGAAAAGGAAGTTGATCATTAAAAACTGTTTGAGGCAGTGGAGCAGCAAACTCTAAACTGGTCTTCCAGAATGATTCTGGGAACACCATAAACCAATTCACGAGGGGAGCTATTACATTTGTCACAATCACAAGAGAGGGAATCAAAAGGCTGTTATTGGAACTACTGAGTTCAATAATAAACTACTGCTATTGTGGTATCAGTTAACTATGCCTACAACAATGATGCTTAACAAACAACCACAAATTTTCATTACCCTTACGACAGTAGGTATTTATTTAGCCCATGAGCTAGCTTGTGGTTGGCTGATGCAGGCTGTGCTTGTTAGGGGCAGCTTGATTGAGGCAGCTCTGTGCCATGTGTCTCTCATCCACCTCCTGGGACCAATGGGCTTATGGAGCATGTTCATTTCATGGTGCTGTCAGAAGAATGAGTGGAACATAAAGAAAAAGTGCCAAAACTAAAAGACAGATGTCAACAACAATGCAATGCAAGGCAATAAATATTAGTACAGCACATTAACAAATGGGCTTGTGTAATCAGGTAAAACCCACTATAGCACATGCAAATATTATGTCCAGAAAATACTGTTTATTTTAAAAGAAACAACTTCCAAGCTTTGCACAGTGGGAGTATCGTAGCCAATGAGTTTCATCCAAGGCACGATTATTGCTAATTTAAAAGAAACAACTTCCAAATTCCAGATACTGGTGAAGTTGATCAATATCTTTTTTTTTTTTAATGTTTGTTCATTTATTTATTTGGGGGGTAGGGGAAGAGAGAGAGAATCCCAAGCAGGCTCCACACTGTCAGCACAGAGCCGGACGCTAGACTCGATCTTATGACCCTGAGATCAGGACATGAGCCAATATCAAGAGTTGGACTCTCAAAGAACTGAATCACCCAAGCGCCCCGATTAAGATCTTCTAAAACTTTGTAACAGGGACTCTCCTCTGCAGCACATTCCACATTTCCATTTCTGTCCTTCTTTTTTTGATTTTTATTTTTTTATTCTTTAAGCAAGCTCTGTGTGCCCAAGGCAGGACTCAAACTCACGACCCTGAGATCAAGACCTGAGCTGAGATCAAGAGTCAGTGCTCAATTGATTGAGCCACCCAGGTGCCCCCCATCCCTTCTTGTACAGTGACATTTTCACATTGATGTCATAAAACAGATTCCAGCCTATTTTAGAATATAACCATTTGATCAATACAGGAATGTTCATTTCAATAGCAAGATTCTTCTAGGCAGGGAATGAACGACAGCAGGAACACCTCATAGTAAGACAAAACAACACCCAAAAACCCTGTTGTGTCTGGTACTGAAGATCTAGTAGGTGCTCTGAGATTCAACATTTTATCTTCAAGAAACTACAAATAGGATGGTTTCCAGAGAGAGTCCCTTTGTTACTGAATTTTCTTCCCGACCCAATTTTGCAGAAACCTGGTGGCATGACCTTCAGGGCATGGGAGAAACATGCTGCTTATAAATCTGGTTTTTAATATATTTTAATGTAATGATTACTGCTCTTTTGTGAATGTTAAAATTATGTTCTTTTAAGTCAGACTTTAGGGAACACCAACATTATTAGTTTTCTATATAGAGTAAGGGCTATAACATTCCAACTATATTTAACTTAAAAACAATTTGCCTCTAGACATAATGGTAAACTCTGTTAGTTAAAACAAGCAGAGCAGTCAACCAGATATTCTAGAGTCTCATCTCTCTCATCCATGAACTTTTGCTCATGTTGTTCATCCTCAGCAGAATTCCATATGAATGTCTCTTTGCCCGACCACAAGCTAAATATTTTTAAAGGCAGCTCAAAGTCTGCAGAAGTGTGTGTGTGTGTGCACATGTGTGTATGCGTACATGGATGGATGCATGATCAAGCACTCAAAAACACAGATATCCAAAGAAGCTAGCCCCAATGAAGGTAACTTTATGGAAAACATTTTAAAAATTTCATGAAATGTGACGGTGGGAATACCAGACCTGTACAAAACTAGCACTGGGGAGTTGAAAGTTACCTGGAACCAAGGCTATATACTCTACTTCTCAGGAGCCATGTGACCTACTCTTTGGTCCTCTTTCTCTACCAGAATCTTTTACTCACCAGAACATAGTCATGAACTTCATGGCTTGGCTTCTCAGCTTCAGCGACCACTGCTGGCTAAAATGTCCCTCTGTGTACCTTAGTTCCAGGCTCTGAGAGAGGGATTGTGATTAGGTCAACACTGTGACCTGTGATGAGCCCTCTTTGGGCCCTCTAGAATAATCAGTTAGATCCAAGAAGACATATCACAAACATGGTCACACAGACATCGTGGGCAAGATGGGGAAAGACACATACATATAGTGTGCCCTCTGTGTATATATGGTTATTACTTGTAAGGCACATTATAGCTTCACAGTGTTACATTTTAAAATTTACCCTCTGTCTTCATCAAAATTCAACCAGAAAACAGAAAACATATTTACATATTTATAATAGAGGGAATTTAACAACTAATAGAGGGAAAATTGATAACACAGATTATAGGAGAGCTGACAGTAACAAAATGGGAGACAGTGAGGCAATCCAGAGATTTGTAAGAGCAGAGAGCTACAAGCACCCCAAGGCCTGAGAGACAAAAGGAAGAGGAACTGGTGCTACTGGGATCCACGATCAGACTTCCCCAACAACAGCTAGAAGCTAGAAGCTAGAATCAGGCTAAATACAGGGAGTTGAGGTCATGCAAGAGGCTGGAGATGCTGCTGAGGTAGAGAGAGGGAGAGACATACTCTGGCCTTTCCCTCCCTCCCACTTTTTAGTCTTCTCCTGTATCTGCCATTGGCCTGACCCTCCTGACATGGAAACCTGCTCCATTAGACAGCTTGGGCTGCCGTAAGAAAATACCATAGACTGGGTGGCTTAAACAGCAGAAATGTATTTATCAGAGTTCTGGGAGCTGAAAAGTCCAGGCTCAAGGTGCTAGCATGGTGAGTTTCTGGTGAGGATTCTCTTTCTGGCTTACAGAAGGCTGTGTTCTTGCTGTGCCCTCAGAGAGGAGAGGAAGAGGGAGAGAGAGGGAGGGAGAGGGAGGGGAGAGAGGGAGGGAGGGGGAGAAGGAGTAGAGAGGGAGAGATTTCTTCCTCTTTTTATAAGGCTACAGCCCTCTTGGATTAGGGCCCCACACTTATGCCCTCATTTCTTATCTCCTAAGGAACCTCTCTGTAGATGCGGTCATCTTGGGGGTTGAGGAGCTTCAATGTATGAATCTGGCAGGACACAGTTTAGGGCAGAGCACTTGGGAAATGCAGCTTCTTGCCACTCCTACTGGACTGTGATACAGAAAACACAAGAAACAGATCTGAGAATATTCTTTCCAGTACTGCAAGATACATACCATCACTCCTACTTTACAAATTAAGAACAGACAAGTTCAATAAACTTGTCCGAAGTCACAAATCAGTAAATGACAGCAGAAGATTCAAATCTTGGTCTTGTAGTTCTGAATCCATCCAATAATAACTTCCATTGAGCCCTCAACATATATTTCAACTATCCTGAGCTCACCTTTCTCTGAATTTTTATACCACTTTTATTCTTTGCAATTCATCAGAGGTTACTATCTTGTTTTCCTCCCATCATTCCTGTGAGGAATATTCCATTATGCTACATCTCTCCAAATGAGCCAGAAGTACCTTAAAATCAGGGATCACATAGCTCTTCAAACAGTGCCCATCCCCTTGTCTAGGCACACAGTAGGTGCTGAATCGCTGAGTGATTTTTCTCCCACAACATTCGCTACAGTACTGTTGAGGAAGATCCTATTATTTCATGTTAATAATTTCGTATTAATAAAATCTTTCATCTAGTTTCCAAAATGCCACAGTTCTCTGCTCACAAGGAAAAATTTTCTGTCACTCAAGGAAATCGTCTGTATAAAGATTGTTTATTCGTTTAGATGCAATCCCATACAATGGCCTATTGGTGTGAATCAGGATCTTTAAACATTTCCAATTTCCCTCTTAACTGAGTTACCCGTCAAGGTTATCTTTTATCTTCTCCATTATTCATCCTTATTGTGAAACCGCCATCCTCTTTTGTCATGACTGTCCTGCAAATATCCGGCTTGGTCGCTATTGATCAGCAGTATGTCGTACCACCCTTTGCAGATAAAACCTACAGAAAAATCACACATTTCCTTGCAAAAGCTCTTGAGGAAAAATGATAGAGATTTCTTTGTCACCATCTGCGTGGTGCACTATGCAATGTATTTTGAAATCACTCGGAATATTATAAGCAGAGTGAGACATAAAACAAGACTAAATTTTATAGTAGTTGCTCAAACTATCAAAACCACGTTACCTTTCAGTTGACTTTGCCTGAGTAATGGAAGTGGTCACAAATAGTAAACAATTTTTCCTTCAGATGTCCACCCCCTCAGTCACCAGCACTTCTTTCCCACATTACTTCTTCTGGCATGGCCCCATAAACTCTTCACTTCTTGGGGCGCCTGGGTGGCGCAGTCGGTTAAGCGTCCGACTTCAGCCAGGTCACGATCTCGCGGTCCGGGAGTTCGAGCCCCGCGTCAGGCTCTGGGCTGATGGCTCAGAGCCTGGAGCCTGTTTCCGATTCTGTGTCTCCCTCTCTCTGTGCCCCTACCCCGTTCATGCTCTGTCTCTCTCTGTCCCAAAAATAAATAAACGTTGAAAAAAAAAATTAAAAAAAACAAAACAAAACAAAAAACTCTTCACTTCTTCGAGAACTCCAGGGCTACAGCCTCACCACGTTCTCCCCATCCGCTACCACAAACAAACCCCACTCCTTCCTACCCTGACTGCTTTCCTTGTCCCAAACGTTCTTTTCCTGCATCTTTATTCAAGCTGCTGAACATTCTTGGAGAAAATAACATAATCCAGCTAAATGATTTCTGTGCTTTTGCCTTTTGGGGGGGACGAGAGGGGGCAGAGGTTGTTTTGTCTTTGGCTTTTGTTCTTGTTTTGAGGAGGATGAGGGCTGTACCTTCTCGTAAGTTTTAGGGAAGGTTGATGGTTCCTGTCTAACCCAAACCACACTTAATATTAAAATTTCTTTCATTAAAAAATTTAACTTACACCTGCGGTTTAAAAATTCAAGCAACATGAAAAGATACAGAGGACAAAATAAGTCGCCCTCCAGCTCCTCCAAACTCCAATAGGTGCCCAGGTTTTCCTCCCTAGGAGGTTTTCATTTTTCTCTGCCTCCTTTGCAGAATCGTATCATACTAGTCAAGATAGGCTGGGTTATGCTGTGGTAGCAAATTTAACCCAGTATCTCAGTAGCTATATTTTTGGTTTTGTACCAAACTACATGTTTAAGCTACATCACCTTGTGGTGCTGCCATCCTAGCATTTGGCTTCCAGAAGGAGAGAGCTGGAAGATTACACAGGAGCTTTTCTCTCCTGTTGGGCTCACACTGGCCAGAACTAATCACATGGTCCACTTAACCGCAAAGAGCAATCTTCTGTGTGCCCAGGAAGCAGAAGAGAAGCAGCTTGTGGCAAGCACTAATAATCTCTATCGCATAAGTACTTACAATGTGCCTTTTACACAAATAGGAGCACATACTAGATATGCTTTTCCACACTTTGGCTTTGCTTTGTTTTTTTCACTTACAACATATGTCACATGTGATAGTTTCCTATGTTTGGCCATACTGTCATTTCTTTGCCTAGTATGTAGGTTGTTTGTCATCTTTTTTCACTGCAAACAGTAGCTTTAATCACTATCCAAGTTAAGAGTTACATTAATAATAACTGGCATGCATAGAGACCTCACTATATGCAAGGCACTATCCAAAGCCTAGTGCATGGTTTAATTTATTTAACACTGTCAGCATCCCTATGTGAGACATGACATAGTTCACAGGTGCCTCATGCACAGTGGCAGAACCTGGCCTTACACCCAGGCAGTTGACCCTAGAGCCTATCAAATTCACATACGTGTTTGCATCTATAAGCACAAATTTCTGTAGTATAAATTTCTGTAAGTGAAATTTGTGGATCATAAACTGTTTACATTTTTAATTCTGCCAGGTATTTCCAGAAGTACTAGATACTTTTTGTAGACCCTTTCAATTCCACCCTGTTCTGAGGTAATCCATCCTTCTACAAGCTTCTTGCAGATGCAATCTGACAGCACCTTTTCTTGGCATTCTCCACACTCATGCATGGGAAACCCAGAACCACAGGGAGGTTTAAGGACTTTACCCTTGACCAATGACAGCCAACTGATAAATGCTTCTCTCTTTTTTTCCCCAGGTGGAAACTTCTGTGACACATTTCCTGCAACTCCTCAGATTTCATGGAACTCCTCAGATTTCATGGAACTCAGTGGCAGTCTTCTAAAGCAGCGACCAACTGGGTAGCACATCTTTGCACTGGCCTTCCTTCTTCTCTTTTGGCTCTCCTGTCCCTCCCTCTTGCTTCCTGAGATCACTTCCAAATACAATATCTGCTGCAATGCACTTGTCTCAACTCTTCTTTCTTTTTCATTTAGTGTAGTAAATGCAGTGGCTCACCCCCCCAGAGCTCCCCTCTCTCTTCCTCTCTGCTGCCACTGGGAAAGTTGACTGCTGGTGTTCACAGCTGAGTACCTTTCACGGTGTTGCCCTGACCAGAGGGAGCTGCTTCACGCATGCTGTCAACCCTTCCCACAGCCTAACAATTGACTGGTAGATTTGGGGGCAAAACAGCCTTGCGTCAGTCTGAGACATCTCTGAAGGTCAAACTCAGCTTCAGAGATTTCCATGGGATTTGCCAAACCCTTCTACTTCTCCCTCTGCTCACTCCTGCCCTCCTCACTCCCTTACTTGTGGTGTTCTCGAGAACAGTACCCAGTAAACCCTCTGCATTTCAATATCTACCTCAGAGTATATTTCCCAGCAAACACAATCTAAGATATTAAACCCAGACCACTGGTACCAGGAGTAGTCGTAGAAGACAGGTGCTTAGGATGGGATTTGGCAACTGGATCGATCAGAGACAGCGATAAGACCCCACTGCAATTCCTGAGACTCTCAGTTGTGAATGATTGAGGTGAAGTGTGGGTGAAGTAAAGTGTTGGAATATGCCATAAGGATGATACTTAATGGTGGTAATGTTAATTATAATGATTGCGGTGGTAGCCTGAAATGTTTTTATTTGAAAGGTTTTGTAGGGACTTCTCTATTCTCGAATTCTTTATTGTTGGAGGCACTAGACATTGCATTTTCTCTGGACTGTGGTATTACTTCTGATTCACTATGTTGGCTGAGGGATGGGGCGGGGGGAACAGTTTCAGAGGCATATAGAATGACTGGTCTATCAGCACAGCAACTGACACAACTGTCCCCTCTAATGAAGGGACCCATCTTATGGCATATGCGGTATGTCAGTGGGCACATGGGCACTAGATTCATTAGTTTTAGCACATACCTCTTTACTCCAAAGCATCTAGCTTATTAGATGGTTAAATAAACTTTTATAGGCTCGAGTAACTCTCCAATTCAAGGCCAATATTTTGGGAAGGGGGGTGGGGGAGAGCACAGTGCCTGAAATGTAGTGAAAGCTTTAAATCAGAGCTCTATAAATAGTGCTATGTCCCCAGTGGTTGGAATACATAGATCCAGAAAACAAGAAGTGAGATTAATCTCTTTCACTACCATGATCAGTGACATATTTTCAGATTCTGTGCTTTCCTTCTCTGAAACTCTACATTTTGTCAGATTAGATTCTCATTCTCAAGAGAACACTTCTGCTGGAGAACACAGTAAGAATTTCACTGAGCTAGAAATTCTGGTTACCAACCAGTCTCTCTGGGCTCCCCATGCCAGTGGGCCAGCAGTCAAAGAAAGAGGTTACTCTACTGTTAGAGAAAATAAACCCTGATTACCAGGAGAAGATAGGCAGGATAATGTTTGGGATTCATGAGGGCATCTCTTGGTGTTACCTAGAAATAATTATGAACAGGTGATTGCAGCAGCCATAGTCCTCAGTGGGTGATCATGACTCCAACCTCTCGGAGTGAAGGCCTGAGTCACCTGCATCCCCTAACCCAGTCAAGCAAACTGAACTAGCTGAAGATACACAAATGACCAATAAAACATAGAAAGATGCTCAACATCACTAATCATTAGAGAGATTCAAATCAAAGCCACAGTGAGAGAATTTTCACCCATTAGGATGACTATTTAAAAAAATGGAAAATAACAAGTGTTGGCACAGGATATGGAGAAATTTGAACCCTATACCTTGCTGATAGGAATTTAAAATTGTGCAGCCACTGTGAAAACAGTGTGGTGGTTTCTCAAAAATTAAACACAGAATTACCATATGACCTAGCAATTCTATTCCCATATATATACACAAAAGAAAGTAGAAACTTGGGGGCACCTGGGTGACTTAGTCAGTTAGGCATCTGACTCTGGATCTCAGCTCGGGTCTTGAGCTCAGGGATGTGATTTCAAGCCCCACATTTAGTTCCATGCTGGGTGTGAAACCTACTTAAAATTTTTTTTGAAGTAGGGACTTGAACAGATACACCAATGTTAATAGTAGCATTGTTCACAATAGCTGAAATGTGGAAAAACTCACATGTTCATTAACAGATAGATGAATAAACACAATTGTGTGTGTGTGTGTGTGTGTGTGTGCGTTATAATGGAATATTATTTAGCCCTAAAAAGGAATGAAATTTTAATACATGCTACATCATGGATGAACCTACAAAGGATTATGCTATGTGAAATAAGCCAGACACAAAAGGACAAATATTATATGATTTCACTTACATGAGGTACTTAGAATAAGCAGGTCCATAGAGACAGAAAGGATAATAGAGGTTATCAGAAGCTAAGAACAGGGGGAAACGGGGACTTATCATTTCAATGATATGAAGCTTCTGTTTGGGATGATAAAAAAAAGTTCTGGAAATAGAAAAGCAGTAATGGGTGCACAACATTGTGAATATACTTAATGCCACCAAATTTGCACTTCAAAATAATTACAATGGTGACTTTTATGTTATGTATGTTTTATCACAATAAAAAATACCCAAAAAAAAAGTTTTAAAAAGGAATACATGTAGATAAAAATTCCAGTATACTGATGCTTTATCTGTTTGTTATCAAGGATGCAACTAGATAGAAATTTAGAAAAAACAAAAACAATTTACTGTTTTCCATTTTTGTTCAAAATTGAATGGCATAGTCTTCTAGAATATCAGTTGGAATATAGATAAAAGGATTCCACTTACCTTGTTTATCTCTTCATGTGAACACACTCTGTGCTATTAGAATAAGCAATTGTACAGTTCAAGTAGGAAGAAATAGAAACATTAGTCACTGAACCAGTGTGTATTTTATTACTCACTAATCCAGCTATGGAAATTATACATGCCAAATAAATATTTATTTTACCAGTTTTGCACCTTTTAAGGCACTGGCAGTCTTTCAAGAAATTTCCATGGGTAGTTAGTTTTCTTCTGTATTCACATGCTATACGGCAAGTTCTTAGTCTAACTGCATAATTATATTTCCTAGGAATCCCCTCAGAGATTGATAAAAATGATAAACTAACCATTGATGCAAGGTCTGCCATTTTTCTTTTGTGTAATTCCACAGGAAATTTCAGAGACAAAACTGCCATATAACCTGTAATAGAAAATATAATAGTAGAAAATACAAATGCAGTCATAAATTGGTGTAGAAAATGCATAACTAGATGAGGTGGAAGGACTGATAAGCAATATAAAAATCATGCTTTTATTTTTATTACTTAACTGAAATAGTCACAGTGACACATTCATTGCTTTTGTAATACATGAAAGTCATTGTTTCTGTATTTAGAATTAGTAATATAGGATCTGGAATTTTGGCTATTATTTCCCCTGAGATTCCATAAGCCTCTCCAAAATGCTGATGTAGTTAATATTTCACTAATGTGATATTTACTTCTTTCACAATTATAACTCTAATACATCCCCTCTTCTAGCATGTTGCTTTGTTGTCTTATTCTGTGAATTTTTCTTTAAAATTACTGCCATCCTTGACTTTTCTGTGACTACACCATCTTTTCTTTGGACTTAACCTTTTTACATAAAAGACATAGAGTATAAAATTAAAGTGTTTCAAATGAATTCTCTAAACAATAGCTTAAGAGTAAAACATATTGATTGATATCCCTAAGGCTCTGAATGCTCAAGCCTAGGAAACCTGGTTCTACATTTGAGGTTTCATGCTAACCGAGAGTCAGCTGTTTATCCTCAAGTCTGCTGATGCCAGTTGTACTAATTATAATTATATAATTCAACTAAATATTACATAAAATGAGAAATGCGAGTGCAAGTGAGTTAGACTCTAATTCTATGAAAACTAAGTCAAATGCTTAAAAATGCTTAAAAAGTGAGCTGCTAAAAAAAATTATCAAATTACATGCAAGTGAGGCAATTGTAAAAAAAAAAAAAAATCTTTAGTTGTAAAAATCCAGAAAGATTCTGCACTCAGACTGTTCTGCAATGTGTTTATATTCTATTTCCAAGATAATGAAATAGGAACTATAAAATTGAAGATACTGCAAATGAATGTGATTTGTGCAAAAAAAAAAAAAAAAGGAAAAATTCAAAACTTCTAATCAGGAACCAAAAATCAAAGAAAAGAACTTAGTTCCACTGAAGATTTGGTGAATGAATGCACAAAATACAAACCTTAGTTTTAAGAGATGTTATGTATCTTTTGGTATTATTTTCTTCTCCCTTCAGCCACTTTTTAAAAAAATTGAAATATATTTGATACGTAACACTGTGTAAATTTAAGGTGTACATCATGTTAATTTGATACATCTGTATATTGTAATATGATTGCCATTGTAGCACCTCCATCACATCACATAATTACCGTTTCTTTTTAGTAGTTGGAATAATTAAAATCTAGTCTTAGCAAATTTGATGGTTATAATACAGTATTGTCTATACTCACCACACTATGTGTTAGGTCTCTAGGGCTCGTTTACTACTCATTGCATTGACCACTTTTTTGATTTACCGACTAATTACCAGCAACTAATGTGTCAGCAAAGAGTGTTCAAGCTATTAAACTATAATCAAGAAGGGCTCTGTTTTCATGGCATTTTAATATTCCTAAAATGTGTCATTAGAAGCTGAAATGTTTTACTAGTACAAGACTTCTGTTATTTGGTTTATAAAATATGAGAATATGGTTGAGTATAGAATAACAGTGCCTAATATCTTAATATGTTGCATTTATAAAATGTTGGTATGGGCTGATACGATTTATGAAATAAATTTCTATTTTTTTGCCTTTTACAGTTTTAAATTTCCATTTAAAAAACAGGAGGAGTTGTTTGCTTTCTTGTTTTGTTCTAGTGTGAATTTTTGTTATTGTTATTGTTTTAGTAAAAAATGGGGGAGCGAAGTACAAATGTTAATAGTTCATTTTTCAGACTTTCCAGGAATTAGAAAGCATAAATAGCAACAAAAGAACCTTTCAAAAATATATTTTATGAGGTATAATAAAAATACTTTTATTAAGAATAATTAATATACAATGAACACCACATATGTAAAGTGTATCATCTGATGAATATGGATATATGAATACCCCCATGACATATGAATACATCATCCCCAAAAGTTCCTCCCTCCACTTTGTGATCCAATCCCCTCTACTACCCATCCCCATCCCCAAGCAACCCCAATTTCCTTTTTATCATTATAAATTAGGGGTTTTTTTCTAGAATTTTATACAAGCAGATTCCTACAATAAGTACTATTTTTGTCGGGTTTCTTTCACTAGGAATAATTACTTTGAGACTAATCCATGTTGTAGCATGTATCAATAGTTTGTTCCTTTCTATTGCTGAGTAATATTCCATTGTGTAGATGGACAACAATTTGTTTATCCGTTCACCTCTTGATAAAATTTTCGACTGTTAACAGTTTGAGACTATTACCAAAAAGTCATTATGAACATTTATGTACAAATCTTTATGTGAAAATATGCGTTCATTTCTCTTGGGAGTAGGATGGCTGTATCACATAGTAAGTATGTACTTAATTTTTTAAGAAACTGCCAACAGTTTCCAAAGTGGTTGTGCCAATTTTCATTCCCACCATCAGTGTATCAAAGTTCCTATTGCCCCACCTCCTCTCTAATAGTTGGTGTCAAATTTGGTACCTTCAATCTTTTTAACTTTAAGTATTCTAGTGGGTGTAACTTGCACAAGGACAAACTTGTAAGTGGCATAAATGGCAAAGCTGGGATTTGAACTCAGGCAGCCTGGATCCAGGAAGCAAGTTCTTATCCAGCACACATCCTACTCTCTCCATAATTGCCCTGTAGCTTAAGAGACTTGTTTGCTAATTTGGGTATGTAATCACATTACATAATATTATTTCTGTGGGAAGATGTATTCTGAACTCCTGCCTTTTCCTTTTAGCAAATTTCTAGGCTACAACCTGTTTGTAAGTTAGCAACTACCCACAGATTAATACACTTCCTTAAATAAATATGGAATTTCTGAGCACATTTTAATAGTAAAATATTTAATAAGTACACATGAATAAAAACTCATCAGTGATGCTCAGGCCCAGCCATTTATAGACAATCTGGGTGTTTTCCTTCTCACTAGATTATTTTTGGAGAGGAAGGAATAATAAGAATATGAAAGCACATTTAACAAAACAAAACAAAAACCCCATAATCCAAACGGGGTCAAAAAGTGAGGCTCTTAGGTAATCAGTGAAAGAGAAAAAGGAGGGAGACAATATATTAGCCCATTTTAGGGAGACTTAGAACTATCCTGTTATTTATGTGCTCACTTGGAGCATGTGTCAAGTTATCTCACTTATGTAATTGTCTCTTTCTTATTACCTTTCCTCAAAAACTAAATGAGCATCTGTTAGGACTCTTGGTTACAAATAACAGAAGCCCAACTAACACAAAAAGGGAATTTATCAGCTCATTTAACTTAGAAGACTCTGGCTGAATCTACGAACTCAAGATGATGACTCAATTCCACCTTGCTCCATCTTTCAGTTCTATTTTCTCCCATGTTGACTTGGGTCCTTTTCAAGAGGTGTCAAAGTTGGCCACCAGCAACCCCTGAAGAGAGAGCACACTATTCTCTAAAGAGCTCCAATAACAGCTCCAAAAAACATTCTCAGATGTTAAGATTGGTCCATGATAGGACTTGTAGCCATCCCTATTCCAGTAACTCTGCATAGTAGCATAGAATACTCCATTTTGGTCCCCATTTACAAAATCAAGGTGATATTACCAAAAGAAGAAGAAAAACATTCTGGGCAGGCAAAAATTACCCACTATTAAATTTCTTTTTTCCCATTATTCCTTGTTATCTTTCCCCTCATTTTCCTTTCTGGGAAAGGACTTGAACCAATCCTCTATGAACTTTTTCAAGAGGGGCTCACTGTTAACTCGATAGTAATAAACAAAAAGTAAGTTCTCTGTTATTATGGATTGAACTCTATGCCCCCAAATTCATATGTTGAAGTCCTAACCTCCAGTATCTCAGAACGTGACCTAATTTGGAGAGTCTTTGCAGAGCTTAATCAAGTTAAAATGAGGTCATTAGAGTGGGCCTCAATCCAATATGACCTCTGTTCTTATACAAAGGAGAAATTTAGAAATGCACACATGCAGGGAAAAGGCAACATATACTTGGGGGAGGGAGACAAGGCAGGGAGATGAGATAAGAAAAGAATATTTAGGTAGATGTAAATTATCAGTAGTACTTTGGTTCTTGGCTTGGTGACTATCCATCATCCCACCTTTTTGTGGGAGGAGTGGTAAGTAAAAGTAAATGTAAAAAATAAAACTTGGGGCACCTGAGTGGCTCAGTCGCTTAAGCATATGACTCTTGATCTCGGCTCAGGTCATGATCTCATAGTTTGTGAAATCAAGCCCCATATTGGGCTCAGTACTGACAGTGTGGAGCCTGCTCGAGATTCTCTCTCTCCCTCTCTCTCTCTGCGCCTCCCTTGTTCATGCACTCTCTCTCAAAATAAATAAACCTTAAAAATAAATAAATAAATAAATAAATAAATAAATAAAAGTAAAATAAAGAAAATAAAGGGGCACCTGGGAGGCTCGGTTGGTTAAGTATCCGACTTTGGCTCAGGTAGTGATCTCACGGTTCATGAGTTCAAGCCCAGCATCAGGCTCTGTGCTTAGAGCTCAGAGCCTAGAGCCTGCTTTGAATTCTGTGTCTCCCTCTCTCTCTGCCCTATCCCACTTGCGCTCTGTCTCTCAAAAACGAATAAATATTAAAAAAAAAAAGAAAGAAAATAAAGAAGGATCACTTATGGATCAATGATGACAACATATTATGATTAATTCAATTCAATTTACCTGTCATCCAAATAAAATATATTATGTAGGTAGAAATCAATAAAACAATAAGATCAATGACTTTCAAGGAAAAAAAGTAAAAGTTAAGAGGGAAAAGGGAAAAAGTATCCCCCCCCCAAATTCATTACTTTTGGGGGTTTCTTTATGTATTTTTTTTTTCTTCATTGCAGACTGGAGAAAATTTCTTCATGCACCAGTTACTGGAAACGAGTGACCTAGACTAACCCCCCCAGAGTCCCAAAAGTGTTAGAATCTCATCACTCAATTTCACATACTGTCTTTGGAATTGGGGCAGAAGGTTTGGGTGGGTTTTTTTGTTTTTTGTTTTTTCTGTCTTGTCTGAGTCCGTATTCTTTTTTTTTTTTTTTAATTTTTTTTTTTTAACATTTATTCATTTTTGAGACAGAGAGAGACAGAGCATGAACGGGGGAGGGGCAGAGAGAGAGGGAGACACAGAATCGGAAGCAGGCTCCAGGCTCTGAGCCATCAGCCCACAGCCCGACGCGGGGCTCGAACTCACGGACTCACGGACCGTGAGATCGTGACCTGAGCTGAAGTCGGACGCTTAACCGACTGAGCCACCCAGGCGCCCCGAGTCCGTATTCTTAAAAATGAAAATTCCAGTGACCATAAGTATTAATGCTATTGTACCTTAGAAACACATGGCTCAAGATGTATGTTAGCAGAAAACAGTCTGAAGATGTCACTCAACAAAAACATTTCCAGAAGCTTAGCACTTAATTGGTCTTATTAGCACCATCTGCTCATCAGTGTTGCTTGTGGAAAAGTGTTTTCATCAGAGAGCAACAAGTTGAAAACAAGGCAGATCACCACACTTTGTTTTGAATTTGACACCACATTTTGCCTGCCTTTTATCACAGTTTTAAATCGTCAAATTAAGTGAGTGAGTGAATCATAGCACTTGCATCACTTGTTAGACCCTGGTTTTCTGATTCTTCAGGAACACACTCATGTCCAGAAGTCCTCTTCTCCCCAGAACTGCCTCCATCAGATTGCTTAGCCAAACATTTGGAGAAATCTTTTAGTAGTAGTTTCAAGCAAATTTTTCACACGCTCCATTTGTTCATTCTTAAAATCTGGCTGTTCTAACGCATCAGGCATAGAGAGAAGATCATGCTGAAATTAAAATCAGACGCTGGGTGAAGTATGAACAAAAAATTACTCCTATTATAAAAGCGTTTTGACAACTAAGTGCTAATGATAAGAGAGTTCACTGGATTTCCTGCCTTCAATGTTTACTTTAATATTATTAATCTAACCATCGTTTGTTTTAAAGATATTTCTATAATAAAGTAAAAATATTCTAATCATTACCATGCTTATTTCAGAATTTGACTTAAAAAGTGGAAGTTAATATTAAGTTTTTACTTCTTTAGATTTATACATCACTTTTTACATGGATAAATGCAAAAAAAAAATGATAATTTGCCAAAGTGGCAATTTAGCCAAAGCAAACATAACACTCTTAAGGAAGAGAATGTAAATAGCTTTCTTTCTTAGCCATCTCAGCTGTTGGTATAACTGTTTATATTACACTAAATTAATACTTTTTATTGAAGAACAGAATGATAAACAAGAAAAATAAAACTATCCTCAGAGCTCTATTCAAGACATAAAAGACTCTCCCAGGGAAAACAGCAAAAATTAGTTGTACAAAGACATAAATTTAAGTTTATTCTTTTTTCATAATAAAAACACACATATACACACACACACACCCATCCTGGAGTTTAGAATGCACTTTGGCATCAATCAGTTTTTTTTTTAAATTCGCATCTTGCTTTTATTTCATATTACAATGACTTATTTCCAACTCATTAAAATTCTTTGAAAACATTTTTATTACTTTAATTATGTGGATAATATTACTTATTTTTACATATTTTATATTTCTATTTCTATATACTTATTATTGTTATGTGGATAACATTATTTCCCATATTATTACTTATATAGATTTTTTTTCTTTTTTATTATGTAAATAACACTGAGAAGAAACTCTTTGGATGAAAGCTTTGCCAGCATTTCTGGGTTCCTTAATAAAGCTTCTAGTTAGGAGTGTAACAGATCCTAGGAATGAAAACATATGAACGATCTAAAGCCCTCTGAACATGTTTGTAGATTACTTTCCTGAAAAGTTGACCATCCTTATTAACATTTACTAGTTAATTTTTAAAAAGAGGTAGAGGTAGTTAATATATTATTTTAAATTTGTTTTTATGATCAAGAAAATGAATTCTTTCAAATGTCAGTCATTTGTAATTGTTCCTTTGTGAAAATTTTCATTTCCCTGTCCATTTATTGATAAATCCTCATGTCTTAATAGTTTTTAGGAGATCTCCAATGTACCGACCTTATCTCTTTTTGTTATTTTTCCATTTATTTGCCTTCCGATTCGATTTATACACTTTGCAAAATACAGATCTTTCAAAAGCTCTTTTTTAAAAATCTCTTCACCTTTTCTTTCTTATTTTCGCTCATTGCTTTTATACTTAGAAATGTCTACATCTTATCTCTTTTTACGCCATTCACCTGTGGGTGGTCACCGCCCAGAGACTTCTCAAGGTCTCAAAATCCCTACGTGCAGAGTGAACCTCTTGGCCCAGGGACTGGCTGCTCCCCAACAACAGCCATTGTTTCACCGGGTTTCCTGAGCACCAGGGGCCTGGGGGGTCGGCAGCGAACAAAGCAAATGCAAATCTCCACCCTCCCGGAGCTTCCATCCCCTTCCTGAGGCATCACTTTTTCCCCAATGCCTGGCTTTTTTTGTCACCATAATTTACTAGTGTGCCATTGCCTGGATGTGTTCCCCTCTTCTGCAACAACCCAAATGTGATACCTCCTCCAAGGGCCAGCTCTCCCAAGACGTTCTTCCTTGAGGAGCCACCCACGTGACAATCCCCTCAGCTTGCAGGCCCTTGGGCTCTTATGTTCTAATCTCCACAAAGAGTTCCTTTGTAACTGTTCTCCACTGGTACCATTAACGTAGCCTAACAAAGCCACCATAATGATGTGTCCTTAGGTGCCACTTTACTTAAGTGTTATGGTTTGTTGTGTGTATGTGTGTTTTAACTTTTACATCTCATTCTAAACCATGCCAAGTGTATTTTGGTTTACAGTACTGGTTTAGAAACAATACTGATTCTTTTTCAATGTTAATCCACTGTTAAAGGCCCAGTGAGAATAACATTCCCTTGCCAATGACTTGTGATAGTTCTTTTATCATGTACTAAATTCTTTCTTAGATCCTGGGTTGATTGCCTACTTCCTATTCTGTTTCAGTGATCTTTCTATTTTGCATCAGAACAACATTATAGCTTAGCTTTATCATATTATTTTGGATACAAAGTAATATGGACTGTTTACCTTACATCTCATGCTGTGGGTATTCCTAGGTATATTATGTTTTTTATTGTTCTTCTGAATGAAATTTTTTTCTGTTCTGTTTTCTGACTTGTTTTTACTGGTGTATTGGAAGGGTTTTTAAAATACGTGTTTATCTCAAATCTGAGCTTTTCATTTTCAATAATTATTAGTTGATTTTGTAGAGTTTGCTGATATCTAATCATAATGTCTGTAAATAATGAAAATTCTCTTTCCTAAAGTTATGTCGTATTGACAGAAATTCCAGAGTAATATTAATTAATAATGTTAATAGTGGGTATTCTTGTCACAGAAAAACTAAAATAATGGCTAAGGAAAAACTATGGTCAACTTTCTATTAACAGTAAAGTTGAAAACAAATCACCCTTAATTATCCTAGCTTAAATTAACTGCTTCGCAAATTTACTGTGGATAAGGTACATCGAGATCCTGGGGACATGTTCATTTCTCCAGGAAGGGGACAACATCTGACTAACACTTCCAAGGTGGCTTCAGAAGGAAAGCAACTTCAGATCTAGATTGCACTTGAGAGGAGAAAGGCCAGAAGGAAGTTAGGTGAGTGAGTCTCTGGATTCCCATACTTCCTTTCCTTAAAAGCAGTTTCTGGAATGGTGGCCAGTGGTCTCATCTCTTTTCCAAATGACTATAACAGAGAGCTGAAGGTGAGCATCACTTAAGCATCCCTTAAGGCGAGTGTTTTTATAGACTGATAAAACCAAAGGAACTTAGTATAATGGCTAAAAGTTGCTTTGTTTTCAACCTATAAAATGTAGATAATTATATCTCCCTCTTAAGGTTGTGTGCTAATTGTAGGAGGTACATGTACAATAAACAGCAACCATTATTATTATAAAGCACACATTAAAATTTTGTAAATAAATGTCAAGCTGTCTCAAGAGATTTTCTTTATTTTCTATTTCTATAACAATTTGGCATCTCTTATCAAACACCTTATTAGTTTTACTCCACATTGCAGCAAACCCCCTGAAAAGGGTTTGCATTGCTAGAACTTCATTATAACTAGACAAAAATAGTATAGTGCATTTGTCAGCCTTGTACACAGGAAATACATAAATATTTTAAGCCAATCACATTCACACATTTTAGGTCGCATCACTTGAAAGGGCATTTGGGTGGCTCAGTTGGTTAAGCACCCAACTTCGGCTCAGGTCATAATCTCATGGTTCATGGATTCAAGCCCCTGCATTGGGCTCTGTGCTGACCAGGTGGAGCCTGTTTGGGATTCTCTCTCTCTCCCTTTCTCTGTCCCACACTCACTCCCACGCACTCTCTCTCAAAATAAATAAATAAACTAAAAATAAATAAAAATAAAATTTGTCACTGAAAATATGTAATTTGCTAATCTGTGAAGAATTTCTAATTCATGACACTACAGTACATTTCATCTCATTTAAGTTTTAAGCAAAATTACATCATAAGCAAAGAAAATAAATATTTAAAATGTACATGTAAATTACTGAAATGAAACTTAGTTATGGTAATACATTTATTAAGAAAATCTAATATATATTAAACTTCATCTTATTATCTATGTAGTATGACTGCCAAAAAACGTCTATTGTGAATCTATTCATAAGAGAAAACAGTCATAGTAATCCAAATTGAGGAACAGTCTGCAAAACAACTGGCCTAGAACCTTCTATCAGATAATGTCATGAAAGATGAAAAAGGCTGAGTAAGTGTTCTAGATTAAATGAAACTAAAAACACTTAACAACTAAATGCAATGTAGGATCTATGATTGGATTCTGAAGCAGAATTAAAAATGATTTATATTGGGGCGCCTGGGTGGCGCAGTCGGTTAAGCGTCCGACTTCAGCCAGGTCACGATCTCGTGGTCCGTGAGTTCGAGCCCCGCGTCAGGCTCTGGGCTGATGGCTCAGAGCCTGGAGCCTGTTTCCGATTCTGTGTCTCCCTCTCTCTCTGCCCCTCCCCAATTCATGCTCTGTCTCTCTCTGTCCCAAAAATAAATAAAAACGTTGAAAAAAAAATTTAAAAAAAAATGATTTATATTGAATATTATTGGAATATCCAAATAATAATAATATTGGGAGAATTTGAAAATAGACTGCATATTAGATGATAATAATGGATTTAAATTAAATTTGTTAAGTGTAATTATTTGGTTGTTATTGTGTAGAATATCCTTATTCTTTTTTTTTTAACGTTTATTCATTTTTGAGAGACAGAGATAGAGTGTGAGTGGGACAGGTGCAGAGAGAGAGGGAGACACAGAATCCAAAGCAGGCTCCAAGCTGTTAGCACAGAGCCTGATGTGGGGCTTGAACCCACAAACCATGAGGTCATGACCTGAGCTGAAGTCGGACGCTTAACCAACTGAGCCACCCAGGTGCCCCAGAATATCCTCATTCTCCAGCATCACATGCTGAAGAATCAAGACATGGGCAGCTAACTTTTAAAATAAAGAAAAAGGGGCACCTGGGTGGCTCAGTCAGTTAAGCATCTGACTCCTGGTTTGAGCTCAGGTCATGATCTCATGGTTTGTGGGATCAAGCCCCGTGTCAGGCTCCGTGCTAACTACGGAGACTGCTTAAGATTCTCCCTCTCTCTCTCTCTCTCTCTGCCCCTCTCCCTTGCTCATGCTCGCTCTCTCTGTCTCCAAAATAAAGTAAAATAAGGGGCACCTGGTGGCTTAGTCAGTTAAGCTCTGACTTCAGCTCAGGTCATGATCTCATAGTTCGTGAGTTCAAACCCCACATTGAGCTCTCTCCTGTCAGCAAAGCAGAGAGCCCTGTGCTCTCTGTCCCCCTCTGTCCCTGCCTCTCCTCTGCTTGCATTCTCTCTCTCAAAAATACATAAACATTTAGGGGCGCCTGGGTGGCGCAGTCGGTTAAGCGTCCGACTTCAGCCAGGTCACAATCTCGCGGTCCATGAGTTCGAGCCCCGCGTCAGGCTCTGGGCTGATGACTCGGAGCCTGGAGCCTGTTTCCGATTCTGTGTCTCCCTCTCTCTCTGCCCCTCCCCCGTTCATGCTCTGTCTCTCTCTGTCCCAAAAATAAATAAAAAACGTTGAAAAAAAAATTAAAAAAAAAATACATAAACATTTAAATAAAGAAAAAAATATAAATATCTAGGGAGAAACAAATATGGCAAAATGTTAATTTTGGAACCTACATTAATTGTGTATCATTGTTTGTTGCACTATTCTTTCAACTTTTCTATAGGTTCAAAAAAATTTTTAATGTAAAATTGAGAGTAAGAAAAGCTAAGCTACCTAACTTAAAAAGTGTCTTGTATCTAACGAAAAGTGGGCACTCCCTTCTCCTTTCTTGCCCATGCCCTCCTACCTGCATGTCCCCGAATGATACCAGTTTTCTGTTGGCTAAATTGTCCAGTCATTGCTTGGGGTTTCTGGTGTCATGCAGAAACCACTCACACAATAAATCCACTGCAGCCATTGACGTGTTCTCTTTCATAAGATGGCATTCATTCTCAAGTGCACATGATTTATTTAGTTCAGACCATCTGCATGCATACTTTTGCTTGTCTTTGACTATTCAAAGAATTTGTATGTTACCCTAATTAAAATTAAAATTTTATAAAACTCATGGGGAGGGCCTTTATTAAAAAAAATTTTTTTTTCTTCTTCAGTTTTCTACCTGTAATTTAAGGAACTCCACCTGCTTCCCAGGATTGCTGTGAGGATTGAGTGAACAAATGGATGAAAACACTCACCCAAGAGTCTGGTAATCAGTAAATGCATTGACATACAATAAATTGAGGCAATTATTATAACCTTAACCTTAATTTATGAAGCAGTCTTATCTGTTGTTTATAAGGAAAATAGCTACATACTATACATGAGAATTCACAACAAAGTTCAAAATTTTCATTTCTGGTGATACAAAGTATAGAAAGTCTTATAAAATATTCTGCTCCGAGCAAAATAACTTCTACCATAGATGTTACCTGGGCAATAGAGAGATGGTATTATGGGAATTTACAGGTGAAATTAAAGTACCATAACTCATTATATCTACAGTCTTTAATCCTAAAATTTTATTTTTTTAATCATTTTTTAAAGTTTATTATTTTTGAGAGAGAGACAGAATGCAAGTGGGTGAGGGGCAGAGAAGAGGGAGACTTGAATCTGAAGCAGGCTCCAGGCTCTGAGCTGTCGGCACAGAGCCTGAACTGAGGCACCAACATGTGAAACCGTGAAATCATGAACTAACCTGTAGTCAGACACTTAACCGACTGAGCCATCCAAGTGCCCCAATCCTAAAATCTTTCTTAGCAAAGTTCTACCTCTGGTCTGTAGGGGAAGTATACAATGATTCTTTTTTTTTCTTCCATTCCTCCAGCACTGGTAGATTCAAATACTAGATGCTCAATACACATTTCCAGATTGAAGTAAAGATGGGAAAAAAATGGAATGTTTGTATGTTTACAGAAATGACAGTGGAGAGAGAAGGGGGGTGGGAAATGATAATGTAGGAAAGAGAGAGAAGAACTACAACAGGTGCATTTTAATAAACAAGAGAAGATGAGATTGGCCTTAAAAAGGAGCCCATACTATTCATCCAAAAGTAACACTTGATGAGTGAGGATATGAGAGGTGATGCTGAAGGTTTGAAGGGAGACAAGAAGGTATGCAGCTGTCATGTAAGAGAGTGGGGAAGTAAGTGAATGGACTAGGAGAATACAAGACATCTCTCAGAAACCATTAAGGGCCCAATGAGGTTAACTGTCAGAGATTTCAAATGAAACCAAAAGTAGGCAATAGCAGGCCTAACCAGGTTGAGCTTTTGTGAAGGCGGTATGATGAGGTAAGAGAGAGGGGCACGGGATTTGAAGATGAACAAAAGTTAGTGATTATAGTGCTTGATTATGGAATTTACACTGGGCAAGGAAGGAAAAGTGGTCAACAGGAAGAGGGGAGACGGCTAACAAATAGTAACGTCAATGGACCCAACCATGGTTCTGGTTTGACCCAAGCCTTCTTAGAGTTACAGTCCAGACAGAGGAGTTAGAAACGTGATTGTCAGAGAATAGTATGCAGGGAACTGAGATGATGAAGCTGTTACAATTATTGGTAATGATAAAGTCTAGGATATAATTATGGAGATGAAGTGCTAAGGTAGAATGGAAGTCAGGATTATTGGAAGAGAGGTGTGAAGGAACTAAGTAACCAGAGTGTTGGAAGGATCACCTATGTGTTTATTAACATTACCAAGAACTAAGATAGAAGTAGCCTGCAGTGGGTCAGGAGATAAACCAAGAGAACAAGCACAGTAACCCAGAGAGCCAGTAGATGGAAGCAAAAGGGAGATAGTGGGGACAGTCTGATGATGTGAAAGTCACAGCTGACTATTTTTTTATGGAGGAGGGAATAAGAATATTCTGAAAATGGTGACAAGGAGCAGGGAAAACACATACTCCCACCCCAACCTCAACCTTATGGAAGAAAACAACATCTCACCACTTGATGGTGAAGTAGTAGGCTCCAGAGAGAGCCAGGTTTTGATTAGAGCAAGGAAGTGAGGGGGACTTTTGGAAAAGGATTATTGATGATGGACCACAAGTTCCAAAGGAACTTGGTGTCATCTTGGTGTTAAAGGTTTCAGGAGTCACGGAGAAGTGGGAGAAAGGAATCTGAACGGTGTAAGGATTAGAATGGGAAATGAGTGGGAAGGAGAACTGTGGCTACTTTGCAGTTTTAATATGAAATGAATTTTAGTGGGCTCAAGGCAGATAAGGTAGTGAGCTGTGATCAGGGAGTGGTGGGTTTCCAGGGTGTTCTGGACCCTACAGATGGAGGCAAAGACACCTAGGAAGGGGCAGTCTTGCTGCAAGCACAAGGAGTGCCTTCTTGGTCTCTGAACTCAGTTTCCATTTAGTGTCCTTGGAATGCATTATATCTATAAAATGGCTTGGAGACAATGCTAGGTGCTCAATAAATATTCACTGAATGAATGAATAAAATGTGAATGACAGCTTCCTCTCCAATGCCGTAGAGGTATTAGCATGTTTACACCATCAGATATTTCAGCGCATTCCTCGAAGCTACTCCTCGGTTCTTTAACACCATGAGGATCTCTTTCTCTCTTTCTGTTGGATTTGGAGATTTGGGGGCAGGTGAATAGCCCTTAATTTTACTATGCAGATGTCTCCTTTTAAGTAAAACATAACTCCGGAAGGAGAGGAGGAAGGGGAGGGGAAATTTTGTGACTTCCCAGTTCTTCTTTTGAGAAAGATATTAGTCACCGTTCTTTCTGCTTTATTTGTCCATCAGCAGCCCTTGGTCAGAAGCCTAAGAACCAAGCCATCTGTCGAGTTTTCACTCCTCAGGGAAGATGCATTATTTATGCTGCCTCCTATGTCTTTGCTTTCTGAGTTCCTGAGTGTGGGAACAAGCCCATTAGCCAGAATTTCCCAGAACACCAGGTCATGGGAAATCCTTGCACAGAAGGTAGTAACCTGCAGCACTCCAGATGCTGGGAGGAGTCTTCCTAGTGGTCTCAGCATAACTTCCTGCACTGCTTAATCCCCTCTCACAGACCCAACCTCTTTCCTGTCCACCACCTACCTTCCAGCCCCTTCCCTACCCACCTCCACTAACCCTAGCCCAATCTGTACAAGGTGAATAATAATTCAAATGGCCATTTTTGTAATCATGTTACTAATGTTGCCTAAAGACCAGGTGGCAACGTACAGTTATCACTATCATTACATATATATCAGATGCACTTTGAAATAAGATTAATGTGATTACAATACTAAGCTTTGAGTTTAAACTGCCTTAAGGGCATGTCGTGTCAAACATTATTAGAAATAACAATAATAAAAATATGCAGGCCAAAACTGTCTTAACAATTAATATCTTTTGCTGTTTCCCAAGTGTTTTTCTTTATTTCCTTTAAGTATAGCATTGTCAAATAATTGTAATAAAGTGGCTGTCCTTCAGTAAGAGTGATATTGCTATTATTAACAATGTTTGAGGTGTTTATTCATAACTAAGAAGAACTGAATTTGCATATAGCTCTGCTGCCCCAATTAACCCACCATATTCATTTCCAATAAGTATTTATTGAGCACCTACTTTGTGTCAATTACAATTGTATTTTTGCCTTACGTATATTTACCTGAGAATCATGTTAGATCATGAATTTTCCAGTCCTTTTTTCCCTTTCCAAAATATGACTTATTATAAAATTCTCATGTTCCCATAACACTACTAAGTGAAATGATAAATATAATGTACATAAAATAAATTTTGAAGAAAACCAGTGTTTGGTACATTTTAGTGCATTTCTCATTAATATTTAACTCTCAATGGTCACTGCCTAATCTAATCTTCACTTGCCCAGACTTGATTAGAATGCTCTTCTTAAACTCATCTTTTATAGATTAATTTTTTCTGCTATTTGATTTACATGTCTGGTTTTGCCAATCATTAGCCTAAATGATTAAAAAACTCTTGAATAAATAATAACTAATCAGATAGCTATTTCAATTAATTCACTTTTAAGTTCTCCAAAATCATTTTAAAGAATTATGACAAGTTTCTCAGATCATACACACATACATATGTAGCTGGAAAAAAAACAAAAAACACCAGTATAGTTTAGGTTGAGTTTGTTTTCCATTATAAAGTCTGGGATGAAGAAAGAATTGATATTCTAACTATTTTGAAACAGTTAGACTAAGTTTTAAGTTAAAAATTTTAAAGCCAGTAACACAGATGGGATTTTTTTCATTTTTGAGTGGAAAGGAGATTAAAATCTTCACTGTTGTTTAACTGAAAAAAAAATTCCAGTGAGTCCTAATACTATTATTGGCATTTCTTTTCCAAAGGTAAGGCTTTCATTTATTTATTTGTTTGTTTTTTCTTACAACACATTGTTTTATTGCAACATTTTCCTCAGTTTGGAAAACTATGCCCCCTGATTAGATACTTGATAAGACAATATTACACGCTGTTGTCTGTTTCTTTCATATGTCAAGAAAGGGTGATATTGTTAAAACAGTTATTAAAGTTGGAGAGTATTCCACTGCACTAATTATTTTGAAGCAACAGCAATTTCCAGTGAAATGAAGTTCAACTTCCTCATAAAATGCTAATGTATATCTGTTAAGGTATTACAATGTCAGATGAACCAATACCTATTTCTTCAATATTGTTCAGATAGATAGAACTTTTAAATGTTTAAAATACCATAGTTAAATATAAACTCTATTTCTGAAATAGAAATTCAATTTTTACAAAGTAAACATTTAAATACCATTAGGTACATTGGCAGGTATATTAGTGTTCAAGTTTATTATACTGAAATTGATACAAAAGAAACATTCCTTTGTTTGAAATAACTCTAATGAGACAAAGTTGAAAGCAAATACTTCCCAATTACAATAATTTCAAAATAATAATTTTTGAAAGT
Organism: Lynx rufus; assembly: GCF_022079265.1. Lineage (NCBI taxonomy): Eukaryota > Metazoa > Chordata > Mammalia > Carnivora > Felidae > Lynx > Lynx rufus. The sequence continues at coordinate 210,080,898 of NW_025814823.1, read as the reverse complement.
CTAGCATTAGTCTCCAGAAAAGTTTAAGTTCATTCTCATCATCTTGCATTATGTACAACTTAAAAACAGTAACTTTGTACTACGTAGGTGTTAGGTTGACATTTCCACTTATTATTACCTGTTTGTATTAGGCACGTTCTTTTAAGCCACTTCAAGTATTTTTGGAACAAAGCAAAGCATAAAATAAACAAACGCATTACATATATGGCTGGCATTTTGTTTTCCAACATGTCTAAATACCTTGTGTGATCTCCAGAGTTGAGGATAAAAACAAACACTATATAGTACCATTTACCATAGTCTTTCATGTGAGTTGCAAGAAGCTGAAATAATACTTTGTTTTGTATTTTAATGAACTGAGGTAAGATACTAGAGTATGGCAATAAACAAACTTACAAGTAGGCTCTGAAAATAACCAAAGTTATTAGATTACAGAATGTTACAAGTTTGACATCACTTTTATTTTATTATTCCTTATGGCAACACAAGCTTTACAAACAAACACTTCTAGTTCTTACAAAGACATCCTCAACTAGGGCATGACTGACCAAAATACCCAAAAAGAAAGCCAACTCTTTCTCCAGGTCTTCTCCCACATACCCACTCCCATCCCACCCCACCCACCACTATCCCCAGAAGCAATTCTGATTGTAACCTCTCCCTCCCCCCTCTACCCCACTCTGAATGCATTCTGCAACCACTAAAACCCAAAGGATAATTTCAAAACCAAGGAAGATATGATTGGTTGCCTATCTATTGTAATTTCCCCATTCTTTATACTTTATATATCAACTTAAAGGACCTTGAGTTTTTTCTAGCAGCAGCATATTCAATTCAAAGAAGGTAGACTCTCCCTCCAGACCACAGCACGAACCACAGTTGATATAAACCAGGAGTGTAATTCCATTCTTCTTTGTTAATGTTTGGAGTGACCCAGTTCTAGTGAGTTCTGGTCAATGAGACAGGAGGGGAAATCTGCTAGGTACACTTTTGGGAAGGATTTTGCTCAAGGTAAGGTGATCTCTTCTTTCTTCCTTGAATGTTTGAAGATGCAGCCATCATGTGCCAATGTGGTTAAGTCTGGAACAACATGCCAGCATTCTAGGGATGGCAGAGAAGAGTGAGCCTGGATCATTGAACTCCATATCTGGAACCTCCATCTGTAGCTTTCTTGTTTGGTTAGATAATTGGATGTCCTTATGAGTTATGTAAATGATGTTTGGCTACTCCGTTACTCGCAGCAGAAAGTGATCTTAACTGATATTCTGAAAATTAAAAGATGATACCTTCCCTGTTTCACTTATCTTTAAGCACTGTCTAAAGGCTTTTAATGATACCCCTTTTTAAAGAGAAATGTTTTCATCTCCCATTCTTATTCCTCTCTTATGTTGTACACCTATTCTCATTTCTGAGAAGATTTTATTACTATAAAGTAAGCCATATGAAATTATAAAGAATTAAGTACCCACAAAGTCCCCATTTTAAATACCCTTTCCATACATATCATTGTGATGTGCCAACTTTTAAAGTACTCAATCTCCTCCCAAATCCCATCAACATTAGAATGTGTTTTCAGGAAGGGATATTAGTTATATCTTTAGTATGATGCCGGATGCCCTTATGAAGGGATTTTTCAATGTGTATACACAGATCACCTGCATCAGAATTACCTGCAGGCTTGTTAAAAATGCAGACTCTTCAGTCTCATCCCAGAGCTGATGAAACTGGGACCCAGAATATGTACTATAACAAGCTCCTCTATTGAAGATTGAGAGCCACAGGCTAAGGTAAATTTTTTTGAATAGAGTTGGGTTGAAGTAAAGGAGATTTTGAGATGAGATGCCTGAGACCCTTATATATACTGAAGAAGTGAGCCAGCTGTGGGCTTTCTTGGACATTGGCCATGTTATAATGCTTCCTTTGCAATGAACATGTGAACTTCTATATTTTCATCAGGAGAGCATGGCATAGTAAGGCTTCCCTCTTCTAATGAAATAATTTATATAAATAAGACAGAAATAACATAGTTCATGGACTACTAGTTGGTTGTTGTTGTTTTGTTTTGTTTGTTTGTTTGTTTGTTTTGGCTTACATTGATTCATTTCTGATAGAAAATCTTTGGTAGAAGCTTTCTCTCAATGCTCCATTAAAACAAAACCATTCAGTTGATGATATTTTAGTGGATTAAATAAAAATGAATCATACACAAACCAAATTTTTTCACATTAACATATTTTGGAAGGTGTCACATGGTAAAAAGGAAACAAAAGTAGGAATGCAGTGAAGTCCAGGTTATTAAGCTGAATACAAAAGTGGTTATTAGGGCTAGATAATTACAAAGGTTCTAAAGCTAATTGCAAAGAATACAAATTACATTGAGAATCATTTTATTTATTTATATTTGTTTATACTCTATTTCATTCTACAAATATTATTATTATTATTTTAAATTTATTTATTTATTTGTTTATTTTGAGAGAGAGAGAGAGCATGGGAAGGGCAGAGAGAGAAGGAGAGAGAGAGAATCTGCTGTTAGCGCAGAGCCCAAGGCAGGGCTCAAACTCATGAACTGTGAGATCATGACTTAAGCCAAAATCAAGGGTTGGACATTGAGCCACCCAGGTGCCCCTACAAATACTATCCGAGGCAGAAAAGGGCTTTAGATTTTAAAAGTCTGCCATTTTGCGATGCAAATAGGAGATAAATTTATTATTTATGAGTTAGTGTTTCTACAGATAAGGAAGACATTTATAGGTGCTTTCTTTCACCAAAAAAAGCATGGTATAAATAATTATTCATGAAATACTATACTCTATTACTTAGTGTTTCTCATCAACAGAACAACGAGAAAAGTATGGTTCTCTTCCATGTAAGCTAATCAAAGAAATTTACATTTTACAGATAGACAGCATATGCCTTTAAAATGGTTATACCTGTGTGGCAAATCTCTCCTGCAAATAGTCTCATTGAAGAGCTGTCCTATGCTTTCAAGAGCTCCAGAGCAGGTGATCTGGAGAGTAGAGTATCTCTGTGCACTCTTCAAGGGTTCCCTGTTGCCACCCATGCCCATAGCTGCTTCTCACCATCTCTGTGGTTTCTAGCCTCTGCTACTTCTGTAAGTACGGCCTTCACTCTCTACTCTTCTCTTTTCTATTCTTTTCTTTTGTTAATCCCCTGCTTCATGGATTCAACAAACAGAAGTTGGCATGAAGGCTTTTATAGGCAGGTTTAATCAATCAGAGCAATATGGTGGGTTTTGCTTTGTCTGTTCGTTTGTTGATTGGTGTGATCAACCCATCCATCATGATGCAGAAGGCTTAAGCTTTGGTTTGACACTTTTCTCTGCAATGTTTCTTTTGTTTAATAATGGGTTCTGAGTTGGTCTTGAAGATTCAGGGTCATTGAAGGATGGATGTTGGGTAGGCAAGGATTTACAGGAATTTTATCAGGATAAAAAGATAATTCCAGATATATTGTTGTGCTTAAAATAGAATCGCACAAGTCCTAATGAAAAAGCTAAAATTTGAACACTTTCCCAATATGAATTGGCCCTGGGATATATACAAAAGCAATGCACAAAGTATCAGTAAGAAGCATGACAGGCATACAGTATAAACCCAAATCATCTTTTTCTTCCTGAATCAGTGTCAGAAAGTAATTCTTCATTGATTAGTAAAGACCAATAACAAGAATAAAAGACGGGTTTTTTTTAAATCAGTTCATTAAAAATATAGGTCAGCTTATCTCTGTAATTTGGTAAAATCAGCTAAAATTGGACTTGAGTTTATCACAACAATTAGCTAAGGGGCACGAACAGAGGCATTCACTGAGGTATTATACAATTCTTAGAAAAAGAAAGCCAGCAATGATACTCTGGACACTATAAAAAGAATGAAAGTGAGGAAATATTTCTTTAAAAATACTGTAGCATGGTCTTAAAGAGATGTATCCCTAAAAGATAGTGCAACACTCATTAGATGAATTAAGAGTGTTTCCAAAATTGAGGTGCCTGTGTGGCTCAGTCAGTTAAGCATCTGACTCTTGATTTCAGCACAGGTCATGATCTCCTGGTTTGTGAGATGGAGCCTCCCGTTGGGCTCTGTGCTGACAGCTCAGAGCCTGCTTGGGATTCTCTCTCTCCCTCTCTCTCTCTGTTCCTCCCCTGTTCTCTCTCTCTCTCTCTCAATAAATAAATAAATAAATAAATAAATAAATGTAAAAAAGTTTCCAAAATAATCAGATAACAATTCTGACTTGGTAGTATATGATAAAAATTATATAATAATGGACTCTTAAATAGTTTTCCTCTGGTCACTGAAGAAAAAACCTAAATCAAGTATTATTAAATTGAATCAAGTGTACACAAAAACTCCTTTGTCATATGGCTTATTATTACCTTACAGGGATTTTAAATCAAACCCCAAGACAATTAAAACAATTTATAGGGGCGCCTGGGTGGCGCAGTCGGTTAAGCGTCCGACTTCAGCCAGGTCACGATCTCGCAGTCCGTGAGTTCGAGCCCCGCGTCAGGCTCTGAGCTGATGGCTCGGAGCCTGGAGCCTGTTTCCGATTCTGTGTCTCCCTCTCTCTCTGCCCTTCCCCCGTTCATGCTCTGTCTCTCTCTGTCCCAAAAATAAATAAACGTTGAAAAAAAAAAAACAATTTACAAATAACAGCCACAACCACTAAGTCAGGCTATAAGGAAGCCCTTCTTCCCAATATCAGCATTATAATAGGGAACATTTTTATTTTTAAAAAGAACACTGTGATTATATAATATTATGTCACAGACATTACTAGCATGGATGTTAATGTCAGTATATACCTAAAAGTAGTAATTTTGAAGATTAAATATGATTTCAGATCAGTACCTTATTGATCATGTGTCCCCATCAGCTTAACAAGCATTTGGTGAATTTGTTGCCAAGTGGTTTAATTAGGAGTGTTACTTATATGGGCCAGATGCTAAATAAAAGACAAAACAAGATAATCATTTTGCACATTCCAATCAAACCTTCATGTATAAAGCAACTTAGTTGAATGGATTTGTCAAACCTGTATTTGCGTTACTAACATCTTTGAATAATTAAAATGTAAGCATCTCCAATTGAATTACATTTATAAATACATAATTCCACCTGGATTTTTGCAAGTACTGTCCAGCTGGTACTTGTTTTCTTACATCCCACAGCTAATCCAGTCTTCAATCCTGTCAGCTCTACCTTCAGAATATATCCAGACCCTGACCCCTCTGACACCACCTCCACTAATCCAAACACCTTTGCCTCTCACCTAGATTACCAGATAACTTCCCAATTGGTCTCCCTGCTTCCACCTCTGTCCCCTAAACAAAGCAGACCCAGTGATCCTTCTAAAATGTAAATCATACCATGTTACACCTCTGCTCATAACTCTACACTGGCACCTCATCTCACTGAGGATAAATCTAAAGACCTCCAAGCTCCAAGCAATTCTGCCCCTGGCTATGAATCCAACCTCATTCTTACCATTTTTTCTTCTTGCAAACTTCCATCCACACTCTTTGCCTTTCTCTAAGCATCTCGGGGCCTTTGCACTCACTGTTCTCCTGCCTGTGTCATTCTTCTTGGATATCTGTGTGGTTCACTCCCCCTCTTCGTTGAAGATACTGCTCAAATGTTATCTCCTCTCAGGAGCCTTCTCTCACCACCGACCTAAAAGAGCACTTGTTTCTTTCTCCTCCCCCTTCTGATCTGCTCCTTCCTTCATAGCAATTATCACCCCCAACATATATTTATGTGATGGTTGATTCATTTTGTATCTCTCCCTCTGGTGTGATATCAGTTCCGGGAGAACAGGGATTTGTTGTCCGGTTCATTCTTTCACAAACTCTACTCTTCCAGAAACAACATAGCCTTCTTGCTATTCCTGGAACATGCCAAGCTCTTACTTATTTTTACTCTTATTATCCTCTGCTTCGGAAACTCTTCTCCAGACCCTCACATGGCTCACATCTCATTTCATTCACATTTCTCCTCAAATGCTATCTCCACAGACAGAACTTGCCCTGACCATTTGCCATCATTCTCCATCCTCTTAATTTTTCTTCACAATACCTATCACATTTGTATATTCAATATTTATTTGCTCTTTAATTCATTGACTGTTTTTACCCACATAGAATATAAACTTTCGTGTTCACCACTGCATCCCTAGCATTCAAAATGATTTCTCAGTGGGGTGCCTAGGTGGCTCAGTCGGTTAAGTGTCCGACTTTGGCTCAGGTCATGATCTCGTGGTTTGCAGGTTCAAGCCCAGCGTTGGACTCTGTGCTGACAGCTCAGAGCCTGGATCCTGCTTCAGATTCTGTGTCTCCCTCTGTCTCTGCCCCCTCCCCCACTCATGCTCTGTCTCTATCTCAAAAAAAAACTTTTTAAAAATGGTTTCTCAGTAAATATTTGCTAGGTGTTCAATAAATATTTGCTAAGTGAATGAATGAATAACAAATAACTATGAGAAATACTTTGATAATATTTTTTGAATTACAGGCATAATATATATTTAAATATTTATAAATGCTCAACATGAACATCTGTTATAGATTTATTTTACTTTGAACTACAAAAAATTAGAATAAACTTTCATTTGCATATAACTAAAGCAATTGAAAAGTAAAATATAAATATATTTAACAGTATAGAAAAACGATGGTCATCATTATGCCTGTTGGTCCCAGGCTAGTCCAAAGACAAACTGCAAAGCAGACGGAGTTCTTCACCCTCTTCTGTTTCTTCTCCAAGAGCTTGCCTTCCTGCCCTCTGCTCAGCCCACTGCCCATAGGCCCCTTCTTCTCTGCATTTATCAGCTGAACCTCTTTTTACAAGTACATGTTGTACTGAAAATCTAACAACTAACCAATAATTGTCAATGACCAGAAAATTAGTCTTACTGACACTTCTCCTACTATTTAATCATTTAACTACTTTTCTTGGAGGGTGCCTTAGGCCCATCAAAGTATATGTTTTTATTTTATTTTATTTTATTTTTTTAATTTTTTTTAATGTTTATTTATTTTTGACAGAGAGAGAGAGACGGAGCATGAGCAGGGGAGGGGGCAGAGAGAGAGGGAGACACAGAATCCGAAGCAGGCTCCAGGCTCTGAGCTGTCGGCACAGAGCCCGACGCGGGGCTCGAACTCACAGACCGTGAGATCATGACCTGAGCCGAAGTCGGATGCTCAACCTACTGAGCCACCCAGGTGCCCCAAAGTATATGTTTTTAAATGCAATTACCAGCCTAGGGCTGCCTGGCTGGCTTAGTTTGTAGAGTATGTGACTCTTGATCTCTGGGTTGTGAGTTCGAGCCCCACAATGGGTGTAGACATTACTTAAAAAAATAAATAAACCTTAAAAAAATAAATAACTATTAGCCTTAGAAAAAAATATATTAATTCAAGCAAAATGTATTGCTGTGGTCAACTTGTGCACAGTATAGACAGGCTAACATCCCCTAAAGAGTAGAGTAGCTCATAAGTTAAATGAACAAATGATTAGGTTCATTTGTCAATGTAGATAAAATTTGTCAATTTATTGAGATTATTAAACCTTTATTGCTATTGTCCCTATATAAAGAAAAATGATAACTGCTGTGTACTGCTTTAAATTTCAATTTCTTTCCAGATTATGTTATCTCTTTTGATCGTCATGACCCTATAATAGAAGCAAGGCAAGTATTACACCTAGAGGTGGATTTACTGTGAAAGGTGAATTCCAGGACCCCTTATCTGCATGAAGTTTCTTGGCAGAAGCCCTAGCTATATGATTCTGGTTTCTGTATTTTTTTTTCTTTTCTTTTTCTTTTTTCTTTTCCTTTTTTTTTTTTTGTTTTTTTTTTTTCAAGAGACAGAGAGTGAGAGCATGAGTAGGGAAAAGGGGCAGAGAGAGAGAGAGAGAGAGAGAGAGAGAGAGAGAGAGAATCTCAAGCAGGCTCTGTGCTCAGCGCTGAGACTGATGCAGGGCCCAATCCCACAACCCTGGGATCAGGATCTGAGCAGAAGTCAAGAGTTGGACGCTCAACCGATTGAGCCACCCAGACACCCCTGTATTATTTTTCTTTACACGTTTACATGATCTCTGGGTAATTGCCATTTTTTAGGGATCTGTCCTTGACCACCTGTACCAAACCACACAATATTCCAAGAGTCCCCCAAAGAATGAAGATACATTAGTGAAGAGGGTATAGGAAAAGCTTTTAGGCTGAAGGAACAGTGTAGTGGGTGCCAAGGGCAAGAGATTTCCTGAACTAATAGTCAGTATTGAGAGTGAGGGTCACATGCTGAAATTCAAAGAGTGGACAGGGGTCAGATCAAGGGCTGAGAAGCAAAGTTTAAGATCGGGGACTTTAAGTGCTTTAAGCTTGTATATCTAAAAGATAATTCTAGCTTTAATGTGGAAAATAAATTTTAAGCCCAATTCTAAATTTGATTAAACACATGAAATGACTTCAAAGATTAGCGGGAAGTGAATCCAGGGTTTGTGGTTAGAATGTATTGTTTTGTATTTTCATTTCTTTTTTCTGCTCAAAACCAGTACATTTTCTTTATTTTAAAAATGGAATTATTTCAGGTTTTTCCTACCTATTTTAAATCTCTAGAGATAAAGAGAAATTTAGTCATGATTTTTTAAACTCAATATAAAATATACACAAACAAAAATGGAAACCTAAGGCATGTGGAAAAATCAAAGAAATATGAATTAAAACTACAATATACTTCTCTTATACTTAATAAACTAACAAAAATAATTGTTAATAACACTCAAACTATTATAGTTGGAATGGAATAAAAACACAAAACAATTTTAGTGGTATTGTCCATTTGGATAAAAATATAGCACTAGGTAACTAGAGCTATACAAATGTTTACATCCTTTGATCCAATCATCCCACTTTTGTAATTTTTTTCAATGACAACTTAAAAGAAGGAAAAAGCTTATCATTAAACAGTATTCATGGAGGTGTTATCTAAAACGGCAGCAGTTGACAGTGACTATTAATGTCCTAAGGTATTGAGACACAGACTTCATGATGTTTATCAGGATTTAAAACATTGACAGGGTCTAGATTTTTGTATGCTTTTCTGGGGCTGGGGGCTTCAGAGTAGGATGCTTTCCTTGGGCAGACTAGAGTCTGTGTGAATGTTCTAGATATCTGGGAAAGGTTGAATAATGTGAAAACCGTCACTTATTGTACATGAGCTATCTCTGATGAGAGTTACTCTCTGGTTACAGTGTTGTTAGGTCATGACATTGTAATGAAAGTTTGATGGGTAGACTTTTGTAAAAGTACTTTTGGGAGGGTAGAGGATAAGTCAATCAAATGAATCACCCTGACATACCTCAGAAACTGGTGGAGCTGACAATCTGAGGAAAACTATCTACTTGATAATTCTTTGTATTCTTATACTTTAAAATTCTATAATCAAATATTAAGAGTAATAAAAATATAGATTTGGTAACTTTATGTCTGAAGTAATACACATAGGCAAAATCACAGGGCAAATAACTCAGAAAAACATGCTTATATTTGTTGATATAAACAAGAGGTTAAATTAATATACGAAGTTCTTAGAAATAATTTAAAAAAAAGAAATAATTCAGATAGGTGGTTGCCATAATAGAACAATATGCAAATGACATGAAAAATGTCAGATGAAATGCAAATGAACATATAAACACAAGAAAAGATTCAGCTTAATTAATAATACAAAACACAAAAAAGCTAATAAGAAAAAAAACCTTTCCAGATTATAAAAGTTTACAAGGGCTTATAATACTCGTTGACATGGAGAGTGTTGAGAAATGGACATTCTCTTATACTAGATGGGATTGTAAATCTATTTCTGGAGGGCAGTTTGAAAATACACACGAAACTTTTAAAATGGATATATATATTTTTTTGCTCCGGCAATTGCACTTCTAGAAGTTTATTTTAAGGAGAAAACCCAAAAAGGACCCAAGATTATATATAAGGATATTCTCTATAATGTTATTATATGCTATAAAAAACTGAAAGCAATTTAATTGTCCTCCAACAGGGGTTGATTGAACAACTTACTGTTCAACCATACTATCCAGTCATAAAATAATGACATAAGATGTACACAACATAGTATTTCATTAGAAAGCAGTGTACAAAGCAGTATGCTTATAGGACGTCCAGTTATGTAAATTTATGGTATATGTGTGTCTGTGTCAGTGTGTATACATTATAAGATGACTAGAAAATTGTTCAACAAAATTTTAGTAGTGCTTATCTCTGAATGGTGAGATTTCAGGTGATTTCACCTTCTTCTCTTGTGCCTTTGTGCATTGTTTTGCTTTTTTTTTTTAATTTTTTTAATGTTTCTATTTATTTTTGAGACAGAGAGAGACAGAGCATGAGCCGGGGAAGGGCAGAGAGAGAGGGAGACACAGAATCTGAAGCAGGCTCCAGGCTCTGAGCTGTCAGCACAGAGCCAGACACGGGGCTCGAACTCACAGACTGTGAGATCGTGACCCCAGCTGAAGTCGGATGCTTAACCCACTGCACCACCTAGGCGCCCCTGTTTTGCTTTTTAAAAGAATGGTCATGGGGGCACCTGGGGTTGAGTGTCTGACTTCAACTCATGTCATGATCTCCTGGAATGTGAGTTTGAGCCCCCGGATGGGCTCTGTGCTGACAGCTCGGAACCTGAAGCCTGCTTCAGATTCTGTGTCTCCCTCTCTCTCTGCCCCTTCCCCTGCTCACACTCTTTCTCACTGTCTCTCTCAAAAATAAATAAACATTAAAAAAATTGTTTTTATAAATAAAAGAATGATCATGTATTAAAATTAAAGGCAGAAAAATATAAAGTTATTCTCATTTGAAAAAATACACTTCACATTTTATTTTTCACAAACTTTAACTCTATTTAGAAAAGTATTCAAAGAAACCCACTTGATTCATATCATTGGTAGTTATACAAAAATTAAATACTCAAACTGGTTCATTGTACTTTTCAGTATCATAATGTCAATGCAGTTCTTTTCAAATATCTTCCTTTTTTCATTATTTATATTTTTAAAAATCTCCATTAGAAGGAGTTAACACTTGAAACAAGAGAATTGTCTTCTCTAGGCTATAATTTACAGCCCCTTGCTCTCCTCCCCAATACACACAGCCACCCATCCAGCCAAACACAGAACCACGTCCAGCCAGCGAGGCACACGCGGGGCCACAGGCTGAGCTGAGCCTGGACCACACGGATGGCCAGTGGACACTCCCATTTTCCCGGAAAGGTGTGCGGGGAGGGGGGGGGCTGCCGGGGGGGGTGGGATTTTCTTACAAATACAACTTATTCAGTCCCATATTGAATAGGAGAACTTCACTATCACCGGTGAAATCAATAGAATAGTTAAAATAAACAGACTTGTGAATCTAAGGTGAGAATTTGAAATTGGTGTCCTCTTTCTTTCCCAAATGGCACCTCGCTAGGAGGAATGGTTTAATCCGAGGCTTCCCGCTCGGGTAAGTGGCGTCGCAGTTTTTCCTCCTTATTACTAATTAGATAATTCTGTGATGACACCCAGACCGAGTTACTGCGTCTCCTTTCAGGAATACAAGCATTCATCTGACACTGTTCCTGAATTGCCCAGAACTATCAACAGCTAATAAATAGAAAGGCTTGCTCTGGACCTCGTCCCTCAGGTGTGTAGACGGTCAGGGCTGGGAGGGCACGTGGGATGTGCTCAAATACCATAAATAGAATCAGCAGTTAAACTCAACACCCGAAATATTTTAGACTCCCGAGGAGCTGGAGTGTACAGTTGGAGGAAAACTGTAGGTCTTGGATTTACCAGCACAGCCCCGGTTTCGTGCAAATGTATTCTTTTCAGTGAAGGTTACTCATTAAATGTGTGATTACATTACCTGCAATTTGATTTTAGTGACTTTTAATGCTTGAAACAAATAGAAAAATATCTACGTGCCCAGATTTTTGGGAACTCGCTGAATTCAGTCCAAAGGAAAAGTCCAGGTTTCTACGAGGAACAAGGGGAAATGTAGATGTGACAGAGTGATACTTTTATTCAGCACCTATCTGGGACTTCACTTTTCACTGGGAAAAAAAAGCCAATGAACTTTCGTTGTGGGAAGTAATTTTCTCAAAGATACAAACTTGGAGAGATTACTGTAGTGTCGGGAGCCCAGATCTGACAACTAAATCCATGCTTCAGCCACAGCAGCATCCTGCCTATAAGTGAAAAGACCTCAGCAGTTACTTAGGTTATCTCCCCTGTTTTAAGTTGAAACGTTTAACCACAAAGATTCATTTAAAGTGGTCACATTACTAGTTCCTGGTAGAGCCAAAATAAAAATGTAGACATGGGATTTAGGTTGCTGTCCCACAATAGTATGTTGTGATTGTATCAGTTTTTCTTTTGCTTTTAACCAAAACAGAATTGAAGATATGTGAAGCGTTTTTTCAAATCTTTTTTTTAACCAATTAAAGCCTTAAGAATATTAGTAACTTTTTTCCTAGAGCATATAATAAGCACTAACTAATAATGTGGTAGTACATATACAATTTCTGTGATAATTTGGGTGTAAGTAGCTGTATTATAGCCTGGGTCTTTATTTTATGTGATGATGATTTGCATATTAGGACTTACACAGCTTATTTTGCCTTGCCATAAATTCTCCATGACTTGGGCTAATAATTTGCAAATAGTTTACATATCAGTGAAATTGATACAATCTTATAGTACTTTAGTCATAGCATATTCATTTCTTAGTAAGGCCAAGGTTGTTTCTTGGTTTATAATTGTAGTAACATGGAAAGTATCAGAAAAATCTGTGAAAAGTTAACTGGTAATCTTTATTTTTTGGTAGAGGAGAGAAATTACAGAGGGGAAAGCATTTTTAAATTCTCAAGTGGCACCCAGGGAATTTTTTAAAATATTATTTTTTCATTGCAAAATATTTACATCAGTTCTATGAGCTAGATAGTATTTTAAAAATACAAAAACTGGGTTATTTTGGGTAATTTGCCTAATAGAATCAAAACTTGAGAGACTTCAATAATCACAAACATTTATTTAAAATTGATTATATGCCAGGCATAGTGCTAAAATTTTGCAAGTGTCATCTCCTTTAATTCTTACCCTTAGCCATATTCATTGGCCACAATTATAATGTCTTGTTTATAGATGAGGGAACAAAAGTTTAGAGTTAAGTGAGTTACTAGGAAATGGTAATCCCAAGTCTTATCAATTAATTACTTAAATCTAAATGTTTAAGGTGTGTGCTTGATGAAATTCTCTATTTCATGTAGAAATTTCAAATTAACAATAAAGGTTAGATATAAAAATATAACATTTAAGGATGTAATATTTGCTTCTGTTTTATGAAAGTAGGCTAAAAATTGACCCATTCTTACAATATTGCTTTTCTTCTTTCATATACATAACTGCCACTTAAAAATTTTTTTTAAATCTTATTTTACCTGAATAAATTACTTTATGTTTGCATAAGTTACTTTTAAAAGATAAGGTTTAAGTTGTTAAAATTATTGAAAAGATAAAGGTAAATGTTAACATGTGTTGACTTATATAATAAACATTATATAACAAAAACCCATAAGCTCTAAGAATATGTGGTTAAGAGACTGGTTCTGCTTTAACCAGGTGGGCCTATGTGGTTTAGTTAGGAAACAAACTTTAAACAATGTCTGTTTACTCCATTTCCAAAATGTCTGCATAATTATTTCAGTTTGGAATTAGGTAATGTGGTTTTCCACAGAAAAGTACTTTAAAATTAAAGACAGTAATAGAGGTTTATGATAAAAGGGTTTCATGATTGAAAACATTAGATTTAACAAAACTTAATAGATTTCTTTATGAAGGAACTTTTCAGAACATTCAATATGTTGATATGCAGAATTTTCAAGAGGGAAATATGGCCAAAGAATTCTTTATCTCTGGATCATTTTGCAAAACTAATGTTCTGTGAAATAATTTGGGTAATAGTGGTATAGTGACTCTGTAATTAACTTAATAGTAAAATAGATTTGGTACAGACAACATCATATTATCAACCTGTTCACAAAAAAAGTTAGTGACTTGCCAAAATGTGTAATTTGGTAAGTCTTATCCCAATTTACAGTCCATGGGGTTTCTCCCAAATTTTTATTCCAAGCTATAGGATATTCCTTGCCCTGACAGTGTAGGAGAAGGGGGAAAAAAATCCAGAAACATTTAATTTTTAATTAAAATATGATCATTTGTGTGGGTCATTCATCCAACAAATTTTTATAGAGTGCTAGCCAAGCACTGTGTTGCTAATGCAACTATAAGAGTAGTTGGAGGAAAAGGTACATTTTTAAAAAGAGTAGAATATATTCTTAATATGTTAAGAATATATTAACATATTAATATATATATGTTAGGTCCTGCACAAATTACAAAGGAACCACTGAAGGAAGTCTCTGACTTGTCACTTATTATAAAAGTCTGCTTAACTTATACCACTAGGACAAATTTTCTACTTAAAATTTAGATTATATTTGATCATTAATCCAAGAAATGTTGGATTTGGGGCCTATAATTGTAAATATTATAACTTAACTTTTCCATATTCTTTCTTTTAAAAAGTTTTTCTACTTTTTAAAGCTTAGAAATCCTTAATCACAAATTTGGTATAAATCTCTCATATTCTCTTCACAATTTATACTGCTTGATTTTTAATTCAACCTGTTTAAAATAGGTAGAATTATGAATGAGACACTAAATAAATTTTTGGAAATGTCCAGTCATTTTCACAGTACTAGTTGTTGAATAATTTCCCATCCCCACTGATTTGCTTTCCAAGAGAGCTTACATGGGATGGATATTGAATACCTTTTGGGCATCTATTGAGATGATCATAAGTATTTTCTGATTTAACTGATTGATATGATATATTAATGTTGTATTAATAGGTTCACATCTTTGCAGTCCTGTTATGAACATAATTGTTATGATGGATTCTTCAAATTACTATTGAATTAAGATTTTTGGTATTTAATTGAAAGTTTCTTCAGTTTCTGTTTTAAGAATTTTTTGGTTATATTTTAGCCTCAGGATCCTATTAGTCTAATAAAAATGAACTGGGTCATTTTCAATCACTTTTGAGTTTGGAATAAAAAATAAAGCATGGAAACTCTCCATTTCATGAAAGTTTAATAAAATGATCTGTCTGTACTCAGCAATATTTCAGTATTTTAGAGTAATTCTTTAATAACATTAAAAGTATGTATCTTTGTTTAGTTGTTCTTGGTCAGTAATAAAAAGTTTGGGTTAAAGAAAAGAAGGTATGGAAAAGAAGATCAATTACTTTTAAGGTCACCCTTCAGAGATAACTTTTTGGTATACTTCTTTCTAAGCAAAATTTAAAATAACTTTTTGGTATACTTCTTTCTAAGCCAATAGAATTGGAATTGTATATATATATATATGTGTATATATACACACTATGATTTTTACAGTCTATTATGTGCTTATTCTCCTATAATGTTCTTTAAAGACATTTAATATAATATATAAATTAATATATATGCTTATATATTAATTTATATGTTAAAAAACTATAAATTAATATATATTTTTTTTAAAACAAACATTCAACGGGAAGACATTTAAATTTTTCTTTGATATTTTAAGCAGTGTTGTTTCAGTATTTGTTTAAAAAAATTGTTCACATCCTGAGTTCTATTAACTTAACCAAGTAATCTATAATTTTTCAAAATTAATTGTTTTAACATTTAAAATTTTTAATTTCATCTGTAATTTATTTTAGTGAATATAATATGGGAATCTAGTTTATTTTTCATTCATTTATTTATTCAGTTATGCATTCAGTGAATATTTATCAAGCATGTATTCTGTTAGGTGCTAATAAACCAGACATGGTCCCAACTGTAGTGGAACTTACAGTTTAGATGGTAAAGACAGACATAAATAATCACCCCAAAGAATGTATAAATGCAAAGTGATGTACAAGCCCTGAAGGAAAGGAATTGTGGAGTCCTTGGTAGCAGGAAGCATAGTATTGTTCTAAGCACTGGGAAGAGAGCCAGTGTCTGGAGCATGAACTGCAAGGTAGAGATTAGTGTGAGATGAGATTAGAGAGGTGGGCAAGGACACACTATGCAGAGCCTTGCGCCATGTTAAGACTTTTTTATCTTTATCTTAAGAGTAATGAGAACCATTTAAGGGTTTTAAGCAGGAGGTTTACATGATCAAATTTATGTTTTCAAAAGATCACTGTGGCTGCAGGAGAAAAAACTGGAGGGAGACTTTGTGTGTGCCAGAAGCCAGTAAGGAAGCTGTTGTAGTAATCGGTGAGAAATGATGGCAGCTAATTCTGGCTACCAGTGATAACTCACGACTAAGTTGTCACTGGAGACAGACAAGTGGACAGATTCAATAGATAATTTGAAGACAAAATGAACAGGATTTGGTGATTGAATTAACAGGGTACTGGGGACATGAAGGAGAGAGGTGTTAAGATTTCTAGGTTTCTGGTTTGAACAAAACTGGATTTACAAGAATCCATTTGCCAGCATCATTTGTTAAATATTCTATCCCTCCCCTTTGGGTTATGACATACTGGAATTTCTTCCAAATATCTGTAAATTCTATGACAATTGTGTTGCAATTACTTTAGTTTTATAATATGTTCTAATATTTAGAGAGACAAGTTTTCTTTACCAATAACTCTTTTTTTGAAGTAAGCTCTATGCCCAAAGTAGAGGCTCTGGGTGGGGCTCAAACTCACAACCCCAAGGTCAAGAGTCACATGCTCTACTGACTGAGCCAGCCAGATGCTCCAATAACTCTTCTTTTATAAAATGTCTTTGTTTCCATCTATTATTCCATATGAATTTTAGAATCATTTTTTCAAGTTCTAAAAAAAAAAAACCTATAAATTAAGGACAATTCTTGGGGCGCCTGGGTGGCTTAGTCGGTTAAGTGTCCGACTTCAGCTCAGGTCACGATCTCGCGGTCTGTGAGTTCGAGCCCCGTGTCAGGCTCTGGGCTGATGGCTTAGAGCCTGGAGCCAGCTTCCGATTCTGTGTCTCCCTCTCTCTCTGCCCCTCCCCCGTTCATGCTCTGTCTCTCTCTGTCTCAAAAATAAATAAACGTTAAAAAAAATTAAAAAAAAAATTAAGGACAATTCTCTTCTTCCAAATTTTTTATAGCTCTCAGTACAAAACTTTCATACATTTTTTATATCGATGTCACATATTTCTTGTTAAGATTATTCTAAGTGTTTTGTTGTTACTGTTGTCATTGTGCTGTTCTAAATGCAATGAGTTTATTTTAATGCAGTTAAGTGGCTAGATTATAGAAACTTGAAGAGAGTTATACTGATGCTCTTTCAGATCTAAAAATTTTGATAATAAAAGGGACCCAACTTTATCCGAGCCTGTCTTAGCCATCTTGGGCTGTTGTAACAAAATACCACAGACTGGGTGGGTTAAACAACAAATCTTTATTTGTCACAGTTCTGGAGGCTGGAAAGTCCAAGGCATGGTACCAGCAATTTGGTTCTTGGTAAGGGCTCTCTTCCTGCCTGGCAATGGCTGCCTTCTTGCTGTATCCTCACATGGCAGAGGAGTCTTTGGTGTCTCTTCCTCTTCTGTAAGGGGACTAATCCTGTCATGTGGGCTGTACCTTCATAACTTCATCTAAACCTAATTACCTTTCAAAGGCTCTATCTCCTAACAGCATAATATTGGGAAGTAGTGCTTCAATACATGAATTTTAGGGGAGGGCATAAATGTTCAGCCAGTAACAGAGCCCAAACATGAGCTAACATGGTTATAATTCCTGTTTGGTATCGCAAGCAAGGTACATGACTAAACTGAACTTGCAACTGCATAGAAAAAGTAAAAGAACTGATGAGTTGGTGAAGGAGCTATAATTATTAATATTCAAGTGAGAACATGGGGAGTGGGTGGTTATTACATGGAGTGTGCATTCATGTCCCATATCAGAACTGCCTTGTGCTAAATGGAATCACAGAATTTGAAGAATTGCCAAGCTATTTGGTAGAAATAAAGTCAGGATTTCTAAAGAAATTCACAAATTTTCATAAGCATGAATTATGCTTTAAGTTTTTGCAGCTGACTTTAGAATGATGTGTTTGAATGTTTTAAGCATCTGCCTTGTCAAAATGGCTCTAATTAAGAGGAACTGATTGAGCTGAAGGCAAACTATACCTACCAAGAACCTATAGTATTCCCAGGATATTGAAGATGAATCTATACATCACTCATTACTATGCCAGAATTTCTGGCTCTGTAGCCAAATTCTTGCCACATATGAGTTTTCCAACTCTGTTAATGTATGTTATATTCTCTTTCCTAAAACCATGGAAATTGAATCTGAGGGCCACTTTCAGTAATGTAAACTTGGAGTGAAATATGAGATGTGCCCTGCTTACATAGAGTCCTTGTTTTGTTTTTCATTTAACAGCTTTACTGAGATAGAATTCAGATACCATCCAATTCACTCATTTAAAGTGTATAATCAGGTGGTTTTTAGTGTATTTACAGATACACTCAAACATTACTAGAGTCGGTCTTAGAAGATTTTCATTACCACAGAAAGGAACCCGGTACCTTTAGCTATCACCCCTCCCATGCACTCACCACCCATACTCCCCGCTTTAAACAACTGCTAATTTACTTTATATCTCTGTAGATTTCTCCATTCTGGACTTCATATGAATAGAATCATATCATATGAGGTCTTTTGTGATTGGCTTAGCGTAACGATTTCAGGATCCATTCATGTTGCAGCATGTGTCGGTACTTCATTCCTTTTTATGGCCAGATAATGTACCATTGTAGGAATATACATTTTGTTTACACATTTGTCAGTTGGTGGACATTTAGGTTGTTGGCACTTTTTGGTGATTCTGAATAATGCCATTGTAACCATTTGTTTACAAATTTCCGCGTGGACATACATTTTCATTTTTCTTGGGTATATACCTAGGAGTAGAATTGTTGGGTCATATGGTAACTAGATGATTTAATTATTTCAGGAGCTGCCAGACTGTTTCCTAAAGTGGCTATCCTCTTTTATATTCCTACCAGCAGTGTATGAGCGTTCTAATATTTTTACATCTTTACCAATACTTGTTATCTGATTTTTTTGTTCTAGTCAAACTAGTGGGTATGAGTATTGTGATTTTGATTTGCATGTTTCTGGTGACTAATGATGTTGAACATCTTTATA